>NW_026441978.1:1210000-2410000 GCF_026898425.1 Galleria mellonella
TTGGAATAATTAATAAAAAAAAAATACACACGAATCCTTTTGAGAGGTGTTTAAAAAAGTTTGCCAGAATTAGGTCATAGTACTTCGTCAAAATGCATTGACGATGTACTGTGACCTATTTCTAGCGAGCACTCATTTCAATACAGAGCTAGGGCCGCATTACACTGTACAAGTACGCAATGATTTAAAGCAAAGCTACTCTATATTTGCGGAGTGCATTAACCTATTTTGCAGTTTATTAAGTATGCGTTAAAAGTTAAATTTCAATGGGAATTCAATTATTAATTAAAGAACACTATTTTTAAGTATTTTATTTTTTATTTTTTTATACAACTTAGAATGGCAAACAAGCTGATTGCCCACCTGATGGAAAGTGGTAACCGTCGCCTATAGACATGAGCAGTACCATGGACATAACAGAGTATACTGTTTCGCCAATGATACTCCCCATGCGTTGCCATTCCTGAGGACTCAGGTGTTATTCCTCTGTACCCAGTAAATTCACGCCATATCCCACCCTTCAAACCGAAACACAGCCATGCAAACACAACTGCTTCACGGTTGAAACACGAGTGGTTCTACAATAAGGATACCGACTCTATAAATACCAACTCAATAATCACCAATTATATTTGTCCAGTTGCTGACAAGTAACTCTGTTATGTCCATGGTGCTGCTCATGTCTATAGACGACGGTTACCACTTTCCATCAGGTGGGCCGTCAGCTTGTTTGCCATTCTAAGTTGTATAAAAAAAAAGTAATCAAGCCAGTTACTCGCCCGTGCCACTAATTTAATGCACTAAATCCCTATGTTTAATTATAGCGATATATTGCCGCGGAGTTTGGCAACATTCGTGTCGATTATTTCTATTTAGTGGACGCCAGAATGTAAACTGGGTGGCTGCATAGCTCTTAATTGCATCACGTAAATTATAACCAGCCATTTATCATGTATCATACAATACGCTGTATTCAGGGATCGCGATTCCTGTATACAAGCTCAACTTAGTATAGCAAACGCGGTAGTGGGGAGAAAATGTTTAAATCTAAGTAAAACTAATTGAGTACATTAAAAAAATGCTTAAATCTTAGTTCACTTGAATAAATCTATCCGTCTCTGGAACTCCTTACCTCTTTCTAT
The DNA here is from genome assembly GCF_026898425.1 of Galleria mellonella. Taxonomy (NCBI): domain Eukaryota; kingdom Metazoa; phylum Arthropoda; class Insecta; order Lepidoptera; family Pyralidae; genus Galleria; species Galleria mellonella. The sequence goes on from NW_026441978.1 coordinate 1,211,143, forward strand.
TAGATCAGCGCAATCTCTTGCCTCGTTCAAGAGGCAGGTAAAATCTCATTATCTATCTCTCTAATTTGCTTTGACATTTACTATGTGTGATTTATCTTGATCTATTTAGCATATTTATATTATAGTATATGTATGTTTATGTATTGTAATCTTATTTTTATATTTAGAATATTTTGCATTTTGTTTGATTCCTTTTATGTATTTACTGTGTCTGACTTGCGCCATCTACCTTACTCTCTGTACTTATCCATTCTTTATGCCAGGTTGTCTTGTAAGAGATTGCTTTTAACGATAAGGCCGCCTTTTGTATATGCACATTCTGTATAAATACTCCTTGTATACATCTCTACTGTGCGCAATAAAGAGTTTTATATTATTATTATTAAAGTATCTTTCTAACAGACTGACGGATTAATTGATGGAAAGTAATAACATAGATGCATGCCTATAGACATGACCAGCATTGTAGATATCACATAGTATACTGTGACGCCCGTAATACTGTTTCTATTTATTTAGTTAGTTAGTGTTTCTGTTAGTTTAGTTTCTCAGTAGGTGGAAATTTTTTAACAGGTAAAAATGGAATGTTAACCCCGCCTGCGCTATCGGTATACGCTGGCGGGTTACCAGTGAAAGGTGATAGGTGAGGATGAAGGCAAGTGACCAAATGTGACCTATAGTGAACAACTGAATAAGAATTAAACACTATGGTTTCTAATGGGAAATGTGTGAAGGTCGACCTGATAGGGTGTATTGCTAGCAATGAGGCTGTTAAATCTCATCACTAACAATCGCCCAGAGTAGGTGGACAATAGTGTCCTTTTCATAAAGTATTTTTAATACTATGTCTGAATAAAATTTTGTGATCCTTTAAAACGTCAAGGGATAACAATGAAATGTATTCAATTCTAGAGAGAGACTTTGTACAAAAGTAGTTTGCTTGGGCACCTATGTCACATTCGTGTTTCCACCGTGAAGAAGTTGTGTTTGCTTGGCTGTGTTTCGGTTTGAAGGGTGGGATATGGCAGTGAATTTACAGGGTACAGAGGAATATCACCTGAGACCTCAGGTATCATGGGCGAAACAGTATACTCTGTTATGTCCATGGTACTGCGTATGTCTATAGGCGTCGGTTACCACTTTCCATCAGGTGGGCCGTCAGCTTGTTTGCCATTTTAAGTTGCAGAAAAACAATTTTGTATCTATATTTATATTGGTATTATAAAAAAGCAAAATTTTATTATTTTTTTTGTAATTAGGATAGCTGGTATATTTTATATTATTTATAAAAATTTTATCTTATATAATCAATCTTATTTCAACGAATAAATTGTTCTATTACTAAATCACTATAGTATATTTTTAACTTGAAGTTAATCCAAGTATCGCGCCCTGTGACCTTTGTAATGTGACCTTTAAAGTTTCTTGTTTCAATGAAAACAGAATTAAATAAACAAGTTTCTAATGCTAATTGTGTTAATGCCATGTTGTTCTTTTATTTAAGATCTTAACAATGAAAATATTTTTATTCAAAACATAGAAACAAGTTTTTCTTTTTAAGACAAAGTAATTTTCAATTAATATATAAATTATATATACTTTTTAATGAGTAATAATGGTATGGTAACCCCGCCTGCGCTATCGGGATACGCTGGCGGGGCACCAGTGAAGGGTGATAGGTGAGGATGAAGCAGGCCAGTTAGCCCATCGTGACGAATTCGACAAGAATTGTTCACGATGGTTTCCAGGAAGAACCACGTGGAGGTCGACCTAATAGGGCATATTGCTAGCAAAGGGGCTGTCAAACTCCATTGCTAACAATCTCTTTCCCCCCAATTATATATACTCGTGGACGGGTGTTGCCTGTAGGGACTGGTCTGCTTTGGTCATTTATGTTCATAAATGAACATGCCTACGATCCCTAACGGAGTAAGCAGAGAGTTTTTTCACAACTTACACAAGAACGGTAAAAATGAAAAACCTCGTTTTTATAGTGTATTAAGAATGATAAAAAGTTTAAAATTAAAAATTGGAATGAAATCTTATTCTACTTCTAGAAGCAACGGATCAATAAACTAGGACACAAATCCCAGAAATCCTCGGTAACTTTGAATACCTTATAGTATATCTATGGTTCTTACAGTAACAAGACATGAAAGTCGACGGTGTTCTCAGCGCGGCCGTTGAACAGGGCCGCCCCTTGATAGCCCATAAAATGAGTCCTCGAAAGTATCAGACATTTTCCACTTTATCGCGCTCGCTAAACAATAGATTTGGGACCGCCGTGGAATGAAGCTTATCTCCAAAAATAATGTAATCAGTCCAAATTGCTGTCTTTCCTGCGCTGCAGGTTAAGTAAGTAGGTATACAAGTATATAGTTCAAGTAATTTAAGATGTTTTCAAATAAAAAAGAAATATTTTATCTTACGAATATAATAAATAACTAGCCTTCACCTGCGACTTTGTCTACATGATGAGGATATGTTTTTTTTTAATGGATGATAATGAAATGGTAACCCCGCCTGCGCTACAGTATACGCCGGCGGGGCACCAGTGAGGGGTGATAGATGAGAATGAAAAAAGACAGGTCAGTTAGTCCATTCCATACACATGGAATTTCACCGCGATGATTTCTAGTGGGGACCACGGGGAGGTCGATCTGGTTGGGTATATTGCTAGCAATAGAGTTCTTAGTCTCCATTACTAACAATCCCTTCCCTCCCCCTCAAGCCCTCGGGATATGTTTACAGAGTGGTGTAAATGTACCAAATTTAAAGTGATTGGTTAAGTCGTTAAGGCGCTATGAGGTGATGGCGAAAAAGGTCATCACCTTTTTCGATATCGCACATACCATTCCGTTTACCATCCGTCGGACCGTATGCTTGTTTGCCATCATAGTGGTATAAAAGAAACCAGTCATCTACATTAATATCAGTCGGTTCCTTCATTTCGATATTATATATTGAGTAACCGATATTTAATATATTCATTATTGGATCAATATATAGGTATCAGGCTAAAATTAATATCAAATATTCAAGTTTGCAGTCACTTGAAGTCGTGGCAAAATCAAACTTCTAAGGCAACTCTACAATGTAAAAACTTCACTGTAAATGTACGAGCAATGTTGACTGTTACGCCATAAGTTTATTTAAGACACGTCCGTTTAGAAAATAATGATTTGTTTTCCAATTAGTATTCGTGTGTTTAGATCTTCTAAAACGCGCAGTGAGTGAAAATTTTACTTTGATTGTTTTAAATCAGTAACGTATTTATTTCTGTTATTTCCGTGCGGTGACGATGTAGGAAAACAATGTTAGAATAGAAATACAACTCTAACGCTAGGGGTGGATAATAAAGATATATATATATATATTTTATGCAACTTAGAATGGCAAACAAGCTGACGGTCCACCTGATGGAAAGTGGTAACCGTCGCCTATAGACACGAGCAGTACCATGGATATAACAGAGTATAGTGTTTCGCTCATGATACTCCCATACGTTGCCATTCCTGAGGACTCAGGTGTTATTCCTCTGTACCCAGTAAATTCACGCCATATCCCACCCTTCAAACCGAAACACAGCAATGCAAACACAGCGACTTCACGGTTGAAACACGAATGGGACAGAGTTACCCAAGCAATCGACTTTTGAACATATACATATATATATATATATAAAGAAAGGTGTCGTATCGCAGTGTATAACATCAGCGGAAGGAGAAAACAGTCATGCGATAACACCTTTCCGGGCAGCCGCCGGTTTATTGTAGCTAGACCGGCGCCGGAATACAGTTTATATCATAATAAAACACGGCTTTTTTAAGGTAGACGAGAATTATTCAGAAGTCTTCCGGTCTGTTGTACGTAAAATGATGTTCAATACATAATAAGAATTTAAGATACCTTTTAAACGATTACTGTACTTTTTAAACGATTTTCGAAAGAGGAATTATTTTCGTGTATGTATTCTTTCGTATGTTAATACGTGTTTTTTTTTTTAAATGGGTGATGATGGAGTGGTAACCCCACCCGCGCTATCGGTATACACCGGCGGGGCACCAGTAAAGGATGATAGGTGAATGAAGCAGGTCAGTTAGCCCATCGTGACGAATTCAACTAGAAGTGTTCACGATGGTTTTTAGAGGGAACCACGTGGAGATCGATTTTCATGACACGATCTCCCTGCTATGAAATAATATTTTGCGAACCCTAACTTATTTTTTGTTAATTTGTATTAACATACACATGTTTTAATTATCATTATTTTTAATAAATCTATCTTTATAATTTTATTTTTTTAATAATAATAATAATAATAAATAATCTTTATTTCACTCTTTGTTACAATATAGTTTGAAGTCCCTAACTCCCGAGGTAGGTAGGAAAAAACCTGTGTTTCATGAGTTAGTGCCCTCTTCCATGTCGTTGTTTTACATTTTTCAATGTTCAATGTTGTTGTTTTACATTTTTAGTGAAACAATATAAAACAGAGAAGTAACAAGTAGAAAAACAAAAATTACAATGGAGCCCATAATTTTAGAGAACTTTTTTACTTACTTACTTACTTCTTACTGGAGGGTCGCGAAAAACACTGGTTTAGTGAGACTAAAAACCGCCTTTATAGTGAAGATTTAACAAAACTAAATTATTTTTTATCCATTTCATAACACCCTGGGCGAACATAGGGATCATATGATCATATTTATAGGTCTATGAAAACGAATAAGCGAAAAACAAAACATCAGAAAAGAAATCATGAAAACATTTAGTTCGTGAAATAAATGGACAAAAAAATTACAATTTAATACTCAAACTGTAAGATCTTAAAAGGACAAAAGTTCTTGAAAAAATAAAGAGAAAAAACGTTATACACGTATGTACAAAGAAATAGATACTAAATAAAACCCAGCTAGTGTATGGTGTACTGTACAAAGGCAATAATCCGTACAGTCAACCCGATATTGGCCTCGATTTCTCTATAGCCGGTTAATATAACACGTACCTATATAGTTATACTTTTATTGAACACAAGTGTACATGCGTCAAGCACTATGGAAATGTTATATACAGGATGTAACAGAATTAATGCATGAAGCATAAAATTGATTTAAAACTCTTGATTTAATCATAACATTAATAAGAAAGGAACAAATAATCACCAATCTATACTTATAATAAATCTATAGAGAGGTCAATTCTGTACATGAAAAATATTTCCAAAACAACTATCAGGGGGTGATTAGTGATCGATACTGATGCCAAAAATGCAATCGGTAAAATTTTTGTCTGAAACAAAAACTACTCGACGGATTTTAACGAAACTTGGTACAATTATTCTTCATACTCCTGGGCAGGTTATAGTATAGTATATATTCATCACGCTACGATCAATAGGAACAGAGCAGTGAAGCGAAATGTGTCTGTTACATCAAAACCACTGAACCGTGAGGAAGGACATAGGCTACTTATTTTACGTATAGTTACTCTTTTGAATCTCTGTTAACATTGTGTGTATTTATTTAAATGTACTATGCATAAAATTACATGGTCGTTAAAAGCCCATGTTTGATCGGTTAACACCGTACACGTTTGTCATTCAAGTAATCGTTTAGTGCGTAATAGGCTTTGATCAATAAGTGTTAATAATAACAGTTTTAAACTTATTAAAAAGCAGATCCAAAACATCCTTTGGTATCTTATAACATTTAATGTCCCTTCCCATAAAAGACCTATTAACTTTTTCTAAACGATACTTCGGAACAGCAAGTTTGTATTTGTATCTAGTGTTATGATTATTGAGATCGCTGTTTTTAAGAAACAGTTGAAGATTCCTGCGTATATACAAAATATTTGTGTATATGTATTGTGAAGCTACGGTACGAATATTTATTTGTTTAAATTTTTCTCTTAGTGATTCACGACTTTCCATAGAATAAATCGCGCGAATAGCACGTTTTGTAATATAAAAATGCTTTGGATTTCGACTGGTTTATTCCATAATAATATTCCATAGGACAGTATATTTATTTTAATAACCCGCCCCGGCTTCGCACAGGTGCAATACCGCACCCGCTATGTCCCTGCATTTTAAATCTGCAATATCTTAGAAAATATTAATGTAAATTACGAAAATATTTACTTTTTTTTTTTTTTTTTTTTTTTTTTTTTAATAGAACTTAGAATGGCAAACAGTTTCGCCCATAATACCCCTCATGCGTTGCCATTCCTGAGGACTCAGGTGTTGTTCCTCTGTACCCTGTAAATTCACGCTATATCCCACCCTTAATATCGAAACATAGCCATACAAACACAACTTAAAACAAATGGGACAGAGGTACCAAAGCAAACGACTTTTGTACAAGTTGTTTGCCAAAATAAAAGTATCATGAGCGACACAGTATATTCTTTTATGTACATACTCATGTTCATAGACGACGGTTTTTTTTTCAATGGATAATAATGGAATGGAAACCTCGCCCGCGTCATCGGTATACATTGGCGGGGTACTAGTAAGTGATGATAAGTGAGAATAAAGCAGGTCAGTTGGCCCATTATGACGAATTCATCAATAATTTACCATGATGGTTTCCAGGGGGAACCACGTGGACGTCGATCTGATAGGGTATATTGTTAGCAATGCAGCAGTCTGAGCCCAATAGTGACAATCCTTTTCCCTATAGACGACGGTTACCACTTACTTTAGGGTGAACCGTCAGCTTGTTTGCCATTCTAAGTTGTATAAAAAAAGAAAGTCAGTTTTTTTTGTGGAACACAGTCTTGATTATGTACAAATTTTCAACATTATTATTATTTCAGCCATTATCCGTCCACTGCTGGGCATAGGCCTCCCCCATAGACTGTCATAAAGAACGGTCCTGAGCCACCTGCATCCACTGACTCCCTGCAATGCATTTGAGGTCGTCACTCCATCTAGTGGGGGGTCATCCTACACTGCGTTTGCTCGTACGGGGTTGCCACTAAAGAATCTTTTTTCGCCATCGGTTGTCGATACTTCAAGCTATGTGTCTAGTCTATTATCATTCCAACTTGCTTATCCTTCAGGCTATGTCGGTACAAATCTTCTCTCTGGGGAGGAAAGGGATTGTTAGTAATGGATACTGAGAATCCCATTGCTAGCAATATACCCAACCAGGTCGACCTCCTCGCGGTTCTCCCTGGAAACTATCATGGTTAATTCCTGATGAATTCATCATGATGGGCTCACTGGCCTGTTTTCATTCTCATCGATCACTCTTCACTGGTGCTCCGCCAGCGTATCCCGTTAGCGCAGGCGGGGCTACCATACCATTTTCATTCATCAAAAAAAAATCTTCTCTCTGGTAAAAATGTCTGGAATGATCGAACAATCATACAATTTACATTTAAATACTCCACAATCCGTGTTTATAACAAACAGTCGTTATTTTGGTAGTGGAGTGTGTACAGTGAGGCATGTTTCCATAACTCACCGCGCATGCTTGGGGAACATTGCTGATTCGAGTGTGAGTCATGAGTCAACGACTCACTGCTACTTGACCGGAGCAATCTTGCAATTCGACCGATATGGATTCGATTCTTAGCCTATATTGCATTCCGAATAAGGACGGGTATCATATATCAATATCGATATATTGTAGGTACAATATCTATACATATATTGGCCCAACAGATATTTTTTTTTTATACAACTTAGAATGGCAAACAAGCTGACGGCCCACCTGATGGAAAGTGGTAACCGTCGCCTACAACCATGAGCAGTACCATGTATATAACAGAGTATACTATCTGAAGGAGCGGTTTGAATTCTTGCATACCGTCAATTCTTTTAATCTTAGGTCTTCTGGGGGCCTTCAGCTGAAGATTCCGGTACATTTCTCTAATTTTTATGACAAATCATTTACGGTGCAAGCTGTACGGCTTTGGAATGCTTTACCAGTTTCCTTACGAAATATAAAATGTACGGCTGGTTTTAAAACAAAACTGAAGAACTATTATTTGAGCAAGTTGTCATCTTCTTAATGTGTTTATATGTCTGGTTAGCATACTTATTACTTGCATACTTTTCGTGAACAGTATTTATATATTTTTATGTATTTGTGTAGGCGTTTATGTCCATGTATGTATATGTATTTGTATGTGTATGGTATGTATATATGTGTATATATGTATATGTGTATATGTGTGTATGTATATATATATATATATATATATATGTATATGTATGTATATAAATATAATAATGAGTAGGGATAATATTTATATTATTATATGTATCACATCTCCCATATTTAGAACTAACAAAATTTTTCATCGTGCCTCCCACCAAACTGTTTATAATTACTCCTCTCCATCCAAAGGTTGCCTGGAAGAGATCGCTCTTAGCGATAAGGTCGCCCATTGTTTTCTCATTGTGATTATTTCTTGTAATTATTTATATTTATAATAAGTTTACTATTGTAATCTTTTGGAGGAAACAATAAAGAGTATCTATCTATCTATCTATACTTTTTCACCCATGATACCCCTCATGCGTTGCCATTCCTGAGGACTCAGGTGTTATTCTTCTGTACCCAGTAAATTCACGCCATATCCCACCCTTCAAACCGAAACACAGCCATGCAAACACAACTACTTCACGGTTGAAACACGAATGGAACAGAGGTACCCAAGCAATCGACTTTTGTACAAAGTCTCCCTCTGGTAAAATAAGATATCAAGAATGAGATTTTCAACCGACTTCGAACAAGAAGTTTTCAATTCGGTTGTGTTTCTTTTTATGTTTGTAACCCCATAACTCCATCGTTTGTAAACCGATTTACTTTTTTGGACTGAAAGTATATACATACTTCGCATTTTAGATTTTTAAATTACAATAACTGGTTTTATCACAATTGAAATAGCTTTTTTGTAGAATACAATATTATGTAAAAAGGCTTTATTAAGAAGTTATATTTCAAATTGCCAAACAATATCAAGTTGATTGCCCTCAACATCTGTCCTTTGTGAACATCTAAACTCCAAAACTTGTTTGTGACATCTGAACGGGCAACCACTGTGTGAATCGATATAGAGGTGCCATTTCATTTATTTACTAGATACCTTAAATCAATTAAACTAGATTTAATATATTTATACATTAGTCGACCAAATAGGCGAAATACAAAAGAAGGACCAAATTAAAGTTACTCGTAACCGACGAGCGTGTATGAAAAGATTGATGAATGTGGAGGAAGCTAGAGACGTCTATTTCGGAATATTTGGCGTTCCATTGTTTCTGCATACAAAGGGAAATAAACATGACGGATATGTATATCAAACCTTATGTATTATAAACCTGCAAGAAAAGAGCATATTCCTTTTTAAAAGGCCGGCAGCACACCTGCAATGCCGTTAATGTTGTGGGTGATCATGGGCGGCGGTGGTTGCTAATCATTAGGAAAGCCGCAAGCTCGTTTGCCCACTGTGTTATAAAAAAAAATGTTAATTTAATAATAAAACCCGCTACAATATAGTTTAGTACAAGGACTAAAGGATCAATTGAAATTTTTTGTAATAAATAACCTGAAAAATTATTGATAATATTTTTTTTTAAATCGGACAATTTTCCAAGATATTGGATTATATTGTAATTTTTATATAAACTATTTATATCTTGCAGGTTTGCCCGTATACCTTATATTACCAGAGGGAGATCTTGTACAAAAGTTGATTGCTTGGGTTCCCCTGTTCCATTCGTGTTTCTACCATGAAGCAGTTGTGTTTGCATGGCTTTTTCGATTTGAAGGGTGAGATATGGCGTGAATTTACAAGGTACAGAGGAATAACGTCTGAGTGCTCAGGAATGGCAACGCATGGGGGGTATCATTGGCGAAACAGTATACTCTGTTATGTCCATGGTACTGCTCATGTCCTTAGGCGATGGCTACCACTTTCTATCAGGTGGGCCGTCAGCTTGTTTGCCATTCTAAGCTGTATAAAAAAAAAAACTTTAATAGTGTTTTATATGTAAATTCAGAAGGTTCTCCATCTGCGTACCAAATTTCATTTTAATGCCTTTAGCCATTTGGTCGTAATAGGTAATGGTGTTAAATGACATAGAGATGCCATTTGACTAATTTACGCTCTTATTGTATAATAGGAGCGTCGTAAAGTAAGAGCTCAGTGACGCAGTAGGCGTGTTTTCCTTTAATCATTCTTCCTTTGACCTTTATCGGCATTCTCAGGCGACTTTCAAAAAGTAAGGTGTTCTCAATGCTATTGTAGGTTTATATTTTGTATAAATTATTATGGAATCTGTTGTTATTATCAGTATTGTTAAAAGTTTCTTAAAACACAGTATATTTTAACTATAACTAACTAACCGTTTTGATTTACGTATATTTCAGACTTACAGTTAAAATATTAATATTGTAGAACATTAAAAATGTCAAGATTTGTAACGATTTTTAAATGTTATCTACCACAATTACATGGCTTCTGGATACACATTATCATCATCATATGATAATCATGATGACGAATCATTATACATAATAGTTCATAACAACGATCTTTCAATTTTTTTTTCTAATTTACGCAGGCAAAACAGCAAAATACAGTACAAATAAAATATAATAATAATAAAATATAACAAAGCACCTCTAACAACCCACCTCAGTGGATCAACAACAAACAATTTGTGATCGTTGTAGGCCTGATGAAATAGCAACTTCCAAACTGGAAATATGATTTTTCTCACAACTTTGCAAATAACAATAGCCGGTATTTTGTTCAACTTGTTGCTTTTGGAGCAGACTGTTTGAGAAGTTTTACCATCGAGCTGTTTGAAGATTGAGGTTGTATTGGCAACTCGTCATATATCAACTCAGTGCCACTTTTAAACTATAGAAATTTGATTTATAGCTAGAACCCAATATTTCAAATGTCGTCTAACTATCTTTAGAACTAACAAACTAAGAAACTATTTAGCAAATTATTACTAAAACTTTTACAAAATACGTTACTAACGAAAAAAAGGGAGTAATGTTCCAATTCCATTAAAAATTCTATTAAATAATAAAAATAATTGTAGATTTTTTTTATGCAATTTAGAATGGCAAACAAGCTGACGGCCCACCTGATGGTAAGTGGTAACCGTTGCCTATAGACATGAGCATATCATGGACATAACAGAGTATACTGTTTCGCCCATGATACCCCCCATGCGATATGATGGTGAGTGTACCAATTTGTCTTGCTATCTATCTACCCGTGTGAAGCCGAGCCGGACCGCTGTCTATAAAGAAAATATCATTAGAAGCGCTTAATAGAATGCAAATCTAATCCCTCTATAAATCCGAAGCATCTTCCCTAATGAAATTGCATTTCCTGCGGCTCGAGTAAATCGACGATTACGTAATTTGAACACTTAAAGACACATTTAGACTGAACGCGATTAGAACTAGGCTAAACTATTGTGATTAGATGCAGATGCAGAGTTTACGACTGTTAGGGAAATTTGCGGGTATCAACTGTTTAACTGAGTTAATAAAAAAATTTAATGTGTACTTCTTTATACTTTATAGAAAGAGTAATCAAACGTATGGCATGCTTAAAAAAATGACCACAAAAGCCCGTGAATATTTGCAACAGCGAAAGAATCCAGTTATAAATAACGCAATCCAAATACCACTTCTGTCCGTGTGTTAAAAACAAGGAGGTTATCAATTCGGCTGTATTTTTTTTTAGTTTATTACTTCATTTATTTATTTATTTATTTTTTATTGACTACATTACAAAAAATGTTTGGTACAAAAGGCGGACTTAATACTATATAGCATTCTCTCGCAGTCAACCTTTGGTTAAACAGAAATTATATTATGCGGTGAAAAAAATTACAACATATACAATAGAGAACTACTGCACATTATGGTTATATAAATATATATACATGAATACATTAAACAAATATTACATAAATATACAAATATGTAATAAAAATACATACATACAAATATAAATATACATATATAAATACCTACGTACTTATAGATTATATACGATAACACCGTCAGTTGTAAACCGATTTGGCAAAAAAATTTTTTAATTGGAAGCATATGCTTATAGGTAGGTCCCATAGAAATTTTATCAAAATTGGTTTAATAGTTTCATTTTTGAATTAAAATAACTGGTTTTGTCATAATTGAAGTGTATTTTTTAGTGGAACACAATTTAATTATCCATATTGATTTACATTTTCATGTCAAGTACTTTGTGTAAAGAAGACCGAATGTCAATGGTTCTATTCTTACACGCTTATTTTGATTCATCAAAATTGTTATACATACTCGTACTTGTTTTGAAGAGTCTTGACTCCTCCATCAGATATATATTTATTTATTTATACTTTTGCACACATTAGAACATGTCTACAGGGCGGACTTGATGCTTGATGGCATTCTCTACCAGGCAACCGTTACGATAAACAGAGTAAATGGCGGTGCATAGATATTAAAAAAAAATTGTAAATTAAATAAATATATTTAGATTTATATTACATATCGTACATGTGTGTCTATTTGGTCTTGGCCTCTCTCAATATCCGTCTTCTTTTATTTTTCCTTTTTTTTAAATTACAATCATTCCACACCATTAATAATAATTTAAAAAAAAAATCCTTTTAAAATGATGAAAGTCAGTTGTTAATTTAATTTTACATCAGAACACGCGGTGGCAATCTTTACTTTTCCCAAAATTTCAATGATAAACAAATTAGATTTTTGAAATCGCTTCGTCGTCACTTTCTTTTGATGTAAACGTGCCCTTCCCACTTTCAAAGAAGCAATTTGAATGTAATAAGTATATAACCGCGTTGAGCACCTCGATTGCGTTTCTGCTCCGTTCCCGACGTTATCTGGGTCGTCAAAGACCAAGTAAATCTCACCCGAAGCCTTATTTGTGGCTTTTTCCCTTTATTTAAACGGTGCATACATTTCTTTCTGTTATCAACGTCGTAAAGCGTTTCATATCTGAAAAAAAGCAAAACAAAAATATTATTGACAATTTGGATTTTAAATTGGATAAAACGCAACGACATGTGACGAGATGCTTTATATGAGTAGAATGGAAATACGATGTTTATACTAGGGGTAGGTATAATATAAATATCTAGTATAAGTAATGTAGTAGGATAAAATTTTGTAAATATAATATTAGTTAATTATAATAATAGTTTAGAAATTAATATAGTAGGATAACAGATTTTTAACATATTAGAAAATAGATATTCGACCGTTATTGGCGATAACGAAAAGTGTAGTGACCTGTATCCAACACTAACTTTTTCCTTGATCTGTCTAATGTAACTACACCTTGGTCTCCCCCTTCCCCTCCTTCTTTTCTATTTGCTATTATAATGTTTATAAGTTCGTCGTGTCGTATCAAGTGTCCCAACATTTTCTCTCTTCTGACGTTTAATTATTACAAAAACGACCATAGAAAACGTAAGTTAAAAATCTTCCTTCTGAAAGCTTACGATAACATCGTGGTTAATTCCTAATGAATTCATCCCGATTGATCAACTGACCTGATTTCATCCTCACCTATCATCCCTGACTGGTTTCCTGTCACCACGTAATTCTCACCCGAAGTCTTATTTGTGACTTATATCTAGCGCAGGCAGAGTTACAATTCCATAATCACTTATTTAAAAACGTCTTTTCAAAATTTCTTACCCAAGAAAAAAACAAACATACACATACAAGAACTAAGCTGATTTGGAAAATTTTCAATCGTCTTTAATAAGAAGGACATTCTTAATTTGGTTGCATTTTTTTTAGTGTTTGTTACCTCATAACTCCATTAATTTAATTTTTTTTATTTAAAAGGATATACTTACAGATTAATACTGAAGATTTTTTCAAAATCGGTATAGTAGTTTAGTTTTTAAATCAAAATCACTAGTTTCGCTACAAATTAAAGTAGTTTTTTTTTTTTTGTGGAAAACAATTTAATAACTTTTCCTCAATTACAATTTACCAGAGGGAGACTTTGTACAAAAGTCAATTGCTTGGGTACCTCTGTCTTATTCGTGTTTCAACCGTGAAGCAGTTGTGTTTTCATGGCTGTCTTTCAGTTTGAAGGATGGGATATGGCAGTGAATTTACAGAGTACAGAGGAATAACACCTGAGTCCTCAGGAATGGCAACGCATGGGGGGTATCATGGGCGAAACAGTATACTCTATTATGTGCATGGTACTGCTCATGTCTATAGGCGACGATTACCACTTTCCATCAGGTGGGCCGTCAGCTTGTTTGCCATTCTAAGTTGTATAAAAAAAAACATCAATTGAGAACTGAACCGGAAATTTTATACACACAGAACAGTGTACCTTATCTCTGTAGTCGGTAGTTGCCAATAATGTTACTTTACGGTTTACTGACCCAATTTAATTGTATGTCTGTATTGCAGCGTCTCTGGCCGCTCCAGATATAAGCTTGCCATATTGTAAAAGTTTTGACTTGTGCTGTTGCTTAGTTTTGCTTCGTGCTGCGTTTGGATAAATTTATATCTAACATGAAGATCTCGACGCTGACAGACAGACAGCAACTATGAGCGCAGTCTGTAGGTATAAATATTTAACTAGGCAAGTTTTAGAAACGTTTATTCAATTTGCTTTGAACTGCACTTTATTTTTTTCTTCCATTGTTGAATATAAGCCTCCCCTTGGGCGGGTTTTGACAGTAGTTGCCACGGTTGGCAGGCGGATTGACAAGTATATTATATATATATATATATATATATATATATATATATATATATATATATACACATAGGTTTTTCAAGAGACTTGAAAAACCTAAGTACACATTTTTATTATATTATTTATTATATGGTATATGACTTCGTCCGCATCACTGGTTATTGATTGACCCGGATAAAAGTAACCTATATATCCTTCTACATCCCGGATACTGTGCACCAAATATCATGACGATTGGCTGATCCTTTAAGCCTTTAACAGAGAACAAAGGCAGCGTTGCGAGATTGCGTATTGTTTACGCAATTTTGGGTAAAAAGTTTATCTTCGCGAAATTTTAGGGGCAATGATGTATGACGTAAATTTTATACCTTCTCGTTGTTGATACATATTTTCAAATACACTATCAAGACTTAACGCGATGAAAAAGAAATTTTTTTTATACAACTTAGAATGGCAAACAAGCTGACGGCCCACCTGATGGAAAGTGGTAACCGTCGCCTATAGACATGAGCATGAGTCCTCAGAAATAGCAACGCATGGGGAGTATCATGGGCGAAACAGTATACTCTGTTATGTCCATGGTACTGCTCATGTCTATAGGCGACGATTACCACTTTCCATCAGGTGAGCCGTCACCTTGTTTGCTATTCTAAGTTCTATAAAAAAAATGTAAAATACTGTTTTATTAACAAATTCATGGGTAGATCCTTATCCATCCAGTAAGTATAGCTGTCAACTTCAGGCGCGTTACTATAAATCACGTTAACCGCATCAATTTGAGTGACATTACCCAATTTATATCTCATTGTTTTTTCAAAGACTACGTTTGCCTCAACTGACATTAAACCGTTTCCGTGAGTTCTTTCTCTATTTTCTCGTTTTGTGTTTCGATTAGTTTAATAAATAATCTATAACACCTCAAATGATCAAGCCAAATATTCGGACGATTAATATATATCCGTTATTCGCAGTTTGGGTACGGAACGGTTAACACTAAGGTTCAAGCAACGACCTAATAATTTGACTGAAGATGCCTCGTTTAGCATTGAAACATGTGTCGTAAAATGTGCGTGGACGAAAAAGCAGCCGGGCTAAAAATTGAGAGCTAAAAAGGAAGGTTATAGAACTTCTGGTAGTAATAATGATGGTCATTTAAAATGGTAACTCATGACATTACAGTAAATAGTGTCTTTAGTTAAACATAACAGTGGAATATTCTTTTGGTTTTTATGTTACAGCCGTAACTTTACCGAAATTTAAACGACCATGTTAGAGCTTTAAAACATCTATGGGACTCTATTTCATTTAGGCGTGGCGACACACTCTTGGCTGGTTTCCAAACGGAGTATGTTCTCAAATCGAATTTTTTGATATATTACGCGAAGCATTAGCAAATGAAAATGTTAAATTATTTCTTTTTAATTAAAAAAAAAAAAATTAAACGTCTATAACAGTTTTTTTTAATTTAATATGGCAGTGAATAGGTTACAAAAGCGGCCAGCTGCGAATTGAAGTCATACACGAGGGTTCTATACATACACAGATATAAAATAAAATACGTTTGCAATTCTCATATGAAATAGACACCTAATAGTTTTTATTATTGAAACTGCAACTTATAATTTTGGGCCATAATTTTGATTAAAAACTAGGCTGCAAAACTTTGTTTATTTTTTGTTGTTTTATTTTTTTTTTGTAATATTTTAAAAATGGTACTAGTTAGTCATTAACCCTATATAAATTTTAATTATTTTAGATTTTTCCCTTCACAAACTTCGGAGATATGGAAAGGGAATTGTTTTTTCCAACAGTTTTGATTATAAGTCAAAAACTACACACCATAAAAATAAGTAGTAGATCATATTTTGAAATTTTGAGTACCCCATTTGGATCCTCTAGCAAAGAAAATAAAAATATGTTTTCAATTATTTCTATTGCTATTTTATATGTGGGCTAACAATATGTTAAACTATTCCAAATTTCAAGTCGATAGCATTAGTAGATGCTGAGATACAGCGCTTTGACAAACGGACAGACGGACAAAGTTGCGCCATAAGGGTTCTTTTCTACCTTTTTGGGTACGGAACCCTAAACATTAGATATACCTGCTTCTTGAACAATATACACATAATATGTATATACAAGATATACGAACGCCGTACAAAAAGTTATTTCAAAACAGATATCAAACAGAATATAAAGAAGATACAAAATACAAAGAAGGTTGGCTGGCCAAGTTGCCAATAACAACTGGTATTCGATTAATATTATGGGAAGGGCTTCGTATGGTTGCCAAGCGACGCGGAGAGGTTGCTAGGTAAATATACACCGAGAACAAAGTCTCATGTATGTATACCAGATTATAGAGGGAGTATCTCCATAGACATGCTTAAGCAAATATAGTACAACTTCTTTGTTTACGTGAATAGGGATACCATAATGTTATTACTATACAGTATATTGTAACGTTAAATTGAATAATAAGAACGATACAAAATTCTTAATATTTTTGAAAGAATGGGATAAAAAATGTATGATAACTTTGATTTATATCTAAGTATCGATTTACTGACTTTTGTTAAAAAAATCAATAAAAGTGATCGCCATTTTTGTTAATACATACTATAGTATATACAATAATTTATAAAAAAAATATATACATTTGTATATTTGCATTATATTTAAAAAATAGTTGTCAATTTAAATAAAAAAATCATCTGATCTGGAATGTTTTAATAAAAATTACTTGCAACACTGGAAAAATGGCGCGTTTTGATATAGTGCTAGAAAAAAAATAGGTGTCAAAATTCAATAAGCGAAACGTCACTTTGACTGACTAAATTTTGACCGATTTTTGACACAATATACCTTGTCTAATTTAAAAATCGACATTTGTCTCCGCTCCTATTTCCAACTGTACTACGCAAAAGATTCAACTTCAAGATGGCGTCTCTTTGAAACTTCGGGAACGTTCTGTTTGCATATTTTATCATTCTTGCTTATTTGCGAGTCCGTTTGCGTAAATTTTGCGAAACCTCATATAGCATTATGGTGATTATATCTATGTGCCTGGCTTGTTATGGTAATTATTTTATAAAATTAAAAAAAAGCATTATAATAAAATATTTCTGTGGAATTGTAGGTATTATTCGTAGTAAGAGAACCTGGCAATATCACCCAATAGAGGAAGTGGCTGATATAATTATATGATGATGAAGTAGGTATTGATTTAAATTGCCACCAACTATTGTAAAACTTATTTATTTCATTACTTGATTTTACCCACAACTTCGTCCGAGATATATTCACTGACTGGGGAAAACAGTAGTCTCCAGGGCCCCGTCTACCTCTATACAAAAATTCATCACAATTAGATTCTGTAATTTAGTCTCTTTTCAAAGAGATCTCACGCCGGCTGGTGGAAACCTCTGGTGACCAGAAGGCTGGCCTATACTTTGGTCAACGCATTTCCATTGCTATTCAGCGTGGAAATGCAGCAAGTATCCTAGGCACCCTACCGGCTGGCAGTGATCTTAAAGAAATTTTTTATCTTTAAATATATATATTTTTTAAATTTTTTAATGTTATATTGAATTAAGTAATATTTTGTCATAACAATAAATTAATTATTGTAATTTAGTAGTATTATGAAGTAAAGGATTAACTACATGGGACAGATAAAGGAAACACTAGGCGTCATGTCGTATAGGGAGATAAAGGATATGGCCTGGGATAGAGCTGGCTGGAGGAAGACGCATAAATTAGTTGCACCGACAAGAGGAAACTCTTAAATGAAAAGAATTGAAGTAAAGATCCATCATGTATTCAATCGACTTCAAAAAAGTTTTCCAATTTGACTTTTCTCGTATGTACATATTATATTGCCAATGCTAAATTGACTCCGATTTTCAACTGTTTTCAATCTTATATTGTTAACATTAAAGTTGATAATTGTATCAAATAAATAACTGCCATGTCAAACGTTATTTTGCCTCTTACCGCCATCTACCGGGAACACTTTTCTTATTGAAATGGAAACCTTACTAAACAAGTTACATTTGTTTATTCTTTTTGCGATTAAAAGAGTACTAATATATATACGTATTATTTGTATTTGCAAATCTATGAACTTATATTATGCATTTTACTTATATTGTGCATTTATCAAAGTTGTTACAACCCCATGGTGGGCGGTCGCTGACCGTATGCTAGTGATGTGCAAACGCATGCTCACTCGAGTACTGACTCGAATATCTACTGTCGATTCAAGTACTCGAGTGCTCAATATACGGAATTCGAATACACGGTCTTTGAATTCTAATTGCATATTTATTGGAATTTTTTTTATAATTTCATTTTTTTTTCTTAATTACCAAAAAAAAACTAATCACTATAAAAGTAAACTTCAGAAATCAATTGAATCAGAAAAATACTCGAGACAGATTAACTGTTTAAGTTATTGATGTTATTTATGTATATATTATTAAGGAATTGTGTATAGGTATATATTTTTAACTGTTATTTTCTCTACCTATCTCAATAAGGAAGTATTATGTTCATAATTCAATGATCATCAAAAGTCGTTTGCTTGGGTATCTCTGTCCCATTCGTGTTTCAACTGTAAAGCAGTTATGTTTGCATGACTGTGTTTCGATTTGAAGGGTGGGATATGGCGTGAATTTACAGGGTACAGAGGAATAACACTGAGTTCTCAAGAATGGCAACACATGTAGGGTTTCATGGGCGAAACAGTATACTTTGTTATGTCTATGGTACTGCTCAAGTCTATAGGCGACGGTTACCTCTTTCGATCAGGTGGGCCGTCAGCTTGTTTGCCATTCTAAGTTGTATAAAAAAATCATCTCAAAGGTTGACTGTTAGATAATATTACTAGTATTACGAAAATAAATATTTGTTGTAGTTCTCAGACTCGAGTTAAAACTCGATACTTTTTTTAACGAATACTAAAATATTCGAATACTGAAATAAGCTGACTGGACACATCACTACTGTGTGCTGTGCCAAGCGCGCCCTAACTGCGTGTACAATATTCATGAGGTTTATCAAAATGATTCCATCTGTTGGTTGAATATGTCGACTCTCTTTCACTTCTTTGTGTCTTCATTTATTTGTTTATTTGTTTTGACTTATCTACACTTATATTATAAAGAGGAAAGATTTGTATTTTTGTAATTTGTATGTTTGTATGTTGTGTCTATGTATGTTTGTAATGAATAAACTCAGAAACTACTTTGCCGATTTAAAAAATTCTTTCACCATTAGAAAGCTACATTCACCCTGAGTAACATAGGCTATATATATTGCTAGAAAAGATTAGGAATCATTACTAAAACTTTAGTAACGTAACTCAAGATGTAAAAAAATGCTATAAAATATCTTTGGTCGCGTGCGCTGCGGAAACTATTGGTAAAAGAACAAAACTATGTTCTACAATATTGAAGAAAATATCAATGACTATAAAAAACTTTGCGATACTATATGTCCAACAATACAATATTATCGTTATGTCACAATGACCACTTTTTAAAATGTTGTAAAAATGTCCACCTGTGCGAAGCCGGGATGGGCCGCTTTCATATTATTATTTTTTATTCAACTTAGAATGGCAAACAAACTGACGGCCCACCTGATGGAAAGTGGTAACCGTCGCCTATAGACATGAGCAGTACCACGGACATAACAGAGTATACTGTTTCGCCCATGATACCCCCCATCCGTTGCCATTCCTGAGGACTCAGGTGTTATTCCTCTGTACCCAGTAAATTCACGTCATATCCCACCATTCAAACCGAAATACAGCCATGCAAACACAGCTGTTTCACGGTTGAAACACGAATGGGACAAAGGTACCCAAGCAATCGACTTTTGTACAAAGTCTCCCTCTGGTAGATATAGATTTACGATAATATCTATACTGATATTATAAAGAGGAAATATTTGATTTTTTGTTTATAATGAAAAAAAAAAAACAAAATAGTCAATTCACTTTCTTCCACGCACTACCATGCTTTAGAACCAACTTCCAGCAGCAGTATTTCCGAATCGATACGACATCGTAACATTAAAAAAAAGAGCATATTTCTTTTTAAAAGGCCGGCAGCGTACCTATAATGTCTCTGGTGTTGCGGATGATCATGGGCGATGGTAGTCACTTACCATCAGGTGAGTCGTACGTTCGTTTGGCCCCTGTGTTATAAAAAAAAATCCTCTCACCTATAGAGAACTACGTTATCGGAGAGTAACATAGTACATGGCTCGAGTTGCTGGTTCTATATATATATATATATATATATATATATATATATATATGACTAGTCTTTACCGACGACTTCGTCCGCGTGACCGAGATATACGACCCAGATAATAAGTAGCCTAAATCCTTCTCTGTCCCCGATTAGGAGCATACTAAATGTCAAGACGATTTACTGAGCTATTAAGACCGGCAAAAGACAATGAACAAATAAAAAAGGGACAACCTTATTTTCACATTTATATAATAATATTAATAAATATTAGAAATGTGATACGAATGTGTATAAATCATAAAATAAAAATAAAAATTACAATAGTACAAATAAAAAATACAAGTATTAAATTGTACTCCGCAAAAAAACTCCAATACTTAGACGTACACACACACACACATGCACACGCACACGCACACGCACACGCACACGCATAGGCACAGGCACAGGCACGCGCACGCGCACACGCACACGCACACGCACACGCACACGCACACGCACATGCAAACAAACACACTAAAGTACGCACGCACGCACGCACCCGCGCACACTCTCGCACGCACGCGTCCACATACTTATATAGTCGCGTAATCACACAGAATTGCATGTTTACAAATACGGAGTGCGAAATTAATTATCCAATTCAGTATAGAATTAGCGATAAATTGCAATAACATAGCCACAAAAACGTACGCAGACGAATTGGGGAGCTCATTAAATCGCTCAATAAATCGTCGTTAAAGGAACACCGCCCATCTTTGGGGAGCTATGTCCCCGGGTCCCCTCATTTGCAAGCGAATCAGGAATTGTTTCCTCCAATCATTATCTTATCTCGCAATCCGGCACGCCCGCTTCAGGTTTACAATCGAACATAATTCAAATACCAGTCCCTTCGAAGGGCTCTACCAATTGTGATCAAGACAAATACTTATTTGCCAAGTGTAACATACTTGCTCTTTTTTCTTTAAAATAAGATTTAAGAAAAAAACTTTTTGCATTTTCATAATACGAGTATGTCTGTTTCATATAGAACGATTGATGCGATTTTTTTCTATAGTTCTTATTATAATTCTCGTAATAATTTTTATTTGTTTCAATATATTACCATTTTTTACGGATATTATTTTGAATTTTTTATTATATTTATACTAAAATTATTTGCACAGCCTTATATAAAATCATAACAATAAAAACTGAAAATGTTTGATGGAATACACATAACGCGTCAATTGTTGACGTTAATTTCAAAAAAGTTTCAAGTATACTAGCAATAAATAACAGAAAAATCCTTAGAACCTTTACATCATATATATATATATATATATATATATAAACAAACAGGCATACGACCCACCAAGCAGACCCCACGCTGTAGTCTCTCGGAAAATCCTCGATTTAATATGATTAAGATTAAATATTATTTCAAATATATTCCTTATCGCTGGCTAATTCAGACGGAATGATAAACGCGATACGCGATAGAAATAATGTATCAACTCTGTGGTACAAAATTGAGTTGCTGAACTGCATTAAACGTCTTCCAAATCATCAATCATACTACGCTGTCAGTATCTATCGACACCCGTGATCGACGTCTTCTAACTGACTCCATCTGTACGTTCAATCATCAATGAACATGTCCAATTTCTAACATATCTATCTATCCTACCTCATCCCTTCTTTTATAATTTGGAAGAGCAAATAAGCGAGCGGTTTTCTTTAACAGAAACTCGTAATTAGTTCATGGAACTTAGAATGGCAAACAAGCTGACGGCCCACCGATGGAAAGTGGTAACCGTCGCCTATAGACATGAGCAGTACCATGGACATAACAGAGTATACTGTTTTGTCTATGATACCCCCATGCGTTGCCATTCTTGAAGACTCAGGTGTTATTCCTCTGTACCCTGTAAATTCACTGTCATATCCCACCCTTCAAACCGAAACACAGCCATGCAAACACAACTGCTTCACGGTAGAAACATGAATGGGACAGAGGTGCCCAAGCAAACGACTTTTGTACAAAGTCTTCCACTGGTAATTATCCCCTTATGTCGCCATGAATTAGAATTAAATAAGGTACATAAAATATTTTTACTGTCCTGTCGATGATCACAATAAAATGTTATTTATTATTTATTGATATAATTTTCAATTGGTCTTTATACATAACATTTACCAATTTCAATATCATTCTTTTAGTAAACACAATATATGTCATGTTGACAGTAGTTTCTCAATGTTATTGGTTCAAGGCTTCGACAATACGTCAATGTGACTTTATTGAGCGCTAATCACTTAAGTAGTCGAGCAATAATCGCGTGAAGTGTCTAGGTGTGAACGAAACTTTATTGTTTCTATATCTATTATTTTCTGCTCTCCTAGTACATCTCATTTACGAGTAATTTGAACTTATTTTTTTAATTTATATTTTATATTTAAATTTATTTAAATTTAAATTTAAAATTAAACTAAATTAAACTCTCTCTTAACTAACAAATGTTGATAATTATATTATTATGTCATAAATTGAGTTATGCCTCCATTTCAGACTAGCTTTTTGCCCGCTACTTTGTATACGTGGATTCAGAAGGAGAGAATCCATTTAAATATATCAATTTTAGATGGCGTATCAAGATAAAACATATCCATTAGCAAAAGAAAACAATCAACAAAATCATCTGAAAACATTATGACGTATTTCATTTCCAAATACCCATAGATCTAAGGATGTCAATTCTTATTTACAATTGGTCCAATTTTATTTTCTGTTGAGAATATACACAATATTGTATTTACTATGTAATGTATAACAATAATATTATCTTATTTCATTTCTTTATATTCTTATCCTGTTCGTGACAAGACAATAATGACGCGACGTTTACTCGTTCCCATGGGAGTCCTCAAAAACCCTATCTTGCGCCCAATTTATATTATGAATATAAGAAACAGGGGGGTAGCGATTGTTGATAATGGGGAGGTTAGTCCCCATTGCTATCAATATACCCTGCCAGGTCGACCTCCACCCGGTTCCCCCTGGAAACCATCGTGACTAATTTATCGTTGAATTCGTCACGATGGGCTAACTGATCTGCCTTTTCATCTTCACCAATCATCTCTCACTGGTGCCCCGCCATATGTTCACATCAACTTTTATACAAACACGAAGATAGTTATCAAAGAGAATATTATAAACAAATATAATATTGTGAATACTTATGGTTCAGTATATAACTAATACATAGTATATTAGATGCCAAAATGCGTATTCATTTATTCCAGCCATTATCCTTTCACTGCTGGACATAGGTCATCCTCTTAGACTGCCATAAGGAACGGTCCTAAGCCACCTGCATCCACTGAATCTCTGCAAAATTGCGATATCCTTGAATATCATTATTATTTTTATTTTTAAATCTTACACTAATATAAATATTTTACATTTTTTATAATCTTTTAGATTTATAATTATTATTAAAATTTCTAATACGTTTGGCTCGGGTATACCCTTTTTTACTATGATATACTTTACTCGGATATACCTTGGTATGTCCTGTCGTGACCATAGCCGCTGTACCCTGGTCGAAACGTCGAGATAACTCATTTAAATTTACATGATTTACTTCAATAAATCACCATAATTCACGTCTTTTATAAACCATAATGTTTAAATAGTAAAATTCTATAAAAAAAATAGTTTTATTCATATGAACACCATATTATCGAATATCAGATCTCTGAATAAAAGGAACTTAAAGCGGTCGTCTTATACCGAGGTTGACGGATCGTCGTCACGCCCCAGTTAGTAATTTAAAAGAAGATTACTGCAGTTTGTGCTCTTTAGAAATCTCTATAATATGCGCATTCATATTCATTGAGCACTCATGATAATTTTAGATAAACACTCCGTGCTAGTAAAACGCATTCAGTAATGGAAAACATGCGTCAGACGACATTATGCTAAACATTCAGTAGGTACAAGTATTTAATACTAAAATGCATTTGATATTGGAAAAGATATCATCATCATCATCATCATTTCAGCCACTATCCGTCCACTGCTGGACATAAACCTCCTCCATAGACTGCCATAAAGAACAAACTTGAGCCACTCCATAGCCCGCTGAGCAATTTGAAAGGGGTTGGCAACCGCAGTTAGGCTTTCGTGATGTTTTAGAAGAGTAATTGCTGCCTCTCATTCGACTATTAAATTTCCTTAGTTGCCTCTTACTACATCTACGAGAAAGGAAGAGCCGACTTATTCTATGTTAGAATCACACAGCGACAGTTCGGGTTTTCGTCTCACGTAGCCGCCCTAGGGGGACGTGGGAGAGCAGTCCGGGGCGCGGGCCCCTCTCTACTGGTGTCACTCGCCGCACATTACGATGTGCAGGTTAGTTGGGGGTGGAATTTACCGATTGCTTCAGAACGCGTGAGCGTCATCAGAGGTCAGGTCGGCGCGGTCTTCGCCTGCTGGGTGAGACCCCATGGGGGGAGGCCCGGCAGACTGCCAGCGCAAGAACGACTTGACGACGCTGTGTCCTCGCTAGAAGGTGGTCCATTAGCTTGTAGGGGAATGCGAATTGATTCGCGCGCATACGGCCTAGCATCAGGCGGCCGCGCGTGCAGCGGAGCAAGGTTTCGCAGATGTGCCCATCCGGACGCGTCTGCACGCGCGAACATGTTGGTGGCCAGATCCTCGATGTGGGCGTCCAATGGGGGGATCTTGAGGTCCATCTCCAGGGTGTCGTTCCTTACGTACCGGTGTGCACCGACTATGGTACGCAGAGTGAGATGTTGTTGGGCTCTTAGCTCTCTTTTCACTGATTAATAAGTCATCAGGTACCATGCCAGTGTTGCATAGGTAATGCGTGGCCTGATGTAGATCTTGTAGATGGCAGTTTTCATCTGGAGAGGGAGGTTTCCCGTGAGCACTGGACGCAGTAGGTGTCTGGCCGTTCGTGCTCTGTTGCGTACATTCTTAGCGTGGACTCTGAAGCGTAATCGGCGGTCTAGTTCCACCCCTAGGTAGGTGGCGGTGCGGGACCACTCGATCGGGGAGTCGAGCAGGCGTAGTTGCGGTGGGAGTTTCTTCATACTGAAATAGATCGCCTGTGTTTTGTGCACATTCACCGACAGGCGCCATTTTTTCAGCCATTCTGGCAGGATGTCTAGTAGTGCTTGCACTTTCTTCGCTGCATGCCGACCGTTCATGGATGAAGCGATGTAAGCGGCGTCGTCGGTATACAGCGCGAGCGTCGTCTGAGGGGTCGTGGGGATATCGTCGGTGTAGTGTGCATATAATACAGGCGATAGGCAGCTTCCTTGTGGCACGCCTGCTCGGATCGGACGTTCCCCCGAACAGGTTTGTTCAACCGCCACCATGAATCGGCGATTTTCCAGGAAGGAGGCCACCACTTGGATTAACCGTCTTGGCATTTCCGTCTGGGTGGCTAACTTGTAAAGCAGACCGTCATGCCAGACCCTGTCGAACGCCTTTTTCATGTCTAGGAATACTGCAACGGTGCGTTCTCTCTTGTTGACGGCTGTGGTTACCGTGTGCAGTACCCTAGTCAGCTGCAGTGTTGTAGAGTGTTCCGCACAGAGCGACAAATCTAACAATCCTCTATTTATTAATATTCATAAGCCGGTGGGAAAAGGGATTGTTAGTAATGGAGCCTGAGAATCCCATTGCTAGCAATATACCCAACCAGGTCCACCTCCTCGCGGTTCTCCCTGGAAACTATCATGGTTAATTCCTGATGAATTCATCATGATGGGCTAACTGTACTGTTTTCATTCTCATCTATCACCCTTCACTGGTGCTCCGCCAGCGTATCTTATTAGCACAGGCGGGGTTAACATACCATTTCCACCCATCAAAAAATATATCCATAAGGCAAAAATTTGAATACTGTTCTTTTTGACAGTTAAGAGAAAAACGTCAGTTCCTTTGATATTTACTCCATAGCATCCATAGTTGTTATGAATTAACTACTGAACTTATCCTTTGTTAATATTTTTGTAGTGGGGGGAAAGGGATTGTTAGCAATGGAGTTTGACAGCCCCATTGCTAGCAATATGCCCTATTAGGTCGACCTCCACGCGGTTCCCCCTGGAAACCATCGTGAACAATTCTTGTTGAATTCGTCACGATGGGCTAACTGACCTGCTTGACCCTCACCTATCATCCTTCACTGGTGCCCCGCCGGTGTATACCGATAGCGCGGGAGGGGTTACCATTTCATTATTACTCACTAAAAAAAAAAATTCTTATAGTTAAACTTGTCGAATACATTAACACACTGGCCAACATTCTAAACGGTCGAAAACATAATGTGTACGATTGAAGCGTACGATTTATAGGCGGCAGTTAGCGCTGCTTGTTGCCCAACACGGTGACTCATTGACTTATGGTGTTCTGTGTTGTTCCGATCTGGCGTCGATTCAGACGAATTACATTTGGGTATTGCGATTGTTTTTCACAACAAGAACAACAATTTGCCTTTCTAAATATATCATTAGGGGGAAAGGGATTGTTAGTAATGGAGACTGAGAATCCTATTGCTAGCAATATACCCAACCAGGTCGACCTCCTCGCGATTCTCCCTGGAAACTATCATGGTTAATTCCTGATGAATTCATCATGATGGGCTAACTGGCCTGTTTTCATTCTCATCTATCACCCTTCACTGGTGCTCCGCCAGCGTATCCCGTTAGCGCAGGCGGGGTTACCATACCATTTTCACCCATAAAAAAAAATAGTCTTCTGTAACTGCAATAAATATAATCCATAAAGAGTTTATTCACATTTCACATAGTATAATACGAAGGCCAATAATCTGTTAAGAAACATTCATAAATCATACATACTATACACTCGTATAGTTTAAATCTTGTTTGAACTTTTAACATCAATACGCTATTTTTAACTGGCATCTTTCACAGCTGTCATTAAATGCACATAAACTTTGTATATTTATTTAAAAATATTAACTCTAGTTATTTCTAACTGTAATATATTGTTAACAAGTAAACTAGGCATTAGGTAAAGAAAATGATGTCAATTTTTTTTTTAAATATTGTATTAACTGTTGCCCGCGATTTTGAATACGTGAATAAGTACATAAACTATCCTGTGTACTACGTTAGGATATAACCTACCCATATGTAAAATTTTATTGAATTATGTGTAGTAGTTATTGCGTGAAAGAGTAAAAAACATACATCAGTCCGGCAGCACACCTGCAATGTCATTAGTATTGTGGGTGATCATGGGCGGCGGTATTCACTTACCACCAGGTGAGCCGCATGCCCGTTTGCCCCCTGTGTTGTAAAAAAAAAATACATCCATCTATCATTACAAACTTTCCAATTTATAATATTAATAGGATTTCAAACACGTAACATTGTTTTAAAGAAGAAATACAGATATTAATAGTGACAAATTTACTACTGACTTAGTAATATCACTATTTACTTACTTAAAAAAATCCGAATTAAAATATGAATTAAAGGCACAGTTTTTAGTGGGAGATTTATATACGTAATGTATTCTATTATAAACATTCTAATAAACTAGCAGAGCACTTTATAAATAATCAATCAGAAACATTGAAAATTGTTTATTTTTTTATTAATTGACAGATAATTGCGACGTTCCCATATTTTGTTGAGAACGCTCTCAAAGGTATTTACCTATAAAAGGTGGAACATTTAGATAACTGTGTTTATGTGTGCCATTGCGTGCGTCATTCTACGTCCGGGCTGGAAGCATTGCGAACTATATTCTTGTACCGTCTATATCATTGTTGTTCTAGTTCTTACCATAGATAAATTCTATTATCTATTATTCCAATGGAGATATGACTAAGAACAAGGAATTACGTAGCAGGAATGATAAAATAAAAACTGTAAATCATATGGTTAGCTCCTTTCTTCTTATGCCAATATAATTAGTAAAAAAAAAGACGAAAGATACACCCTCATATGCTATTGTTCTCAATTCATAGCAGGCTATTGTATAGAAAATGTTTGGTATGTCAATTATTTGTCAGTAACAAATTTTACATTACTAGATTATATATTCGATATAGTTTATGTAGAAAGTATGCCAGCAGGTTGTATCTGAATTTGGTAGGGTTATAAGGCCGTATAACATTTTCTATACACTTGCCTGCTATGAATTGTAAATTTTATCATTCCTTCTATGTAATTCCTTGTTCTTAGGCATGTAAGAAATAATGCATTCGCTGGATACTTGATTAGAAGTATTAATTCCGCTACCATTAGTATGTGTGTGACTGTTAACTCTTTTTTTTACAACAAGAAAACACATCTCTTTGACAACAAATAGCAGTACGAGTATTCAGCCATCTAGCGGGATTTTGAGAAACTATATAAATCTAGCAAAACAAAAATCACGGGATAACAAGGTCAATAAACATAAAAAATGCGAGCACGTCGAAATAGCGGGATGCGTAAAATTAAACTAGTAAATACTGCACGCGGAAATCACGGGATGCCCGGTCAGAGGGTTTTTTTTTTAAATAGATGATAATGGAATGGTAACCCCGCCTGCGCTAACAGTATACACTGGTGGGGCACCATTGAAGGATGATTGGTGAAGATGAAAAGGCAGGTAAGTTAGCCCATCGTGACGAATTCAACGATAAATTAGTCACGATAGTTTCCAGGGGGGACCGCGTGGAGGTTGACCTGATAGGGTGTATTGATAGCAATTGGGGTTAACCACTCCATTACTAACAATTCCTTCTCCCCTCCCCCCGATTAGAAGGTTAAACATTCGAAGATTGAAACTGTCTTGATGTTGAAATTATGTTATTATATTTAACATATTTAAGCGTTATTCACACGATAATACTTAAACAGTTAAATGTATTTTAGTTAAATTTGATACGCAAATGGTTCAACACTAAACGACACCTTTTATTGTAGTACAATCGGACAAAAGCGCGGTATGATACTATACTTAATAACAATAAGTAAGTTGTGAAGCTTGTAAACCCTCAGGGCGAGTTGTCACTGCGGTTTACCACTATACAAGTACGAACCATTTTTTTTTATGGTTGAAAATGGTATAGTAACCCCGCCTGCGCTAACGGGATACGCCGGTGGAGCGCCAGTAAAGGGTGATAGATGAGAATGAAAACAGGTCAATTAGCCCATCATGATGAATTCACAAGAAATTAACCACGATAGTTTCCAGGGGGATCCGCGAGGAGGTCGACCTGGTTAGGTATATTGCTAGCGATGGGATTCTCAGTCTCCATTATTAATAATTCCTTTCCCCCAGTATGAACCATTAAATCAGTACTTTTTTTTGATAGGTGAAAATGGTTTGGTAACCCCGCCTGCGCTAACAGGATACGCTGGCGGAGCACCAGTGAAAGGTAATAGATGAGAATGAAAACAGGCCAGTTCGACGAATCACATCATCATGACGAATTCACAAGGAATTAACCGTGATAGTTTCCAGGGGGATCCGCGAGGAGGTCGACCTAGTTGGGTATATTGCTAGCGATGGGATTCTCAGTCAGTCTCAGTGATATTGATATTTTGGTATCGTCAAACGAAATTATACCTAATAAATATTTACAGTATTTTTTATTTACTGTTTTTGTTAAATTTGGCATCGATATCTACTCGTAGTTGTATTTAAATGGCATGGAGCAAGAGAGAGTTTACAGTTTTTATCAATAATCGAGTTAACATATACCTAGATATATAAAAACATTCGGAAAATATTCTTATTTTAGACAATGCAGTGAGGGAATTTCTTTCTTTCTCGAAGACGTCACGATTCTCAGAATTAATGTGATAAACAAAGAAATTTGGTGACAAATACATCACCGCTATGTCATTGCGTTCTCCGCCGTTATATACAGGATGTTCGTAACATTTTAGATTGATAATAAAACAATTCTCTTTATAATATTATTAGTAAATATGGGTATAATAAAATTGTGACTAGAATATGTTTATACTTGAGAAATATTTAAGAAAAAGGTAAGACCTTTTATATATTTTTTTTTTCTAAATATTTCTAATACTAATTGATGCCAGTATAATAATGCAAAGAAATTTTAACTGTTTGTATGTTTGCTCCGGCATTACGCAAAAATAACTACATCGAAACGGATGAGGTTACCACTTTCCATCAGGTGGGCCGTGGGCCAGCTTATTTGCGATTCTAAGTTGTATAAAAAAAAATTAAAATACATTAAGATTCTGTTCCTTAAAAAAAAAACAATGGCTTCTATCGTGGCAAAATCAGTTATATTGATTTAAAAATAACACTTTGAAAGTACAATGGAAAATTTCGATTTATCTAAAAGGTCAGATAAAAATAAATTTTCCATTTTAGTTAAATCATAAAGTTGCAAAAAAATGAAGTCGGTTTAAAAAGCAGCACCTGAGTATCTTGCGCAGAATAAGCTGCTCAGCTAACATTGTATTACAAATGAGCAATAGAATCATAAAAAAATTACGATTAAAAATGTTTAAGTTAAGATTTAAGTTGATTTGAATAAAAGAATATTTGTTTCTTGACATCAGCGTCAACATGAACAACCTGTACATTATATATAAAAACGAAACAAAGGCAGAAAAAACAGATCCATTTTTCACATCCATCAAAAGTAATGGATTTATTTCCTTTACTGCCGACACCACGGTGTAGAGGTGTTCCCACTGTCTATTTATGTTTCCAGTACCGAATCAATAGAGATTTTCGTGTCACGAAATTGCGAGATCGTCGTGACCTTTCCACGCGATCGTAGTGGGATTGTGTAATTTTTTTATACAACTTGGAATGGCAAACAAGCTGACGGCCCACCTGATGGAAAGTGGTGACCGTCGCCTATAAACATGAGCAATACCATGGACATAACAGAGTATACTGTTTCGCCCATAATACCGCCCATGCGTTGCCATTCCTAAGGACTCAGGTGTTATTCCTCTATATCCTGTAAATTTACGCCATATCCCACCCTTCAAACCGAAACATAACTGCTTTACGGTAGAAACACGAATAGGACAGAGGTGCCTAAGCAAACGACTTTTGTACAAAGTTTCCCTCTGGTAATTCCATCCGTCACGTGTTAGTTAACGTAATTGATTGTTTATGATGTACAAATAAAACAAAAAATATAATTAATGTGATTTGTTCTAATAGAACTTAATCGAAAGGTATCAAGTTTATTTTCTTATATGCTTTATTTATATACATTTACTTGTAAATATTGGTTATAACAAAAATGTATACAGGCGGACTTATCCCTTGTAGGGATTTTTTTCCAGTCAACCTTAAGAACCTGAAAGGAGAACGTATAGGATCTGTACATAAAGCATTATATATATGGTGCAAAAATAATATATATATATATATATATATATATATACATCTTGTTTTTATGGAAATTAATAGATATAAGCAAGAGTTATGAACGCTTGTAACGATATAATAAAGTCCCATGCGATCCCATCTGTTAATATCTAGCTAGGGCATGATCTCTGCGTTTCAAATTCTGAACATCGGATCGCCTTCGTAAACTTCCATATTTATGAGATACCTCGAAACTGACATAATTCGATTTACTCCGATAAAAAACTTTCACATATCCTCCATTCCCATGGGGGAATCCTCATATATACTGAGTCGTCTCAGGGAAAAATTGATTTGCCGGATTCCGTGTCGTGTCGACGGATTCGAAAACGTCGACGTAATGTTACTTAAATAAATAGATAGATAGATAGATAAACACTTTATTTGAACCATTTATGATACACGTAAATTAACTTTTATTGAGTTTATACAATCAATTTATTTACACTTTTTTTTTAAATATAAAACAAAAGATAAAATACGAAAATATGTTTTCGCCGTGCGTGTCGCAGTGACCCAAATAGGCTACAGCTCAGTGGTAGTTTTGCTTAAAAACAATACACTGATTTTCAGCTGCAGCCTGAAGTTAGGCTACAGGGATGCGTACGAGTACAACAAACCCAGAGTGTAACCTGTGTTTGTTGTAATTTAACAGCCAAAGATAAAATTGTATTATATTATATAGATACGTACTTACATAAATGATAAATAAAAAATATAAATATACTCACGACTACTATCCGTAAGAGTGTAGTCAAAGGCAATCGTCGACTAGTCTTATGGTGAATATAATACTCAGCATACTTGCATTTTAGCAATCTTATTAGAATGCAATGTGGCAGGAATCGTGCCTACTGTCGTCACTTGAAATAATTTAGTTTCTTTTCAGTGTTTACCATAACTGGAGAGTTAGGCGCAAATGTAAAATGACAATAAAATTTTTGACGACTGCCAGATTCGAACCCGTGATCTTTGCGGTCTGTAAGTCGGAGTAATATGCAACTGAGATATGAGGCTACTCGCAGTTGTTACCTATTCGGTAACAACTAGTATGTTAAAAACCTATTATTCTATTAACGAGTATGCAAAGGATAAACTAATATAATGTCTGCCCCTTTCCCCGGGTTGCTATGCCTGACAAGGTGCGTATTGTGTTATGTATTTTGTAATGCTTGTAAGATTATAATATGCAATATAACTGTGGTAATAAATAAATAAGTGAAATATTAAAAAATGTAATATCATTATCATCATCATTTCAGGCATTATCTGTCCACTGCTGGACATAGGCCTTCTCCATAGACCGTTATAAAGAACGGTCCTGAGCCATCTACATCCACTGACTCCCTGCAATGCATTTGAGGTCGTCATTCCATCTAGTGGGAGCAGTGCACTGGGTTTGCCCGTACGAGGTAGCGACTCAAGAACCTTTCTTCCCCACCGGTTGTCGGTTCTTTGAGCTATGTGACCAGCCCATTGCCACTTCAGCTTGTTTATCGTTCGTGCTATGTCGGTTACTTTGGTTCTTTTGCGAATATCTTCGTTTCGGATTTTAGAACGTTAAGAAACTCCGAGTACCGGTAGAGCTCTCTCCATAGCCCACTGAGTAGTTTGAAGCTTTTGCATACGGGCCATCGTGTGGGACTATTATGCAATATAAAGTTATGGAATATAAAGCCACGATGATCTTTACAAACTCCTTGACTGTTCTTATCTGTATTAGGGAAATGCGCAGAAAAACTTTCAGTTTTTATAAGATAATGAAGTTCAAGCCGTCACGGACTCTTGGGCTAATGCTAAGTACCATATTATAAATAAAAAACTGTTTTACTCAAAACATACTGAGATGCATATAACGCGCTTATAAAGAATGTACTAGTCAGTCAATATTACACACTGGCCGCGTGAGTCCTATTAAATTCGGCGGGTTATACAAAATGGATCCTATTACGTTGCTAGTAGACGGAACTAACCACAAATCCATGTGTGCAATGAATCTACATGACGGATTAAGGTTCACGACCCTTTTCTGCGGAAACGGGTTACTCTATCACTCTCCACAGAGTAATATATGTCAGTAGGTCATTTATTCCAGCGATAACTTTAAATCTTTATTATTGAACATACATTATTGGTTCGTTAGTGAAAGTAGTGTAACAACGTTTTTTTTTATACAACTTAGAATGGCACACAAGCTGACGGCCCACCTGATGGAAAGTGGTAACCGTCGCCTATAGACATGAGCAGTACTATGGGCATAACAGAGTATACTGTTTCGCCCATGATACCCCCCATGCGTTGTCATTCCTAAGGACTCAGATGTTATTCCTCTGTACCCAGTAAATTCACGCCATATTCCACCCTTCAAACCGAAACACAGCAATGCCTCACAGTTGAAACACGAATGGGACAGAGGTACCCAAGCAATCGACTTTTGTACAAAGTCTCCCTCTGGTACGTACGTATATATTTGTATTCGAATATCTATACGAAAAACGAATACAATTTATTTTAATAACAATCAACTAAAATAAATTCATATAGTTTGCCCTAGCGATAAGACCGCCTTTGTACCTTTCTATATATATTTCGATCTATACTTCACGCTACTGTATTCAGTTGAATTGTTTATATGTCATTGTTTATTTTTATGTTTTTGGTCCAATAAAGAGTTAAATATATATATATATATATATATATATATATATATATATATATATATATATAGATTTGTTACAGATTCTAATAATACGTCATTTTAAAAATATAATTACTACCTCAGGGATAACGTGTTTACATAAAAAAAATATTGATTAATTTAAAAAACAGGCATTAAAATCAGAAAACGAAAAGATACAATAATTATATATATTTATACATATTTATCACGCCTTTCTCCAATTATACACCTCACATATAACATGTCTGCATAAAAAAAATATTAATTAAATTAATAAACAGTCATTACAATCAGAAGACGAAAAAAATACAATAAATATACATATACATATATTCATATACATATATATGTCACGTCTGTCGCTAATTATACACTTCACATTAATACACCGTACAAATACATGGATTATTGTTATTATGACCATATAAGTCATTTATTTTATAACTAGTGGTCGGCCAGTGGTCGAAATTCGACCATAACATATACAAGTATTGTAATAAATGAATTTATTATGGTTATGTTTGACATTCAGTAACACTATAGAGGGGGGAAAGGGATTGTTAGTAATGGAGACTGAGAATCCCATTGCTAGCAATATACCCAACCAGGTCGACCTCCTCGCGGTCTCCCCCTGGAAACTATCATGGTTAATTCCTGATGAATTCATCATGATGGGCTAACTGGCCTGTTTTCATTCTCATCTATCACCCTTCACTGGTGCTCCGCCAGCGTATACCGTTAGCGCAGGAGGGGTTACCATACCATTTTCACCCATCAAAAAAAAAAAAAGTAACACTAAAGACAAACAATATTAATTTATTCTCAATTTAATAACAGACTTTAACAATAAACAAAAGAGTATAATATGCGTGTGTGCGTGTCAAATAGATTAGTAAATATATTTTTTTTTATTGATTTAATGTATCTTTTATGCATAATTTAAAAAAAAATATTAGTATTTTGCACTCCTTTTTTTTATACAACTTAGAATGGCAAACAAGCTGACGGCCCACCTGATGGAAAATGGTAACCGTCGCCTATAGACGTGAGCAGTACCGTGGACATAACAGAGTATACTGTTTTGCCCACGATACCCACCCTCCATGCGTTGCCATTCCTGAGGACTCAGGTGTTATTCCTCTGTACCCTGTAAATTCACGCCATATCCCATCCTTCAAACCGAAACACAGCCATGCAAACACAACTGCTTCACGGTAGAAACACGGATGGGACAGAGGTACCCAAGCAATCGACTTTTGTACAAAGTCTCACTCCTTCTCTAATATAAACTGTAAGCGTGCCAAATTTCATACTCCACCGTCTGCGGAATTTTCGTAAAAAGGGGTACAAAGTTTTTGCTTTACATATATAAGTTTTTGCTTTATATATATATATATATATATATAGATATGTTTTAGTACAGAGATATCATTGGTTTCATGATGTTGGCATCATTATCAATATTATTCAATATATTTCTATGTCTTAAACAAAATCATGGCAAATAATTGAATATTGATACAAAATGACTACGTTGGGGTCCGCACGGTTGGCTGGTTGCCAAGACCACTTGCACAATCTACTGCGAGTCAACCTGTTGAGGGTAGACACCTGGATATGACACCTAGCTAAAAATATAAAACAAAAATATAGTACAGGGTTTTATCTGTGTTAGTGCAATATACACATATACTGCTCTACAATAGAAAAAAAAAGTAACACGGCATCCCTAGGAACAAGGAATTACGTAAAAGGAATGATAAAGTAAAAAGTGTAAACCATATGGTTGCTTCATTTCTTCTTATGCAAATACGTATATAATTAGTATAAATAGGTCAAAAGATACACCATCGGTTGCTTTGCATTTCCTTGAGGAGAACGGTAAACAGTTTTAATTCATTCATTCAAAAATCACACAGGAGATTCGAGTGGCCACTCCTTTGCAAACATGTAAATCTACCATGATAAATGAATTAGCTTTCCTGGTATAAAAGGAAAAAGTCACCCTTTCCACGTCTTGAAAATGAGTGGGCTGATAATGTGAAGGGCCATCGAGAGCAGTAATGAGGGCTTTCATTGGCTACCACTCAAATCTGAATGGCTCCCTTCTACCGCGCCATCTGTGTGGGTTTAACACAAATTTCTGTTGCTAATGCATTATCGTTTCTATTTTGTTATTCCATTTATACTAATAGCGATTCGCTCCGAACTTGCACGGACAGATAAACGGAAAGATTATCTGTCTGTGCGATAGTATTTTACGTTAGCTTTATTAGGTAAATTTTTGATATTTTGAGTCACATTTTCCCCCAAAAACGTCCTAAGAGGCAATTAAGGGAATTCAATAGCCGAGGAATGGATGGACAACAGCGATCCTTTCATAACTTCGCCATACTACTGTTGCCAAACTACCTGCCAGAGGTGAAGGGATTGTTAGTAATTTGGACAACTAGTCCCATTGTTATCAATATACCCTGTCAGGTCGACCTCCACGTGGTTCCCCCTGGAAACCATCATGCTGAAATCCAGATGAATTCATCGCGATGAGCTAACTGACCTGCCTTTTCGTTCTCATCTGTCTTCCCTCGCTGGTGCCCTACAAGAGTATACTGCTAGCGCCATTACATTATCATCCATTAAAAGAAACCGCCTGCCAAGCGTGGCAACTACTAGCAAAACTCCCCTTATGTTAAGCCTATGTTCAGCAGTTAATGGTTCATATATAATAATAATATCATGAAATACAATCAGTTCTTGAAATAATCGACCACATTATGAAGTGGTCAATTCTACGGTCTGGCCACGACATGTCGCGGACAAAGTCGTGGACGCAGCCAGTATTATATAAGGCGACAATAACAAGTATTAAATTACATATACCTTAACATGTATTCAATTAGGTTAGGTTAATAGCAATGTTGACGTGCCTACACGGTTTTCATTAATTAGGTCAACTTTTTCGTCTTTCATATAACGCACGTAAAGGTAAATTACTTTGAGCGCATACGTTTGTGTTGCGGCCAGGGCCGGATTAACCATATGGAGGCCCCACATGGTTAATCCGGCCCGATTAGGCATTGCACGTTGCGCTCACAAAAAAAAAAACATTGATATTACTGGAAAATATTAAGATATAAAAAAAATTTTAGCGTTTTTTCAAATGACATATCTTTGACAAAAATAATTGTATTGGAGTAAAAAAAAAAAGAAATTTTAAGTTTGAACTTTCGAATTTTAAGATCTTACAAAAGAAATTCAACTAATACGTATCACGCAATCGTAATGAGAATCTAGAAAAAAAATTTTTATTTCGTAATTTTTTCGATCTTGTTTTTGGTGAAAAAAATTTTCAATTTAACCACTTCATGGATTAGATAGATTGTTCACATAGCTTCACTATATTATTGCACATATATTTGAAAGACAAATGTGCACGGTGTTAGTCGATCATTTACAGGTTTTTTAACGATTATGTAATTTTAGACATTTGAATAAATAGACATAATGTTAACAGAAATTTAAAAGAGTAACTGTTGATTTTGTTGCAGATTCTTTTCAACAAATAACAATTTTCCGAACCCTGCATTCATAAAAAAATTACGATTTAAAAGTACTTATCTATTTGAATAAAGGTAATTTTGAATTTAAATATAATAATTGGAAACATTTTGCAAAATATACTGAAATATGTGGATGTCATGTAAAATTAATATATATTACTATTATTATTATTATATATAAGGTAATAATATTTTCTTAAGAGTTTGTTAGATACAAATAATTAAAATAATTTTTTTCTTTAATAAACTATCTTGAGAAAATTTTTTGTCGTTGTTCGGGGCCCATAACTAAATGGGGCCCCTAGTTCTCTAAACTGCCTAACGAATAATGCGGCCCTGGTTGCGGTCGCCCCTAATGAAGGCGCAGGTTCCCAGTGACCCGCGAGAACTCTGGAATTGTGTGAATAATTTAACGCCTTAAGGATCATTTGGGTATGCGGGAATGTTTGGAATCAGGATTCGCTTTTCATTGGAATTGGGAATTACTACACGAATGAATAGGTATTGAATATGAGCTAATGTTGTATGTATTATTGGGGTTTCATTTCTTAATTCAATCCTCAAGTCAAAGTTCTCGATTTGACTATATTTCTCTATATATTACCTTTATATCTTTAACTTTATAAACTAGAAAACATATATATTATTGTTACAAGTTTTGTGTGCGTGAAAACCTTTAGAAAAGTCTAGAACACTTTTCGATTTGTCATATAATTAAAGTTTGTTGTAATATAAAAATAGCATCTTCAATTATAACTAAAGTGGAATGAGACCAATATTGAGATAACAATTGCAAAATAAAATAAAGGTACCTCTGTCCCATTCATGTTTCAACCGTGAAGCAGTTGTGTCTGCATGGCTGTGTTTCAGTTTGAATGGTGGGATATGGCGTGAATTTACTGGGTACAGAGGAATAACACCTGAGTCCTCAGGAATGGCAACGCATGGGGGGTACCATGGGCGAAATAGTATACTGTGTTATGTCCATGGTACTGTTATTGTCTATAGGCGACGGTTACCACTTTCCATCAGGTGGGCCGTCAGCTTGTTTCCCATTCTAAGTTGTATAAAAAAAAAAAAGATATCGCATAGATAGTTTGTTGTTCCCTTTATTTTTCCCCCCAAAAGATTACAGTAGTAAACTTAGTAAAAATATACAAATAATTACAAGACAAGGTCATATTTAGAAAATGTAATGTTTCTTTTCGGATGTGTGCTATAAATGGAAGTAGTAAAAATTTATGATTTACTATCTGTAAGACGGGTTATCCTAGTACCGACACTAGTCTCTCACAAATATTGTTTTAAATTGTAACCTTACGTAGCTGTAAATTTTATTATGTTTATATGTTCTGTGAGAGAAATAAATATATAAATAAATAAACTATTAAATATCATCATATCAACTATTAACTGGCCACTCCTGAACATAGGTTTCCCCATAAAGAGGGGCTTTGTAAATAGTTGGCACACATGGCAGGCGGGTTGGCAACCGCTGTTAGTCTTCAGTGACGTTTTCAGAGTAACGCTGCTGCCTCTTCCTCGACCATTTAATTAGGCGCTTACGACACTCACGGGAAAGGAAGAGGTGGCCCATTCTATGCCGGGACCATACGGAAAATTATAACGATATATGTTATGTAAACTTTTTTATAAAAATATTTTCTTAAATAAAACATTATTAATATTTCTTTACGTGGAGTACGTCGTAAATTTCATTATACAGTTATTGCTTTTATTAATGCTATTATATATATATATATATATATATATATATATATATATATATATATATATATATATATATATATATATATATATATATATATATATATATATATATAATTTATTATTAGACTTTATTTGTTACGTAAATAAAAACATCATTATGAATTAAAGTTCGCATAAATGAGATGGGTTCATTGACCGGTAATAAAATAGCATTAATAAAAGCAATAACTGTATAATGAAATTTACGACGTACTCCACGTAAAGAAATATTAATAATGTTTTATTTAAGACAATATTTTTATAAAAAAAGTTTACATAACACAACGTTTATTTAACTCCATTTTAAATCAAATTAAAATTACGCTTGAATCTCTCTAAATCCCATTAATATACCATCTTCATTTTTGATCCACTATGATTGATATTTCATTTTTTATATATTGCCCCCCCCCTTCCCCCACCCGACAAGTGATTTTTTTAATGGATGAGAATGGAATGGTAACTTGCCTAATAGAATGGAGGTCTGCGCTAACGGTATACGCTGACGGGGCACCGTTGAGGGATGATAGGTGAGAATAAAAAGGCAGGTCAGTTAGGCCACCGTGATCGAATACACTTAGAATTTAGCTCAATGGTTTCCAGGGAGCACCGCGGGGAGGTTAACCCTGACAGGGTATATTGCTAGCAATGTGACTGGTAGTCCACAATACTAAAAATCCCTTCCTCTTGGGATAGTCGTTTAAACAAACCAACGCGTTTTGTTCTTATTACGGGAGCTGTAACCAAAATTTTATCAATAGATTTGTCCGCCACTTGTTTAGAGGCAGAATAGTTTCTTACAAATCAAAGGATCTTCTGATGATGAGTAATTAAACTAATAAAACGAAGCGAAGTAGAAACTCCTCTGGCATTAATCATACCACTCGTATATTTACAGTTTCACTACAAAACCCTTCCCGTGGAGTTTGTTTATGCCACGTCTAAAATATTGTTTTAAATATACAAGTAGATAACACTTATAGACGCTAAGCAGATTTCATAGAAGAATTACCTAATCAATATAATAAGAATAAATATTTTTTAAAGATCTAGCAAAACAGATAAATAATCCCTCGAAATATTATTTAACTCTTACCGTATTTAGAACAAATTATTACATTAGTTCTGAAATAGTAAGAACATAACAGTAATGGTGCATTCTGACATATTAGAATAAAATTGAATGCGAGAATTAAATCTTACATTTGATTCTCGGTATGTTTTTGTAAAGTACAATTTTGTGTTTATTAAAATGAACTCACGAGAGAATGTTCTGTAATTTCAGAATGTTATATTACATTACTTGTCAGCACGATAAGTGTCAGAACACACCTTATTCTTATGTCCGGCTAAGTTTGTATGCACGGCACGGGCACGGGTCGACGGTCACTCCGCTAGGCGTGCGGCAACCCGCGCCTGCGGCCGCGCACCGCCGCCGCGGCGTGTCGCAAGCGCCCCCGAGCGGTTCCGACGCGCCGCGGCCTAGCACTCACCCGTGCCCGTGCTTGCAGGATGCACGCGGTGGGCCTGCACTCCGCGCTCGCGATCCGGCGCGAGCGCAAGCGCCGCGCCGAGCAGCAGCGCGCCAGGGAGCGACGCTACTCCCTGCAATCCTCCGAATCCGGTGTCACCTCCCCCCACTGCTCCACCGGCAGTTTGGAAAGGCGGCGCTTCAAGAAAACAAGAACCTCCGACAATGAAGTCGTCTCTTCGGTTGGCATGCTCCATCTCGGGGTAGTTTTCCTTGTCCTGGGCCTGTTTCTCATTGCATCCGGGTGGCTCCCTGATGACGTCACGTCCTGGAGCAGCATCGGCTCAGTCAGCTGGTTCAATGAACTGGTCTGCTCCGGATTATTCGCGCTAGCGATCGGGATCTTCTTGATTGCGCTCCACAAATATCTAACGAAGAGTGAGGAGGAGGCGTTAGAGGACTA
The DNA here is from genome assembly GCF_026898425.1 of Galleria mellonella. Classification (NCBI taxonomy): domain Eukaryota; kingdom Metazoa; phylum Arthropoda; class Insecta; order Lepidoptera; family Pyralidae; genus Galleria; species Galleria mellonella. The sequence goes on from NW_026441978.1 coordinate 1,253,511, forward strand.
CGTCCAAAGACAACTGACGAGGTCACGTTCAGGGCACAGATTGGAGAGGGATGCAGAGACAGGTGGTATGCATACGAAGAATGCGAGGCGAGCGAGGGCTGCCGAAGTCTTGCCGGAGACGATAACCGAAACCTATACGGAACCGTCCCCGGAAAGAGCGCACGGTTTTGTTAACGCTCTCGCTTTAAACGGTGACGCTATGAGGGAGTCGCCTTTGGAGCAAATTGTCGAGGAAGAAATTTCAGTAGCTTCAGAGAACGACAGGAGACTCGGTCGATTCAACAAGGACACCTATTCTACACCGTCTGTGGCTCCGAGTTTGAGTCCAGGGTCGCCGTCTGACACGAGGGAGCTACTGTCTGATGGACGATACATGATTATGTCGAGAATGTGAGCTGTTTGAAATTCGACATTTTATTGATTTCAAGCAACGTTTTTAAAAATATCTTATATGTGATTTCTATCCTTGCCAAGAGAATATATTTCTCTAAGCCTTGGTTAATCCAATCTTCGTTGTACTGTAATTAATTCATAATGTTCAGCTCGAGTCACTGAATTGTCGAAGTAACTTCATCCGTGCTCTTATATACCTAATGGATCTTGGAAGTGAACAGAACTCTACGTCTGTTGCTGTTATGAACATATTTCTATATCAAGCGTCACTTTGATGAGAATTTTGTATAAGTGTAACCGTTCTGCTACATCGTTATCCAAAAGAGTGAGCTTTGATGCTTCGTCGGCGATATTTCAATGGATCTTTGTTTTTAGTTTTTAAATGCTTTTGTATATTTTAACAGACGGACCAAATCTTTCGTAGTGTTTAGCAGTAAGTTCTATGTCTCGTTCGCAATTGCAACGTGTCGCTTCTGCCTAATTGATAATCAACTTTATTTCTAGTGACAAAAGTAATTTATTAATTAATCTTATAAACGGTTTAGACCTAATTGCGATTGTGAATGGGACAGTGTTGTGTATATTTAATTAATAACGATCGACATTCCGTGTGTATTGGCTTGAGACTGATTGTTAATAAATTATTGTTCTTGTCCTAACGTTTTTATAAGATATTATCACTTATTTTATTTTTAATTTGTTGATACGTTGTTTGTAATTTTGAATGTGTACGTTAGATCACTGTTTATGTTTTATTTTGATACCTTTTTCAAGTAATGTAGAATGTAGTTTTTTTAATGAGATTTATTAATTGTAATCTTTTATATGTACGTACAATCCAATGTTTTGTTTATAAATAAGAATCTGTAATCAGAATCGTGCCAAAGCAAAAGTGGCAATAACTTTTTACATCGACACACATTTTTTACGTAAGGTGGACACAATTTTGTAATTTTAACACAATGGTAAATTAAAAGCATGTTTAGAATTACATATTCAATCGTTTTGTTTATTGTTAAATTTATTTTTATTATTACCAATTAATTTATTTGTGGCTGTGACACCATTTCCATTATTACACCAGCCGAAGATGTCAAATTATATGTATACATAATTATTGATATTAATGTAAGCTTACACGATAACGAGAGCTTAGCTTCACAATGCTCAAGTGTATTTATAGTTTACTCCCTTTCCATTTCTTCTCTCCTAGTACTTTTTACCTTTTAATCTTTTTATAGAAACAAAAGTGATAAACTCAATCCAAAGTAGTGTAAATTGTATGGAATTTTTAAACAATAGGCAAACAATTATTAGGTATTTTTCCATAAATTTCATTTTATACTTAATTATCTATATGGTTTTAATTTTTAGGAATTTTTGTATCAATATTGGACATGATTATTCAATATCATCCAAATATGTTTCCTTTGTTAATATATATTATGCTGAGACCCAACTTTCGCATAATAAATAACACCTCATTAAAATTAAAAATAAGCAAAAATTTTTCAAATAAAATTTACTCATTGATAATGGTCAAGAAATGCAACAAGGATTTTGTGTATCCTTAACAAAATTTCAACTAGAGTGCCACAGAATAAATAATAAGACATCTGACAAACAGCATAATAACTTCCTAAGAAATAGCTTCTAACCTTAAAAGCGTCATAAATATCAATTCACCGTAAGATATACATCAGTGAGTTTATCACTTTAGTTCAATTTTGATCTCTCGTCTCCTTACTATAACTAAGTGCTGTCTATAACATTGCCTTATTAGAAAACTTTTTCACAAATATTGTATATTGCAACAGCACAATTTTGTCGATAATATTTGTAGTGTGATGTTGGGAAAATATTATTGTTATATTAATATTTTGTCTCTCTAGTGAAACTCTAGTTTTCGGTCTATGAAAAGTGGTGATAAGTCATATGAGTATAAGCGTATCAATATTTTCCTAACACGTATTTCTATGGTGTAAATGTCTAGAAAGGGCTAGCTTGTGGATGTACTATAATTAAGTCAGCCTTATTGGTTATTATGTATCATTTCATCAAGTTAACACGCATATTGACGCACAACGGCCCAAATGAGAGGCTAAGTGCGGAAAACAGAGTCTTTCTTACATTCATCAAGATAACAAGGTAAGAATATTACTTACACAGTATTTTAATGATACAAACAATATCTGGGGTTCATTGTGGTATTGTAACATAGTAATTTAACACTACAGTTCATATTATTGGACATCCAATACAGAGTACATAGTATACATACATTGATTTAAAATTTACATCGTTATACAGAAAAAAAAATATATATAATTAAATAACATCAATGAAGCACAATCTCTAATTGCACAGACTAGATATTTTTTTTCTATTTTTCTTCTAATAACTATAGAGATACGATTTGCACTAGCAAACTACCCCCCCTTATTCATGAAAACTAAAACCTATGACAAATCTACTTTAACTGTTACACTGTTTTGTGTGACTTTCTATCAAATTAGCTAATTTTGTGTAAACAAAAGAGACATAATAGTTCAATAGCTAAAATAGGTTTAAAAGAAAGACATTTTTATGAATAAGGGATAAACTAGTGTTTTGGTAACATCTTACGAGTGTAAATATTGAAATTAAATATTTGCTTATCAATTAAGTATAACATCGGTTTATATCCGAGTTCTTATAATTTTATTATCTTAATAGAATTTATTTATTACTATTATATTATATATATCGTAGTATCTACCTCGCAATTTCATTATCCCTGTGTAATGTGATCACTTTATACTTGCATAATACATACACGTTCATACATCCCTTTATCAAACAAAGGAAAGGGTCCTCGATGATTTTACTAATAGGACTTCTCTATTAAAGATATACATTAGATGGAATTTAAAATAGACCAATGATAAAAGTCTTAACATTAGATTTAGTTAGATATCAATGGGAATTATTAAAAAGCACTTAATGGCAGACTAGCAAAAAGACTTATTTAATTTAAGAGCTATTAGAAACTATGTAAGTATACTGTTAAAATTGTAATCCCCCAAAGTTCGGTAAAAAAGGGTAAGGTCACATCATTACAATGAAGCAACCAAAGTGCGAGTGTATCAGGTCGGTTATAAACATGCAGTTGACCGTCTCATATCGTTTACTGGTCAAAAATTTGTTATTCTCTCCATTAGGTATTATTAGATATTAGTAATCATTCCATTCTATTCTTTATTCTATTCAATTCTATAATAACAGTAGTACTGCATCCTACAGGACAGGCTCAGCCTAGTGTAGGAAGCAATGATAAATTCTATGCTAATACAAACATACTTTGTTAAATAAATATATCTTATCTTGCCTATTCCACATTCTATAGATGTATGGCAAACATTTCTAACAAGGAAATAAAAGAGATCTATTTGAATTGAAGCATTTGGCATTCCATTGCTTCTGCCTAGCCTAATGAAAGACAGGCGTAATAGATATAATACAATGAAACTTAACTCTACAGATTCAAGTAGTTAATAAATACAATCCTTTATTAAACATACATGGAAAGTAGAATCTTCAGGGAGACTGTATCTGGGGAAAAAATCTAAAGCTCGTGATAACTAAATTTGTTACTTATCGTGAATTGAATAGGAATCATTTTACGTTAGAGACAGACCATTATTAATATCATACATATTATAATACATCACATTAATACAGGGATGATAAAATAGAGTTAAAAACATACTCGTATAGTATTGTACTAACAGACACAATATCGCAATACATAATAACATAGTGAATGCACGTTAATTATGAAATTTCTTGTGCCTATACTACTTTTATACCTAGTTATTAGGGTAATTCGATTTATCGCTGTAAGTGTCATGTGTAAATATGTCTCGCGTATTCATTCAAAACTTGTACATTTCATTGTAATGCCTTCAATGTTCAAAGCCTTTGGATACGTACATTCTTATAGTTCTCAGCTTTCGATGTACGTGTAAATTATTTGTTATTCTCATGCTCTTAAGGTTGTTAGAATTAATTTTAATTTAAAACGGATGTAAGACTAAATAAATTATTTTTTTAAGTAACTTAGAATGACCCACAAGCTGACGATTTACCTGATGGAAAGTGGTAACCGTCGCCTATACACATGAACTGTACTATGGAAGGTAACAGAGTATACTGTGTCCCTTCATGCATTGCTAGTTTGTCAATTGTACTCTTTACTTTGTCGGTTACAAAGGCCTTTGCAATATCTCTTATCGAACACCTTTGGCCCTTATTCTAAACAAACACTCGACCCTTACTTGACCGTCCAAGTTTGTTAAGGTTGAAATTTCAATTGTGTTTATTAATATTTCCATATTTCTATGAAGGACATCATCGTTTTGTTTTACCTTCTAATTATTGTAATTAAATTCTAATTAAATTTCTTGTAAATTCCAAAGAGAAGACTAGCAGTGAATTTGGTTTTTTTTTATACCACTGAGGTGGCAAACAAGCATACGGCCCACCTGATGGTAAGTGGTTACCGTAGCCTATGAACACCTGCAATATCAGAGGTATTACGCGCGCGTTGCCGACCCTGAAGAAACCTCTTTACCCCCCTTTTGAAGAACTCCATGCTGTAGTCTCTTGTGTGAGGTTTATGTGAGGTTTGATTAGTTTTCACTGCAATTTGCTTAGTTAAACGTGTAGTCTGAGCGTAGAAAAAGAATGTCAAAGTAGCTATTCTTAATCTATGACTCATAGCCATATATCATTATAATCTATACTTATAATAAATCTGTAGAGAGGTCAATTCTGTACATTAAATATATTTCCAAAATAACTATCAGGGGGTGATTAGTGATCGATACTGATGACAAATATGCAAGCAGTATAATTTTTGTCTGTCTGTCTGTATGTTCGTTATAGAAACAAAAACTACTCGATGGATTTTAACGAAACTTGGTACAATTATTCTTCATACTCCTGGGCAGGTTATAGTATACTTTTCATCACGCTACGATCAATAGGAGCAGAGCAGTGAAGGGAAATGTTGGGAAAACGGGAGAAGTTACTCCATTTTTAAGCTTCCGTCGCGTGTGCAGCCTTAATGGCCACTTTTTAAAATGTAAAAATGTCCACCCGTGAGACGCCGGGATGGGTCGCTAGTAAAATAAAATTATAACTAGACGGTGACTGGATATTTAAGAGAAAATATATGAAGAATCTTAATAAGAACAATATACAAAACAATATCTTTTTAGCTGAAATTCCTAATAAATCATGCAGGCTTGGAAGAAAATTCTTTATACATTTTTAAAAGGCTGGCAACGTATTGGCGACCCCTCTGGTGTCGTAGGTGTCATAGGCTGCGGTGACCACTTACCATCAGGTGAACTACATAATTATTTATCATCCTTTCAAATAAAAACAAATGTATACAAAGGCTTTGATTAAAACGTAACACCCAACTTCTTGTATTAATTTCTCGGCATCAAACGTAATGATGGCATTACTGCTTAGCGCTATAATGTCAGAGTTGAATTTTTGACAATTTCTGTGATTACTGTAGTTACAAATTATCATTTTAAGTAGCCCTACGATCTCTCTATTGTAATATGTAATGTTTTATTAACGTTTTGGTGTCGTGCGTCGCTCAAGTGTTTGTTGGATTTTGAACTTTTTCGTGCTGGTTCGGTGTCGTGAATTTTTATATAACGCTTTTGCGCAATTTTTACAATACACTTTGATAGTTTAATGCAATGCACATAATGTAATTATTGATATAAATGGAATTCTTGTTTCTGTATTGGGGTAATTTTCAGCAAGTGCCACACAGTGTCCAATTTTGGTGGATCTTTCAACTGCGGACTTAACTTTGAGTATCCAGAAAGCTACCAGAAAATACCTAAAATATCTAAAGAAATCTTTTATAAAATACTATTTCTTATCAAATTTTCATAAAAACTCAAAACTACAAAAGATAGATAGATAGATATTCTTTATTGCTTCTTACAAAAGATTACTGATTACAATAGCAAACTTATAATAGATACAAACAATTACAAGAAAAGTTCCCACTGAGAAAACAATGGGCGGCCTTATCGCTGAAAGCGATCTCTTCCAGGCAACCTTTGGATGGAGAGTAGTAGTTATAAACGGTTTGATCGGAGGCACTATGAAAATTCTGTTATTTTTTAAAAAAGTTTATCAAAGTGTAACTCGCTGAAAATTACCATAATTATTAGCATTTAATGTTTACGACACCTAAATTATACTTTGATTGAATTTCATTAATATTGATGGTGATGAATTAAGATATATTCTCGTTTTTTATATTAAATAATATTATAACACTTTCCAAGCACATTGTATTGCTTTAACAAAATATATAATAGGTACAGCTGTCTCGAATAAAGTATGTACAAATACATTTGCAGAGCATGAATCTCAATGTTTCTGAAGCATCACATAGTTTTAAACATACGAGCGTAACGATGAGCAAATTATAATCATCATCATCATCATCATCATATCGGCCTCTATCTGTCCACTGCTAAACACAGGCCTCCCCCTATTGCGGGGTTTTGCCAGTAGTTACCACGCTTGGCAAGCGAATTGGCAACCGCAGTTAGGCTTTGATGATGTTTTAAGAGGGACGCTGCTGCCTATCCCTCGCCCTCCCTTAGTCGCCTCTTTAGATAACCCACTGGAAAAGAAGTGGTGGTTATTCAATAACAGGACCATTCTGCAAACAAAGCGATCTCTGTAATAAAACAATTATGCTTTAAAATGTGACGATTTCAGTTGGTAAAAGAACACGTATGCGATTAATTTCTCTGATCAAAAATCGACAGTAAACATGGCTATTATTCCTTGGATTATGGTGTTTTTTACCTTAAAATCTCTATATCTTTTATATTATTCATAAACACATACAACCATAAATAGTATTGGCTTATTATGTAATATATAAACATACATAGATAGATAGATACAATATTGTGCAACATATATTTATATATTGCACAATATTGTAATACATTTGTCTATCTATCTGTTGGTCTGTATCATTTGACAGATATTCTACAAATTGTAATTTTGAATCTTTTCCATTCATAAAATATTAGCCATGTTCACTTATTTCCAAATAGTTCACGTTCGAAATACAATGAAATATTAGCAAAAATGATATCTGTATGTACCTGTTTAATCAGACGTTTATTTAAATATATAACGGGAAATTAAAAAACTCACTGTGTTTTGCCATTTCCGGCAATTTTTTTTATTTCATCCGAAAGTCTTCTTCATGGGACGTTTTGGCGTTTTGCGTCACAGCGTATATCCCTTTCAGACCAGAACGATACGGGCGTGAGTTGTAACTTTAAAAAATTCTAAAACCGCGCGCAATTCATTTTTACGCACGAAGCTGAAATAACATGTTAATGAGATTCTAAACCAGCCAATAAGAAATCATTTTAGCGGTAAGGTGGTGCAGTAGTCTCGTGCGTGCCGGCAAGATGGCTTGGCTCCAGAACACGAAAATATATTTAATCTGAAAGAAAAAAAATCTTGGGTCTTATTGTATATTGCGAAGTTGGGTACGCGATAAGTGAACACAGAGGTCGGTTACACACTGGTTTAATAGACAAGGTCAAATGACTTATAAAGGTGAACGTAGCCACCCGTACATACTTAATACTATCCACATATACAACAGGTCTGAAAGGGATAAATAATGTATATATTACCGTTATATATATATATATATATATATATATATATATATATATATATATATATATATATATATAGACATATATATGAGTATATATCCTATAAATACTCCTCATTACAATGAATCGATTAATTTATTTATTTATAATAACTTTATTGATCATACATAGTACATGTTATAAATGGCCGACTTCACGCTATGAAGCATTCTTTCCCAGTTAACCTTAATTAAGGTATACCCTAATAAAACAGTAATAAAATACAACAAAAACAGTCTCTTTTCTCCAAAAAAATATATTAAATTAACTCAGCATTAGCATTCTAAATGTTGTAGAACACGATTGACAGGACAGAATGATTCTAAATTATAATTTATTTCGAGCGAAGACAGATCAACAATATATGGTATATTGAAATAATTAATTTAATTACTCAATTTTAAATCCCTATCACACATGGAATTTAAATGTTTATAAAAATAACTAATTGAATTTCTTAAAAAATATTATTTCTGTAATGGAACATAATGAGGTAGAAACAATATTTTGAATTAATCAATTATATATTACAGATTGAATATAGTTGAAAATATTACAAAAAAAAAAATTGTACTTATTATAGTGTTACAATTTTGGGGGAAAGTAATTAATAATTTATGAGAAGTAATATTACAATTGCTTACGGAATATTATAATGTGTGTATATATGTATATAAATTTCATATATCGTTTTAATTTGCTAAAGATGCTTTTTTTTTAATTATACAGCACTATCATACCTACTTGTACAACAATTAGTCCATTACCTTAAGGTTGTCTTGAAGAGATTGCTCTCAGCAATAAGACCGCCTTACTGTACTTATACAATTGTATCGTTGTGTTTGTAAATTGCCTTGCTTATTTCTTATATTGTATAATGCAACTCATTCATTCATTCATATAATAAATTTTATGATAACTATAAATTATTTATTTATTTATATGCTTTTATACATTCACTTATAGTATAGAGGTTATGTTATAGCAAAAATGTATACAGACGGACTTATTACTTGAAGGGATTTCTTCCAGTCAACCTAGTTATTATTATTATTACTGCTATTGTCGATTCTTCTTTAAAATTATGAATTTATAATAAATTTAAAAAACAATTGTAATATTTTGCAATATTATTTTCATAGTACATTAGACCGAATTCACATTGTAACATTCTCAAAGGACCCGCGAGAATAACATAAAATCCTAACAGACCTCTAAGAATGTTGTAAGACAAAACTTCTCAGGTAAAAATAAATTATGGAATTTAAAAAAGAATAATTGTTATATTTTTAATCTAAATGTCATAACTGAAATTTAATAATTTCCTAACCAAAAAATAACGAACTACAACAATTTGTCGAAATTAATATAATATTTTTAACATTTATATATTCATATATATATATATATATATATATATATATATATATATATATATGGAAATTTTATGAAGTTCCGAATGAAATCAAAACAATTTTCGGAAACGACAGACATAGTATATTTATAATCTTTTATAAAATAGATAAGATAAATAGACAGATTTTTTTTATTTTTTTTTTTTTATGATTGTAACAAACTCAGCACTGTAAATTACAGTAAAAGTAAATACAAATTCACTTGTACATTTGTATCAGTTTAAATATCTTTGTCTGAACTAGGTTATAAAACCTGTAAATAGATGGATAATCTTTATTGTTTCCTCTAAAAGGTTACAGTAGTAAACTTATTATAAATACAGTAAATTATTAAACGTTTTGTGTACATTGTATTGGTCATTTAAATTACTCTGTGTTTACAAAACTATTCTTACGACAAAAGATGAAAACAAAAAGGGTACAGCGAATCGGAATCCAACGATAGTATTCGTGAAATGAAACAACTTTCTCCAAATGTACATGGGTCGAAATTGGAAAACAATTTAGGAACTGTAACATGGCAAAAGTTTATGGGTTTGTGTTTTTGTTTTCCTATTGCTATACCCTTTTTGTAACACGCTGTGTAATGTATTTATTTATTAACATAGTAATAACTTAAATAGATACGGGTCATAATTACTATAATAATTAAAGACATACCTACTTGTATGTACATATGTCTACTTTTCATTATAAAAATATCTAAAAACATTGGATGTTGCTGGAAGAGAACTCTTTTAGAGTTGAGCTCGCCTTTGTACATTTACTTACCTCTGTCATATTTTTATGTATTGTCAATGTGTACAATAAATTATATATAAATAAATAAATAAGAAGAGCAATGTCCATTTATAAAATATAAAACTAACTAAAAAAAATATCATCATGTAATTTATGTATTTCAATTTACAATGTATTTTAATAAGACATTTATTCCTAAATGCTTTTACGTATTTCGACTTACTTTGCTATGTATTCTAATGAAATATTTATTCCTAAATGCTTATAAAGTACAAGTCGATTTGATATAACGTTAAAATTCGAAAATATATATATAAATAAAACATTAATGTAATCATTAAAATTAATCGACAAATAATTTAATTACTTTCCCTCGCAAAATTTAAAATTTTCTCCAATCACACGTCATTCCATATAGGCAAGTGTTTCATTTAATTAAATTTATTACACTTATTAATTAATAAATTATTAAATATTACTTGGGACTTTTATTTAAAACTCTATACCTGGATATAATATTAGATTGACATAAAGACAAACAATGAAAACCTTTAGGGGGAAAGGGATTATTAGTAATGGAGACTAAAAATCCCATTGCTAGCAATATACCCAACCAGGTCGACCTCCTCGCGATTCCCCCTGGAAACTATCATGGTTAATTCTTGATGAATTCATCATGATGGGCTAACTGTACTGTTTTCATTCTCATCTATCACCCTTCACTGGTGCTCCGCCAGCGTATCCCGTTAGCGCAGGCGGGGTTACCATACCATTTTCACCCATAAAATAAAAAAAAACTGTAAACCTTTATACAATTAATTATGGAATCGTCCTCGCGGCACGATTCGGAAAATGAAAATTTTAGAAATTTTACGAAATACTTAGCAATATGTGTTTATTACTGAACTGTGTGTGTGTTGTAGTATTTTGTCATGTTACTAGAAGGTTCAAACATGGGGTTCTTCAAAAGGGGGGTAAAGAGGTTTCTTCAGCTTCGGTAACGCGCGCGTAATACCTCTGGAATTGTAGGTGTTTTATAGGCTACGGTAACCGCTTACCATCAGATGGGCCGTATGCTTGTTTGCCACCTTAGGGGTATAAACAAAAAAAGTATAGGATGAAAAAGTAATATCGTCAATTTTTGTAATTTATTTATTGTGATTTTCCGGATTTTCCACAAGTATTTTACGATACTCTCGAATCTCTGTTTTATAGACATGAAAATTATAGCAAAATTTAATTCATTAACATTTTGTGAAATTATTATTTTTGTATACATTTATATCACCTACAACAAATCACAAAACGTGATTTTCGTTCACAATTAATAGCGTACTAGCTACTATTTGTTAAAAATTGGATTAATTCGTAATATGAATTATGATTTATTATTATGTATTTATATATATGCCAATAAGGCATATACTACACAAGATGGGTCTATCTTCGGACACGCTGTGCAGACTGTGCGGTGAGAAATCGGAATCCATGGAACACTTGATGTGCAACTGCGATTCGTTGGCAAGTATACGTATGAATCTACTGGGAACGGCTTATCCAGAACCAGGGGACTACAGGTATCTTAAACCGCGGGATATCGTTAGAGTAACACATAGGATCTATGAAATGATGGTATAAGGCAGGGAGAAGCACAAAAGGGTCAACATGCAACGGCTTAGCTGACCCCATATGCGAGAATATATATTGTTATACTTTTGTTGCTAACAGTACTCTCTCTAGTCTAGGTCCTTTATCGTTAGATTTCAGTGCTCTTCAAACACAATCTTTTTTTACAACCGTACCTTTTGTAAGAGCAGCTATTGTAAATCTGAAATGTTACGTGCATCTAATATAATTCCATTTACGAAATTGCGCTATGAATTTTTATCGTGTCCTTCTGAATTCATTCATACCTATTTTCAACCTATTTGTAAAGGACGAAGTTCTAAATTGGATTGTATTTAAAACGAAGGTGAGCAGGATAATTCTTTTACCGACGCATGGTTCGCATGGTGTTCGGTTTGGGTGGGCTATGATAGTAAAATTACAGGGTCATCATATCAGTTGTTAACTGCCCACTATTGGGGGAAAGGGATTGTTAGTAATGGAGACTAAGAATCCCATTGCTAGCAACATACCCAGCCAGGTCGACCTCCTCGCGGTTCTCCCTGGAAACTATCATGGTTAATTCCTTGTGAATTCGTCATGATGGACTAATTGGCCTGTTTTCACTGGTGCTCCGCCAGCGTATCCCGTTAGCGCAGGCGGGGTTATTATTCCATTTTCACCCATCAAAAAAACTGCCCACTATTAAACATAGACCTCCCCCATTGGCTGCTTTTGACATTCTCTGTACCCCGTAAATTCACTGCCATATTCTACCCTTCAAACCGAAACATAGTCTTAAATTAATTATTATATTTTATATCGCTACATAGTATAAAACAAAGTCGCTTCCCGTCTATCCGTCCCTATGTATGCTTAGATCTTTAAAACTACGCAATGGATTTTGATGAGGTTTTTTTAATAGATAGAGTGATTCAAGAGGAAGGTTTATATGTATAATACATGCGTAATATAGTAGAGAAACACTGATAATTTTAGAGGTTTCTAATGTGATGTGATGTAATGTGCATCCGTGCGAAGCCGGGGCTAGTTATTATATAAAATATAATTATTATTATATTTATAATAATTAAAGTAATTAATTTAATTAAATTAGCCCGACCGGAAATCGACCCCAGAACCTTTTTTACGGAAAGCAACATGTCTACCACTCTGTCACAGAGGCCGTCAATCTATCGATCGATCTACTCAGTCCACATTAGCCCACTGCTGGGCATACGCTTCCTTCTTATGTCCTTCTTGTCCCGCCACTTGTAATTGTCCTTTTTTTTATACCACTAAGTTGGCAAACAAGCATACAGCCCACCTGATGGTTACCGTATCCTATGAACACCTGCAATACCAGGGGTATTACGCGTGCGTTGCCGACCCTGAAGAAACCTCTTTACCCCCCTTTTGAAGAACCCCATGCTATATTGTCCTGTGCTGACTTCATCCACTTCTTTCCTATACGCCATCAGGTTACTGCCTTATCATCTAGCAATAAATATATTATTAACAGAAACTCTTAACACTAGAGGGCGACACAGCTTTTATAGACAGAACATTAGTGGAATTTCCCTCTTCGAAAGTAAATTAGGTTTTGTTCCCTGTATCACTCCTGCCTTAAACGACATCCTGCATGCGAATAAAAAACTCTGGTAAGGAGACCTAATAGAAACTACAGATATACAGATTATTAATCTATACTAAAATTATAAAGAGGAAAGATTTGTTTGTTTGTAGTGGCTAAACTCAAAAACTACTATTTAAATATTCAAAGTTGTAGCACTTCAGCTGCCCGCTAACGACATGGTTTCTCACTGTATTGAGTTGACTGGAAGAGATCTCTGTGAGAGATAAGTCCTCCCTTGCTTACAACATTTACAAATGCATTAACAATGTAATTTTTCTCAAACATGCTTGGAAATGTGAGCATTATTTTGACAATCTTCTTCGAGATAAATCAAAATTGCCGTACTGGCCAAGATACATGCGGACAGCGGCCGGCAAAAGTTGTATGAAAATCCATATCTGTCGTGTTTTGCGGCCAAATAAATTACTATGTAAACTCATATCTGTCCTGTAATTTAAAAATGGAATGACCTTTAACTTCGAAACATGGCTACTGAGGAGGTAACTAATACAAGGTTTTATTTAAATTTCGAACTGGCTTGCAAATAGAAAGCTGTTTATTGAAAAAAAAAACCAGGGGACATTATGGCGCGTCAAAAATTATTATTGTTCTTTATTCGTCATTGAATTTAAAAAGTAAAATTGTGTTTTTGATTTCCGCGCATTGTTTGAGAAAAGTACTATACAAGCCTTGGCCACAAATAGGCATTGATGGACTCACGTATGTGTGCTTCGGCTACACCTCAGCCCACATTTGTGCGTTCGTCCATCAATGTCTCAGTTGCTGGCCGCTGCAGTAATGTACTATACAAGTGCAATAAAGAATATATATTTCATACTCTTTTCCACTCAGGGTTTGCTGGAAGAGAACTCTTACAGAGTTAAGCTCGCCCTTTGTACATCAATTTATTTAATATAAATATAATAATAAATATATAAATAATATAAAAATTATATATTTGTAATTTTTTGTGTACAATAAAATAAACTATTTAACCGATTTTAAAAATTCTTACATCTAATGAAATCTAAATATTATTTTCGAAATCTACTATAATTATAAATAATGTAATTTCAAAACAAAGCCGAACCGGATCGCAAGTCTGCAATGTTGATGTTAACCAAAGCAATATAAACACCTAAAATATATAAAGGAAGTACTTCATCTTAAGTGTCGCCATGTCGTCGTATTACCACGCCGCCATTTTGACGACGGATGTAGGTCACGCGGCATCACCGTGTATTATTTAATAATTTTCCTTTTATACATTTATAGACCTTCTATTGATATTCTTTACCTTCTGGGCCTTTATTAAAACGATAATAAGATCGAATGGTCGCCATTCGAGTAATTTTATGCTCCATCAATTGACGATTCTTCGAATTATTGTCTCTTTAGATTGCTTTTATTCGGGCTGTATCGGTCACTCTGTTTCGTCTGCAGATGTTCTCATTACAGATTCTTTTATATAGAAAATCTCAGAGTATATCCTTTTACACGGCTTATTAAATAATACAGTTAGTTATGTTAAATTAAATGCTGTGAATACCTTTAATAGACTTGTGCATTAATTGATATTGTATTATATTTAATGTTTGTTATATGTGTATATAAATAAATAAACTTGGAGCTTCCACATACGATTAGCAGTGTAAGACCACGTCTTGGATCTATAAATCATCGTTGACAACATGTTAAACAAATTCGCCCTTATTAATTTAATTAAAAAATAAATTATATGAGAGCGTACAAAAGGAAAACTTGAAATAAAACCACACAACAAAAAGCCTGACCTGGTTTTTTAATTACAATATTTTCTTCGCTTTTTTTTTTATTATTTGAGAGTCAGGAAGCCGATGTAATTTTTGAAATGTTATATATTTTTTTCGAAGCTAATATTAATAAACGATACGACTTTGTTACAGATATGCTCCAATCGTTATTGCAGCCAAGGGAAAATCAGCGATGTAAGTATATATCATCATCATCATCATCATCATCACCGTCATTTTCAGTTGACCACAGGGAACGAACGTTTTACCCGGCGTTATTTTTTTAATAGGTGGAAATATGGTAACATCGCGTGTGCTATTAATTTATACAGATGAGGTACTAGGGAAGCATAACATATGAGGATGAAGTCAGATTAATTTCACCAAAAATCAACCAAGATGGCTACAAAAGAAAACCGCGTAGTGATATTTACTAGACGGGGGGAATATTGCAAGTAATGGGCCCGTTAATCCCCTTGACTAACTATCCATCCCCTCTAGATGACTTGGCAAATGTTGTTCTGTCCTACTTACAAATAGATTAATCTTTCTTCTCTGCAAACCTTAATCGGACTATATAAACATTAATATATTTTTTTAATGCAATATAGAATGCCAAACAAGCTGACGGCTCACCTGATGGAAAGTGGTAACCGTCGCCCATAGACATGAGCAGTACCATGGACATTACAGGACACACTATTTCGTCCGTGATACCCCCTTCTCGTCGCCATTCCTGAGAACTCAAGTGTTATTCCTCTGTACCCTGTAAATTCACTGCCATATCCCACCTTTCAAACCGAAACACAGCTATGCAAACACGACTGCTTCACGCTAGAAACACGAATGGAACAGAGGTACCCGAGCAAACGACTTTTGTACGAAGTTCCCCTCTGATAATTGAATTGTGCTTCAAAAAAAGAACTACAATTGTGTCAAAACCAGTTTAAAAACTATTACTCAACTAGTAAATCGATTTTGATAAAATTTCTATGGTACCAATATGAAAGCATATTTTTTCAGACGAGTAAGAATTTTTTAACTCATTTTACAACTAGTTATGTGGTAACAAACATAAAAAAAATACAACCTAAATTACGAAACTCCCTTTTTTGAAGTCGATTGAAAAGTAGAAGAGAGGGAATTAATTAAATTATCCGCAAAGTTACTATGATGCTTCATATCCTGTTAGCGAAGTGTAATTGGCTTCGAGCAAGAGCAACGACATTTCCTAATACAAAAAACCAACAGCATTTTTATTTGTTCACGTAGCTAAGGTAAGAGGTAGGAGAGAAGGTAGAGGTAGATATAACAGATCTAACCATTAAAGTCGGGAACTGCACGCTAATGGATCGATCCATTACCACGTCGTTCTACCACGACGAGAAACTCATTTTCAAAACTAGACACCTCCTTTTCGAGACTCTATAGTTGTATTTTAAATTTATTTCAATTTGTACGTTGATGCTAATTATTTTAGCATTTAGCGAGATCTGAAATTCAAAGTAATTATGGAATAATTTGGAAAATCGACACGTAGCATGTATTTGCATGGCTGTGTTTCGGTTTGAAGGCTGGGATATGACAGGGAATTTACAGGTTACAGAGGAATAACACCTAGGTCCTCAGGAATGGCAACGCATGGGGGGTATCATAGATGAAACAGTATACTCTGTTATGTTCATGGTACTGCTCATGTCTATAAGCGACGGTTACCATTTTTCATCAGGTGGGCCGTCAGCTTGTTTGCCATTCTTTGTTGCATATAAAAAACTCCTATTTCTTTTAATAAATGATCCTCGCCTCCTTCTCTTAAAGTATTCGTATTGAATTAACCTTCATTGTCTCAAGGCAGAAAGGGATTGTTAGTAATGGGATCTAAATGCCCCATTGCCAGCGAAAACCCCTATCAAGTCCACGCACACCTCCGCGCGTTTCCCCTTAGAAACCACTGTGGATAATTCTTGTTGAATTCTTCAGGATGGGCCAGCTGACCTACTTTTGTAATCACATAATATAACCATCTACGTACACTGATAGCGCAGTCGGAGTTACCATTCCATTACCATCCATTATAAAAAAAAAATCAATTTTCTTAACCTTAATTTTAATATTCGTTAGTAACATTCTTCATAGCTCTGCATAATTTATGTGTCTACCGCCCAATTTTGCTTGCATGGCTATATTTTGATTTGAAATATATCATGAAATTATTAGGTATTGTACTTTTGCAAACATTAGAACATGTCTACAGGGCGGACTTAACGCTTGATGGCATTCTCTACCAGTCAACCGTTACGATAAACAGAGAAAATGGCGGTGCATTGATTAAAAAAAATTGTCAATTAAATATTATTTTATTAGAACAATCTAAAAGTATAATATCCTTTCAAATAAAAAAAAAAAAGAAATTTCCAAATCGGTTTATAAATGACGGAGTTATGAGGTAACAAACATAATAAAAAAAACAATCTCCATTTTTATTGAATCCGTCTATAAGTCAACACAATGCATCAGCTTATGTTATGTACCACTCTTAGCTAAGATGATCGGCGCGATGCCAGCAGTGGCCGTAAGGCATGAGAGGCGGCGGGCAGAGAAACGCGGCGGCGGCCGGCGCCCCTCGCAGCTGCCGCTGCAGCTGGGCCGGGGGCCCGACGCCGAAGCCACCCCCTCGCCTGACCACCATCGGCTGAGGAACGAGCTTTATGTCTGCGGGAAGGTAAACGCTTTATACTTTCTAAAATATCAAAATTAGCAAAAAATTTTAGAAAAATACTTGCACTGACCTAAAAAAAAAAACACATTTCTGAATCTAATTAAAAAAATTACTTTTTCCTTAGAATATATCTATCGTATTACAAAAAAATATTTATGCTATTACTAAGTGTTTATTATGTATATATACGCCATTCCTGTGTGGACCCGGCATAGAATAAGCCACCCCATCCATTCCCGTGGGTATCGTAAGAAGCGACTAAGGAGGGCGAGGGATGGGCAGCAGCGTCCCTCTTAAAACATTTCCAAAGTGTAACTACAGTTGCCAATCCACCTGCCAAGCGTGGCAAAATCCCCCTAAGTGGAGAGTTATGTTTAGCAGTGGACAGTTTTTTTTTTATACAACTTACAATGGCAAACAAGCTGACGGCCCACCTGATGGAAAGTGGTAACCGTCGCCTATAGACATGAGCAGTACCATGGACATAACAGAGTATACTGTTTCGCCAATGATACCCTCCATGCGTTGCTATTCCTGAGGACTCAGATGGTATTCCTCTGTACCCTGTAAATTCACGCCATATCCCATCGTTATAAAATAAGAAGTTACAGGTGATGTCGACATTGCTAACGGTACATAAAACTGTCTTATTCATAAAAAATATCAACCGTTTATAAATCATCTATAATAAGGAAAAAACGTGAATCTTTATTGATAAATAACTATAACTCTGCAATAACTATTCAGTAGCGACGTCACTTACATCGTCATCGTGTTATTTATGATATAAACGCTTCAGATAAACCTATCATAACCCTGTAATAGTAAAAAGTGTTATTCATAAACGCACTATAGTGGTTCAAGTCGAACCAAAACATCAAATAGTGGTCCTATGAAGTTATAATGGATTAATGCCAACTATAAGAATATTTTAATCTCAAAATTAGCGGTATTAAATTAGTGTTTTTTTCCCCCACGAATGCTAAGGCTGTAGAATGAGCTCCCTGTCGAAGTTTTCTATAGACACTACAGTATGGGATTCTTCGATAAGGGTATATTAAGGTTTCTTCAGAGTCAGCATACCTCTAATGTTCCAGGCATCCATAGGCTATAGTGACCGTTTACAATCAGACGGGCTGTATGCTTGTTTGCCACGTTTGTGGTATAAAAAAATCTATTATTTTAAGCATATATTCGATTGCTTGGGTACCTTTGTCCCATTCGTGTTTCTACCGTGAAGAAGTTGTGTTTACATGGCTATGGTTCGGTTTGAAGGATGGGATATGGCGTGAATTTATAGGGTACAAAGGAATAACTCCTGAGTCCTCAGGAATGGCAACGCATGGGGGGTATCATGGGCGAAACAATATACTTTGTTATGTCCATGATTCTGCTCATGTCTATAGGCGACGGTTACCACTTTCCATCAGGTGGGCCGTCAGCTTGTTTGCCATTCTAAGTTGTATAAAAAAAGCCTACTTATTCTGGTAAAATTCCTAAGAGACCAATCTATATAACAATATATATGTAAGTATATATCCTTTCAGATAGAAGGAAAAAATTTCAAATCGGTTTACAACTGACGGAGTTATCGGGTAACAAACGTAAACGTGAAGTAAAAATATAACCGAATTGAAAATCTCCATCTTTTCCAAGTCGGTTGAAATCAAGTTTTATCTCCCATAATATAACTTGATACTTGATAGAAAGTTCTTTAACCAGATACTTTACCTCACACTGAGCTGCCAGATAATTAATTTACTTCTAAAAGGCTTATAATTATGTTTGGCGCGTCATAAATAACTGCGAAGTGGCAAGGGGTAGCCTGTGCTCTATGGGGCGAGAGTGCGCAGGGGAATTGCTCACTAAACTAGAACATAGTGCCTTGTCTGCCTGCTGTCGCATCAAGCTTTTAAGCTTTGATAATGTTATTGTTCAAGAATAATCAAGTGTAGTTTTAAATCTAAAATTGAGGATAGGCTGGACTTTTGAAGTTAAATAGAAATATAGTCTAGATCTTTTTTTTTATTTTAAGCCTATATCACAAAGTTGTATCTTTTTTCACTACATTTTGCCATGTGTCACCACATGAAATACGAAAAAAGAAGGTCATTCCTTCTGTTTTTACTCTTTTCGTTACGCACCTTTAGAGATCGACTACGTATAAAAGTTATTTGCTTGGGCACCTCTATCCCATTCTTGTTTCTACCGTGAAACAGTTGTGTTTGCATGACCACTTTTGGTTTAAAGGGTAAATTTACAGGGTACAGAGGAATAACACCTGAGTCCTCAGGAATGGCAACGCATATAGGGGCATGTTACGGGCGAAACTGTATACTCTGTTATGTCCATAGTACTGCTCATGTCTATAGGTACCACATGGGACGGTTACCACTTTCCATCAGATAAGCCGTCTTCTTGTTTGCCATTCTATGTTGCATGAAAAAAAAAGTCATATTTTAGTGCAATTATATATCTTAAATACTTGTACGGAGATTACAAGTACTAACACTATTATAGAAAATTTTCAAAAAATATACACAAATTTCTCCCAGCCCATTCCACTTTTGACCAAAAATTTCTCCATAATTTTACGAATAGAGACATTTTAAACTAAAATTGCAAATAAAATACCCAATCTGGTAACGCTGGATTTTGGCTTAGACGTAAGACGTAACTGTGCTTAATATCGAAATTAAATACAATTAAAAATCTTTGCTATTTCCTGTTACGGAAATTTGTAATGAAAAATTATACAGAATAATTTCAAAGAAAAAATGTTGGTACTTTTAATGTCCAAAGTTAAATAATTGAATTTTAATAATACCCCAAATTTTATGCTTGTATTATAAAAATGCGATTTATTTATTCTTATATTTTATGCTTAGTTATTTGGATACTTCAGGAAGTTTATAGCCAGCTATATTTAATATATATTAATACGTATGTCTTATCACGTTTATTTCTTTTCAAATTAAATAAAATTATTTATTTTGCAAAAATATTGGTAGGTAAATTGTATATTTTAAAAACAATTATGTTTGGACTTTTATGATATGTAAAATTTTTAAATATTATAAAATATTTAAAAATTATATAATATTAATACTACAGATTATTCTTAGATATTTATTATTTACATTATTTTAAGTTCTTGAGTGGCGATCCCGTGCAGGCAAACGTAGTGTAGGACTAGATGAAGTGACGACTTCAAATGCACTGTAGGGAGTCAGTGGATGCAGGTAGCTCAGGATCGTTCTTTATGGCAGTCTATGGGGGAAATCTATGGACGGACAATGGCCGAGATGATGACGATGACGTAATTTTATTACTATTTTACTACCAGACCGCTTTCTATATGAATCTATGGCAGTAAAATCATCATCATGTCACATGGACGCTAATGCAATACGCTAATGATGCCTCTGCGTTATTATTGCTATGGTATATTACCTTTGAGCAGCCCATCCGATTTCTATCTTTACTGCATAAAAGCAATCACTTTGGCAAGTATATAAGATACGCATGGATTTTGGAAGTAAACCAATGAAATATCCCTGAAATAGAATAGAATGGAATAAATGATGTATCAAATTAAAACATACACCACATTTTAAGTTAAACCTTCAGGGACACAGTAGTTTTTGCGTGATGCCAAAACAAACGTACAGACGGACTCTTAAAATTTCTAAATATTATTGTTTTGGCTTCTATCGTTCTCATATAGATCCTTAATATTCTTTTTTTTTATATATATAATTATCTCCAATGTACAGACATAGTCTAGTTACAATTTCATTATATTACATGTGTAAATATTATATTAAGTTTTATTATTATATATTTACAATTTGTGTATGTTTATTTTATTTGTAAATAGAATAAACAAATAAAACAAACTTACACAACCTTATATACCTTTTTACCTGTACTTTTCCTGCACTAGATTACTCGCTAGTTATTTTCTTTCTAACTGCATTGGGTTGGCTGGAAGAGATTTCTTTCAAATGTCAATATTTTTATAACTCTTAATGTGGTTCTCAGGTGGCTGCATTACATGCCGTGGTAGGATCCCTGCTGCTCGGCATCGTGGTGCTGGTAGTGGGGTTGGTGCAACTCTCGCCTGGTGCTGAAGCAGCACAGCATCGGTACTATCTGATGGGGACTGGTGCCGCCCTCGTTGGTTCGGGGGTTTTGGGGGCTGTATTAAGGTGAGTAGTACTAGGAGCGCATAATTTGTAAGAAAGTTCTGTGCATCTGAAAGAATAATAAGCTAATGTAATGAACCGGATCAAACCGTCTCGACCAAACGTAGATCCTAGTTATGCCAAGTCGCATATTCAAAATGACAGGCAAGATTTTAATCTCGTAAAGTTTAGTAAAAAGGTAATTAAACCTTAAAAGCTCCCATTACACTATCACTACTGAGAAATGCTATATATAACTATAAACACAGTATAGCTTTTAGTTAATTAAGGTATAGTGGATGAAACCATAAAGGTTTCATTAGCTAGAGTCAGAACGGACGGACTTCACGTTTTGCATCGTAGACATTTTCCATTTGAATTTAAGTCATTTGTTAATTTATTAAAATTGAATTAAACAAGAAGATACCCGAGGGAGACTTTGTACAAAAGTCGATTGCTTTTGTATACGGGCAACCGTGTGAAAAGCATTTGGCGTTCTATTATTTCTGCCCATATCAACGAAAGACAGGGGAAAACTTATTTGTTAATTAAAAATCTTTTTTTTTTTATACAACTTAGAATGGCAAACAAGCTGACGACCCACCTGATGGAAAGTGGTAACCGTCGCCCATAGACATGAGCAGTACCATGGACATAACAGAGTATACTGTTTCGTCCATGATACTCCCCATGCGTTGCCATTCCTGAGGACTCAGGTGTAATTCCTCTGTACCCTGTAAATTCACTCCATATCCCACCCTTCAAACCGAAACACAGCCATGCAAACACAACTGCATCACAACAGAAACCCGAATGGGACAGAGGTACTCAAGCAGACGACTTTTATACAATATCTCCTTCTGGTGCTTGTGAATCTGCCTTAACTTGGCCCATTTTCAGTAGGCTTGACCAAATATTAGACCACATATTATTTATCTGTGTTTCCAGCCTTTTTTACGTCAATTTCATTATTTATACGAATCAAGAGAGACACACTGCTCAGTCGTATTTGTACCCAAAATTTTTAAATTATGCATTCGGAGTACCCGCGTAATACATAAAATATTCATGCATTGCGTACAAAATGTAGGCTCCCAGAAGACTTTTCCCTATAACCGTGATTCTTTGGCTTCCATCAGCGATAAAGTTTGAAGACTACATACAAATTTTTTTCTGAAACTGTCAATGTAAAAAAATATGACAAAAAAATAAATAAAAATGTATGAATATTAGCCCTATCACAGTCTGATAATAATAAATTAATATACTAAAATTGAGGGACACCTAGATACAAAAATATAGTAATGCTAGCATTTCTGAATGTGGGTCCATAAGTTGATTTAAAGACAATCCAAAGTCCTGTCTGTCTTATGGTGGAACAACCATTCAACTAGCTACTATGTATAAATCTTAGATTAGGTATAGATAGAGTGTCTCCATACAAATGCTTCCAGAAAAGTGAACCATCTTTTTTATACGATTTTGCGTAATAAATAGTAATGATTGGTTCCTTTATAACTTCTATATTCATTTTGTTTTATAATTTTTGCATATTTTTAATGTGTAAAAACTCATTTTATAATTCGTTTTATATTTTATAAATAATTAAATATAGATACGGCGAGATATATTATATGCGTAAGTATATAGAACATTAATAAAAAAAAGAATCAGCTAAGTTGACAATTAGCAGTCAAAAAGTTGACCCACTTTTTAAGCTTGAGGTTTTATCTATATAATCTATCTAAAGTATAAATATATTGGTAGCTATCTGACCATTTAATGCTATTAAAAGTTAACAATGAAATACAATACTCACACCAATTAAATGTTTAATTTATTACTAAGTGACCTAACAAACAAAGTAGTTATCGTTTTTAATTAATAAACTTCAGAAAATCATACCAGGTACCAGGCACTTATAAAGGGAAAGAGTTATCCACGACATTGCCTTTGAAACATCTTTTGTAAAATTCGATATGTTCACTATTTAAATTTCGAACGATGTATTTTTGGCGATACAATTCTAAATTCAAACAAACTTAGGTACTGATTATTTTTTAAATTTTAATTATTTACGACTCGACTACAAAATTAAGCTTTTGAGTAGGATGCATTTCATCTGAAGACTCTCATCTTCATCTCATCTGATCTTCATATCTACTCAGCAGATGATAAGGTTTTAAACTACTTTGAATAATTAAAATTTAGATTGCAAAAAAAACTGTACTCGTAACAGCACGAATCCCATATTCAACTGATGGACCTTAAAAGATTTCGGTCTTTTTTACAATCCGATAGTGTCTTATTTTTTGTAAACAAATCCTTACTCATATTATAAATGTGAAAGTGAGTTTGTTTATTTATCTTAGCGTCTCAGTGACTTAACCAATCACTATAAAATTTGGTATTTATATAACTATATGGAATGGAGATCATAGTCTACTTTTTATCTCTGTTAGTGACATATCCCGGTCACGTGGACGAAGTCGCGTATAAAAGTTAGTATTATAAAAAAAATTAAGTTAAAATTGAAAGACTATTGTCTGTTTTCATATAGAGGCTTCTTATATGACATCGCCGCTATCGACTTTCAAGTCTCACTCACGCTACATCCACGCTTTGTTCTCGCGGCGTCCAAGGAAAATTTTATACTACACAGCCTTCCTGATTTCCTAGTACGTTGTGGTAAGAATCGAAGAAACTTAATTAACTGTAACTAAGAGGTCAAGATATGTTGATTGACACTTTTCAATCAACGCCTCTTGGTCGCAGTTGAAGATTTTTGATTGATTCGTTTTATTTTATCTAATTGCCTATTTCCTTCTTGTATTTCATAAAAACAGAGCGAAATTGAAAAAGTTTGCGATGCGTTTAGCTAAGAAATTTATAAATCGAAAATGTAAGATTTACTAGAGGGAGACTTTGTACAAAAGTCGTCTGCTTGGGTACCTCTGTCCCACTCGTGTTTCTGCTGTGAAGCAGTTGTTTGCATGGCTATATTTTGGTTTGAGAGGTGGAATATGCCAATGAAATTTACAAGTTACACACAAGCGACTCAGTATACTCTGTTATGTCCATCTATAGGCGACGGTTACCACTTTCCATCAAGACTAATAGCTTGTTTGCCATTGTTCAATTGCATAAAAAAATGGTACAAAGTCTCTCTGTGATTAAGCAGAGATTTACCAGAGAGGTGTTTGCCTCCCTAACAATAAAAAAAAAACTTACTGTTATAAAATGTTTGTAATTCTTCTATTCCAGGTGCCTGTGTCTCCACTGGTACAACCGCAAGTTCAATGAGGAGTACGACGACGACCCCGAGCCGACCACCCACAAGAACGGCGTCAGCGTCGTCGAGAGTGGCCACGGCCACCACCATAAGTCCGACCATAGAAATGACCACAAATCCCACGATAAGACCGCCCAAGACAAGGTTGGACACGAGAAAGACAAGCCAAAGTTGAAAACGCAAGCCAGCGTTGGCAAGGACTTCGACTTGATCAAGCAGCCGTCGGCAGCTAGCGACACTTAAACTAAGAATTGACCAGTAGTGCGAATTAACATAAGGTTCGTGTTGTGTCGCTGTTTTATTAAGAAATGGGTGTGCGGTTGGTCTTTGTAGTTTCGCTTCTAATTTACAACCAGGGTTAGGTAACCAAGTTATAAGTAGTACTTATTCTAAGCTTCAAATATGTATCGTTTGATGTAACATTTGTCGGTGTTATTTATGTGAATACGAATATAGCAAATAGATAGATCGATGTTCAAAAAATGACATTTCGTTGCGCAATCGTAAATGTCAAATGTTACATTCATTTGACATTATTTATTTATCCGGGAAAAAGCTGTTAAAAGTGATATTTTTTTGCGACACCTTTTTTTCTGTTTGATTTCCTTATTACCTAATGTTATGAAATAGAAATTATTATATATTACGAATATAAATATATATTATGATTATTAAATATATTGCAAAGGCCACCGCAATTTCAGATGAATGTTTGTACGATTTATAATGGAGTCATGAGTTTTTTGAAATATGCGTGACTGATGATATTACGATGATTAGGTATATTTGTATTTCTCGTACTTATTTTAGTAGATTCCCTTTCAATTTGTTCTCGCGTATTTCCTTGTATGTAATTTTCTCATTACGTAATACAATAACTTCGTTTTATACAACGGTTTTATGGTACGCAAGAATAATATAAGAAACTGGTACTCTATTAAATATATTATTTAACAATTAATATTAAAAACAAGAGAATTACGTCCTAAGTAACCTATTTACGACACTTCTTATAGTTGAATCATTTGGAAACAGCTTACTTAGCATAAAGTCGTTGTACATATTATGTGGTTTATTGTACGTATATAGGTATGGTACAGAGTTTGTTACATATCATTTTGATTAGGACCTACCCTTAAACCATTCAGTAGTGAACACTTCATTATATATTTTCAAAAACAATTTTCTATCTCAAAATAAGTAATCATCATGTATAAGATTTAAACTTTTTACGACATTATTTTAATATATTTTTGAGATTTTTACAACAAATAAATCCCAATTTATAATTTATTTTTTAAATATCGGATTACATATTGGAAATTTATATCGAACGAAAGTAATCTACGGACCACTTTAAAAATTACTCAATAAAAATACCACCAATAAACATTAACACAGATAAACTAAACGAAACGTTTAAAACAATATTTTAAATCATTCTAAAACCTTACCGTCCGTCTCAGCAAAAGAAGTATTTATTAAAATCTCTATACCTCTAGTGTTTTATACTTGCTATCAAATATTTGTCGGTATTCTGTCACATTTCATATTTCCTAGATGTTATACTCTCATTCCTGTCAAAAATAATGCCTAAATTAACAAACAAGCAGACAGACCTCTAGATGGAAAATAATACTTGCTGCAATAATTATGAATAATGCCATAGTAATCACGTTATGTAATATGCATTCATAGCACATTCTATGATTACTATGACATTATACTTTATTACATCAAAAGAAAAAAAATATATATTTATAAGCATTTTATAATTATATGCATTTTTGATTGGTCATTTTTATGATCCTACCGCAAATAGAAATGCAATCTCAGCTGAGAAGAACAGGCGAGAAACTCAGCTGTTGATTTTTCGAACAAGAATTAATTTAAAAAAAAATTGAATTGATAAAAAACTATCACAAAGATAATAATGATAATAATGAAACTACAATTAATCACTCATTTATCATCAATCGGAAGTAACAATCATGAATTACATGGTTTTTGCAAGACCTGCCCAGGAATGATACGACTACTTACTTAATTCAATATTTTTTCTCTACGACCATCGCTTTATCCAATGACAGAAATATATACACTGTATTATATAAATCAACTATCATATAAATCTTTAACAAAACATATTTAACATCAAGTTGCAACAGTAGTAAAATTCATTGTAACAAATTTAAACATTTCACAGCAATAAGAGTTGATGCGATGTATACAATCCCTATTCAATTTTAAAATCATTACTTATCTGACAATAGTTAACCGATAGATAACCGACAAATGAAGCCTACAGCATTGAGAATAAATGCTGTGAATCGTAAATAATTCGAGTTTAATATATCTGTGTAAACGTATTAGACTTAATATATTCCATTTGCATATTTTCATTTATTAAAACCATTGTACTGTATAGAATTTTAACTACATCGAACGAAATGTTTCTCAAAAATAAAAAATAAAATAAAAAAAAATATTGTAATATTACAGTATGACATGGTAACACTATTGTTAACAATTGTTTTATGTTAATACCAGTGTTGTCGTGTCACTTCCTTGTTCGTTTCCCCACGAGCTTATTCATAAAGGTTTATATAAGATTTCTAATGTCCGATAAAATAATATAAGTAGCTTGGACCCAATATAAATGAAAACATCCCGCCTTTTAATAAACCATTAGATACCATAATCTTCTGACTCCGTTGTCCAACAATAACTGTTTCTAAAATATAGGTACACTGCACAATATTTGATTTAAAAAATACATTAGATCTCTAAGCAAAAATATAGACGAAAATCTTGTTAAAAATTGTCGTATTTTGGAATATAAACTTGATAGTTCTCCGTTTACTATATTTGTAACATTAGCACGATAAATTACAATAGTAATTATATAAGTAATGGATGTTGTTATCGATGTGTTATATTATAACAAAATTGCATACACCATGTAATAATAAGTACCTACATATATACTTCTTATCACTCTTTTTAATTGTATCATGATTTTCTCTTTCATGAAATCTAATTTTATACTTCAAAAAAATATTTTGTTCCATTATTTCATAAAATTTTCTATGTAGGCAATTCCATGAAACCTATTTTCACCAATTACTTCCATAATTTTTTTTTAATGCCTAGACATTTCACGCTTTTTTTCATATTTATTCACAAATCCAACGTCACGTCGTATTTCTGCATCACATCATGGTATTCACTTCATAGTTTCCGATAGCTACATTTGAAATTTGGAAATATATTGGAATTTAATCCTAAGAGACTGAGAAAGAGTGTTCTAAAGTAAATTTCAAGAATTATTATCAGTTTGATATTTCATTTACCTATGTAAATTGTTTGGAAATTTTAAATAGATAAATTGATGTATATTTTTATTTATTGTCTCGGGTCCAATGAATTGGTCCATTTAAATCTTGAGATTTTGAGTGCTTTTTCTATTTTCTCACAATTGAAGACGCTATTTCTCTAAAAATATACTCGTATTGTAGTTAATTAAAATAGTATTACTGAAATTAGAGTATATAGTACTGTCCGAGTATTATAGTGCTGTATAAGTGTTAATTCACTCACGAATAGAAAATGGATTCAAAGTTTCAAGTTCAGATTACTGGGTTATTTATAAATATTGAACTCTCAAATATAACTTAAAAGTATAGAAAATTTCGACATGACTATACTATATTATGTATAAATAGTATACTATTTTTTGTAATATTATATTTTTAAATTTTTTTAACAAAATCTGTCAATAATAAGTTTACATTGTATTATAATTTTGCTAAACAGCGTAGAATTACATTTTCTTATTCCTATGTATTACCAATGAATTGTATTGTTCTGATATTAATGAAAATATTAAATAATAATTAACTATGACATGAAAATTAGCACAAACGAGTGAAATTTGTCACTATGACAACTCCATTACTCTTATCAAGTGTATTAAGATAGATGCTATATGCGCGGCATTGCGGTGTTCGTGCGCATTACGTACACAAACTGTCAATAATCGAGATGTATTCACGAATTTGTCAAGTGTGAAATAATTGTCATAGTGACAAATCTCACTTATGCGTGCTAGCTCTCGCGATTGTACCAATTATTTGTGATGATTGAACGATTAATTTTATCTACTAGTAGTATCAATCAAGACATTACGTGTTGTGCTGGTATCAGTGTTAATCAATGTTTAATTTAGTATTACATTGTAATGATTACGTTCGTTGATGTGATAGAATAAGTACATATTTAGTGTTAAATGTATAAGGATATTAAAATTGTCGGTATACATTATTTCGATAACCCTTGCATATTAATTAGTAGATTTTCCGCTTATAATGTTGCCAAAGTTGTAGTTAAATTACTTTTAGTTCAATTTTTGTACGGCGTAAATTGATTGATGACAATATTGTAGAATTGCATTTAATGACATTTAAATGAAATAGATACTAATGGAAAACATTGAAAATATACCTTTCCGCTGCAAATAACACGGTTACGGTATTAAAGGTTTCCTTTATTTAGGTATTCCTTTTTAAAAGCAAACGGTAAAGAAACGACACGATCAAATTAAACAAATAATTTAACATTGACAAAATAAAAATTCAATACATTTTTTGTTTGTCATTTGACATTGTATTTTACATTTCACATTATCTCAATGTCAATATTATGTGAGTCAGTAAAATTACGTCATACGAATTTGAACTTTATTCGCTTTAAATGATGACTGAAAACGATGCTTGGCGAAGCATTATAATCAATCATAGCCGAATTTATATTGTTGTAATATTTAAATTTTATACATTCTGTTATAAATTCGCTTTTTCATATAATAAATTGCCGTGCCAAAGCTAAAGTGGTCGGACCACTTGAGTGGTGTTATTGGAGTTTACCAAAGTATATGGATTGATACAGGCGTTGTTTATTTTTCATTTGGTAAAGTATATAAAAAGGAATTAAATTATATCAAATTTTATTCACTGTATCAAATTTTATGTAAATTCTCCTTACATCATATTGAATTTCTTAAAAACTGACGCCATTTGTAAATTGTAATAATTTTTGTAAAAATAATCTGATACTGTTGACAGTTTAATTTCCTTTCGCGTTTTTTGTTTTAAAAAAAAAATATTTTAAATATAATTGGCACTGGCTATTAGCAAAATTAAGAATAAAACTTTATACAAATGAAAACTAACACAGCGTTCTATATCAACACTTAGAATTTAAAGGAATTGAGAACTTACGTAACGAGGAATTAAAGTCTACAGTCCATTACGAATTTGCTCTAGTCTCTTCCAGTCATTATTTAATAAAATAGCGTAAACCTTAGTTATATTTCATTTAATATAAAAATTGTATAACAAACATTCCGCAAAGCTTTGTATGTGTCTAAACGCCAAACGAATTACGTCGACTACATTATAAATTATATGGTGTAATAAATAAGCGATGTATCACTAACATAAAATTTTATGTAACAGACGTTCTATCAGTAATTCTATGGATCTCTGGTAGTACTTTTGCACAGTGACGTCACAAGGCATTATTACTTGAAATATATTGTGATTGTGCAGTTTCGTCAGTGTGTCAACAGCCTTAAGAGTGCCCCAGAAAACGGAGCATTATGCACTATGAAATTGTAAAAATTTCGTTGTTTGTATTATCATTTTACTTAGGTTATTCCTATGTAATAGTTATGGTACAATTATATACCTACAAACAAAACCATAATATTTATTGACATAATAAAAATTATTTTCCAGAAGGGCCCTGACCCTTTAAAAATACAATTATGTACTCTCAGACAATTACAATCACACAAAAAAAGACAATCAGACAATTGCCCCCCCCCCCCCCCGCATACTCCTGCTAGTGTACATAGCATTGTATTTACTACTATAGTCTTGTGATAGTCACTTTAGGTTCATAGCATAACTGTAACATAGATTTGAAAATAACTATAACCTAAGTAAAATTATAATAATAAAAAACAGATAATTTGACAGAAAGGTATGTTTCAGACATCACTCAATGTAACTGCGGCATTAGGATGCGGAGAGTAACTTGCTATTTGAATTTGGACTTTATGATACAATGTGATACATTTTACAATAACTTGCTGCATTAGTCAACGACTTCTAACTCATTTTGTTATTGCAATATGTATTTATTTACAACGCATTAAAGACAAAATTCAAATGGCAATTTCTTATTGTGTCTTCGTAACGAGTGACGTTCTTTACCTACTGCATTCATGTAACCCATATAGTATATTCACTGTGATAAAACTTTAGAAATGTTCATATTTATGTCAAGGAAAAATGGAACGTATTCATAATATTGTAAAAGATAATTTCGATTTGTAATGAATTTAATGTAATAATTTTGAGTTGTAACTTTAATTTACTGTCATTTATATTTACCAGAGGGAGACTTTGTACAAAAGTCGTTTGCATGGGCACCTCTGTCCCATTCGTGTATCAACCGTGAAGCAGTTGTGTTTGCATGGCTGTGTTTCGTTTTGAAGGGTGGGATATGGCAGTGGCTTTACAGGATACAGAGAAATAACACCTGAGTCCTCAGGAATGGCAATGCATGGGGGGTATCATGTGCGAAACAGTACACTATGTTATGTCCATGGTACTGCTCATGTCTATGGTTACCACTTTCCATCAGGTGGACCGTCAGCTTGTTTGGCATTCTAAGTTGTATAAAAAAATTAATGTACTCCCAAATATTTATAATGCTTCCATTATAATGCTTCCGTTATTTATTGATTATATTTTATGACAAATATATGATGCAAATGGCGGACTTACTTAGATGATTTATCTTTATAATTGTGAAATATTTCCTTGTAATCTATTGGGTGTAATCGTTAGCATACTGTTAAACGAATATTCTATCAGTAAAACTAAATATTTAAAAAAAACATGGGTTAAAATCATCATCATCATCATCATTACAGCTATTAATTGTTCACCACTGAACATAAGCTTCCCCGTAAAAGAGGTTGTGCCAGTAGTTGCCACTTTCTTTTACGGAATGATAATGGAATGGTAACCCCACCCACGCTATCGGTATACGCTGGCGGGGCGACAGTAAAGGATGATAGGTGAAAATGACGCAGGTCAGTTAGCCCATCATGACAAATTAACTAATGAATTAATCACAATGGTTTCCAGGCGGAACCACGAGGAGGTCCACCTGATATTGCTAGTAATAGGGTAACAATTCCTTTTCTCCCGTAGTTGCCAGTTGGCGACCTATGTTCAATATTTCCGAACCGATATGACATTGTAACCTTCAAAAAGAGCATATTCCTTTTTAAAAGGCCGGCAGCACACCTGCAATGCCGCTGGTGTTGTGGGTGATCATGGGCGGCGGTAGTCACTTACCCTGTGTTGTAAAAAAAGTGGACAATTAACGTTTAATTATAATGACATAAATGAAGCGTTAAGTTGGCTATAAGAAACCCCTTACAAAGACTCCTTTGTTACAATGTCAACAAACATTCTAATGTATATCTTTTCTTTAGAGCAATAAAGAAGATATGTTATAATTTTCTCAAATTAATCATTTCTACAAACGACTTCAAAAACAAGGTTTTTAAATTGGTTGTAATTTTTTTTTTATATGTGTTACCTCATAACTACGTCAGTAGAAAATCGAATTAAAAAACTCTTTCTACATCTAAAAGGATATACTTACCAGATAAGTTTTATAGAAATTTTATCAAAATCGGCTCAGTAGTTTAGTTTTTAACTTATTTTGGCATAATTGAAGTTAGTCTTTTTTATGAAACACGATATTAAATTATTAATAACTGCGTAACAATAGGGTGGCAGGGCTGGCAAAATGTCACGGGCCCCCGACCCAAACGGGGCCCCAGCTCAAAAGGCCGCGAGCTCTATATATATATATATATATATATATATATATATATATATATATATATATATATATATATATATATATATATATATATATATATATATATATATATATATATATATATATATAATGTTTTTTTAACATTGTACCTGAGTATTTTATTTTACTTGAATAGTATTTTTTGTTACTGATAGGGCCCCATCAAAAGAATTTGCCACAGGCCGCAAATGGTATAGTTACGCCACTGAACACTAAATAACAGGAACCTTTTTAGTGTTCTATCAACGACACTGTAATTTTTCTCAATCCCTTGAACAATCATGAATCATAATTTTCATAAACATACATTTTAGGAAAAAATATTTACATTCACTGGTAGAATATTCTATTAATATAATGCTAATGACCTTAATTACAGTTTGGACATTAAAAATTATTTGAAAATTACTTGGAATGAAAAATTTATTACAATAACAACATTCAGCATTGTTGTTATAATGATAATGGCGATGGGTTTTGAGGGGGTATTTCTATAAATCTATCTTTAAAATTAATATCCGATAAGAATATCACAAGAAAATCTTTATTTTAAGGACTTAATATAAATAAAATTGGTAAATAGATTTTAGTCAAAATTATTATAAATTTTATTTATGGTGGTCCATAAAATTTAACTAGCCGTTAACTGCCCATTACTAAACATAGGTCTCTTGCTATTAGGAGATTTTGTCACGATTCTTAAGCGGGTTGGCAACCGCAATTAGACCTTGGTCATGTTTTAAGAGGGACGCTGTTGTTCATCCCTCAATCATTAAGTTACTTTAGTCCCCTCTTACGACCACGGCAAAGGAAGAGGCCCATTCTAGGCGACCATAAAATAAACAATTTTGTGAAACTATCAAATTTAAATTAAAGTCGTAGTTTAAGAGAAATGACGTTTAGAATTCCAACTCATTGTACTAAGCGGTAATATATTATTACATGTGACTGTACCGTAACCCAAAATCTAACAATAGCCAAAATCATACATTGTACATTAAGTTTATTAACATTCAATTGAATATCACAGTGAATAGAGCACTATTCAAAACAATCAGTACATAATAAATCAGTTACATTTGTAATTACCTAATGGTTCGTTTAAGGCCAGTATCTAATTAAAGATTAATTTAAGTGTTACTCATTCTATAAGGAGTCTGGCCTCGAACGATGTGAGACTCATATATCTAGAATTTATTTATAAACCTAATTAAATTATTGCTGTATCTGATGCAATACTACACTGGATGCAGTTAGTCTGACAAGTGTAACCTACACACTCCCGTAAGTTATGACAACTTTATTAAAACACTCGAATCGTAAATTCATACACTTGTAGAAACATTGTTCCATTAATTATTATTCTAAATCAATCATAAATAGTTTGCCTTTTAAGGCAGTTTTAAGATTTTTTTTTATTAACAATAATGGATTTGTCCCTCCGCCTGGGCTATTGTTTTTCACGGCAAGAGCACCAATGAGGGATGATCATCCTGAATCCTCAGGAATGGCAATGCATGGGGGGTATCATAGGCGAAATAGTATACTCTGTTATGTCCATGGTACTGCTCATGTCTATAGGCGACGGTTACCACTTTCCATCAGGTGGGCCGTCAGCTTGTTTGCCATTCTAGGTTGTATAAAAAAAAATATGGGAGGATAAAGCCAAGTCAGTTTGCTCATACCCACAAAATCACTAGGAATTAATCGTGTTAATTTCCTAAGGACCATTTCACATACAACGTAGTCAGCTATAAACATATCTGGTTACGAGTACTGATGACGGCACCTTTCGTCACCAGTATAATTACAAATGTTGTCAAATTAATTACGTTCGGTGTATGTAGTTGTATGCGTTCAGATTGGCAACATTGGTCGTGTTTTATATTGATATATTTTAATTTAATTACGACTATGCTGTTTTATATCTCATATATTTTATACCGATGTCTCTAAATAAAATGTGGACGGAAATTGAGCGTTTCATTTCTCTATTTATTTGTTTATAAAAAAAATTTAAGAAAATTATTTATTCAAACAGTGAAATTCGTTAAAAGTTATCAACCATCGTCTCTTCCTACTCTTATTTCAATTATTACTTGGGCTCGGTGTAATATGGTTTTATCCATATTATAAAAAGATTTATATAATTTATTATATAAGTGTATTATATAAGTATTTTACCAGAGGGAGACTTTGTACAAAAGTCGATTGCTTGGGTACCTCTGTCCCATTTGTGTTTCAACCGTGAAGCAGTTGTGTTTGTATGGCTGTGTTTCGGTTTGAAGGGTGGGATATGGCGTGAATTTACTGGGTACAGAGGAATAACACCTGACGTACTAACAACGTCCTCAGGAATGGCTACGCATGAGGGGTATCATGGGCGAAACAGTATACTTTGTTATGTCCATGGTACTGCACATGTCTATAGGCGACGGCTATTACTTTCCGTCAGGTGGACCGTCAGCTTGTTTGCCATTCTAAGTTGTATGAAAAAAAACACTGCTGCCCACCCCTCGCCCTCCCTTAGTCGTCTCTTACGACGCCCACGGGATAGGAAAGAGAGACATATTTAGTAACAAACAACAAAGTTCATCGTTCGTCATTCATATCAAATCCAAAACCTAAATTACTT
Source organism: Galleria mellonella (assembly GCF_026898425.1). Taxonomy (NCBI): domain Eukaryota; kingdom Metazoa; phylum Arthropoda; class Insecta; order Lepidoptera; family Pyralidae; genus Galleria; species Galleria mellonella. The sequence continues at coordinate 1,289,646 of NW_026441978.1, forward strand.
ATATACCTATCAAATTGTAAAAAAATATATTGATTGCAGATTTCACGGCACACAATAATTTATTTGTTCTTTACTAATAACATAAAAATGAAAGACTTAATTTTTGGTATGTTTGTTTATTTATAATCGATAAACTCAAAAACTATTCAAACGATTATAATTTTTGGGTTGACAACTTCATTTAGGCTTTGGTAATGTTATAGAAGGGGCACTACTGTCCATCCCATACTACATAAAACTCCCTTAGTTGGCCCTTATGACACCCACCGAAAAAGAAAGGGTGGTTCATTCTATGCCGGAACCACACGGCAAGGAATTAAATGATATGACGATAATAATTTGGGGGCACAATCGACATAATTATGCAAAGAATGCACACATTGCATATTGCCAGTGACCGCCATCACGCGATATCGTGGCGACACGGCTTGCTCGCACGAAGCGGCAACGTCGCAAACGCTAGGTCGATCGCTCGGAACGGGAGCGGCGAGCGAGCGACTCGCCGCGGGACCGCGCCAGCCAGTCGCCCGATCGCGTTGCTGTCGCGTACACCCTCGCGTGTAACGTGTTTCCCGCGCAAACATGGCTCCCAAAACGATAAAACTTAAAGAGAAAGTTATATTGAAACTTATTAAAGAAATCAGGGAACGACCGTGTCTGTGGAACTCTAATCATGAGGATTACAATGATAGATTGCAAACTATCACCGCATGGAAACAGATCAAGGCGATATTGAAGATACCGGGTTTGTGTATTTATTTATATAAGTAATCTTAGACTGTCTACTGTTAATTTTATTTTACGTGATTGCCAAAAAGGAAAGATTTTTATTGATTATTTACAAATTCAACCAAAAATCACTTGCTAGGTACTACTTTTATAAGGGGATAAAACAATTGATAAAAAAACAGGGCCATTGAACGTACCACTTGATCACTCCGTTGCATCATTGACAATCGCATCATGATATTGATCTTCCTCCAATAATGTATCGAATTAATTTGAAATCTTCAATAAATTTCAATTGATCGTCTTGTGGTTCCTTAATTTCTATTTTATTTAATAAATAAAAACATTGTCTGACTATAACATACTCGTGTTAGACGAAGTCATGACTTGCAAGAAACATAGATGGCGCTAAAAAGATTTTTAATTGACTCGAAAAAAAAACAATTTGAATTAAATTAGGCTAATTAGGTATTTTGTGTGTATATTACACGATGTACCTACCTACTTACATTCGTTAATTAAGAGTTTCTATTTTAGCTCTGTAACTCTATTCATATGTTAATTAGTAGGACTCAAGATTGTTTGTTGTAGTGTTTAAGATTAATCAAAAATGCTATTACAGTATAAATAGATAGACTATTGTTTCCCACCAAAAGATCACAATATATATATATATAATTTGAAAATTCTTTCTTTTGACTACACAATGATGGTATGGATGAGTAATATACTCATTTAAATAAGAAAAAAAAAACAATTTATCAATAATTTTAGATCAAATACAAAAATGCTTGCGTATATATAATTAACTATTTATTAATACTATCGCAATAAGGATCTCCAATCTATACATATGATAAAACTGTAGAGGTCGAATGTCTGTACATAGAAAAAAAAAACGCTAAAAACCGACTCAGGTGGATGTTAGAAGTGAAATAGAACAGGTCCAGATTTTTTCAAATTGTTTGTGTCTCTGTATGTAAGGGCTAATCTCCGAAACTGTTGGACCGATTTAAATGAAATTTTGCATGGTAGTACCTTACATCCTTGATCAATATTTTAGATACTTTCAATTACTGAAAATTAAAGATTTCCCGTGGGATAGTCAAAAAACTATAGTAACTTATACAGCTTAGTACACAACCTACTGAAGTAAAGTCATTTTGACCTAAGGCAAAGCGTGAGAACGACACGTCATTTGTTCATTTTGGTCTTGTATTCCCAGATATAATAAATAGGTGGATACATACGTCGATACATACTAAACAGTAATAACAGGGGGAAAGGGATTGTTAGTAATGAGGTCTAATAGCCCCATTGCCAGTAATATACCCTCTCAGGGCGACCTCCACGCGAATTTCCCTGGAAACCATCATGTTTAATTCTTGTCGAATTCATCATGGTGGGCCAACTAACCTGCATTCATTCTCACCTATCATCTTCTACTGGTGCCTCGTCGGTGTATACCGTTAGCGCGGGCGGGGTTACTATTCTATTTTCACCCATTTAAAAAAACAGTAATAACAAATACCACGCGGACAAAGTCGCGGTCATGAGCTAGTAGTTTAATAAAAACAAAATTTGCTAGTTTGTTCACGAAGTACAAATGAATATTAATTTTTCACAGACGACGTCCTACGAATAAAATGGAAAAATCTCCGTGACACATTTAAAAGGGAATTTAGGAAATACAATACGGAGTCCCTCGAAGACTATCCGGGCAAGTGGACTTTCTTCAAATATATGTGGTTCGTACACGAGCCCGATTATCCAGTGGTCCCGGTAAGCGACGGATCACTGGACAGCGATGACTCTGAACAAAATGAAGGTGTCAAATCTGAACCTATGGAATCAGAATACGTAGACGAAACTGCACACGAAGAACAAGATCCCATGCCAGTGAAAAAGAGGAGATTGAGTGAGGAGAACGAATATGATCTGATGTTCCTGAAATCCTTGGCGCCTTATTTTAAAGAATTAGATCTAATGAGAAAGTTAGTGTTGAGAAGTAAAATGCAAGATATGATACTGAACGAACTGGCTGCGCAGGCGTCTCAAAATAACTCGTTCAAGACCAGTTAGTGCGTAGATTAGAGATTTGCTTTTTTTTTTAAGCAACTTATAAAAGGTGGAGAACCTAAATCTTTTTTTATGATTATTCAGTTATGTTTTTTTTTATACAACTTAGAATGGCAAACAAGCTGATGGCTTACCTGATGGAAAGTGGTAACCGTCGCCTATAGACATGAGCAGTACCATGGACATAACAGAGTATACTGTTTCGCCCATGATACCCCCCATGCGTTGCCATTCCTGAGGACTCAGGTGTTATTCCTGTACCCAGTAAATTCACTGTCATTTGTTGATTTGAAAAAATCTCATTTATCTGAAAGGTTATACTTACAGATAGGTTATACTTACATATAGATCCCTGAGTGGGATTCCATGGATAGATACTATCAGTCAGTAACCAACCACTTTTCCTTTTTTGTTTAAACATCAATAATACTAAGATATTTTGTTAATTGTTAATAAGATTACAGTGCGCATAATCAAGGTTACTGGTGACCCGAGAACTGGTAGCTACACTACCCATTGTACTTCAAAATGCTAATAAATGTAATTTGCTAGTTAGAATAAACAAGCTCGATGTGATGCATTTTAATTAAGACTTTTATACTTGATCTGTTCATGTAACTTATTTAAAACTGTACTTAGTAATAAGTAATAAAAAAAAAATAAAAGAACACCCATTTTTTTTTATTTTATTATAAATTAAAATTAATTTGAAAATTTTTAACTTTTTGAGATTAGTCTTTGGATTGGAAGATTAAGATGAAAATTTTCTATGTCAATTTATTGTATATAAGCAAAAATAGAAGCAAGTAAATTGTTTATATTTTTTCTTTTGTTATTATTGCCCCAGTAACGAATTCGCAACATATTTTCAACTATATATACACTACATTATTAATATTATTTTATTAATATTATTAAACTATTTTATTACATAATTGTAATGTAATATACATCTATAAAAATGTTATCACGTTTACTTATAACTTAGTGTTAAATGATATTTACAATGTAAGGTTGGCAAACTGCGTATTGATACATTTTTGTGTATATACATATATATATATATATATATATATATATATATATATATATATATATATATATATATATATATAATATTATATCATTATATAAGAAGTACTGTTGTTGCAAGATTGCGCGACTCGCTGTTTCCTACAGGATACATTTCGGAGAATGTTCTCAAAAACCGCATGACCTTCACCCTTTCCACATCGGACGACCAGACAGGATAAGAACCTCCACCTCTACGTCGCAGACATACCATTATAAGAACAAAGCGCTTTGCGTCTTCCTTCATCATGCGTACCGCCAAGGAGTGGAACGCTCTCCCTGCTTCTGTTTTTCCATCTAAATATAATCTTCACCAATTTTATGCAAATGTGAATAAGCTATTGGTGGGTCTGCGAGACCCATCCTAGACCACATCATCGCTTTCCATCAGGTGAGTTTGTGGTCGTGTAATAGCAAGACCCTCTTAATAGTAAAAAAAATATATAATAAAATATAAATAACTAGAGTTACTAAATAATTTATCCATTGGAAATGCAATTACAAAGGTGAGACCAAAAACAATTACACTTTTTATTTATTTTACATTTTATTGCGCCACTTATAGAATAGTAAATACATTTAACTGTAATGAGAAATGATACAAAAGGCGGCCTTATCGCTAAGTAATTTCTTCCAGACAACCTTTGGATAGAGGACATTGAGAAAAGAAAGAAAGAGACAAATTACGAATATGTGTAATGCTTAGAATATATAGATAGAATGTCTCCATACAAATACTTCCTCAATAGCTACCTCAGTGAATCAATCGCACATCCAGTTTTAATCCAGTCTCTAAGATGTTTTACATGTTTTATGATGCTTTTACAGGTAGGTATAGTCGGAAATTGTGTTTACAACGATAAAACTGAAAAATATTTATTTAGTCTTCATTTTTAAATAAATGCAAAGAGCGCTTGTTCATGTTTTTTTTAATAGATGAAAATGGAATGGTAACCCCGCCCGCACCATCGGTATACACCAATGAGGCACCAGTGGAAGATGATAGGTGAGGAGAATGAATGCAGGTCAGTTGGCACACCATAATGAATTCGACAAGAATTAACCACGACAGTTCCCGGGGGAACCGCGTGGAGGTCGACCTGAGGGGGTGTATTGCTAGCAACGGGGCTATTAGACCTCATTATTAACAATCCCTTTCCACTTTTCATGGTGTTACAGTCATTACTTAGATTTTTTACTAATATTATGAATAAGAATGTGAGTTTGTTACCTTATAATGTCTAAACGGCTTAATCAATCACTATGAAGTTTAATATACACGTACTACATAAAGTACATTTTTTAAAAATTTTGTACAAGAAAAAAATACATATATTCCGATCACGCATACGAAATCGCGGGTATAAGCTAGTGCATCAATAAAAACTATTACTTCATTAACTATCAGATTAACTGTTAAATAATATAATAAACAATAACTGCGAAATTAAATACCTATCAGACAGAAAAGTACATAATTTGAAAAAAAAATTTAACAATTTGTACATACGAGGTTTGTCCGGAAAGTACGTATAAAAGTTTTTTAAAAATTTTATTTTACAATTATTCAGGTAAATCAATTTTATCCCCTTCAAAGTACTCCCCCTGTGACATAATGCACTTGTGCCAACGCCGTTTCCACTGTGAGAAGGCTCCTTGAAAGTCCTCTGGTTGTAGGTTTCTCAGCTGCCCCGTCGTAGCTTTTTTTATCTCATTTATGTCCCCCAAATGCCGCCCCCGAAGTACCAATTTGGTTTTTGGGAACAAGAAGAAGTCACACGGGGCCAAATCCGGCGAATAGGGGGTGTTCGGTCACCGTAATGGAATTTTTACTCAAAAACTCACGGACAACAAGAGAGGTGTGGGCAGGGGCATTGTCGTGGTGAAGAATCCAACGCCCCTCTCGCGCCAATTCTGGACGAACTCGTGCCACACGAGCTTTGAGGCGTCTGAGCACATCGACGTAGAATTTTCCATCAACTGTCTGGCCTGGAGGGACGAATTCTTGATGGACAATCCCCCGAACATCGAACTCTTTCTCGGCCCTCTCTGAATCTTTTTAGCCACTTGTGGACGGTTGGTTCCTTCACAGCATCATCCCCATAAACTGTTCTGAGATCGGCAAAAATTTCACGGCCATTCTTGCCGAGTTTCGAGAGAAACTTGATTACGACGCGCTGCTCTTCAACGGAAGCGGGCTCCATGCCGACGGGGTTTCGTTAAGAGGTAACTTCACAGATGGCGTGACAAGCCAGTTCGCACCGCACGGCGGTCAGACCAGAACTGAAGCATTGTTAGGGACATAAGGAAGGGGTCCTGCGCTTACCTGGCCTCCCCACTCCTCTTTCTCGCATTCCAGAACACTTTTATACGAACTTTCCGGACAGACCTCGTATTGATGTAATGTATGATCGTAATGTTTGACACCTGTGAATATCATTTATAACTACAAATAGGAAAGCATTATGACAGTTGAAACTTGCTTTAGCAACCTAGTGATATAATAGAACTCAGAGTTTTCTGTAAAGTGTAAGAGATGGCGCTTATAATTAATTCTGTTTTAAGCATACTAATCTTTGAAACCGTCTCACTTAGAACGGTTTCAATTTTGGAATTGTGTACCGATTTCAATAAAATTTTGGAATTGTGTACCGTTTACTTCAATTTGAAAGATAGAATAGCTCACTAGAGTAATCTAACTTTGTAATTATAATTTAAGGCGTGTTTCTGTTTTCTTTTGTGTGTTCCACCGCTTGTAGAATAGATTGGGTTTTGATGTAACCAGAGGACCTACCATGAAATATTTTCCGAAATTTCGGAGCCAAACGAAACAGAAATTTGATGTTAAAATTACATAATATATGCCGTTTGGAAATATTAAAAATGTTAAAATATTGTTCCTTTTGACTTTTATGATAGGATGTATGACGAACGAAATGTTAAACTCCATTTATTAGTCCGGTTTTGGTATAAACAAAAACACGAAATTGAGCCCGAATTTTCGGAATTTCATTTCATGGTAGACCCACTGGTTTTGCAGACTTCCATATATTCTATATAGAAAGTAAGCGTTTACAATAAGACGGGCCGTATGCTTGTTTGCCATCTTTGTGATATAAAAAAAGGTAGGTTTTATCCGATTTTTCAAATTGGAAGTTGGATGTAAATTATCAGCTAAAATTAGGATAAGAATTATACATCTAATAATTAAAATTATTTTTCATTTTAATTGATTTATATTATTTTAATGAATAATTAACTTATTTAATTTTTTTATGCAACTTAGAATGGGCTGACCTGATGGAAAGTGGTAACCTTTGCCTATAGACATGAGCAGTACCATGGACATAACAGAGTATACTGTTTCACCCATGTTACTCTCATGCGTTGCCATTTCTGAGGACTCAGGTGTTATTCCTCTGTACCCTGTAAATTCACTGCCATATCCCACCCTTCAAACCGAAACACAACTGCTTCACGCTAGAAACACGAATGGGATAGAGGTGCCCAAACAAAAGACTTTTGTACAAAGTCTCTCTCTGGTATTTCTGTTTAAACATAGTGTTAAATTATTAAAGTAGTATGACTAATTATAATTAATGATAAAATCTATTCGGTACCTAATAAAATCTATCTAGTCTACAATCTCTATACAAAGCGGCAACGCCGCGTGTCGCGTTATCGCCTCCCGCTTCTCGCCGCTTGCCGCGTATCCCTGCTTCGGTCACGCGCAACCAACCGCGCCGCGTCGCGTCCCGCGCTCTCGTCAGTTGCCGCGGCGGACAGTAGGTAATCGCGCGGATCGACGTTGCAGTTTTAACTTACTAATACTTGCCGTCAAAATGCCTCCTAAAGGCAACATAGGCGAATTCTCAGTTCAAAAGTTGGTAAATGAAATAAAAAAACGCGAGTGTGTTTGGAACACAGAGAGTGATGAGTACAATGATAGATATCAAACTGCCATAGCCTGGAAGGAGATATCCGAAGCACTGCAACTGCCAAGTTTGTACTTTGTATTATACTTAATTTATGATTTATAGAGCAGCTATCACGGAGGCGTATTTCGTACTTCATGAGTAACTTATTAGTTCCACATAAAACAAATAGATGGCACTAAACATAACATTTCTGTGTGATCCCGACATACAGTGAAAGCACCCCTTTCTTTCCTGTGGTTGACGTAAGAGACGACTAAGGAACTTAAGGATCGAGGAATGGGCAGCAGCGGCCCTCTTAAAAGATTATTAAAGCCTAACAGCGGTTGCCAAGCGTGGCAACTACTGACAAAATCACGTTTTTTGAGAGACGCCTATGTTCAACAGTGGACAGTTATCGGCTTATATGATGAAACATAACATTAATGTATAGTGTATAGTTATTTTTTTTATGGATGAAAATGGTATGGGGTTACAATGCCATTTTTACCCATAACGTTTGCGCTATCGCTGTACAGTGGTGGGGTACCAGTGAGCGGTCATAGGCGAGGATGAAAAGGCAGGTCAGTTAGCTCATTGTAACATTCAATGATAAATTGGTCACGATAGTTTCCAGGGAGAACCGCGGGGAGGTCGACCTGATATTGATAGCAATGGGAACTAACCTTCCCATTATTAACAATCCCTTCTCCCCCTGTATAGTTTATATTTTAATCTAGCAAAATATTTTTTTACAGTTGATTTACTACGAATGAAATGGAAGAATTTACGTGATTCATTTAAAAAGGAGTTGAAGAAGACTGGCGCCACGTGTGTGGAGGACTACAATGGTAAATGGCCACACATGGAGTTACTAAGCTTCATGGAGAAACCGAGTGATAACGAAGCGAGCACGACTGAGACTGAAAGAGAAGAGAAAGAAGACATCGTGAGCTTCTCAAGTTTCACTGACACGAACTTTGTGGACGTGCAGTCGAATGGTAATAACGAGGAAGAAATAGATGTGCCAGTACCAGAAAAAAGAAGGAAGACCTATGCTGAAGAGGAGTATGACTTGATGTTTCTAAAATCACTAGCCCCGTTCTTCAGAGATTTAGAACCAGTGAGGAAACTAGTGTTGCGAAGTAAAATACAGGACTTGGTAATGAACGAGATTGCGGCACAGAATTCTAGTAACAAACTGTATATGATGAAAAAAAGCTAATACGAACAAGCAGCTCGCGAACTTAGTGTAAGTAATAGTACTAAAGTATGGACACTCCCTGCCGCCCGCTGCTACCTGACCTCACCCCCTCGTAAACACGCGTCAGTTACCATACTCTAATGGATGTCTCTAGACGGAAAATGGAGTCTTTCATAAAAATAAAAATACAAGTAACACATATTTTTTTATTTTTTCTAACTAGGAAATGAAATGTAACGCTCAAAATTATGATATTGTCGATTGTCCATCAAATAAAATTTGGTGGCATACCGACAGCAGCGCCACCTACAAGGTCCTACTTAAGTGTCAAAATTTAAATATTTAGAATTCGGAATTATTCATATAAGTTATTCAATAATTTTCATTACCTAATACATTAATTTTTTTACTTGACAAATTCAATTATTTAGCAAAACAAATCTATACATATATTAAAAGACTGGTAGGTATGTCCTTTTTTTCAAAATTGATAATTTAAAAATAAAATTAATCATAATTAATATCAAAGAAGTAATAGTTATACCAAGTCTATGAATTTTTTTTATGGGTGAAAATGGATTGGTAACCCCGCCCGCGCTATCGGTATACACCGACGAGGCACCAGTGGAGGATGATAGGTGAGAATGAATGCAGATTAGTTGGCCCACCATGATTAATTTGACATGAATTATACGTGATGGTTTCCAGGGGGAACCGCGAGGAGGTCGACCTGGTTGGGTATATTGCTAGCAATGGGATTCTTAGTCTCCATTACTAACAATCCCTTTCCCCCCCAGTCTATGAATTTGTACATTCCTAGGTTAATTGATTACGATCAAATGACACAGTGACCTTTTTATTCTAAATAGTTAAATACTTATTTTGTTCATTTAAAATAAACAAAATAAAATGTATAAAGCGAGTTGACTCAACAGTTACTTTTTTAAATCTCAGTTAACATGACGTTAACAAAAATTTAAAAGAGTAACTGTTGAGTTTCTTGCGGGCTCTTCTCAACAGATAACAACCTTCGAACCCTGCAGTAGATTAAAAAAAATGACAATTTAAAAATGCTTGTAAACAAGTATATTTGAACAAAGATGATTTGAATTAAAAAAAAAAAACTATTAGGTAGTTAATTTTTTTTTGGACGCGAATTTTTGTAAAATAAACTAGAAATAAATTGACGTAGGTCATTCGGATACAGAACTTTATATTAATTACTACAGTTTTATATTTATATATCAAACATAATTATAAAGTAATTAAAAAAGTGACTTAAAAGATATTAAGAGCTTAAAAACCATTAAGTTAAAGTGCATATTACTTCAATGTTAAAACTTACTATTTACGTCGGTAGCGTAACTCGTGTAACTTAAGATAATAGGGATTCGCGTGAACAACGTGCCTCTGATACTAACACCACGAATTCATCTGTTTTTTTTTTTTTTGATGGGTGAAAATGGTATGGTAACCCCGTCTGCGTCAACGGAATACGCCGGCGGAGCACCAGTGAAGGGTGATAGATGAGAATGAAAACAGGCCAGTTAGCCCGTCATGAAGAATTCATCAGGAATTAACCATGATAGTTTCCAGGGAGAACCGCGAGGAGGTCGACCTGGTTGGGTATATTGATAGCAATGGGATTCTCAGTCTCCATTACTAACAATCCCTTTCTCCCCGAATTCATCTGTTATATTAATACATTCATTGATAATCGACCAATGTTCCTCTGAAAAATAAAATTAAAACACTGTTTACCTGAACAGTGTTTAACAATTGAATGTATTTGGGGGGAAAGGAATTGTTAACAATAGAGTTTGGCAGCCCCATTGCTAGCAATATGCCCTATTAGCTCGACGTCCACGTGGTTCCCCCTGGAAACCATCGTGAACAATTCTTGTTGAATTCATCACGATGGGCTAATTGACCTGCTTCATCCTCACCTATCATCCTTCACTGGTGCCCCGCCGGTGTATACCGATAGCGCGGATGGGGTTACCATTCCATTATAACCCATTATAAAAAATTTAATATATTTTAATCAGTCTAATAATGTTTATTTATAATTTTGGTGCCAAAACCTATAAATTTTTATAATAAAATTTATTATCAACTAACTTTCATAAAGACTTTCAATGGCCAGCAACGCACAAGCAACTCCTCTCGTGTTGCAGGTGTCCATGGGCGACGGTAGCCACTTTTCATCGGGTGGACCGTCTGTTCGTTTGCCTCTGACAATAAAATAAAAAAATATTTTTTTACGTTTTATACCTTATAACTTTGTCAGTTATAAACCGATTTGGAAAATTCTTTTTTTATCTGAAATAATATAGTTACAGATAGATCCTACAGAAGTTTTATCAAAATCGGTTTTATAGTTTAGTTTTTTAATTAGATTTTCTTTTGTTGAAATTATAAATAGATGTTAACAACGCTTCTGTAGTAAGTCGTATAAACATGTATTAAACACCTGTTTGTCACAAGTGTAACTTGTTTACGGTATGTATACTTGATGGACAGATAGTAGGTAATGTCTGCACGTATATAGATATCGTAAGATATGCGTTTCTATAAAGATTGTCTTATCGATACAATGTGTGACATCCTTAAGAGCCAATTGCAAGACAAGGATGCAATTATAGGGAAGTAATAATGTTAGAGTAGTGCAGCAATATCGCCCGATGAATCAACCAATGATTGAAGATCAGTGAAAATTGTAATATTATTTTTAAATACTTATTTTTATTCTTCATGTATTGATGTAATTGATTGTAAATTTTTATTTCATTTTGTATATTTATTTTATTATATATATAACTATATGTTCAAAATGAATTATTAACGATAACCTGTCATTGTTTTTGTAAAAATAAACTACGTCAACAGATGGCGTTTTAATTTTTTTTTTCAAATAAACATCTATCTCTCCTTTTAAGTACTTTTTCCTGAGTTCTCTTTTTATCTCCATTCTTCGTTCTCTCCTGTTGTATGTGTGCTATTAAGTATGTATGTTTGTATACATTAGTATCTTTATAATTGTGCGCCACCTACCCTTTGTCTTTTTCTCAATGTCCTCTACCCAAAGGTTGTCTGGAAGAGATTGCTTAGCGATAAGGCCGCCTTTTGTATCATTTCTCATTATAGTTACTGGGTACAGAGGAATAACACCTGAGTCCTCAGGAATGGCAACGCATGGGGGGTATCATAAACGAAACACTATACTCTGTTATGTCCATGGTACTGCTCATGTCTATAGGCGACGGTTACCACTTTCCATCAGGTGGGCCGTCAGCTTGTTTGCCATTCTAAGTTGTATAAAAAAAATCCTATCTCTTTTACCATCTTATTGTATGATAAAAAAAAAAATTAAAAATAAATGTATCAATAATAAAATCATAGCAATTTCAACAAATATATTTATTACATAATACAAAATATTAATATATCTTTAAAAAGCTAAATAATTTCTCATACAACTAACTTATCTATATTAAATAGGGGCATTTTTGTATATGATAAACTAATATACACGTATAAATGTAATTAGCGGCCATTTTTATCGATATAAAAACGGGGGGAAAGGGATTGTTAGTAATGGAGACTGAGAATCCCATTGCTAGCAATATACCCAACCAGGTCGACCTCCTCGCGGTTCTCCCTGGAAACTATCATGATTAATTCCAGATGAATTCATCATGATGGGCTAACTAGTTTGTTTTCATTCTCATCTATCACCCATTCACTGGTGCTCCGCCAGCGTATCCTGTTAGCGCAGGCGGGGTTACCATATCATTTTCATCCAATAAAAAAAAAGATATAAAAACGAATACATTTTTATTTCTGTACTCAAATATTGAAATATAATAAGCATAACTACGATATCACTCTTTTTCTATTTCTTTTAAATATTCTCGTATTCGTAAGAAATTTGTTTCTTTTTTTTACAACTTATAAATTTCTACCACATTAATTATATACACTGGCAACACGGTTTACGCTCACATGCATTAAAAGGGGACCTGTTTTTCGAAATATCTGTAGGGAAATTATCTTTATATTCTAAAAATAAGACAGCGTTATTTTAAGATTTTTTTTTAACTTTGTCAGTGGGCTAGTGTTGTCCAATCTGCCACATTCGACAGACTGTGAACAGGAAAAAAAAATAAGGAGTAGAACATTTTAACTTTTTTTTTTATACAACTTAAAATGGCAAACAAGCTGACGGCCCACCTGATGGAAAGTGGTAACCGTCGCCTATAGATTCCTATTCTGAATTCGATAATAATTCTGTTATCTTTTTAATAGAGTGATTTTGTATTAAAAAGTAGTGACATGACATACAGGGTGAAATCAAAATATGTAGCTAATACGTAAGACTAAAAATCTACTCATTGTAAAATATAATATTTGAATAGAAATTTGGAATTACAAAAATAGTTTTCCAATATCATATTTTGTACAAATCGGAAATAATTGCGAGCTTTCTCATTGAAAATTGTTTAGTTTCGATAATACTATAGATTGTTTTCGATTCTTTACAATAGTATATATACATATTCTATCAGAAATGTGTACAAATTATTTTACGAAAAATATCATTGTTTGTAAATAAATTGTTAATAAGATAAAATACTTGTTTTAATTGTCTACTTTTTTAACTTGCCTAACATTGGTTGGAGAAAATTAGCTGGAGGGATCGGATTAGCAATAAGGAGGTCCTGCTTAGGGTTAAGGAAAAAAGACAAATTATTAGAACTATTGAGGACAGAAGGGGAAAAATGTTGGGACACTTGATACGACACGACGAACTTATGAACATTATAATAGAAGGTAAGATAGAAGGAAGGAGGGGGAGAGGGAGACCGAGGCATAGTTACATCAGGCAAATCAAGGAAGGAGTAGGTGTCGTGTCGTATCAAGAGGTGAAGAGACGCTGCTGAAAATCGTAGTGAGTGGCAAGAGCTCCACCGACAAGAGCGCAGCTCTTAAATAGGATAGATAGAACATTTTCATACATCTGACGAAAGAAGTTTTATAATAATAATACTTTTATTTGTTATGATTTTGGCCATTAAACATTCATTATTTCAGCCATTATCCGTCCACACTGGATATAAACCTCCCCCATAGACTGCCATAAAGAACGGTCCTGAACCACCTGCATCCACTGACGCCCTGCAGTGCATTTCAGGTCGTCACGCCATAAAACATTAGATCAGAGATTAGATTAGAGGTTAGAATAGATTAGATAAATAAAAATACCTTCTACTTTGATCAAACGTGCAAATATTGAAAACAATAGTAATATTATCTAATAATTAATAAATTGTAATAGTTCAACCCGCCACAAAGTAACATTCCAGCAGCGGTCTTCCACCATGTCTTTTTCAAAGCACTTTCACAGATCACGCGAAAACCGCTGCACCAAATTGGATGCGGGTTTTCGCAGTTATGTTTCTGTAGGTCTAACTTAAAATCTGGCGAATATTTCAGTCTGATACGCCATCTAGAAGTGGGCTGTTTAATTGGTTTTGTTCCTGAAATGAACAATACGAAATAGCGAGCAAAAAGGTATTTTGATTTAATTTTAAATGTTTAAATTTAAATGATATTTATTTGCTAGAAACATTGTAGATAAGATGTTGCATTTGTGAAGTTTACAAGATGCCCATTACGTTTCGCCACATCAAATGGCATGCAAATATTAACTATTGAATTTACCAACAGATAGGTTATTTTATATAGCTAAATTATATATATTTAATTTTCAATTATTTAATACATTATACAATACACCAGAGGGAGACTTTGTACAAAAGTCGATTGCCCATTACCTCTGTCCTACCAGGTACCTCTGTCCCATTCGTGTTTCAACGATTGATTTGATGATTGATTTGGTGATTTGGAAAATTCTTTTTTTATCTGTAACGATGTACTTACAGATTAGTCCTATAGAACTTTTGTCAAAATTCAGTAGTTTAATTTTAAAAATCTAATTAACTGGTTTTTCCACAACTTTTTTTTTTGTGCCATGTAAGTATTTGGTTTGAGTTCCCAAGCACTTGCGTTTGCGCTTTTGGTGTACGCTCGCGTATGCCAAGGTTTGCCAAGGTTTGCGGCTTATCATATGCATGATGGATTTGGGCTTCATCATTGAGTGGGTACTGAGAGCATGACTTTCAAGATAACCTTTCTGATGCGGATTGATGGGCGATGGATTATTATTTTGAGTTTTGCAATTTACAGGTTGAACAGTTGATGTTTTACCACGACTAAGGTCGGTATTTTTTTTAAACAAACAATCTTAATATTCATTGCGTCACCAATTTTTTATTTTAATAGAATTCTTCTGTGTTGGATTGCCGAGATGAGATATATTATTTCTATTTCTTGTATGCGTATGTACATTCAACACAATTTATTTTTGTTATGAATAAATGAATGAGAATGCGAACCACTCTCGGAATGTGATTGGGCTCGGCTCGGCTGGGACCGTGCGCTGTCGTCAGAGACCCGCATCTTTAGGTATTACTCACACTTATTCAGCTGTATTCAGCTTTTGTCCATAGAAAATAACGATTTTGTATGGAGACGTGTACGCATCCATTCAGCTTACCGCGTCTATTCTGCTTTTGCGGCAATCCAGTATAAAATAAGGATAAATGTGTATTTATCATGCGAATGCTATAGAGAGCTTTCAGCGCTGTTCCGCCGCATTCACCGTCTAACGCGGCGAAACAGCTCTTTACAGGAATGTTTCGCGACTCCTTGTCGACAAGTTGCGACCTGTATTGTTTCTGCATTGATTTGATTTATTATTGCGTAGTCATTATGTACTCAAGGATTAAAGAGTGCGGACGTATTTTATAGTAATTATAATTATTTTATTTTTTACAAAATGCAGCATATTCAACGCCGTACGCAGTAGACAAGCGTTTCAGCGGAGATAGCACGCTATGACGGCTTTTCTCATTCTTACGACGCCGTACGCGGCTGATAGAAGCAGAACTGTATAAGTGTGACCAAAGTCGTTCAGCGAAACGCGAATGGAGCTGAATAAGTGTGAGTAGTCCCTTACTTAGAAGTGGTTATGAAATCGTAACTGTAACTACAATACAATATTTATAATTAGTTTAAATTAGTGATGCGACAAATACGAATATAAAAATTAGTATTCGCCGAATATCAGTTAAATATATATTGAACATCTCTCTCTTTTCATTTAAGAGTTTCCTCTTGTCAGTGCAACTAATTCATGCATCTTCATCCAGTGTTTCGGTTTGAAGGGTGGGACATGGCGTGAATTTACTGTGTATAGAGTATTAACACCCGAGTCCTCAGGAATGGCAACACATGTAGGGTTTCATGAGCGAATCAGTATGTTATGTCTATGGTACTGCTCAAGTCTATAGGCGACGGTTACCTCTTTCCAGCAGGTGGGCTGTCAGCTTGTTTGCCATTCTAAGTTGTATAAAAAAAAAAACAAAAAATATAAAAAAAGCCAGTTCTATGCCAGGCTACATATGGAACATAGAGGTGGGTATATATAGCAATATCTATATATTATAGTTACAATATATATATATATTAGTCCAATAACGAATATATTAAATGTTTGTTAAACAAAAAGTAATAATGGATAACAGACTTTTAACATATTCGAAAACAGATATCTGACCGATATGGGTGATATTGAAATGGGTGACGACCTTTTCTTGCCATCAATGTTCAGAGGAACCTAATACCAACACCAGAGGGAGAGTTTGTACAAAAGTCGATTGCTTGGGTACTTCTGTCCCATTCGTGTTTCCATGCGTTGCCATTCCTGAGGACTCAGGTGTTATTCCTCTGTACCGAGTAAATTCACGCCATATCCCACTCTTCAAACCGAAACACAACCATGCAAACAAAACTGCTTCACGGTTGAAATACGAATGGGACAGAGATACCCAAGCAATCGACTTTTGTACAAAGTCTCCCTCTCTCCTCTCATCACGGTGGGCTAACTGACCTACCTTTTCATTTCCACCTATCATCCCTCTCTAGACGCATTGCGAGGACCTCAGTCGCGAAGGAGGGCCTCATCGACGATCCACTATCATCATAAAAACCACGAGCACTCTGTCAAGAGTGTAAGATTAAAGTGAGATAGAGAGAGAGATCATCTCTAACTTGTGCCCTGTCAGCGTATACCGTTAGCGCAGGCGGGGTTACCATTTCATTATCATCCATTAAAAAAAAAGATGTTTAATTTATCTGTTATTAAGTTATATTCTAATATAGACATTATTGTATATCATCCACTTCTAATTCCTACTATTTCAATCTGGCAAGTAAAATAATAAAATAAAACATTAACTTGGTAAAAACAATTTCACAAGAAAAGCATTGTTTACAATATCTCTCTAGAAGCGACAAAAGGCAGTATGGAACAGTTCCTTCGCGTCAGAATTTTTTATTCCGATGACGTGTGCGGGCGCGGCGATGCGATGGGGCCGTTGCCGCTGCATCAACCCAAACAACGTGCGGAGCGGCAACGCCGCGCCGCGCCGCGCCGGCCGGCGGCGGCCGCGACTTGCATCGATCTCGCCACCTCCGCCCGCCGCGCGCTCACTTTGGCTTTCGCCCGCTCGTGATAGATAGTGACGCACTATAATTACCGTAAATTACCGATTATTTTTTATCATAATAGAAACAAGTACTCCTTTTCACTTTGTCATAAATTGGTAGTAATTAAAATTAAGTCTAGTATTTAAACTGATAACAGTAACAAATTGAATATATCGATATTTTAAATATCTTGTTGTAATTATTAACCGAATGGTTTTGTTACAGATTATCGTTACTTATTATTATTTCATGCTGTATGGACATATTGTGAAAATTTTACTTGAACAATAACATAGTTGTATATTATTTTATATTTATTATATTTCATGTTAATATTTGTAAACTCTTATTATGTGTGCCAAATAAATAAAATAAAATTAATTTGAAAGGAATACAAGCTGAGTCTCTTGTCAGTTCTTCTCATCTCGATATCATTCCGAACTGACGGTAGATTTGACATATCAAAAGAGTCAGGAATAGATCTATTCATGTAATATTTTGAATTTTAAAGTTTAAAATACATTATTTACTTGTTAATTAAAGAAGTCACTTTCTTTCTTTATTGCCTATTGGATAAACAATGTTGTATATAGGTAAAATATAGACAAATATATTATATACACGTATAGGTATATACTTCTTATCATCATCATCATCATCATATCAATCGTTAAGTGTCCACTGTTGAACATAAGCCTCCCCGTATTGGGGGGGTATTGCTAGTGGTTGCCACGCTTGGCAAACAGACTGGCAACAGCAGTTAGGATTTGGTGATTTTTTAAAAAGGACGCTGCTGCCCGTTTCACGACAGTTAAGTTTCCCTAGTCGGCTCTTACGACACCCATGGGAAAGAAAGAAGTGGCCTTTTCTATGCCGGGACCACATAGCAAACTTGTTATATTGTTTAACAGCATTGTTATGTATCGTAATTAATCCATCAACTTTATAAATTTCTAATATAAATTAAGTAAAAATAATAATAACCAATAATATATAGGTATTATTTATTTATTTATTTTACACTTTATTGTGCCATTTATAAAATAGTGAATACATTTAACTGAGAAATGATACAAAAGGCGGCCTTAACGCTAAGCAATCTCTTCCAGACAACCTTTAGAGCATTGAGAAAAGAAAAAAAGAAAAGTAGGCATTATATTATAAGTAAGTATAAGTATTTTATATAGCTACTTATTAGACACCTAATCTATATCAGCGGGGGGAAAGGAATTGTTAGTAATGGGATCAAATAGCCCCATTACTAGCAATATACTCTATCAGGTTGACCTCCACGTGGTTCCCCCTGGAAACCATCATGACTAATTCTAGTTTAATTCGTCAGGATGGGCTAACTGACCTACGTTCATCTTCACCTATCATCCCTCACTGGTGCCCCGCCAGTGTATGCCAATAGCGCAGACGGGGTTACAATACCATTATCACCCATTAAAAAAAAAATCTATATCAGCATTACGAGCTAAAATTGCTTTAAATATAGGTATTTATTTATATGCTTCGTTTACATAGATAGAGCATCAAGTCTCAAAAGCGGGTCAACTTTTTGTCAGCTAATTGTCAAATTAGCTGACTCGTTTTTTTTTTATCAGTGTTCTATATACTTACACATACAATGCATGTTGACGTATTATTTAATAAATAAAACGAGTGTTTACGCATTAAAAAGATGCAGAAATTATAAGACAAAATAAATATAGAAGTTACAAAGGATAAATCACTCGTAACTATTTATCAAGCAAAATTATGTGAAAAAGTTGACACGTTTTTCTTGAAGCATTTGTAAGGAGACACTATCTACATAATCAAAGATTATATGTTACCCAGCAATATACAATTTTTAAAATTAAAAAATAAAATAAATACTATTCTTAAAAAAAAAAATATTTTAAACGAAACGAATCTTCGACATCTCATTTACGAGGGGAAAGCCCAGTGACTATACTGATTACGAAGTAAGAACCCAACTCACCCCATATTCCTTTGTGAAATAGCTTCTTTTGTTTTTTTTTATTTTTTTTATTTTGGGTCCCTCAATAACCGAACACAGTTTAGGAACTGCAACACTCTCTTGCAAAACATCGTTCGATAACTAAACATAGAAATTACAATATTCTCTTGCAAGAACATCGTTATAAAACCAAATCTCTCATATACATAAATAATTTAGTACTTTTATGAAGCAAATAGTTGTCAAGTAAAAATACGGCACACCTGATGGTTTTTTTTATGGGTGAAAATGGTATGGTTACCCCGCCTGCGCTAACGGGATACGCTGGCGGAGCACCAGTGAAGGGTGATAGATGAGAATGAAAACAGGCTAGTTAGCCTATCACGATGAATTCATCATGAATTAACCATGATAGTTTCCAGGTAGAACCGCGAGGAGGTCGACCTGGTTGGGTATATTGCTAGCAATAGGATTCTCAGTCTCCATTACTAACAATTTCTTTCCCCCCGCACACCTGATGGTAAGCGGGTCGGAACCGTATCTTTAGATACTTACAATTTCTGAAATTAATTTATTTATTTAAACTTTAATGCACAGTGAAATTCTATGTACATTTGGCAAATTTAACATCGCACGGTGTTCTCTACCAGTCAACAATTGGACAAACCGAGAAATAAGTAGACGATGCATTTATTAAATAGAGGAAACATAAAGTAATACTTAATATATTCATATATTAGAGACATATAGTTAGACTAATATAAACATACACAAAATATGTTAAATAAATAAATATATACACACATATATAATAAGACAATAAATAAGACAATCTATGACTTTGAAATGTAATTTTTTTAATGTTTTTTTTTTACAACAGGGGGCAAACGAGCATGCGGCTCACCTGGTGGTAAGTGACTACCGCCGCCCATGGTCACCCACAACACCAACGGCATTGCAGGTGTACTGCCGGCCTTTTAAAAAGGAATATGCTCTTTTCTTGAAGGTTATAATGTCGTATCGGTTCGGAAATACTGCTGCTGGAAGTTGATTCCAAAGAATTGTTGTGCGTGGAAGAAAGTGCCTTGAAAAACGCACGAGCACAATTAAAAAAATAATACGAAAATAATTGAACGACTACATGAAAGAGAAGATTTTTTATTCGAGCGCTATTTTTCTGGTATCTTCACCAAGTATAAACCGATTTTTTTAATGGGTGAAAATGGAATGGTGATCCCGCCTGCCTGCCTACGCTATCAGTATTACGCTGGCGGGGCACCAGCTAGAGACGATGGGTGATTATGAAAGAAAGACATCGTGATGAATTCAACAAGAATGAACCACGATGGTTTTCAGGGGGTACTACATGTAGCTCGACCTAATTGCTAATAATATTCCCTATGTAACAATGGGACTATTAGGGTCCCATTACTAACAATCCCTTTCCTCTCTTTCCTTTTTTTTATAATTTTATTTTTGTATTGGTCCTTCACACTAATTTCGTCAAGATTGAAGTAAATTTCGAGCTATGAAATTGTTTAATAAAAAATAAAATAATTTATAAATTTGTACATAAAGTCTTAAGTGTAACAAATTTTGCTGTTTAAAAGATTCAGAGTAGATATAGTAGACAAATGTTTATTAACAAAATAACCTTCCAAGACGAGTACTCGTGTTGTAACGTAATTTCTGTTACTTGTATTTTTATTTATTTATTTTTTATTGACCATCTTACAAAAAAAATGTCTGGTACAAAAGGCGGACTTAATGCTATATAGCATTCTCTCTCAGTCAACCTTTGGCAAAACAGAAATTTTATTATTTTATTTTTTAATTTAATTTTATTATTATTTATTTTATTGATAATAAAAAAACATTACTTCTTTTATTTCTTCTGTCATAATTTCAATAAAATTAAATTTATTTCTGGTTTCGGCATTACAATCTCGTTGTCTGATTAAATCAAGTTTGTAGTCTATTCAGAAATGAGGGTGAATCCGGCGGCAATACTAAATCTTGAATAGCCGTCCTTTGTCCTCTGTGGCTCTTTGATACTCTTTGTCACAGTCAATGGCCATCAATCCGTCATTCAATATGCCCACACCCAGGGGTTTCGAACACTTTTTCGTAGGCTGTTTACTGGTACACTTCCATAATTCAATCATGTTTACCATTGTTTTATTCTACTGTAAAATGCTTTTCGTACTTACGATCAGATAAGAATAATTTTCAGATAGATTTGTTTACGTATAAATAAGTTTTTCTTCGCCCCTTGGTTTCAATTATTTTAATTATTTAGTTATTTGTCCAGAAGGAAGAGGGAAAGCGAGAAATTTGTCAATGAATTGTGAAGCAATTGTGGCTGTGTTTCGGTTTGAAGGGTGGGATATGGCGTGAATTTACTGGGTACAGAGGAATAACACCTGAGTCCTCAGGAATGGCAGCGCATGGGGGGTATCATGGGCGAAACAGTATACTCTGTTATGTCCATGGTACTGCTCATGTCTATAGGCGACGGTTGCCATTTACCATCAGGTGGGCCGTCAGCTTGTTTGCCATTGTAAGTTGTATAAAAAAAAGAAGAATTAAAAGTTCCATATTTTGCATCTACAGTACGAATAAATTTCTATTAATATAAGATATAATTAAATAATTTCTTAGCATTAATAATTGCGTATCATTTTCTATTGAGCTGTAGTCATCCTCTCGAGGGCATACAGTGTATTTGATATCGACATGTATTTAGCTTCGGTCGTCACAACATTAATATGAGTCGACGTGGAACTAAACTTTTTTTAATTATGAAAAGAATTATCAAAATTGGCAAAGTTAAAAATATATTCCATGTCTTGGAAGTCGCGTGAAAGTAATATTGACCGTATTAGAGTACAGAATAGAGTATAAAACAATACTAAGAAAATCCCAGGTTTAAGCCTAATTATGTCTCTCTGAAGTTTTAAGGAACTGGCCAGTTTATTTACGTTTGCCCGCGTCACATTGCCTAGCGACCATCCAGCTACGAATTCTCAGTACAACCTGTTGACAAGCAGTTCTTTGGAACTAAAATAACCGGTTGTCTGGGCCGAATCGACGTTAAACCGCAGGTTAAACAGTAGAATTACTTGTCACACAACATGATTGTGACAGTCTGAGTTATAAAGAGTCCTTTTTAATTTACCGAAATTCTAAAATGTCTTCTCGATTTAATGTTATGAATGACAATATGCATTTCAACTAGTGCTTAGTGAGACATTCAATAACATAGGATAAGTATAAACTAAACAATATCTCTCCATTTATGCGAATTAATCGTCTAATTTTGTAATTTTGCTAATTTAGTATGCCGAGCATCACTTTCGAGGTTCCTTATTCATTTGGAATTAAACATTATCGAAGTTCATTAGAGTTTTTATGTTTTTACTTGCCCACCTAAGATAAAACTTTATTATCTACATGTCATATTATCTGCTCTATGTCCAGTATTTAGACTCACGTCACTTCTGTCAAAAAAAGTTTGTATAAAATCTATGTAACCAGTTGATCGTATTTAGAAAACGTAACTAGGTTTTTATGATATCTATCAATATCGATATTTTAGACACAAGCATGTTATAATATTGTTGAATTTTATTATGTTGATACATTTAAGTCATGTTGATGTTTAAGAAGTAATTTCAGAAGACATTCTGCTTTGTCAAAATAATAAGACATGAATGAGACATACAGCTACTTATTTAATGTAACTATTTTGCATAATCCAATTAGATATTAGATTTCCATATTAATTTGTATATTAATATAAACAAATGTTATAATATTAATAAACAACTCCCCTGAAGGGTGAAGGCTTATGTCCAGCAATAGATAGTTTACGGATAAAATGATGATAAACAAATTAAAAACACAATATTCTGAGAATTTCGTTGATAATTTCTCTCTAGGTTATTGAATGCTAATTTGCAGATAGGTCCTAATTTTGATATTTTTATATTTGTCGCCGTAACTGCGATTAGTAAATACTTAGCTAAGGTTATTAAATATGAGTTTTGATTCTTTGTTTCGTAATTTTTTTTTTGTCTAGAATTCGAAGAAATTTGCGTTTAATTATAAAACCATGCCCCTGGATATATAATTAAACTAAATTTGCCAGCATATATGTTGTGTTAGTTTTTGTGTTAGTGTTAGTTTCTATAAGAAATAATAGGGAAGCTTTGATATTCCTAATTTATCTCAATGAGGGCGCTTGTATTATGCATCATACATAACAAAAACAAACTCTATCTCTCTTTTACTCTATATCTCTGTTTCAATCTGTAGTGGTAAATAGAAAAATTGATTATTAAAAACTTTATTTTCTCCCCGTTATGGATTTCTTAAAGTCACTCTTTATCAATAAACTCTCAATCACTATTTCATTGTCGTTTTAGTTTACGTTGTTATCATGATGGCGCCACTTTCATAGAGCGTTAGCTTCCCTATTGTAGAGATATATTTTTAATTAAAAAAAAAAAAAACTAAACCAAAGACACAACGATGAGCGATATTAACTTTAGATAGCGATCTCTTTCAAACTTTAGTGTACTGTACAAGAATATTTATCACGAGAATTAAACTCGTGTCTGGCTAGTTAAAAATGCTGTGCCACTTATTAGATGATAGATTATGGCGTTAATTTTGCTGTCAGTCATGAATTGACGAAATAAAGGCGATGGTGATCACGTATCCATCAGTTATCATAATGGGATTGGCGTCTAAAACAATATTGGGTGAAGTGGTACCCTAGATTTCAGATGTTGTAATTATTAATTTATCCTTTCTTTATCTTCACAACAAACCATACAAAATCTGGTTAATATAAAACTATCAAAATTTTGTTCTTCAATTATAAAAAAAAAAACTATCAAAGACTCGAGTTTATGAGGTCTTGTCATTGACTTAAAAAATTAAATGAAAAATATAAGGCAAATAACTACCAAGTATTAAAAAAATAATAACATATACTATTTAAAAGATAAGTTTGTCAGTCCGATAGAAAATTTAACCCCTCTTTGTCAATGAAACATTACCAATTCAATCGAAACTAATTAAAACGGTCAATTTACTAAAAAATCATCATCAAACATCTCTTTTGATTCTGACAGGGTCAATGGGAACGGTGTGACTATATTCATCCCACTCATACACACGTGATACACAACCCGCGTGTAACTTGATATGGCAATAAATAAAATATATCGTGGCATCTCTTTTTGACTTGGTGATTGGAATGCAATCGTCCCTCTCGAGCCGAGTCTATCCGACCTCATGGAAGTTCGTTTATCGCTTCGAATACTTTAGAAGTTCCCTTCTAACCTTGAATGTTGGAATTCCACTCAGGTTGCGCCGAAGAACTAACTGGATCCACTGTTAAGATATGCGCTTTATTTTTAGGTGGTACGACTAAATGGATTATTTTAATTATGGAATTTATTCCAAATAAAAATTATAATTTTGTCTATGGATGTAGTGTCTTTATCAATTTGTCAGAGCTTAAAGCAGTACTAATCTTATTTTATGAGTTAGTCCTGCAAATCTAGCTAGAGACTAGAGTAATTGGTATACTTCTTTTTAAAAAACCTGCAACATCTGTAATTTCTCTAATGTTGCAGGTGCTTATTGACGGCGGTAATCACTTACAATCAGGTGAACTACATGCTCGTTTACTCCCTATGCTATAAAAAAACTAAGTTGTCTTATTGGTAGATTTAAGCATTACGTTCAATCAGGGTTCATTTCAGAACAATTTCTAATTCAATAAGTAAAGCAAAATAAAAATGAATGGAAATGGAAGCATTTTAAAATAAAATACATATTAATAATAAGCCTCGATTGATTGCCTAGTCTAGTGCTGGGACCATGTTTGATAATTATCGATAATTTATCGGTTATTTTTAACCTGAAAACTTTGTTGCAAACAATTCATAATCGAGTATACTATATAATCGACTTAACCCATTATAAGGGATCTCTTACAGTCAACCTTCGAGTTATCTACATGTTTTGATTTATCAAAACATGTGTGATTAATCATAATACTGGTAAATTAACTAGAGGGAGACTTTGTACAAAAGTCGATTGCTTTGGTACCTCTGTCCCATTTGTGTTTCGATTTGATGGATGGGATATGGCGTGAATTTACAGGGTACAGAGGAATAACACCTGAGTCCTCAGGAATGGCAACGCATGGGGGGTATCATGGGCGAAACAGTATACTCTGTTATGTCCATGGTACTGCTCATGTCTATAGGCGACGGTTACCACTTTCCATCAGGTGGGTCGTTAGCTTGTTTGCTATTCTAAGTTGTATAAAAAAAAAATATTTTGTAATACTAAAACAACATTTAACACTGGGAGACTCACAATATCAGCTGAGCCAATTCTTTTTACCTAATATGAGACACTTCTTGTATATATTATATTTTCGTATTTTCTTTTGTAATTATGTTTTTTTAGCAATAAATATTTATTTGTTTTGTTGGAATATCATGTGTACTAGTTATATTAATCTAATACCTAAGTTATTGGGGGAAGGGATTGTTACTAATGGAGACTAAAGGTCTTATTGCTAGCAATATACCCAACCGGGTCGACCTCCACGTGGTCCCCTGGTAACCATCGTGCTGAATTCCAAGTGTATTCATCACGATGGGCTAACTGATCTGTCTTGTCTTTTCTTCCTAACCTATCATCACTCACTGGTGTCCTGCCAGTGTATACCGATAGCGCAGGCAGGGTTACTATTCCATCATCAAACATAAAAAAAAACCTAAATTATTAATTACTTTGTTTTAAACAATTTGATTACTATTTTTTTTTTATTTCAAATGCTTAATGTTCAATAGACATGATAGGTGGTATTTGATCAATATTATATAAATAGGCATTTCACTTATTATATGTTATGCATCAGTTTGGTTATTTCTAAATACTGTTTATAAATCAAGTATTTTGAAGGTTGTTTGGCAGTGTTTAAACAACTTGTATTCAAGTATAGCTATTATTCTTAAACTAAAAATAACAGTACTTCAGTGAAACCTCATATTTCTAACTTTAGAAAGACCTTTGCTGCGTTCATTCGAAGAATGGCGGAATCCTTACAATGCGGGTTGTATACAAAACTTGTTTGACCAGAATTGAGAAAAAAAGTGGCGGGTAAGTTCGCCCACAATAGCATTCCGCGCTCGACGGGCCCGCCCGCGCCCCGCCCCCCGCCCTGCCCGCGCGCCCCTCGCCGTCACCGCCAGTCCGCGACAGAGCGCGACCGCGTGCGTATGCTCTTGATATTCAGAATGTGCTTACAAAAGAATTCAATTCATAAACAAAATAGTGTTAGTGACCGCTAAATACATGCAGTTCCAATTAAAATGTGACTTATCACACGTATTAATAGTTATTCCTTTCTGAATTACAGTTATTTACCGATGATATTGTATTTTATTAGCACTAATGCAATGAAGATGCATTTTATAGGATAGTGAAATCGAAAATTTGTGTTATGAAAAGTTATGTGGTGTGTAATTACGTTTATCCTGGTTTGGTTGTTATCGATTTTTCACGTCACTACACGGAAACAGCTGTTTTGGGAATACAAGCCGATGTGGAATACGAAGCTTGGAATGTTACTGTTCAGCTAGATATTTCTTTATTTTCCTATGAGAAATTACATCATAATTGTTATATACTCAACTGGATTAAAATCTCTATCTAGAGATTCAAACTGAAAGGTGGCACTAAAAGACCATGGAAATAAAAATCGCTTAATTTTTTAAAGTGATGTGCATTTTTGGTTGTGTACTGTGTGATTAACAGAATTGGTAATAGATATTTGAATCGTAATTGCACCTGGGTACATCACTGATTATACCAGCCAGTGTTAGTGTTTCGGTCAAAATTCTGTGTAAAATTGTGACCTATGATTTGGATTTACCTGGTGTATGTGGATTGAATGCTGGAAATAAGGTAAATTACATTGTTTTTTACTATTTACATTAACCCTAATAGCCTAAACATTCGTTATAAAACTATTTGAGTGCGCGGCCAGCGTTTCTGCCGCATTCGGTGTAGGCCTAATCGTGCACCGCCGAAATCACTATAGTTTTCCTAGAAATACGATAGATATTTTAATCTAATATATGGTTTCCATATATTGAATTTTATATCTAGACAGACCGAAAGTCATAACAAACCTCGTGCTTTTAAAACACCTTTGTTCTTTACAGTTAAACAGATGATTTTATTTTTTTATTTACACTTTTTTATTTTGTCCTATACCCATAGATAGTGAAACAAAAAACAATGTTTTAGCACTAAGTCATAGAAAGTATATTTCAATACTATTTTAATCTATGCGATATGTCCTAGGTATCTTGTTCTATTCTTTATGATGATCATCCTACACGAGTGAGGATTTGTAATGAAGCAACCGAATTCGTTTTGTGTTAGTCGAAATATTATTCTTGTTTATATTTCTATCGATTGATGTGTTAAAAGAATAAGAAGCAGACACTTATTATGTAATATTTACGATGATTTACAATTCTATCATCAAACTGTGTAGGCCTAATCTTGCACTAGAAAATGCACTATAACCTAGTTAACATAATTCTTTTTCGATGCACATGTTTAAGTGCATGTAATATAATATAATTTTCAAACAATTAAATAGGTAGTTACCTAGTACAGTAGTTTTACTTATCTTTGTAGGTACGTAAGTATATTAGATAATGTAATCAATATTTAAATGTGTTTCTACCTTATTTATTCTTATTGAAATAACAGTCCGCAGAATTAAAAAAAAAATTGTTTGGTATGTACCTACCTATTTAATTAGTAGATTTAAAACTACCTAATAGACATAACGAATGTAAGTTCTTAGATATGAGATATTCATTTATAGGTTATCATTCTGAGACGTTTTACTTTAGATCCAGTGATTGTACAATATTTCAAAATATTAAGAAAAGTACTTTATTAATTTCAACTAATTTCATAAAATACGCACAAATATGTAATTATTTCTAAATGAAAACTACACAATTAGGATATTCTAAGCATTTCTACAGTTATTTATCGATCTTTTAACACGTAATTTCATTAAAAATATGTAAAAAAAACAATGTTGATGTTTCGCCATGTTGTTAGGTAATTATCAAATTCTGGATTTAATTTATGCCAGAAAACAAAAAAAAATTTTTTAGAAAAGATGTGTCAAGTTGTTATACTTTTTTCATAAGCTTTTTTTTTTCTAAGTAATGTTCATGGGCTGGGTACATACTTCATATGATAATATTTTTATATTGAAGTTGACCTGACACGCTAACCTAATTATTAAAATGAGTACAATCTAATGATTACTGTTTTAGGTTTAGGTTTAGTTTAGGTCTAGGTAGCTTTTGGATTCCTGTGACTTGTAACAGTCAAATCGAGTGGATTTTGTTTGTAATTGTTACTTCTGTCTGTTGTTAAATGAATTAAGACAATATATAACAAAGACATGTCTACCTGCTAAATAACCAATACTTCAGTTTGATCAGTTTTCACCTTAGATTATAAAGAATATAGATTGGCAACGTAAAAGGGAGAAAACATAATAACATATATATTGGAGCGCGAATGAAAAGTCGCTTACTTACACAATATAAGCTCGAAGCTGATTTGGCGGGAGAATAAACAATTCTAATTATTTTTACGTCTTGAATTAGAATTAGTTTTAAGTGAATGTAGTTAGTTAGAATTAAGTGACAAGAGAGAAAAAGAACCAGAAAATTGCGCATTTTTGGCTTAATTACGCTTTAAAATATCTAACTTTTTAAATAAATAATATTAGAACAATCGGAAATATTGTATACAAGAATTGGTGAAAAAACATATTTAAATTCAAATAAAGGTCTGAATGCCCACGAAACACATTTATGTTATTTTTACACGTTCAATTTTATATAAATTTAGAATTGTCACATGCACACATTTACAAAATGCGCTCACTAGTGTAATCATTTTTGGTGTCTCGTTTTTGTGATTGCATTGCCAGCACAGAATACCTAAGCATTTTGTGTTGCCAGTCTATCTGTATGTAGTAAATTATACCACGTCTATTATTTTTTAACAAGGGACACTCTATTTTCTTTGTTATCGTATTCTATGTTTGGTAGTATTTACAAAAGGTTTTGCTCCATTCAAATATATCATAATTTTTTTTTAAACACTACGCCTGGGGGGGGGGGGGAAGGGATTGTTAGTAATGGGGATTAGCAACCCCATTGCTAGTAATAAACCCTATCAGGTCGACCTCCTCGCGGTTCCCCCTGGAAACCATCGTGATTGGTTTATTGTCGAATTTGTTACGATGGGCTAACTGACCTGCTTCACCCTCATCTATCATCCCTCACTGGTGTCCCGCCAGCGTATACCAATAGCGCAGACGGGGCTACCATTTCATTATCATCCATTAAAAAAAAAAAAAAAAAACACTACGCCTGGGAGTGCTTAACTCCTTACAGTTTGACAGATTACATTTGGCTACTTCTTTTAATCTTTGGCAAACTGGTATTATTATATCATAGACAAAACAGCCTGTTTGTAGTAACACGCCTGCAGCAAAGGCGTGTCACGTGTGCGTTGCCGACCCTGAAGAAATCTTAATACACTCTTTTTGAAGAATCCCATACTGTAGTCTCTGGGGAAAAAGTCGATAGGTAGTACATCCCATAGCCTGAGCATTTGTAAGAGAAACTCGTCACCTAAAACCTGTAAAATTTTTAGAATAAAATCCCTATTTATTTAACTAAAATTAGATATCAGATAGCACTTTAAGTTAAGGCCCTCATTGACGATGTAACGTTTCGATTGAAACATGTTGATTTGAGTGAAGCTTGTTGTTTTAATTTGGGTTTTAAGCTTGTTTAATGGATACCAATTTTTTTAATTTTGTTGTAATTAACGAATATTTTTATTATCTTCTATATGCTTTAACGCATTTGGACTATTATTTAAACCTATACTACGTAATAGCATGATTTTTAAGAGATTTCCTAAAGAAAGCATGTTTTGATTTTTTGATTTTTTTATCGACTATTTTACGAGATTACCTTTGCCAATTTTGAACCGATTTCTACAACTTTTATCGCAACCGATAAAGTTTTTTTTTAAATAGATTATATTGGCGGGCCGGGCACCTCTCAGGGAGTAAAAGTATTTTTTTTTTATTGGTAAAAATTAAATGGTAGCCTCACCCGTGCTATAGGCATCTACTGACTGGGCGATAATTAAAGATGATAGGTGAGGATGAACGTATGTCAGTTAGCCCATCGTGACGAATTCAAGAATTAATTACTATGGTTACCAGTAATGGAGCTGTTGGAACCCTTTACGAACAATCTCTTTTCCCCGGGATCTATAGTATCCCCCGGTATCTTTAGTAGTTGATAATGGAACGGTAACCCCGCCTGCGCTATCGGTATATACCAGCGGGGCATCAGTGAGGGATAATAACAGGTGGATAATAAAAAAGCAGGTCAGTTAGCCCATCGTGATAAATACACGTGGAATTCAGCACGATAGTTTTCAGGGGGAATCACGCACGACCTAACAGGGTAAATTGCTAGCAATGGGGCCGCTCTATTCCCCATTACTAGCAATCCCTTGCCCCCAATTCGTGCAACTTTCCCTATGATAGGTATAATCATACATAATCCAAATGCAGGCTGCAAACGAGATAGTGGCCGAACAAGAGAAAGGGAAAGTGTTTTGTCCCTATGGTTAGTTGCAGAGGTTATCAACTTACGAAACTAAAGTACGGTCAGCAATACAACTCTTTAACCCTTCTTTGCATGTTTTTTTTTTTTATTGGTAAAATAAATTTGACAGCTATGTTTTTTTTTCTGCAATGGACATTAAAAAGGTATCCAGACACGATCAACTTAAAGTGAAATTGTTCTTTTATATAATTTTTGGGCATTCAATGTTATGATGAAAATTTCCACCATTATGCAAAGAAAGGTTAAATATTCTCTTGCATTCTAATTAAATTTTCAAAAATAAATTCGGTAGATATACACAGAGGGACTTTGTATTATGTATGTTCGCCACCTGTAACGCTTTCCTACTTAGGTAGCACTTGCTGGCAGAGGTGAATATTAATTAAGCTAAAACTGAAATCAGTGTTTAGTTTATTAATTAAATAATTCACTAGTTTGAGTAGCTGTTGCCAAAAGACCATTTAAATAGATACCCAAATACATTAATTTATTGGGGGAAAAAAAACTAGTTTTTAAATTAAAAACCTAAGACCTCTTAAAGACCTTCTCATGCCATTAACAGCTATGCCACAAGGTATCTTACATTCAATAGCTAGAATTCTAGGTTAATAATAACTGCCCATCCTCACCTAACCTAACCGGGGGGGGGGGGAGGGATTGTTAGTAATAAAGACTGAGAATCTCATTGCTAGTAATATATCCAACCTGGTCGACCTCCTCGCGGTTCTCCCTGGAAACGCGAGCAGGTCGATGGAATTAACCATGATTGGTTAATTCCTGATGAATTCATCATGATGGGCTAACTGATCTGTTTTCATTCCCATCTATCACCCTTCACTACCTATACTACTATCACCGTTAACGCAGGCTGGGTTACCATACCATTTTCACCCATCAAAAAAAAAACCTAACCAGGGGAAAAGGGATTGCTAGTAGTGCAAACTACTAGTCCCATTGCTAGCAATATACCATGCTAGGTCGACCTCCACGTGTTCCCTCCTGGAAACTATCGTGATGAATTCCAGATCATTACGATGGGCTAACTATTTTATTTTCATCTTCGCCTATCATTTTTCACAAATACCCCTCCAGCGTAAAGTATTAGAGCAGGTCATTCCATTGTCCTTCATTTAAAAAAAAAAAACAGTGCTAACATCTTTATTGTTGAATTCGTTAACGCCAAAACTGTATTTTCATGTTTCCTTTGCAATTCGAAAAACCGTTATAATAAAAAAAAAAAATAGAATCGCCGCACTATTGCGCAGCGCTACAGAATTATTAAGAACTGTTCAAAATCATCATACCTTCATCATGAATACACGTTTAGAACATTGTATACTTAGCTGTTAAAAGGAAATTGGACGTCAGATTAGGCCGTGATGTTCGTTCTCTTTGCCTATCTTTTTCATTAAGGATAAATAAAAAAAAAGCTCTTGAACCGTAGTTCTAATCTATGCCTTGGAGCTTAGATTAAAAATACATATTGACTAGTAGTGTAAAAGAAAAAAATATATACTAAGATGTATGTAAGTTTAAGACAGGTCATTTCGCACGCACTAGGGCCTTGAAAGCAAACGACGGGAGCTATGAACAAAAATTAAAACAAACAAAAAAGTAAACAAATTCTAATTTTATTCATCTTTTAAAGTGCAACTTAGAATGCCATATAAACTGACGGCCTACTTGATGAAAAGTCCTAATCGTCACCTAGAGCTACGAATGTAACATAGTGTAGGTACTGTGTCGCCTGTGAGACCCTAATGCGTTTTCATTCCTGAGGAAATTATACAAATTATACCACTCTCAGTATTTTACAAATGCCAAGGAAATTCAACCAGTTGTAAGTCCTCCGGCAGTTAATATAAGGCCACCATAGTTGGGTTTATTACATAATAACGGCCGCCACGAATCATGTACTATTCTAATGAAACTATAAGGATGAAGTTAGATCATTTCCCAAAGATAATTGAGGATGAAAAGGAGTGACACATGTGGATGGAAAGATATATATTCTTACTCCGTCACCACACTTAATTGCCTTCATACATACCGTTGAAATAAAGATGGCGGCAGACGCACCCATATTGCGTGTGTATTTCACTGTCGTTTCTTTTATCTTTGTGGTTGAACTTAAAAATAAATTGTGATTTTTCCAACATTGTTACATTTTAGTTGTAACGGATTTTGTTCGTTTGATCGGGATATGTTTACTGGTCCGGATAAAAAGTAGACAATATTCTTTACAACCCCATGTAGAATGTGTATACTAAATTTCATAGTGATTGGTTAAGGTGCTATAAGATAACAAACAAACTCACTCACTTTCACATTTATAATATTAGTAAGGGTTACATTACTTTGCCTTTTGTATATTGTATCAAATTATAGTAATAATAGATAGATAATTTATATGCATATCTTACAGCACACAAATAATGACAGAAGCAGATACTAAAAAAAAGAGATAAAAGAATACACACACACACACGCACACGCGCACACACACACACACACACACACACACAGAGAGAGAGAGAGAGAGAGAGAGAGAGAGAGAGATACAAAAAAGGAATATAACTACAGAAAATAAGTAACATATTTTTTCCTTCCGTTCATGTGCCGTAGTAGCACAAAATGGTCACAACTCAGTTTATTGCTTTGCCCTTAAAAGAACAAAACACTGATAGTCTATTGTGACCAAAAGCCCATAATAATTAAATTTGGAAAGACAATACTTAATCTTCAGGTAAAAACGTATAGTGGATACCAGTCTGTACGTCTTTACTTACGTTTGTATCTATAGGTGACGGTAACCATTTTCTAACAGGTGATTTTTGTTTTTATTATCATTCCTAATAGAGGTTTAATATTATGGTCTTTAGAAATGGCAATGCATGAGGAGTACCATGGGTATCATAGTGTATTTTATGATGTACATGGAACTACATATTCATGTTAATATGTGACGGTTACCATTTTTCATTAGATGAGCCGTCAAAATATTTGCCATTCACTGTTTCATAAAAGAAAGAAAAATCTATTTTGAGACCTAGCCTCCAAATTGTAGCCCTGACGAAATTAGAAGAGCCTTCATTTATATAATAAATGCTCATTTCCAAATATTAGATATTTCGGATCGTGCTTTAGTTTCTAGTCCCTCCTAATTTTCCTTTGCAACTGCATTTTTTAAAGTATATTAAATTTGAGCACGTTTGACGACAATCTCACCTGATTTTAAGTAATGAGGAGGTTTAAAGTCAACTCCAATGATGCCTATTCACTTTAATTTTGAAAGACCAAATGTTAAAGTGATCTAGAAACATAGACGCCGAAAAAACTACACTCTTCGGCTGAGCGTGTAATAAACGATGAAGCATGATGCTTGGTAATCGGATACTATTTTTTATGCAACTTTAGAATGGCAAACAAGCTGACGGTCCACCTGATGGGAAGTGGTAACCGTCGCCTGTAGACATGAGCAGTACTATGGACATAACAGAGTATACTGTTTTGCCCATGCGTTGACATTCCTGAGGACTGAGGTGTTATTTCTTTGTACCCTGTAAATTCACTGAAGGGTGAGATACCATCTTTCAAACCGAAACAGCCATGCAAACATAACTACTTCACGATAATAACATGAATGAGACAGAGGTGCCCAAGCAAACGACTTTTGTACAAAGTCTCCCTTTGATATAAATAAATTTATCACTAATCCGATAATCCAAAAAAAAAAACAATCGTGTTTAACAGTCACGTTGTTTAAAGGCCTAGACTAGACAATGATCCACTAATGTTCTTATAATTAAAGGTTATAGAAGGACAAGGTTAGGCATAGGTTAAAACTCAATGTCACAATTCCATAGACAAAACTACGCATATTTCTGAGTTGAATTAAAACCACTTTAACACGCATTTAACCTTTTGCACTGACTTAAGTCATATTGTTTTAACTGTTGTAGGTTTATGTACAAGATATTTGTACCTTGAACTGATTATGCGGCAATCCTTCTCATCTTCTTGCTCTCCAGCTGTAACTGTACGAATGAATTTAATGTTGATGTTATTTTCTTGCCAATATCGAGAAAGATTGAACTTAGGACGGTCAATATTGTGAATCTAATCACATTGAACCACCGGCTACGTCGCACTTTATCACCAATTTCCTAAATGAATAAATAAATTATACACCTCAACGTTCTCTTTATTGAATTTATTAATATTTGTTAACGTTGTTCATTGTTTCGTAAAAAGAATTCTCGTATTTCGCGAACAAACCTTTGCTAAAAGACTCCAGTCAGCATCGAATGATGCAATGGCCTTTAAATTTTGCAAACATTGTCGTTGTACTACGCACTAACTGTTACCTCTATTTTGTCTAGGTCTGATTTAAATTATTTCTATTTGTAGCCGAATAATTTTGATTAAAAATACATATATAAATACATCCATATTGGACGACCTCTGTGACGTAGTGGTGAACACGTTGTTTTACGCAAATGATGTCCCGGTATCGGTTTTGACCGGGACAATTAAGGAAACGAACTGTTCTGAATTGGAATTAGATTTGTGTGTTCTGGGTCGTGCCTCCAGATCATAGTTGTCTGGATTCTTATATTTGGTGTCCTAGCTTAAAGGTCAAGCGATTAGTATTATTTTGTATTACTTCTTATTTTTTTTTAAACAAAATTAACATCATCTTAAGGTGAGGAGATGGCACACTAACTCCCGACGTAAGCACAGTTGCCTGGGGTTCTAGGCCCTACGGAGAGAAAACGGCGTACTTTCGGACAATATCCAAGAACACCGCCTTCTGTATCTTTCCCGGGAGTTTCTGAATTGATCTTCCAATCCGGGATCTGAATTGTTGTTCCAGACTGGTTGGGATAAGACCGTTCACTGACAACAATCAGGATAATTACTATTATTATATTTACAACAGCTCGCTCTGAAGATTGTCGATGCAAACCATTTGTAATATCCACTTGTAATATGTACGTGGATAACTATTATTGGCCTATGATGTTTAAGTTCAAACGATACAATAATTATTAAGTTTATTTCTGTTGTTATCCTAAATATAGAAAAATAAAATAAACAAATTATCATTTCTTTATTTGCTGTTTATTTAATAGAACTGTATGATTTATATTCAACTGCTGAATATAAGTTCTACTCTCCCTTGGGGGGTTTGCGAGTAGTTGCCATGCATGACAGTCGGTTTGGCAACCGCAGTTAGGCTTTAGAGATATCTTTAGAGAGACGCTGCTGCCCATCCCTCGCCCTCCCTTAGTCGACTCCTACGACATCCACGGGAAAGGAAGGGCTGGCCTATTCCATGCCGGGACCACACGGCCAATGATTTATAATGAGTAGTAATCAAATTGATAAAGGCAATATTATTCTACATGTTCATATACAGTTTAATGATGAACTGGCAGAAACGTTGATCCAGTTTTGTAATAATTTGCCGCAAAGCAATAAATTTAATGCTAATTAAGAATCTGTTCTGAGAACGTTGTTTACTGGTCTTCTAATATGATGGATTCATCGTTTTATAAATAATCTGTTATCAATTGAAGGTTTACTGGAACATTGTCTAGTTTTCGTACTGCATTCCTTGTTTATACTACACTAGCTAATATTGCGACTTCACCTACGTGAATCAATGCATAAAGTTTTCTATTTTTTTACTCTTGAAAGGTCCCGCGATTGATTACGATCTCACCTGATGGAAACGATGTGATGGTGATGAGACAGAGCTCGCTGGCCTACGAACAGGTTATTCACATTAGCCTTAAATTGGAGCTGATTATATTTAAATGGAAAAACGTAAGCAGGAAGAAATTTTCACTCCTTGACATACGCATGATGGAGGAAGACATGATTCTATGTGTTGATGGTCGAGGAATGGGCAGCAGCGTTCCTCTTAAAATATCACCTAAGCCTGATTGTGGTTGTCAACCTGCCTGTCAAGGGTGGCAATTACTGGGAAAATCTCTCAGGGGGAAAGCATATGTTTAGCAGTAAATAGTAACGATTATGAAAAGCGAATCACGTACTATAAAATACTTTATGTTCGGTTTTCGTATCGTCTAATGGTAATGATAAAAACAATTTATTTCTGGAGCCACCGTATGGAATATTACTCTCATTGCGAGAATGCAACGATCTCGCCCGACCCTATAGCTGGAGGCACGCACTGTACCAAGTGAAATGCACAAAATCCATTCGGGTAGCTCAGGGACAGTCAAATCTGAACCTTGTGTACAACGCTTTGCAGTTGTAAACAGATTGGCGGCGAAAATTTATTCTGTCGATGACGTGTCTGATGGGATGTAGTCTCGTACGATTTTCATTTCTATCGCTCATGTTTTAGTTTTGAGATTCGCTTACACGCGTATGTTAAAAGGGTCGTATATTTGTGTCAAGGGAAATTCGGGCCTGTGCTGTTAGAGTTAGTGTTGAATATCGTACGGTGAGTTTTGAATGAGGTTTTTTATGGTGGTCGGTCGGCAATCAGCTGTTCGGCACGCGCAGTCGGCCCCCTGGGAGCGGGATGATGTCAGCTACGTTCCCTGCCTCTAAGCGAGGGCCAGAAAATTATATTACACTTTGCTAAAATTTAAAACATTTCGCTTGAGCGTAACACATGTTCGTCGAATAGCTCGAATGTATCGCAAGGAAAATGTAAACACCCTTATAGAGAATTCTAGTGTAGAATTATTAAATTTCTTTATTAGAAAAATTGAGTTTTTAACCGACTTCAATGAAAGTAGGTTTTTAATTCGTCTATATTTTTTTTTAAATGATTTTTACCTCAGAACACCGTCATTTAGGTATAAACTGATTTGGGAATTTGTTTCTTTTTATTTGCCTTTTAAATAAAATAAAAAAATCCAAATCTCAATATCCCTGATATATTTTCAGATTAGTCTCATAGGAATTTCATCGAAATCGATTCGTGTGTTTGATTTTAAAATCAAATTACTTAACTAGTTTTGTCACGATTGAAGACAATATACTTTTTTTGTGTAGCAAAGTCTGATTATCAAAATAGTATTTTTGAAGGTAGTCGTGCGGAAAACAGCCATCTTTTATGGGGCATCTTTCTCCAATTAAAATGCCAGAACGATACAAATATGAATCAAGATTTCGTTATATGTAGGTATGCCATACTATATTATACTGTGCATTCATAATGTGTTATACTGTGCCGTCTATTAAAGTAGTTTTAGGTGTGTTAATACACGATACGTGGGAATTGTGTTACACACAAATTAATTAAACATCAAAGTTATCAACGCATCGCAGAAAAAAAAAAACGGTTCAGGCAAATGTACCGGTTTAATTTAAATAATGTAATATGAATAAAACGGCGTTAGACTGCCGCAAATAAAACAAAAACTCTTCCAAACGTTACGAGACATGACGCAGTGTAAATATAACAGTAGTTCAGCTTTTTTTTTTATTACAATTTGTTCAAGTCAGAATAAGTAAGCAAAGAAACAGCCAAATAAATGAAGATAGATACTTTGTTTTTACTATTTACAGTTGTAAGACTGAAAATTTTAATGTAGACGTAGTAAATTGGCCTCTAATAAGTTTATATTAGGGTCCAAATTGACATGCAATGAATACACAGTTATGGTATTTATTTAAAGCCTAAAAATTCATCCCAGCCATCTTGACGAATGGCGGTCTTCCACCGTGCGTCTTTCAAGGCACTTTCTTCCACGCACAACCACACTTTGGAATCAACTTCCAGCAGCAGTATTTCCGAACCGATACGACATTATAACCTTCAAGAAAAGAGCGTATTCCTTTTTAAAAGGCCGGTAGCACACCTGCAATGCCGTTGGTGTTGTGGGTGATCATGGGCGGCGGTAGTCACTTACCATCAGGTGAGCCGCATGCTCGTTTGCCCCCTGTGTTGTAAACATATAGCCCGAAGGATATGCAAGTTGAAGTAAGGATGGACTAGTCACATAGCTCGAAGAACTGACAACCGATGGGGAAGAAAGGTTCTTGAATGACGACTCAGTACAGGCAAACGCAGTGTAGGACGACCCTTTTGCTAGATGGGGTGACGACCTCAAATGTATTGCAGGGAGTCAATGGATTCAGGTGGTTTCGTTCGTCGCCGAAATTTCTGAAAACATTTCATGGTAGATCCTCTGATTATTGTAAGTTAATAATTATAAGTCATTAAAAATATTTTTTTTAGTATGTACATTGTAATGCATCACTTACAACTAATTTGTTCGTAACAGCCAGACCTAAACGACATAGCATTGTTTAAAACATTCATGCTACGCTCTCAACAAGCATTTGTTTTTAAAAGTACATTAAAGTTTTAATTCAAAAACAACCGGTTTAACTTGCGTATAATTAGATCGAAATAGCTCGACTAGTTTCGGAATCAATTCGTGATCCTTAGTCATGAGCGACAGTGACGCGAGCACAAGCCTGACGTACATTCAAATTGTACAAAACTGACATCTCAACTAATTGAAAGTGCTAACCATCACCTATATACATGAACACCACAGAATAGGCTGTGATGATCACGGTACCCCTCAGGTTGCTATACTTGAGTACTACATAAAATAACACGAACACTCAGGTTATGGAATGAGCTCCTTGCTGAGGTTTATCTAAGAGACTACAGCATGGGGTTCTTCAAAAGGGGAGTAAAGAGGTCTCTTCAGGGTCGGCAACGCGCGCGTAATACCCCTGGTATTGCGGGCGTTCATAGACTACGGTAACTGCTTACCATCAGGTCGGTCGTATGCTTGTTTGCCACCTCAGTAGTATAAGAAATATATAAAAAGATATACTAAAATTTTTTTTGGTGGATGAAAATGGAATAGTAACCCCGCTTGCGCTAATGGGATACGCTGACAGAGCACCAGTGAAGGGTGATCGATGAGAATGAAAACAGGGCAGTTAGCCCATCATGATGAATTCATAAGGAATTAACCATGATAGTTCCCAGGGAGAACCACGAGGAGATGGACCTGGTTGGGTATACTGCTAGCAATGGGATTTTTAGTCTCCATTACTAACAATCCCTTTCCCCCCGAAATACTAAGATTATAAAAAGATAATCATTCCTTAATTCAGTGGTATAAAAAAAAATATACATAAAATATATGCTTATTTTCCAAAATAGTGAGAACAGGTATTCGCAACACTTTTTGTATTCGTATTAAGATTGATTAAAAAAAAAAACGACTTCAATTGCGTAAAAACTAGTTATATTGATTTAAAAACTAAATTAGTTAACCGATTTTGATAAAATTTCAATAGGATGTATATTCTTTCAGATAAAAAAAAAGAGAATTTTCTATATTGGTTTACAACTGACGGAGTTATGAGATAAACATAAAAAAATGCAACTAAAATGAGGACCTCTTTTTTTGAAGACCGTTGAAAATATAATTAAAAATTGTGTCCTACAAAAAAAAACTACTTAAATTATGACAAAACTAATTATTTTAATCTAAAAATTAAATTACTTAACCGATTTTGATTCAATTTCTAAGGGACCAATCTGTAAGTATATTCTTTTAGATAAAAAAAAAAAGAATTGTCCAAATCGGTTTGCAACTGACGGGAGTTATGAGGTAATGAACATAAACAAATATATATATAACCGAATTGAAAATCTCCTTCTTTTAGAAGTCGGTAGATGAAATTAGTAATTATTTAGTCTACCAGAGAGAGACTTTGTACAAAGATCGTCTGCTTAGGCACCTCTGTCGCATTCGTGTTTCAACCGTGAAGCAGTTTTGTTTGCATGGCTGCGTTTCGGTTTGATAGGTGGAATATGGCGTGAATTTACAGGGTACAGAGGAATGACACCTGAGTCCTCGGGAATGGCAACGCATGGGGGGTACAACGCACGTGTTTCAACCGTGAAGCAGTTGTGTTTGCATGGCTGTGTTTCGGTTTGAAAGGTGGGATATAGCAGTGAATTTACAGGGTGCAAAGGAATAACAAACTTAAAAATACAACCAAATTATGAAACTTCTTTTTGAAGTAGGCTAAAAACTAGTTTTAGCTGCTTCACTAGTAGGTACTAATTAGCCTACTGCCCGTCGAGTTAACTGTGGTTGCGATGTACTGATAAAGAGTTAGCTTGAAACAGGCTGCGCACACGCAGCCACTGTTGCCGTCACGATCAAAAGTAGCTAAATGACAGCATTGATTTATTAGTAAAATTTGCGATACACTCAGTACGGTTAGCATCAACAGTCTAAAGTAATCCTTATCATATTTTTTTTATACAACTTAGAATGGCAAACAAGCTGACGGCCCCACCTGATGGAAAGTGGTAACCGTCGCCTATAGACATGAGCAGTACCATGGACATAACAGAGTATACTGTTTCGCCCATGATACCCCCCCATGCGATGCAAACACAACAGTTTTATGGTTAA
The DNA here is from genome assembly GCF_026898425.1 of Galleria mellonella. NCBI lineage: Eukaryota > Metazoa > Arthropoda > Insecta > Lepidoptera > Pyralidae > Galleria > Galleria mellonella. Next base: position 1,331,462 of record NW_026441978.1, read on the forward strand.
AACACGAATGAGCCAGAGGTGCCCAAGCAAACGACTTTTATACAAAGTCTCCCTCTGGTAAAATCGTATAAATCGTTACTTTCCACTACTGAACATAGGCCTACCTCTGTTGGGAGTGGAGGGGGTTTTTAGTAGATGCCACGCTTGGCAGGTGGGTTGGCAATCACAGTTAGGCTTTGACGATGTTTTAAGAGGGACGCTGCTGCCCATCCTTCGAACATTAAGTTCCCTTAGTCGCCTTTTACGACACCCACGGGAAAGTTTCTTTGAAGTTTGACGGCGTTTTCTATGTCAGGACCAGACGGCTAAAACTATTATAGTCGCTGTTTTTTCGTTTTCTAACTAAATTGTACTTTTTATGAAATAAAATTGGAATGGTAACCCTGCCTGCGTGGGGGGAAGGGATCGTTAGTAATGCGGGCTACCAGTCCCATTGCTAGCAATATACCCTCTCAGGTTGACCTCCACGCAGTTCCCCCTGGAAACCATCGTGCTGAGTTCCAGGTGTATTCATCACGATGGGTTATCACTCCATTCATCATCCATTAAAAAAAACCCTGGCTGCGTTATCGGATGGTGTACGCTGGCGGGGCACTAGTGAAGGATAATAGAAGAAGATGAAAGCTTGACCCATCGTGACAAATGTACTAGGAATTAATTACAATGGTTTCTACTCGGAGGTCAACCTAATAGTAATGGAGACGATAGACGCTATCACTACATACAACTTTTTTTTTAACTAGAATTAACCACGATGATTTATATTTATATTTATATATATATATATATATATATATATATATATATATATATATATATATATATATATATACATATATACATGTAAGTGTGTATATATATATAAGGCTATTGATATTAGTTATCGCTTCAGAACTGAATTTAAATGTATCGAATAACGCGGGCTAGCATCCCTAATCTGTAGGAAGTGATCCATCAGTCCCTTATCTCGCAGGAAACATGGGTACGTACGGGCTTATAGTGTTTTTTTTTTTTTACTCTGGTCGCCATGAGCCGTTGGCGTGGATGCGACTTTAATGAGACGGTATATACAGACGCTCGCGGCCTCGCAAATTAGAATTAGTGCCCGGTCGACTGAGCTTTGTTAGTTGTATTTCTAGTTGCAAGGAATTCTCCGTCACAATGTAATAGGACTAAATCGGTTTTTTTTTATCATCTGTAAGTATATATGATAGAACTGTTGAGGTCGAATATCTGTACATAGAAAAAAATGCTATAAACCGAGTCAGAGGGATGTTAGAAGTGAAATAGAACGCATCATTTTTTTTTATTTTTTTGTTTCTCTGTCTGTCTGCTTGTAAGGGCTAATCTCCGAAAGTGTTGCATTGATTTAAATGAAATTTTGCATGGTGATACCTCACAGCTCCGGTCAACATTTTACATACTTTTAATTATGGAAAATTAATGAGTTCCCGTGGTAACTCTTTAATTTTAAAGTTAAAAAACTATAGTAATTTATACAGCTTAGTTCACAATCAACTTAAGTAAAGTCATTTTGACACGTCATTTGTTAATTTTGTTCCAGTATTCCCAGACATAATTAAAAGGTCGGTAATGCTTTCTTAGAAAATTGTGTACAATTTTATAATAAACTGGAAAAATCTAGGCTGGACCTACCCGAAAGACGTTTTAAAGCTGTCAAAGTTTTTGAAAGCTGTTATCATCTAAGTATGTTAATATCAATACATACAAAAAAAGAAGATATACTTACATATAAGAAAAACTTTCTCAAAATAATTTTTGACATTTTTTTTTATGAAACTTAGAATGGCAAACAAGCTGACGGTCTACCTGATGGAAAGTGGTAGCCGTCGCCTATAGATATGAGCAGTACCATGGACATAACAGACTATACTGTTTCGCCCATCATACCCCCCATGCGTTGCCATTCCTGAGGACTCAGATGTTATTCCTCTGTACCCTGTAAATTCACGCCATATCCCACCATTCAAACCGAAACACAGCCATGCAAACACAACTGCTTCACGGTTAAACGTATTTTAGTTGAGAAATCTCGATTAGTTTCATGACCATCCGGGACCTTAGTCATGAGCGGCTGTGACGCGATTGCGAGCCTGACTGCGCGCCTAGGCGTGCCAAATTAAATTAATAAATAAAATAACACTTGCAAATTACACAACAAATGTTTTTTTTGTAATACAAAAAATAAAATGATCAATCTTTTAATTCGCACGCTTGCAATTATACTTTATTTTTTTATTTGAAAGGATTTACTTATTGATTGATTGCATAGAAATTTCATCAAAATCGGTTCAGTAGTTAAGTTTTTAAATTTAAATAACTAGTTTTGTCACGGTTCAATTAGTTTTTTTTTAGTTCAACACAATTTTTAATTTTATTATATTTTTAAATATACTTAAAGATAAAGCATTTAAAAATCCTATGTAACACCCGCTTATTACAATTTTTAACTATAGGCTATTTGTTATGACAAAGAATGTTATGTACCTATATATATTACATTCACACGGAAAATTTTACCTCCCTTTCTTCGAAACAATAGTCGGAAACGACAAGCGTAGTAAGATCATTAAATTCCGTTGTCTAGTTATGTACGTAAGCGGTTACAACGCTCGTGTCACACTGACTTGTACGCATGAATCATCTGTCCCAATAACTTAAGTCATTACTGCTAAAATTAAATAATGCCCTATCGGAATTCACCAATTTCTCGTCCGATGGTCCATATAATAACAGTACACAGCTACTCTGCGGGTGACGAAGTGCGCCGGCGCAAGGCACAAGCGGGTAGAGGTTGTCATCAAATTTTCGATCATACGCTTTCATCAAATAAAGATCATTTTGCATTGACTCGTTTGAATCTTGAGAACAATACAGTTATAAATTTTTACTACAGCGGCGTTTACTACTTTGTTATTCGTCAATGGATAAGCAGTTTTTGTTCGGTCAAGTTCTCATAGTATTTTTTCGTAGTCTGTGAAAACAAAAGTGATCGAATGTATTATTTTTTTCATAGACTGTAATATAAATTTTCTGGTACACTGTCTTAAAAGAGATTTATGACCTTATTTTATTTATATAAATTTTATGGAGAGATCTCTGCTTCTGCATATTGCATTATAATTTATCAATGATTAATTTGTAATAATAGATTCGTTCATTAAACGATCATTAAAACATATGCATATAAGTTGAAATATATAAAAATATATAAAATACTACACTATATAAAAATTACATTACAAAAATAATATATATTCTTTTTAATAATGGTCCAGATATTTAAAATAATTAAACTAAAGTTAATTAAAAGTTTAGGTTTAGTTGCTTTCAGTAATACTTGAATTTGTTTATCTATCCTGATAGCCCAAAATTTAATTAAAAAAATATTGTTTAATTTAGACTTTATGTATAATTAAATATAAGTATTTTTAGTCTTATTATATAATAAAATTAAAAATAAATATTTATTTACTTGCAAAGAATTTAAAAGTAAATTTAAAACAAGAAACAATTTGATAAAACAACAAAGTAAAAAATAACGTATCAGTTGTAATACATTTTTCATGGTTCAAATAAGTAAATAAATAAATGCAAATCAATAATTATAAGAGATGTTATAATATTTGTTACATCTCAAGTAGCCTTAAAGATTGTATTTCAATGTGCTTTTAGCTTATTGTTGTTGTACATACTTAATCATTAAGTTATTATAACTATAAGCTTCCTCTAATACAAATATATAAATACAACGTTACCTAATTTGCCGCTCCCGCTGCCGCTCATCTTGCCGCTAGCGCGTGTGACTCGCGCCACATAATCACCAGTAAATAACTTTAGTGCCCCACTGAGGCACTAAAAACGCAGAGCTGTAAAAACGTCCATTTCACCGCTTCACGTCGCTTATTGCCAGCTGCCGTTGTATTTTGCATGCTTAAGTACATTATGTACTAGAACGACGCACCAGCAATATTGAACACGTGATGTTTTAATATAATAACGCGTGTCCTGAAGGAAGTCTTATATTTACCCGACTGCCCAAAGAAAGGTGATGTTATACGCCTGTTTATAGTACATTATGAGTGATAATGAAATGGTAACCCCGCCTGCGCTATTGGTATACGTGGCACCAGTGATTGATGATAGGTGACGATGAAAGCAAGTCAGTTAGCCCATCGTGACGAATTCCATAGAAGGATTATACCAGAGGGAGACTTTGTACAAAATTCGATTGTTTGGGTACCTCTGTCCCATTCGTGTTTCAACCGTGAAGCAGTTGTGTTTGCATGGCTGTGTTTCGGTTTGAAGGGTGGGATATTGCGTGAATTTACTGGGTACAGAGGAATAACACCTAAGTCCTCAGGAATGACAACGCTTGGGGGGTATTACGGGCGAAACAGTATACTCTGTTATGTCCATGGTACTGCTCATGTCTATAGGCGACGGTTACCACTTTCCATCAGGTAGGCCGTCAGCTTGTTTGCCATTCTAAGTTGTATAAAAAAAATCCCCTTTCTCTAAGCCTGTTTATAATAAGTATATATGTGTTGCTATGAAACATCATTACTCTCTTTCCTCTCTCTTTCTTCTCTCTTTCCTCTCTCTTTCTTCTCTCTTTCCTCTCTCTTTCTTCTCTCTTTCCTCTCTTGGTATATCAGTCAAATTTAGAAAATTCTTTTTGTATTTAATAGTTATTTTCTTGAGAAAATTTTTAAGCTATTTAACAATAAAAATTGGCGTAAATGCGAAATACAGCTAAACAATGGTATATCTCGAAGCTGTGTTTACTATATTTGGTGACATTTTTTTTTATACCACTGAGTTGGCAAACAAGCATACGGCCCACCTGATGGTGAGTGGTTACCGTAGCTTATGAACATTTGGCAGCTGCTCCATATCAATTTAAATTTCACGCACATTGCACTATCCTACTAATATTATAATTGCAACTTAACGATGTCTATAAATGATGAAAATGATGTGAACGATCTTAATAAGAGCAATACAAGTCAAAAGAGTATTTTTTAGAAATTGTGTGCCCCTGAATTGTGTATATGTCTGTTTATTTGTTCCGGTCTTACACAAAAACTACTACATGAAGATAGATACGGTTTTCACAGTTACATCCCTGAATATCTAACAAATACGTATGTGTATATATATATATATATATATATATATATATATATTATATTATTATATACAGATATGTATGTATTTTGATTTTAATTATATGAGTTACTTTGTATATATGTCAACATATTTATTATTTCTTAAATAGAAACAACTATACTGTCTCCTTCTATTATTGTACGCACACTGCCCGCTGGTAATTAATGCTCCTTACCACTCAGGGTTTGCTGAAAGAGAACTCTTACAGAGTTAAGCTCGCCTGTTGTACATCTTTATTTAATATATTATATATGTTTGTAATTTTTTTGTGTACAATAAAGAATAAATAAATAAAAAAAAAAACCTGTATCTTAATATAATACATCATATAGAAGCGATCGCATTTTATTGATTTTTCTACCTCTGAAAACCGCGTGTACGAAATAGCAGGCAAAAAAAAAGCTTTAATGATTCGTTATCTTTCAGCTTTTAACTGTCCACTGCTTTATTTATTTATACATTTTTACTAGTAAATGCACCGCCTATTTAATTTTCTGCTTCCCTCATTATTAACTGGTAAAGAACGCCATTGAGTGTTAAATCCGCCATATATACACTTACCGATACTGTAGAATAGAATAGAAAACATTAATTGTCAGTATCCACACAATTACAATATAAAATATAGATAACATATACAAAAAGTGTCCCATACTCGGCAAAAGGAACCGGCTCAGCTGATGCTGTGAGTGTCCCAGCGCAATGTAAACAGCTGCACAGCGCTGGTTTTCAGCCAGTGCCTCTCTTAACAAAACATAACCAAAGCAGGGTACTACTGTAAATTGCTTCTTACAATACAACTGTATAATTGTGCATTGGAGTTTAAATAAATATATACATCCATCCGTGTGTGCGTCTTTGTGGTCCCGGCATATAATAGGTCATCTCGTCCTTTCCCATAGGTGTCGTAAGAGGTCATTAAGGGAACTTAATACTCGAGAGATGGGCAGCGGTGTATCTCTTAAAAGATCACCAAAGTCTAACTGCGGTCGCCAACCCTTAAGTTGTTAACAGTAATTTATAAGAGTAACCGTTGAGTATCGGATTCTTCTCAGCAGATAACTATATTCCGAACCCAGCAGTAGATTCGAAAGAAACTATTTAAATGTGCCTAACTGCGGTTGCCAACCCGTTTGCCAAGCGTGGCAGCTATTGGCAAAACGAAGGCTTCATGCTCAGCAGTGGACAGTTATCGGCTGAAATGATGAATGATGATTAGATATGTTATAAATTATATATCTAATACGAACATAGACAGCTAGTCAATAAAGTCCGCTTACGTGAAAAAACTACGTACCCATTGTACGGTGAATGCAGTGATTGACACCCGTTGAGTATTAAATTTGGTATATTAAATTCGGTCACAAGGAGACATTGTACGATGCCGTCTGCATGGGTGCCTCAGTCTCACATAACATATTTCTGACGTCAAATAGCTTGCTGTCTTGCTGTTTGAAGGGATTTGAAAGGATTTGGACATACGTTAGTTAAAGTATCTTCATGTTACCAGGTTCCTCAGGTAAACGATGTCTCAAGTCAAACGTTCATGAGCTGTTACAATTGAATACAAATATGCTCGGAGTTTCTTTTTTTGACAGATACCGAAATTAGCATATCCGCAAAAGTGCCAAAGTGACCGACATAACTCGAAGGATAAGTAAGCTGAAGTGGCAATGGGCAAAAACCATTAATGGTAATAATAAATTTATTTATTTATTCATTAGTACATAATATGTGTACATGGCGGACTTAATGCTAAAAGCATTCTCTCCCAGTCAACCATAGGTAAGTGTCAGAATATTCGAATGCGGTACTACTAATTATTGATATACATACATACTAAAACTATATATATAAACGAATAAATATATATATAAATAATATACTTGCACATATATAAGTAACATATATTATACACGAAATTGAGAATAACATAAAGTACTTACTGTTCGGATAAAGTAAAAAAGTGAGCATAAACGTTTTTTTTTGAAAGACGGTTTAGTCGGTAGTCTCTTAATGGTGTCAGGATGATATAAATGGTAATGTTTATCACGTAGTGACGAATTAAGCTATCGCTATCCCCTATCTTCATCCCTAGGATAAGAGGGCAACTATAGGATTAAACAATATTATACTAGTGCAACGAATAACAACGGTCACAGTGTATTTTCTGTGATGTCTATAGGCGACAGTTACCACTTTCCATCAGGTGCGATCAACTTGTTTGCAATTCAGAGTTGCATAAAAAAGATATTAAAAAATGAATTCCGCGCATACTCGAAAGGCAACGCTGCGAATAAGGTATTATAACCGTCTCGGAGCGAATAAAGCCATAAACTCAATAGAGAATTCAATACTTGTCTCTCACATCCGGATCCTGGCGTTTAGGCGGCCATCTTGAGAATTTTATAAGCGACAACTGCAGATGCTATATACGGTTTGATAAAGAATCGAAGGAAGTATTGAATCGAAGATTATTTTAGGATTTATTTGCTAAATTGATTATAGTCCTCAGTATTCAGATGAAGTATATAAACTGTACTGCTCATGTCTATAGCCGACGGTTACCACTTTCCATCAGGTGGACCGTCAGCTTGTTTGCCATTCTAAGTTGTAATAAAAACAAAATTTGGGTAGACGTTTTAGAAAATATTAATGAATTATTTACCCATATTATAAAAGTGATAGTATAAAATTGTCTCCCACAAAAACACCAACTTCATTTGTGGCAAAACCATTTTTTTTTAAAGTAAACTACTGTACCGATTTTGATAAATTTCTATGCGACTAATTTGTAAGTATAACTGACGGAATTATAAGGTAACGAACATAAAAAAAACCACCGAATTTAGATCTTCCTTCTTTTGGAAGTTGAATTGTTGCAGTTGAGTAATAAACGAGCATGTGCGAAGCCAAAGCTGAGTGGGTCTCTAGCCAAAAACAGATCACTTCCAACCGGATTTTTCACATTACGCGGTGCATATACATACATAATTTTATACATATATAATTTTATATGAATTTACAGTCCGTACATAACAGGTTTGGTCCAACTTGTAATTATTAATGACCATAATTCATGACTAGTCATGACTAACATTGACCCCAGCGAACTGGTTGGCTTAGGCAGATTTATGTCAGATTAATCCGTGATATCCTTACTAAAATTATAAATGCTAAAGTACGTTTGTCTGTCGGCCTTATCATAGTTTACCAAGATTTATTTTTGAGTTCAAAGTATAATATGGATCGTATTCAGAGGAATTGCTCAATACGATTCCCACGTCCACTTTCTATACGTCTCGCCATCGACAGGTAGTTCATCTTTATACTCTAGAGCCTAGATAGTCGTGTACAACGCGGTTTCAGATATGTTTCCTCCAGATCACTCAGTTATGGAATAAGCTACCTGCCAAGGATTTTCCAAGAGACTACAGCGTGGGGTTCTTCAACAGGTTTCTTAAGGGTCGGCAACGCGCGTAAAACCCCTAGTATTGCAGGCGTTCATAAGCTACGGTAATCGCTTACCAGGTGGCCCTTATGCTTTTTTGCCACCTCAATGATATAAAAAAAATTAACATTATTATACCAATCGTTAACCGCCCAATGCTGAGTATAGACCTCCCCCATAAAGGGGGGGTTTGACTGTAATTGTCACGCTTGAAAGATGAGTTGGCAACCGCAGTTAGCCTCTGTAGATATTTTAAGAGGGACATTGCTGCTCGTCTCTCGACTATTAAGTTTTTTTAGTCCTCTCTTACGCCACCTACAGGAAAGGAAGGGATGGCCCATTCTATGCCGGGACCACGCGGAAAAGTATGATGCGAATGTTTATTTATGTGTACACATTGTTGAAGTGCGTGTAGCTTCTGATTAGAAAAAAAAAATAGTCTGCCAGTAAGTAAGTACTATGATAGTTCTCTGATATTCTGAACTGCGATATAGATGGAGATTATTTATAAATTCCAAGTTTAATTAAGATATTGATAATAGTTGCGTACAGTGCGATTTCAGAGAAGTATTCTCCTGCGAACGCACGGACTACAGAAAGAAATCCCTGTCCAGGCTTTCCCTAGAGAGTACAGTAAAAATGATGTATTAAAATTTCTTCAGGATCAGCAACGCGCACATTGCGCTTCTAGTATTGCAGGCATCTATAGTCTACAGTGACCATTTATCATCAGACGGGCTGTATGCTTTTTTGGCCTTTTTCATGGTATACATAAATTAAAAAAAAAAATTGAAATTTAGTATGTTATTTTCATGCGCAAAGACAACGAAAGAAAGAAAGCGTATTTGTTTATCGATCGGTATGCTTAATCTTAGATCGTCGTGCACTTTCTTCCTATCAATTCTATTTTAAAATTGAATTATGTTACTCCTTATCTTTAATTTACTATTATTAAAATAAATAACAATTACGCATCCAATCTACGACTTTCAGAAGATGGGGGATTTTACACGATCACGTCGTCAATTCTGAACTTATTTACACAATTCTTTTTGTAATCGACAGTGTTGTCCCGTGTTTTTATTATACAACTTAGAATGGCAAACAAGTTAACAGCCCACCTGATGGAAAGTAGTAACCGTCGCCTATAGACATGAGCAGTACCATGGACATAACAGAGTATACTGTTTCGCCCATAATACCTCCCATGCGTTGCCATTCCTGAGGACACAGATGTTATTCCTCTGTACCCTGTAAATTCACGCCATATCCCACCCTTCAAACCGAAACACAGCCATGCAAACACAACTGCTTTACAATTGAAACACGATTGGAACAGAGGTACCCAAGCAAACGACTTTTGTAAAAAATTGTTGGTTGTGAAATAGAATTTACTTGTAAACACGTGATTTAACTTTCTAGAGTAGGTTTTAACAGAACTCCATAAAAAGGTAACCGAATTTTATTGAAATTGTCACAGAAACACTCTCCAAATTGAATTACTAATAAATTGAAGCATTCAATCAATTAAAAGATTTCCGATTTGTACTATTGGACATCGGCAGATAGTCTTCTGAACGGATCAATTGGTTTGTTTATTTATATTATCATTAGATTCTTTTAAAATATTCAAATATTACAAATTCTAATATTTTCTATCTAGTAAGGTAGGTATCTACGAAATATCTTGCTGTTCCAATGAACGCAACACACATACACACACAAGTTTCAACCTGCGTGTGCATATGCATTGTGTATGCGTACGTGTGTGTGTGTGCGTAAGCATATGCGTGTGTGTGTTCACGATTAATTTCTTTTTTTTTTGCGGAATAATTTATATACTTATAAATATGTATATAGACAGTATATCCTACTCGGCATCTCAATTTCAAGTTGTAAATAATCTAGTCTCTAACGGAACCGCCGAATTCCATCCTATATATACATAATTGGTGTGAGTCCTAACATTTCTGTGTTCGGACGCATTCATTGCGAGTTCTAACAAGAACCGGTCCAACTGGCTCCGTGTGATAAATGAAAGCGAATACCTGCACACGAACTGTTCTTAGAAGAGGATCAAGTTCATTAATATCTCAGATCGTCTTCAGGAATGGCAACGCATGAGGAATTACACGGGCGTCACAGTATACTCTGCGGGGCCCATAGTGCTCTTCATATGTAAAGACGGCGGTTTCTTTCCGTCATTGTGGACCGACAGCTTGTTTGCTATTCTAAGTCTCATATAGAAAATTACAATACCCTACACTTCCTATAATTATTATAAACGCAAAAGCTTGTAAATATATATGAATGGATGTTTGTTACTCTTTAACACAAAAACTACTGACCAGGTTTTTCTTTAATTGATTATCATGAAATGGCAACCCCGCCTGCGCCAACGATATACGTTGACGGGGCACCAGTGAGAGATGATAGGTGAGAATGAAAAGGCAGGTCAGTTATCCCATCATGGTGAATACACCTGGAATCCGACGCGATAGTTTCCAGGTGGGACCACGTGGAGGTCGACTTGACAGGGTATATTGCTAGCAATGGGATTGGTAGTTCGCATTGCTAACAATCCCTCCACCCATACTAAACGGGTTTGAATAAAATTCGGTACACAGATAGGTTAGGTTATGTCTTAACTCAGAATAAATACACTTTATACATTTTTACAAGCGGACGAAGCCCCGGTATACTACAAGTATGTATGCCTAACTAATATAATAAATATGAGGATGTTTGTATATGAAAGATATTTGAGATATGTTGTTTGTGTATTTGCATGTTTGTTTCTGTATCCGGTATAAATTACTACACCGTATCGGATGTTATTTCGCAGTTGTATTCCTGAAGGTCTACTAGAGAGAGTCGTTTGCTTGTGCACTTCTTTCCCATTCGTGTTTCTACCGTGAAGCAGTTGTGTCTGCATTGCTGTGTTTCGATTTGAAAAGTGGGATATGGCCTCAGGAATGTAACGCATGGGGGGTATCATAGGCGAAACAGTATACTCTGTTGTCGATGGTGCTGTTCATGTCTATAGGCGACGGTTATCACTTTCCATCAGGTGGGCCGTCAGCTTATTTGCTATTCTAAGTTGCATTAAAAATCTTACACTTTGTATATTTTATTTCGATATGTCATCTAGAATTCATCGTTTATTCCATTGGTTTTCCTGAATCTGTAATCCACGCGAACGAAGTAGCGGGCAAAAAGCTAGTGTGTGTAATAAAAATGTAACAAAGTACAATATTTTACATATATATAGTAGAATCTCGATTATCCGAATCAAATAAAATCAGGGACATCCGTATAATCGATAATCCGGATAATCGATTCCAAAGTGGAACCAAACAATTATTAATTTTTTTTTTATTTTGTAAATGTCATTTAGACAATACGATATAAAAAAAAATACGAGTTATAAAGATAATGGATTATGTAATACTTATGTTATTTAAAGTTTGGGTTGAAAATAATTAGTTATTAATCTTTCACGTAATGAATCACGTCTTTTCATTGCCGCCAAGTCCCTGCGTTTCACTATTAACAACTGAATTGGACTTAATTCGTCTTGCCCTTGTCCGGATAATCGAATATTCGAATAATTGATTTTCGGATAATCGGGATTCTACTGTATGCACTTATTAGATCGAAAAATGTAACCTCCATTCAGTAAGACCAATGCACCGTGAGTATGCCTTCATTTACACCATAGATGTACACCACCTACTTACTATGCATAACTCGTACATACAAGTAATCGTGGTAAGAACTGGCCAGTCATGCATGTTAAGTGTAAACAGCCGCGGAAATAAAAAAAAGTTCTGTACTATATCATGTAGACGACAAATTTCCCAACCATTTTAACAATTCCGAGAGGACGTGACAAATTTGATTGAACTGAAATTGTTTTGACGATAAACAAGCTAAAGTGGAAGTGGGCTGGTCACATAGCTCGAAGAACCAACAACCGACCCGAAAAAAAGGTCAATGGGTAGATGGAGAAACGACCTGTAATATACTGCAGGGAGTCAGTGGATGTTAGTGACTTAGGACAGTCTATGAGGAAGGCCTAAGTTCAGCAGTGGACAGAAAATGATGAGATGATGTTCTGCTTCAATAGAACTCAATAAAGAAATAATCAAATTTTTGTTGAAATTATCATAGAAATATATCTGTCCCAGTCAATCCTTGGCAAAACAGAAATGTAAATCTATCTAAATGAAGTTAGGACCCAATTAAAACATTCAATCTATTAATCAATATTTAATTTGTACTGCTTTTTGACGGCAGCAGACTGTCTTATGGACGGGTTAGTTAATTTTTTATTTACATCTTCAACCGACTTTAACTTAGAATTGCAAACAATCTGACGGCTCACCTGATGGAAAGTGGTAACTGTCGTCTATAGACATGAGTAGTACAATGAACATAACAGAGTATACTGTTTAGCCCTTGATACCCCCATGCGTTGCCATTCCTGAGGACTCAGGTATTATTCCTCTGTACCCTGTAAATTCACTGCCATATCCCACCCTTCAAACCGAAACATAGTCATAATATGTAGTTACAGTGATGGCTAAAGTAATTAACACACATTTCCACTGTATCGTTATATTTATTAATTGTCTTGCTTATTCCCCTATATTGTATAATGCAAGTAATAATAATAATAATAATAATAATAATTTATTTGGAACAAAAACATTGGTTACAATATTATTGAAAAACGATGATATCCGCAGAAGTATAAAACTGTGTCGCGAATATCAACGCCCTCCTCCTTATAGCAGGATTCCAAAATAGACAAAACGTATAGTAGTTATTACATCAACGAAGATAATTGTTTGTATCTAGCAACTAACCAACCACAATACTAAATAATAACTATAAACTACAATAAATAAAATAAAAAAGTAAAAATTTAAAAAACAGTAGCCTACATGTTAACTTAAAAAATAAATAATAATAATGTGTGTGTATACGTGTGCGTGTGCGTGAGCGTGTGCATGTACGTGTGTGTGTATATGTGTGTGTGTGTATGTGTGTGTGTGTGTGTGTGTGTGTGTGTGTGTGTGTGTGTGTGTGTGTGTGTTTGTGTGTGTGTGTGTATGCAGGTGTGAGAAAAGTTATAAATTTATTCGGAAAATTTTATAAGATCTTCTGTTTCATTATAAGATAAGGATTGGAGAAATTTTAAACATTTATCTTTGCATAAATGGTAAGGTAAAGGATATATCTTTAATTCTTTGTTTAAGCTATTATATAGAGAGGAACTAATATGCTGATAATGACGGCTCGCTATAGCAGTGCGTCGAGGTTCAACTTTACAAATTTTATAAGAATTACGCTTCGATTTTATCAGATTTAGTTCATACGGTTGTTCAGAATGCTTACGTAGCATAGTATTTAAAATAAATAATTGGCGAACAGTTAAAACCCGACAGAGCACATACAGTTCAATAGTGGGAAATAAAATTGGTTTTTTAGCCATTACTTTCAAAACAGCTCTTTGAGCCCGTTCAAGCTTCAGCAAAACTGTTTTAACAGCTCCACCCCAGGAGGTTATACAGTATGTTATTACAGACTGTGCCAGTGCATAATAGACAGTTTTTAGGTTGTTAAAATCCACGACACCTCTTAACCTCTTAAAGACGAATATCAGTCTTCTTACGCGGGACACAGTACAATCAACATGTTGCCTCCATGTCATCGAACCGTCCAACGTTACCCCAAGATATTTTATACTAGTAACACGTTCCACGGATATACAACTGCAAGGATTAGAAACTGTTGGAGTTGGACAAATATGTGGACGAATTGAAAACGCGGAAGAAGGCCGAGAGACACTGTTTATAGAGAAGGGAATAAATTTTGTCTTTAAGAGATTAAGTGTAAGAAGGTTCGACTGAAGCCACCCCATGACATGTCTCAGTGCATTCTCTGAATGCATTTGTGTCTCCGTCCAGGTACGTCCACTGATGAGGAGAACTGTATCATCCGCATAGGTAACTATTTTACAGTTTTGAATAGTTAAGTTACAAAGATCATTGATATAAATTAAGAATAAGGTAGGCCCTAAAACACTACCCTGAGGAACACCATAACTGATATATTCATCTTCACTTACATAACCATCAATAGTTACACACTGAGTACGGTTTGTAAGATAGCTTCTGAACATATCAAGAGCTATACCTCTAACACCCACACTTTCTAGTTTCCGAAGCAAAATAGGAATAGAGACAGTATCAAAGGCTTTAGAAAGGTCTAAGAATATACCCACAGTTTTTTTCTTATTGTCAAAGTCTTTAATAATTGTATTAGTAACTTCTAAAACTGCATCCTCCGTAGATTTTTTATTTCTAAATCCAAATTGGTTAGGTGATAGTATATTACGACTCTCAATAAATGTAATTAATCTACGGTTTAGGATTTTTTCAAATATCTTTGAAAAAACGGATAAGACTGAAATAGGTCTATAATTAGAAATAACATCTCCATCTCCACTTTTAAAAATTGGATGTACTATTGCTTTTTTAAAAGCGTTAGGAAAAATACCCATATTAATAGCACAATTGAACACATATTTCAGTATGGGAATAATTACATGTCTTGCTGACTTAATTATTGAAGTAGAAACACCGTCCCATCCAACAGCACAGTTGGTCTTTAAATTAATGATAATATTTTCAATCTCCTCTTCATCCACATCGAAAAAAGCCATAGAATTGGGAGAAGATGGACTGCAGGTATCATGCCTGTGTTGTAGAGGCGTAGCTGAATCATGTCGTATCCGAGAATTACCGTGAAACCGTGATTCAATGGTGGATGCTAGATTCTTGCCAATGTTAGCAAAGAATGTATTAACGGAATTAACAGAAGATAAGGGATTATTACTTAATTTCAATAATTTTGTGGAATTAGTTTGTCTTTTCTGAAGATTTGCCATTCTCTTTATCAAACTCCATGTTTCCTTTGAATTCTTTTTGACCCTTTGGATCTCATTCTGTTGAAAATTCGTTTTAATTTTTTTTTAAGAGATTATTACAAAAGGTACGATACCGTGTGTAAATTAATTTATGAGTTTCATTATTGGGATTCTTCCTAAATTTACGGTATAGTTTGTCTCTATGTCGTATACATTTCAGTAGGCCAGGAGTAATCCATGGTCTAATGATGCGTTTTCTACTGGAAATTTGTATATTACGACTATGAGTTTTGACAACGTTGGATACAATACTAACTAAGAGATCAGCAGACATATCAGGATTATTAGAGTCAAATACGGGAGAAAAGTCTGTAGATTCTATTTCTTTTACAACAGCAGAGATATCACAATGTTGAGAGAAACGCCTTGCAGAGGTTGAACTTACTTTAGTATGGCAATGGAATAAAATAGGAGCATGGTCCGTTATGAGTGAATCAAGAATGATGGTGGATGCATAACCCAAAGAGCGCAGCATAACATGGTCTAAGCAATTGTTTTCTCTCGTAGGCAAAAGATGAGTTGGGAGCATTCCATGCATCGCAATTAGATTTAGATATTCATCGGAATTCGAGTCAGTATTAGTGGGTGCTATGTTGATATTTATGTCACCAATTACAGCACAAGTTTTAAAGTTACTTAACATCTTAAGTGTATTATCAAGACTTTTGTAAAAAGAAATTAAATTATTATATGAAGGAGAGCGATATATTGCTATGACGGCAAGGTTATTGGAATATTTTAAGATAATACAATTTGCATCCTGAAACTCGGGAATTTCTACAATGTACTGAAGATCGCTTTTAACATATACCACTACACCATCATTTTGTTTTTTAAAATTAGATTTAAAGGATTCATAGCCGGAAAGTATGGGAATATAAGGGGTTTTGCTCAACCAACATTCCGTTAAAATTATAATATCAATATTTAATTCTATTCTATGAAGTAATGTTATAAAGCTATCAAAGTTACAATTAATACTACGAATATTGACATGAAAAATATTTATTGAGTTTGTGTCCGACTTTAAATTTATAGGAATATCCTCGGGGGAACATCTTAGTGATTCTGATAAAGAAATTTCTTCGATATCATCATTAATTTGATTAGTATTATTCATAAGAGATATAGGAAACAACCAAGGATAAGAAACGCGGATCATGGTTAAACCAGAGAATGGGATCAGTGAGAATGAAATCTAATTGAAATAAATTGAATATAAAGTTATTTATGTCAGAAAATCTGTAATATAGATTAATATTGTATTGTAAGTGATGTGTATAATTGTATGTGTGTGTTATAAATGATTGAAGATAAAAAAGTAGGCTAGTGTATACATTATTAAGAAAATTACATAGTACAATAGTAAAGAAGACTAAACAAATATTACAATATTTCATGAATATGTAGCAAGCAAAAACTGTTTCTGTCACCAGAGTACATAGTCATTTTGATATATTAATTTTCTCCAACACGGTGTCATCTGTTACTGGAATCAATGAACCATTATCACTTTTGCGAAGAAATATTTTTCCATGGGATACCCAGCAATATTTATAATCGTTAGTTTTTGCAAATTCTCTGGCCAGATAAAACAATTTCTTCATTTTGGAAGACAAATTTTCCGAGATATAAATAGGAGATACTGGCCCACTTAGATGAAGCGTTTCTGTAGTTAATTTAGAGCTTCCCTTGTTATATTTGCGGTACATTGCAATATTTTTTTCCTTCAATATAGAGCTCGTTAGATCTACTATGATGGTTTTACTAGCTTGTTGTTTGGTTTTTATGCGAAAAATGTCTTTTATTTCGCTGGGTTGAACTGGTATACTTAATACACCGCTAGTTTTTATAAACGTCTCTAAAAGAGAATTCTTTGTTTCAGTAGGAGAAGTTGGAATATTCCTAATTTCCAAACAAGTCGACCTATTGTTACGTTCAAGAGTTTCTATCTTATCTTCCAGCGTCTTTACATACCGCATATCTGCGTTATGGTCAGTTTCCAACTTGTCCATTTTTGATTTGAGTAAGTCGTATTTATGAGCCAAAAAATCAACAGATATGCGGAGATCCTCAACTACAGCACACAACCGTTCATTCCTCCTATCTTGCTCATCCCTAAAATCTTTAAACATTTGTCTCATTTCTGTTATAAACGAATTTAACATCTCATCATCATAAAGTGAGTGTTTTCGTTTGCGTGTAGCATTAGTAGTTTTCATCTCATTCAGATTTGGTTCGGAAGAAGAACCATGTAACTGTTCCGAATGAGGTAATCTTAAAGCTATGCCCGCGTCACAAGAGGGACGGTCTGGAGCGACAGTGGTGGACACATTCAGCTCTAGTTGAGTAATACCAGTGTGAGGTGCAGGTGAAGGCGGAGGTGTGCGCTTAAGTGGCATCGTCAATTATTACGTTGAAAAAATAAAAAAAATGAATAAACAAAGAAATATACTGCTGAAGCTAAATTCTTAAATAATATTTCAATGAAATAACCACCGAACACAAATTTCTTGCAAAAATTCTTTACAAAAAGAAAAAAAAATTGATGAGAATCGATCCTCGGAGTATTACTTAAAACTTGCACGTGGTGCCACTTCGCCAACGAGTAATCGTAATGAAATGTTGAATTATAGTATCACTCTTCAGTACCGCTATTGTAATATACTGCATGAAATTTCAGCGACCACGAGTCAAGGTCAAACCTTTGTTTTGTTATCAATTTGTAAACGGGTATGTCGTTGAAATGGTCTTCTACAAAATATTCATGCACTATTTATCGGTACTCACGATACTTATTTGTCGATGAAATATAGTCCGTCGTAAAGATCTCACTTTGTTCTTTAGTTTGGTATAATATTATTTTAGAAATGATAACTTTTACCACAGATTTTAATTTTAAAACAATGGAGCTAACACAAACACGTCTTGTTTTAACGGCAGTTGCGGGGGGGGGGGGTAAGTAAAGTATACTCATTCATTTAAATATATATTAATTTCCTCTTTATTCTTATTTTGCTCAATGGCAGTCGGTAGTTATTTTACGACCATTTCTGCCAACGTCATGTATAATACTAGAGGTTTTTTTTTTAATGGGTGATAATGGAATGGTAACTCCGCCCGCGCTATTGGTATACACCGGCGGGGAACCAGTGAAGGATGATAGGTGAGGATGAAGCAGGTCAGTTAGCCCATTGTGACGAATTCAACAAGAATTGTTCACGATGGTTTCCAGGGAGAACCATGTGGAGGTCGACCTGATAGAGTGTATTGCTAGCAATGGGTTCATTAGACCCCATTACTAACAATCCCTTTCCCCCCATATATATAATACTGGAGTTTGAAATTATATCTTGTTTCGAGAATTATATTAAATTATTACCTTAGATGAGATTGATAGAGTATCGAGCTTCAAAAACGGGTCAACTTTTTGTCAGCTAATAGTTAAATTAGCTAATTGTAAAATACTTTTAAATTTCTCAAAAATGGAAATAACCTTATATGTAATAGAAGACAAAAGATACGCGTACGAAACCGTGACATATACCTAGTTTCTCTATACGGATAATCTTTAATAACAACTGGAATCATCATCGTCCTCATATCAGCCTTTAACCGTCCACTGTTGAACATAAGCCACCATCTCAGACGGGGGGGGGGGGGGGGGGGGTTACCAGTTCTTGCCACGCTTGGCAGGCGGATTTGCAACTGGAGTTAGGCTTTAGAGATATTTTAAGAGAAACGTTACTGCCCATGTCTCGCCCTCCTTAGTTGTCTCAACAACTGGAATGAAAACTATGATATGGGTCTCATAACATGTAACCTTCTTATTCATAAAAATTAAAATCTTTTATCTATTATACTGTTTTGTCACTTTCTTCCAAATAGGAAATTTAGTGTAAAAGAAAGAGACAAAACAGTTAAAATAGTTTTAATTAGAGAATTGACGTTTTCATGAATAAGGGGGTAACTTATTATATCGACTAAAGATTTACGACTACCACAAATTTCTTCAATTGGAAGTTGCTCGAGCAAAGAACAGTAATTGGATTCCATGGCACCGTCACTATTTATAAATTATTTAACTTGCCACTTGATCATAATCTAGATCTACACTTCTATACTAATGTTATAAAGAGGAAAGATTTGTATGTGTGTATGTATGTTTATAATGAATAAATTCAAAAACTACTTTGCCGATTTCAAAAATTCTTTCACCATTAGAAAGCTACATTCACCCTGAGTAATATAAGCTATATTTATTGCTAAAAAAGATTAGGGATTCTTACTAAAACTTTAGTAACGTAACTCAAGGTGTAAAAAAATGCTATATCTTTGGTCGCGTGCACTACGGAAACTATTGGTGATAGAACAAAAGTATGTTCTACAGTATTGAACAAAATATCAATAACTACAAAAAACTTCGTAATAATATATGTCCAACTAT
The DNA here is from genome assembly GCF_026898425.1 of Galleria mellonella. NCBI lineage: Eukaryota > Metazoa > Arthropoda > Insecta > Lepidoptera > Pyralidae > Galleria > Galleria mellonella. The sequence continues at coordinate 1,351,550 of NW_026441978.1, forward strand.
TATCGTTATGTTACAATAACCACTTTTTTAAATGTTGTTAAAATGTCCACCCGTGCGAAGCCGGGACAGGCCGCTAGTGTTTCATATAATTAATGGTATTGTAGATCAGAAGCTACCAAGATTAATGGTCATTGTTCAAATTAATTTTTGTTTTTTAAAAGCCATCTCGTACCCGAGAGCGGGTGACGTCAGTGGGCGTTGGCGCGAAACGGTTGTGACCTCAGCGGTATCGGCGCCGCATATCTAACGCAACATGTATGCATCAGTGCATAGACTAAACTGTCAGATAGAATAAATAAGCGATTGTTTTGCCTACGCGAGTGGCTACTCTGTGTTCGCTCGAGCGGGCGTTGGCGGGGAATCGCTATCGACTGCATATCTTATGTAAAATGTTTTTATTGTCTTAATTTAACGCAAATGCGACGTTAATGTTTTAGTTATATTCTATTTCAATAGAACTTATTGAAATGTGTCTAAATTTTGGTGAAATTATTTCAGAAATACCCTCTATCTAAATGAGATTAGAATAGTTTCAAATGGATATATTTAATTAATTAATCGGATTGTTATTTGTACTACTATTGGATGTAAAAAGATTGTAAATTTTTCATTTAATATTTCATCGTGTTCTATTGAAAGGTTATGTGTTTGGTTTTATGTACAATTACAGTAAATTTAAAATTTTCTATATTTACATCAGAGACGTGGTAAATGTCAAAAATAGACATAAAATTAAGATATATCTAGTGCGTGGTGCTAGCAGCACTACGCGTGGTCAGAAAAGTAGGTAAGGTTTGGGGAAAGCTTCAAATTTGATCTTATTTTTTTCATGAAATCCTTATATTTATCAACGTATATCAGTAATTCCTAAAATTTACTAGTATAATCCAAGATTTATCAATGTATGGGGTTTTACAATTACAGTTACGACACAAAATTACTTGAATTTTACAAAAGTCATTCAAATGTCATAGAAACCTTAAATTAGTGATATGGCCAAACGTGGACTGACATATCATCAAAAGTTGAGGTTTAAACAATGTAAGCAGTTTTAGCTGGTGATACCATGAAATACAACCATTTCATAAAATAGTCGGCCACATTATGATGATGAAGGTCCTATACCATTATCATCATATATATCTTATTTATGGACTGAGTCGTTTCAAGTTTGGTGGTAACAATTATGAAAACAATTATATAACGTTATGTATTTATATGTAGATGTATCGAATAACACAAAATTAGCACTGTTATTAGATTTTCCTCAAAACTAAATTTACTTTAAAATAAATTGCCATTTAATAAACTGGTTTTACCATATTTTGAGTTACTTTGAAGGTAAATATCCAAATATATCCGTATAGTATTTCTGTATAATTTAATGTATATTATTTAATTATGTATTTAAATAGGAAAAATCTAAAGTTTATGCCTGTTTACGACCAACATCAAATTATTCTTTTAAACTTCCGTAGTGATCGGTTGTTTATTTCATCGTAAGGAATCTAGACGTGCATATTTTAAATTGTAAGCACACATTGTTTACGCTATTGCATTTGTAATAATATAGGTATTTATTAAAAACTATTGTCCGTTGTGAATATCTGGAGACTGTTTGTACTGATTCGCTAAAATAGAATATGTCACACGATTAATGTTATTTTCTTTTGTAATTTAAGTAGTTTATTCTTGTGTCGGATTCATTTTAATTTTGAACTTGAATTAATTCTATATGTCTACGCAATATCTTATTATATGTCGAAGAGTGTTACTAGATTATTTCCCTCTGGCCTCTCAAAATAAGCACAGAAATATGTTCTTTCTGGCATGTTCTGGAATGTTGGAGTGGTCACGGCCTTCCTCTAAATAGAATCTAAATAGTCTTTTTCTTTGTGAATCAAAAGTTGCTTGCTAACTTCATAACTAATAGAGTGTAAAATTATGAACAGTTTGAAAAATGTAACCTCCAGCGACTTGACCAGATGGGATTCAATCCATAATCCATATCTCTCTAATATTCGAGCTATGTGTGACCAGTTACGCCACGTAAATATAAATGTTAGTTGGTAAATCTTTCATTCAACCACTTTTTTTAAAAATCACTACGACTAACATAATGCAGAAGCATTTAAAATATTTTCAAATGTATAATAAACTGTTACTTTGTCTATCTATAGTGCGAAATAGACGTCATCAATATCCTGTGAAAGGAGGGAACATTAAAAGAAATGTAAGTCGAGGTTGATGGTTTAGCCTCTACACCAATATAGCACATTTAGCTGTTGAGTGAGTATGGGAGTTTATGTTTATTGCTGTTTTTGAATTTTTTGACACACGACATTTCTGTTCTAATATATTGTATGGAATAGGTAGATTCGTTTTATGTATCGCTAACGAATTTGACTTTACCCTGTAGATATAGGACCGTGGACAGTCTGCGTGCATGATTTTATAGTCTATGACGTTGCGATCTCCATACAATGGATGTTCGTTGTCGGGCACCAAAGCGCGCTCCATTACTACGGCTGGCTGCCCCCTGGACAGATAGTGATGGAAAGCCTACATTCCCCACCGTTTTCCATCAATAGTTCAAGTGAATCTAGAATTTAAAGGAGCTGGGAACGAGCGATTGTGATCTAGTAAATTCTATGGACATTCTACGAACATGTTTTTGTTATAATATTAGCTTCTGGTACAATTAAAATATATACTCTTTGTTGCACTTGAAAATTGCATAGATAAGATAATTATGGCTTAAATATTTGTAAGCAAAAAATAGAATCTTTTAAATTTATGTGGTCCTAATAAAAGCTATTATAAATTGTGATTTCAATAAAACGAACGACGAGACTCGAAACTTTTGGAGTATCACTTTCCATTAAGTGGGCTATAGCTTATTACACAAGTGCTCAAAAAAGAAGTGTAATGTATTCAAGATTCGTATGAGATTCTTTATTTCACCATATTTTTTACGCATTTGTATTTCTACCGTGAAGCAGTTGTGTTTGCATGGCTGTGTTTCGGTTTGAAGGGTGGGATATGGCGTGAATTTACAAAGTACAGAGGAGTAACACCTTAGTCCTCAGGAATGGCAACGCATGGGGGGTATCATGGGCGAAACAGTATACTCTGTTATGTCCATGGTACTGCTCATGTCTATAGGCGACGGTTCCCACTTTCCATCAGGTGGGCCGTCAGCTTGTTTGCCATTCTAAATTGTATAAAAAAAAAACAGAAATAGGTAGGCGGTGCATTCTAGAATTAAAGAATTATATGAATTATCTTTATAATATTAGTATTTTTTTATATTTTTATATACCACTGAGGTGACAAACAAGCATGCTGCCTACTTGCTAGTAAAGGGTTACTGTAGTCTATAAACGCCTGCAATTCCAGGGCCATGCTGAAGGAATCTCTTTATCCCTTTTTTGAAAAACTTGCTGTAGTCTCTTGGAAAAACCTTGACATGTACATTTATATAAGGTACTATTTTACTGATATTAAGAATTAATAATTCGACAATTTGAAGAACGTAAGGGATTAAGGACAACCCCGATTGTTATAAAGTATCTCAATTGATCTTGTAACGTATAATTTCTTGCAGGTACCGTTTAAAAGTTAACTAAAAGGAGTTTTCCTTCAAAGCTATGTTTTATGGTAAATTGTCGGCCATTATGTGTATAACTGGGCTTACTCACGAGTATTGATAAAACAGTAGTCTATAAGTAAGCAGTAGTTCAACATCGTAAATAATGTTAGTTGTGCGAGAGTGGCGGCCTCTGGTGTCGTAATTTCTAATTACACAAAGACATTACATGTATATTACGGATTAGCTTTTTGCTCGCTACTTCGTACACGTAGATTATAGAATAGGATATACTTTATTTTTTTTTTATTGAATTAATTTGTTATTTTTAAAATTTTTTATTGTACACAAAAAGGTATTGTATCAGAATAATAATTAAACATAACCGTAAACAATGGCGAATTTATATATCTATTCTTTTTCGTTGTACCATGTTTATAACATTATTAGCTTTTATTCGTGACTTCATCCACGTGATCAGAATACGTTCTCTGGTAAAAAGTAATTTATGTTCTCTCCGTCTAATATTAGTACTTGAATACCAAATTTGATAGTGAAAGCGCCAAGAGATAACAAACAAACAAATAACACTCATATCACTTTCATATTACAATATTAGTAAGGATACACATATTCCAGTTTCGAATGATTCACCTGTTTAAAACTTACTTTGTTTTCGGTGACATGAAACTTACTTAATTTTAGGTGACGGTACAGAGTTAACCAACTGGTTATTAAATACGCTGTGGTCGCGTTCGCAGCCAAGACATTCCTAATCGTTTACGTTACGCGCACGTTACCCGTTTCCTGTGAGACTGGTTAACAGAAACACATTGCAACTATGTAGCATGTAGTAGGCATATATGATATCGGTACCGCTGCGATATCTATATATTGGCTTCTATATATTTTCTTTAAAAATCGTAATTAATATGAAATCAACCCAAGAGTAAATCCTACTTATTCTAAAAATAATAATAATAATAATCGGTGACGTAATCATGTAACATAGTCACAAAACAAACGAATTTAGAATCTTTTTTTAGTTGCTTAAAAGCTATATTCGATCAAGTATAGAACTGATACTACGTCTAGTCAGTGAATCATTAAGGGACTCGGTTGTCAAATCGATTATTAATAATTGATGCCATGATATTACCACTCGCTTTAAGTTTTTGTTTTTTTTTATACAACTTAGAATGGCAAACAAGCTGACGGTCCACCTGATGGAAAGTGGTAACCGTCGCCTGTAGACATGAGCAGTACCATGGACATAACAGAGTATACTGTTTCGCCCATGATACCCCCATGCGTTGCCATTCCTGGGGACTCAGGTGTTATTCCTCTGTACCCAGTAAATTCACGCATGTTACTTGTTATTAAAACAATAAGGATAATTAGTTTAATAAATCCTTCATTGCGTCCAATTAGAATAGAATCGAATAGAAATATTCTTTTTTTTAAATAGACTTGTTTACAAGCTCTTTTAAATTGTCAATAAAAAAAAAATTAAATATTTTTTTTTTTATTGTTGAAAATGGCATGGTAACCCCGCCTGCGCTAACGGGATACGCTGGCGGAGCACCAGTGAAGGGTGATCGATGAGAATGAAAACAGGCCAGTTAGCCCATCATGATGAATTTATCAGGAATTAACTTGTTAATTAATTAACAGAAACACTAAATGAAATTGAAATAAAATTCCGACTATTCGGACTGAATTTCGTACTTTTGTTCATGCCGAAATCGACTCAATGAATGGAGCTTAACAGTTTGTTTTTTATAAATTCAACCATAAAAGTTCAAAGGAGCGATAGTATTTATACTTTTTTATATTTTTAAACGGTATGTTTCATGTAATGTGGACATCCAATTTGTGCTTCGTTCGATCCCGAAATTTCGGAAAACATTTCATGGTAGGCCCTCTGATCTTAACGTTCGATCATTGAATCGATTTTTTATTTGTACTACCGTTGGACATCGGTATACTATGTTATGGTAGGGTCATTTGTTAACATTTTTTATTAAATTTTATTAAAAAATCTTATGCCATTCGGAAAAAGATTCGGTCTTAGATTATATAGATAGTTTGTCTCCTTATAAATGCTACCGAGAAGAGTGATTCAACTTTTTCATACAATTTTGCGTGATCAATAGTTACGAATGTTCCCTTTATAACTTATATATTTATTATGTTTTACAATTTTTGCATCTTTTGAATGCGTAAAACTTCATTTTAATTATTAAATAATTAAATATAGATACGTGAAGATACATTATGTGCGTAAGTTTATTAGAACACTGTTAAGAAAATGAGTCAGCTAAGCTGACTGAATGTTGACCTATTTTTGAGTCTCGATTCTCTATCTGTATAATGTAAGGGTTCGGCATACTATTTTTTTTAATGGGTGATAATAGTATGGTAACCCCGTCTGTGCTATCGGTATACACTGGCAAGGCACCAGCAATAGATGACTGATGAGGATGAAAGCCGGTCAGTTAGCCCATCCTGATGAATTTAACTAGAATTAACGATGGTCTCCAGGGGGAACCACACCACTGACAGGATATATTGCTACTAAAGGGGCTATTTGACCCCATTACTAATAATCCCCTCCCCCCGGCATACTACTATCGCGCGACCGCCCGCAACATCCTTCGTGATGAGCGATCGAGGTTTAATTAAATGTAACTAAAAATAGTAGAGTTGGCGGACAAAGTTGGTGCAAAGTTCCCAAGGAGACGATCCTAGCCCCCCCCCCCCTCCCGTCGTGCCTCCCCACCTCTCCGCGCACTAACCGCGCTAAGCTATTTCTGACTTACCTCTCCACGATGTCACGTACTATTTATTTGTTTCTTGTTTGGAAAAAGAATGGACGAGGGATTCCGGAGTCGTAAGGTTTTAAGTAATACAAAATTTAATTTTATTTCTTAGAAAAATAACTGAATTATAGTGCAGTATTTTTTCCGTGATAATAATAATAATTTACATATTTGCATAATTATGGTTGAAGTAGATCATAAATATTTATTTATACTTTATTGTACACAAAAAAATACATTCTTATAATTTATCAATACATATAATAAAATCATCATTGGACGCTGTCTGTTCATGGAAAATAAATAAGAAAAACCATTATACGGGGATTTATGAACGCAATAGAATCCAAATTAATAAATTTTTATCTGTTTGTATGCTTGCCTGTACGTTTGTGCTTGCTAATCTCAGAAATGGCTTAACCGATTTGGAATTAATTTTCACTAATGCGTTGAGGCTTGATCCACTTGACATTTAGTGTTTGTTTTGTTTCAATCGGTTCATAAATAAAAAAAGTTATATAAATCTAAATAAATCACATATAAAATGCTATAAAATAACAGACCAGTTGAATTAGTCCGCCTTTGTGTACTAGACATTTTTTTTGTAATGTGGTCATTAAAGAATAAATAAATAAATAAATAAAAAATTAGCTGAAACTTTTTGTATGTATATACATATATGTATATATTTTCGTAAATTCTATCTATTCGTGCGAAGCCGGGTCGTAGCGCTAGTATTAAATAAAGATGTACAACAGGTGAGCTTAATTCTGTAAGAGTTCTCTTCCAGCAAATATAGTGATATCGGAACAAACATACGGACGAAACTCCAACAAAATATTGTTTTAACATTCCTCTTAAATACCTATCATGTACAAACACCGTCTTGTTACAATTTTTATTATATTATTATGGTTTTTACACGCCACACAATAGTGTATTACAGTTAATCGCTAATTACCTCCATTATCACTGCGTTAGGTTGACTGCAATGGAACAGGGGGTCTACCATGAAATGAAATTCCGAATTTTCGGGCTCAATTTAGTTTTTTTGTTTGTACCAAAATCGACCCTATAAATGGAGCTTAACATTTCATTTGTCATAAATCCTACCATAAAAGTCCAAAGGAACGATACTTTAGTATTTCTAAACGGTATGTATCAAGTAATTTTAACATCAAATTTTTGTTTCGTTCAGATCCGAAATTTCGGAAAACATTTCATGGTAGGCCCTCTGATCCCTTTCTAAGATAAGGCCACCCTTCGTCCACAGTGTCTAACGTTTTTCTGTTATAATTAACAAGCGCAGTTTAATAGTTTAAGATTGTTTCACAAAAAACTAACTTCGATTGTGGTATAACCAGTTATTTGGATTTAAAACTAAAGCAATGAATCAAATTCTGTAGAGCCAATCTGTAAGTATCTCCTTTCAAATAAATAAAGAATTTTCCAAATTGATTTGTAATCAACGGAGTTATGAGGTAACGAATATAAATAAAAATACAACCGAATTTAGAGAAAATGGATGAAAGAATAATTACCAAAGAGATTTATCGATCAAGAATGAATGGAAATGTCGGTAAGGGCCGCCATAGACGGACGTATGTCGACAAATTAAGCGACGTGCTGAAGATAGGGTCAAATTAAAAGTACGGGTACATGATACCCCCCATGCGTTGCCATTCCTGAGGACTCAGGTGTTATTCCTCGAAATATACGTATATTTAGATTATCCTCTATGTATAAGTATATATACGTGCTATGATCTAAAAATTATAACCAGTACCTAGTATTTGATAGCGATCAATAATAACCACTTGCGGCCAGCTAGTAACGTGCAGACGCGCTCAGGATACTGAACGGGCATGCAATTTGCATGTAAATATTTTTGAATGTGTTTAACATTTGTAGACACAACTTGTTAATAATAAGGAATTCCATTCATTCATTCATGTGACTTTGTTACGCGCGGTTGCAGGTATTTGTGATATGAGTCGCTTTACAAGGTCATCTTTATTGTCTGGGTTGCTTAAGTTATAAGTATGAACTACGAGATAAAAAAAGAACATAGACGTATGTATTATATATATATATATATATATATATATATATATATATATATATATATATATATATATTCGTTATTGCACTTGGACAATACACATAGCGATTAGTTTAACAACTTGTTAGCAAGGGAGGGCTTATCTCTGAAAGAGGTCTCTTCCAGTCAACCCAGTGTAGTTAGAGAGAAAATAATTTAATTTGGGTAATCCAGTTCAGGAAGGGTACCGGTGAAAATAATGTAAATACAACAAACAAACACAAATTGTGAATAAATATATAAATAAATAATATATATATCGTGGTATAGTCCCGGCATAGTTTGGGCAACCTCTTCCTTTCCCGTGGTTGTCGTAAGAGACGACTAAATGGTTGAGGGATGGGTAGCAGCGTCCCCAAAACATCACCAAATTCTAACTGTGATTGCCAACTCGCAAGCCAAACGTGGCAACTACTGGCAAAACCCCCTAATAGGGGGAGATCTATGCTCAACAGTGGACAGGCTGGTATGATGATAATGGTATTATATATATATTTTTAACCATCTTGTCTTTTTAAACTTGATTACTTGAATAACAAACATTAGTCGATCATGCGCGGGCTTTTTAACGACCATGTAATTTTAGAGATAGTACATTGAAATAAATGTACGAATCCATAATATTAACAGAGATTTGAAAAGTATAACTGTTGAATTACTTGCGGATTCTTCTCTATAGACAATAACATTCTAAACCTTGCAGTAGATTCATAAGAAATGAAGATTTAAAAGTGTCTTGCGTACAAAGCCTATTTGAATAAAAATTTTGGATTTATTAAGAAATAAGTAGGACGTTTTCATTTCATTTGTATTGTTTTTGTAATGTATACACCTGTAATTCCAGGGGGGACCGCGTGGAGGTCGACCTGATAGGCTATATTGCTAACAATGGATTTTTAAACATAAAATCTTTTAAGATAAAATTGTAACCCCGCCTGCGCTATCGGAACACGCTGGCGAGGTACCAGTGAGAGACGATAGGTAAGGATGAAAGTAGGTCAGTTAATAATTAATAGTTAACCACGATAATTTCCAAGAGTAACCGTGTGAAGGTGAAGGTTAGGGTTTATTGCTAACATTGAGGCTGTTCGATTCCATTACTCCCTTAATTCCTTTCCCCCAGCTAGTATACATATTTATACGTAATCATTATTTAACGGATTAATTTCATCCCAATATCTATACAAAGGGGGAGAAAGGGATTGTTAGTAATGGAGACTGAGAATCCCATTGCTAGCAATATGCCCAACGAGGTCGACCTCCTCGCGGTTCCCCCTGGAAACTATCATGATTAATTCCTGATGAATTCATCATGATGGGCTAACTGGCCTGTTTTCATTCTCATCTATCACCCTTCACTGATGCCCCGCCAGCGTATCCCGTTAGCGCAGGCGGGGTTACCATACCATTTTCACCCATAAAAAAAAATATATACAAATACAGTTTATCTCAGTATCTGTACCCACACTAAGCTACCTACCAGCAAGATTCTACGTAAACACTTCAAAACGTATGTTGACGCTCAAGTTCAAAATACCCTAATTTTGCACACCGCGACAAGAGACCGTCAAATTCTGAAGGTCTCTATTACCAACCCCGTAAAGTTGAAATTTGCCTGTCTGATATATTCGAAAAGAAAATATAATTTGGTAGGTTACACAGGTCTAGAAAGCAGGACGCATGCGCTGTGAACCCAGAAGCTAATGCCGCTCTCCAGCGTTGCGATGGTTGGGTATTTTTTCGTAATTTTGGGTAAAATTTTGTGTTCGCGAATTTTTGGACAAATGAAATTCTTGGAGAAGAATTTGAGGGAAAGTTCAATGGGCTTGGAGAAATTTGGGTAAATTTGTTTTAGACAGTTTTCGTATTCATAATTCTGCATGATGGTGATAATATCCGCCAACTTTGAGAGACTTTGCCAGTAGTTGCCACGCTTGGCGACTGCAGTTAGGCCCTGGTGATGTTTTAAGAGGGACGCTGCTGCCCATTATTCGACCATTATGTTCGATAAGTGCGCATTAGGGTATATAAATGCAATATAAATAATACAATGTAGGTAGCAAAATAAAAGGTGAGAAAAGTTATTTTTTTGTCGTTTACTTTGTAGTTACTTATGCCACGAGAACAAAGATCATGAAAAATCAACAACAGCTAGAAATTGACTACCACTGAGAGGAATTATACCAATTTGGGGGGGAAAATATTTGACATTTGGGTAAATATCAAAAGTAATATATGGCAATCTTGACGTTCTCTCCTCTGAGATCGTCAATTGCCATCAAACGGTCGGAGTAGATGCACGTCTCTCGTGACTTGTAGCGTATAACACGGGATTTAATAGTGCCTACAGCTGACATTTGGGTTTAACCTAGATTTTCCATGCGTGGCAAATCGGGGCTTTATTAAAGGAAGGTGTGGCTACTGACATGGATTTAGCTTGGCGTATATTTAAGGGATATTTTTAAACATTTGTTGAATTCAACAAGTATCGAACAATCGATTTCGATGATTATTTTTGCAAGTGATAGGTTTTACTTTCAATCTGGTTTTTTTACTTGGTAACTCCATACCTAGCCCATTGATAGTCTGAATAACATTCTCCAGTGAATGTATAATAGATATTTCAAAATATTTTTTGATCGTTTATAAGATCGATGTTAAGATTTTGATTACGCTCTTTATTTATTTAATCTAAAAAGAATAATGTACAAATGGCGAGTAATGCCGTATGGTATTTTCTATCAGTTAACCGTTAGGTAAAAACAGCGTTTGAAGGCAGTCGTGGCGAACATACATTATACAAAAAAATAATTTTTTCTATTAATTTCTATTAAATCGGTAGGGGCCGCCCTAGTACCAAATAGTCTACCAAATAGGCGACGTGCTGAAGAAGGGCCAAATTAAAAGTACCTGTAACTGGCGAGCGTGTATGAAAAGATTGATGAATGTGGAGGAAGCGAATATATATATATAAACACAATGATAGGTATCTTGTGATATATCTATTTAACTATTAAGTAATATCTAGTTAGAACTGAACTTGTAGATTCAATACATAACTAACAATTTTCTTTTAAATATAAACTTATTTGGGGATCATTGTTTAGTTCCATGGCCACTATCCCCATAAAACCCATTAGGATTAATCCTGAACACCAAAACGGAATTATTCACTGAAGAAAAGTTGGAACCTCTATTAATGCTTTTACGTTCACACAGACGCATATTTATATGTGGTGTGTTTATTATATATACATACATATATGTGTAGCGGTGTGCATTAGATGAACGCATAATCCGTCCGCTCCGTGCACATTTATCAGTGGACCGGACAGATAGGGTCGCTCCCCGTCACGACTGTCCTTATTGGGGCCTGTTCCGCCAACAAAGAACGGTTGTAAATCATACTTACATTTGTGGTTTTAGTTTTAACTGGAAAAATAGGGGGGAAGGGATTGTTAGTAATGGGTCTAAAAGACTAATTGCTAGCAATATACCCTAATAGGTCGACCTCCACGTGGCTCTTCCTGGAAACCATCGTGCTTATTTTTTTTAATGGGTGATAATGGAATGGTCGCCCTGCTCGCGCTATCGGTGTACACTGGCGGGGTATTTAAATTTTTAATTTTAAACTTTCGCATTGTTTACACATATTTTAAATACACAATCAGGACTTGAAAAGCTTTTTTTTATACCACTGAGGTGGCAAACAAGCATACGGCCCACCTGACGGTAAGCGGTTACCGTAGCCTATAAACGCCTGCAATACCAGAGGTATTACGCGCGCGTTGCCAACCCAGAAGAAACCTCTTTACCCCCCTTTTGAAGAACCCCATGCTGTAGTCTCTTTGGAAAACCTCGGCAGTGAGCTCATTCCATAATCTTTTACAGGTAAATAGTACCTACATGCCTGCTTCTTTATTGCTGACGTTTCGACATGGATTGCACCACGTCGCGGTCACGAGAGGACTGAAGTGAGGGGCGTCTTCGTCTGGCGGCCCGCGCTGTCTCTCCGACTACCCTCACACTGTCACCATTCTTATCTAGAGCCACCCTACCATTTACTTTTTTTCTACCAATTCTGTATATTTTATTTTACACCAATTTGTATTTACCAATAGGTAAATAGTATTTAAAATAGCAATTGTTGTTTAGTTTTACCTCTTTGTTTTAATTGGATATAATCCTTGTACACATTACAATCTTTGTTTGACCTCACTTGTATGCAAAGTGCTAACGTTCGCGTGACCTTTCTGTATTTATTAATAATATATTTAATATTTATCGAGGTTCCGACATGCGAGCTGGATCAGGTAATCTATTGTAAGTATCAACTGGCAACTTTGAAGCGACTTTTGAAACGAGATTCATAATTCGCTTGTATCATGTATATATTGCTCGATACCTTTGCGTATTTTTGGAATAAAAAATTTGCAATCTATGTAACGTTTATTCCTAGAATTATCATATATTACTTTTTCTTGACTAAATACGAGTAAGATGTTTGTTTTTCATTGTGGTGGAAAAAATTGTTCCATGTGAAAAAATATATAGACAAGATTTAGTATTCTAAATTTTTTTTTTTTTTTTTAATATAATCCATCTGGAACATTTCATCGTTTAATCTACGATTGAAATCCTTCGATATCCTTTACCCATGAATAGCAAATGCAGATTGCATGTTAAGCGTTTTAAAAAGTTCTCGATGTATAAATTCTTCGTCACTTCGCATAAATGAAAAATGTTTATATAAAATCTGTGTAAACAATTAATTGAATTTGAAAAATTTTACAATAAATAGTAATAAATCTTTTTATTTAGGTTATATATATCTATACCCATAGTTTACATTCATTATGATAATAATTTAGTTTAATTATTTTAGACTGAAGCATATTATAAATCAATATTACATCCTATTAATTTTATTGTGTAGTTGCTTTCAGATGGTTGCATAGATTCATATTCCAGTTTCATCAATTTACGGACAGTACCGACTCTTAAATAATATAGTGAAATGCTCTGTGGATTAAGTCAATGACTGATTCCGTTTGTAAAATGAAAGAAAAAAAAACTGATTCTCCGAGCTATGTGGCCAATTCGTTACCAATCTTGAATACTGATCCGTCGTAACAGATATTGCGCGAATCTTCGTAGAATGCAACGTAGGTACCTGTAGAATAGATAAAGTTGCGTTCAGAATGAATGCGAATAGAATTGAACGGAAATAGAGTCTTGTTAATTCAGTTTACTGGTCATTTTTGCCGTCGTATGACAGTGTGTGTGTGTCTAACATACATACATACATGTAACACTTTTATACATCCTTACTAATATTTATTACAAATGTGAAAGTGAGTTTGTTTGTTTCTGACCTTATAGCGCTTTAGCGCTTTAATTATTTAACTAATTACTGTGCATTTTGGTATACACATACTGTATGGGGTGGAGAAGGTCATAGGCTTCTTTTTACCCTGTTCAGTGAACATATCCCGGTTACGCGGGCGAAGTCGCGGGTATAAGCTAGTATTATATATAAATTAAAAATATTTGCTTATACATGAAATGAAATGAGTTTATTTGCGTTAAACAGTTTTACATTTTAAATTACATTAACCACTATTTAACTGGTCATTTGGTCCCGGCATAGAATGGACCACCCCTTCTTTTGTCGTGATTGTCGTGAGAGGCGACTAAGGGAACTTAATAGTCGACGAATGAGCCGCGTCACTCTTAAAACAACACCAAAGCGAAACTGCGTTTACCAAACCGCCTGCCGAGCGTGGCAAATACAAGCAAAACCCTCCCAATTAAGGAGAGGCCTATGTTCAGCGGTGGATAGTTTACGGCAGATATGATGAAGCATGGTTGCATCAGTCAAATATAGTCTCCCCGCCCCGTGAAGCATTATTTAGTTATAATCATTAGGATCCAGTGTTCTACTAATGTGATTGAACATCCTCCGCAAAGAAATATAAGTCAAAAAGCGATCCCTCAACACCTCTATTAATACTCCGCCTCCCATACTAACACGACGTATCCTGGTGTCGTCTATCAAATAAGCTCAATTTTTTTTTATCGTTTTTAATACGTTTTTTTTGGAAAGAAATTATTTAGTTTCATTTTTAGAACACACCTTTAATTATGTGTTAATCGTTAAAAGTTTCTTAAGCGCACATTATATTTTAATATAACAACTACCGGTTTAACTAGAGAAAACTCGACTAGTTTCGGGACCGATTCGTAATCCTTAGTCATGAGCGGCTGTGACGCGAGCGCGTCACGAATTGATTGATTGAAACCGACAGTTGTTATATTAAAATAAATGTCTTTATCACCCTGTATACAGGGTGTTCGTTCCCAACAGTGCGTTTGTATGTTGTGCAATGTCGCGCGACGATGAGCGGCCCGAGACTGGCAACGAGCGCCCTGGGACTATATTGGTGTGTGGTACAATTCACAGACGATTCCTTTGAATAATAATAATAATTTATTTAACGGTCGAGAGATGATGAGTAGTAACGTCACTTTTAAAACGTCACCAATGCCTAACTGCGGTTGCCAACCCGCCTGCCAAGCGTGGCAACTACTGGCAGAACGTCCCAAAGGGAGGTCCTTGTTCAGCATTGGATAGTTAGCTGATGTAATGATTGATGATTTATTTGTTTAAAAAACACGTCATACAGATGACAATAATATGAACATGCGTGTTTTGTCAAAACAATGGCATGCATAATTTAAGTGCAGTAATATTAGTAAACAATTTATAGTAAAAAAATTCTAAGTCGGTTTACAACTAACGGAGTTATAAGGTAATAATATGTTTATTAATTAACAAAATTACCGAAATAAGAACCTACTGAATTTACAAGGTACAGAGGAATAACACCTGAGTCCTCAGGAATGGCAACGCACGGGGGGGTATCATGGGCGAAACAGTATACTCTGTTATGTTCATGGTACTACTCATGTCTGTACTGCCATTCTAAGTTGTATAAAAAAAACCTTCTTCTATGTTAAGTAAATTCAAAACAATACATTAGTTTGCATTGTTTCTAGACGCAGTATGCGAATTTTTACTTTTATACGATAAATTTATGTGCAGGATTAAATAAATTTGACACTGAAAATGCCCGGCCACTTAAAAATATACAGATACATAGAGCTAGTTATGCAAAAAACAACATTACCTAGAATGTTCATATGAGATGGATGTTTGGGTACCTTTGTCCCATTCGTGTTTCAACCGTGAAGCAGTTGTGTTTGCATGGCTGTGTTTCGGTTTGAAGGGTGGGATATGGCGTGAATTTACTGGGTACAGAGGAATAACACCTGAGTCCTCAGGAAAGGCAACGCATGGGGGTTATCATGGGCGAAACAGTATACTCTGTTTTGTCTATGGTACTGCTCATGTCTGTAAGCGACGGTTACCACTTTCCATCAGGTGGGCCGGCAGCTTGTTTGCCATTCTAAGTTGTATAAAAAAAAATCGCTTTTGAATTGCACCACACGCAGAGAGACCGAACTTCAGTAGGCGAAATGATTGCGGTGCTTAAGATTTGATGGTGTCGAAATATAGTGAGTGTGGCTGGTCGTGATGTCTAGAGCTTCTCATATGGTTTTTTTATGGGTGGTAATGAAATGGTAACCACGCCTGCGTCACCAGTATACGCTAGTGGGGCACCAGTGAGAGATGATAGGTGAGGATGAAAAGGCAACTGTTTTTTTGTAATGGATGATAATGGAGTGGTAGCCCCGCCTGCGCTAACGGTATACGCTGGAGGGGCACCAGTGAGAGAGGATAGGTTAGAATGAATAGGCAGGTCGTGAGGAATACACTTGGAATTCAGCACGATGGTTAGCTTAGTTTCCAGGAGACCACAGGGAGGTCGATCTGTTAGGATATATTGTTAGCCATGGAATTGGAAGTTCGCATTTAATAACAACAAATTTTTGTTTAATATTGTGTTCCGTAAAATAAATAAAGATCGTATCCCACAAAAAAAAATCGACTTCATTTGTGACTAAACCAGAAACGATTTTGATAAAATTTCCACGGGACCAATCTGTAAGTATATCCTTTCAGACAAAAAAAGTATTTTCGAAATCTGTTTTACAACTAACGGAGTTATGAGGTGTCAAACATAAAAAAAATACAACCTAAATTGAGGACCTCCTTTTTCTGAAGTCGGTAGAAAACCGACCTCAATCGTGGCGAATCAACTACCACGAGTTTGCACAAACGATTTTCTATTATATTTAGTTTTTTTTTTTATGTTTATTAAAACTCAACTCCGTCGGTTATAAAATACTTTTTTATCTAAAATACGAGTAGTATGCTTATAGATCAATCCTGTAGAAATTTTATCAAAATCGGTGCAATAGTTTTTTTTTTTTTTTACAACACAGGGGGCAAACGCGCATGCGGCTCACCTGATGGTAAGTGACTACCGCCGCCCATGATCACCCACAACACCAACGGCATAGCAGGTGTGTTGCGGGCCTTTTAAAAAGGAATATACTCTTGAAGGTTTTGATGTCGTATCAGTTTCGAAATACTGCTGCTGGAAATAGTTTAATTTTTAAACCAAAAAAACTGGTTTGCTCACAATTGGAGTCGGTTTTTTTTTTTGTGAAACACAATCTTTAGTTGTAAAGCGATTCCATTATACCGCGATGGTGCACCGTGGCTCGCGACTCATGGCTGCATGACTTCATCCTATTGTTTTATCCTTTGTTTAGACTGGCCTGTTAATGCTTTTACGACACTCGGCCGCACTGTTTTGTCTGTTACAGCCCAAGCTCTCCAGATTTTAGATTAGTCATTGTGCAAACATACGTGCAATGCTCTTGTATGCACTTTACTAATTATCTTGTGTTTAATCAAACAGGTTACTAAATATTATTAACTTATTCGTAAAATTTAAAATCCTCTACCAATACAAATCTATTTAAACTATTACATTGTAAACCATATATGGCAGAATTATCTAAGTTAACTTAAAAAAAATATGTTACTGATATGTTTTTATCTTATTTATTTATTTATAGTTTTGCAAACATTAGAACATGTCTACAGGGCGGACTTAATGCCTGATGGCATTCTCTACCAGTCAACCGTTACGATAAACAGAGAGAAAGTAAATGGCGGTGCTGCATAGATATAAAAAAAAAAATTTAGAGAAATAGCAACAATTTAAAATAAATAAACATATAGAACAATATATGTACGTACAAAAAATCTCTGTTCCATCCATAAAACAGCTGTGTTTCGATTTGATAGATAGATAGATAGATAATTTATTTACATTACTTACAGCACACAAAAAACAATAAAAAAAAAACATACACGTAATACACAGCAAAAGAGATAAAAGAATGAAAATAAAAAAGCACAAAATAAAAAAAAAAAACAAAATATATAAACTAACAATCTCCCTTCTTTCCCTTCCTTCATACGTATGCCATAGTAACATAAAACGGTCACAACTCAGTTTATTGCTTTGCCCTTAAAAGAGCAAAATACTGATATTCTGCTGTGGACAAATGTCAGTCGCGAAACTCCTCATTAAAAAATTTGAAGGGTAAGATATCACGGAGATGTTTTAATGGGTGATAATGGAGTGGTAACTACGTCTGCGCTGTCGGTATACACTGGCAGATCACCAATAAGGGATGACGATAATGAATGTCTCTATAATTCTATGCTGCCCGTGTCTATGTTCAATAAATACCGCTTAGGAGTCGTAATCCCTGTTTATTAGTTTAAACTTTTGACTCAACGCTCACGTTACTTCATTATGACGTCATGCCAGTGACGTCACCTCCAAAGATACATTTGATTCATATCGGACCGAGTAGGATAATAAATAAATAAATAAATACACGATCGTACACACATGTGGCGAGTAGTAGTATTAGACGCATTATCGTTTTATTTATTTTTTTGTGATGCGCAGCGGCGCCGCGCGGCCGTCACACGAACTATATTGTACCATTATTTCACGATACTAGTGATGGCAAACATTTAGTTCGTACTTGAATGAATCAGTACAGTTAAAATTATTTTAACTCTATCTCAAATATTTAATGCTTTTAGACTAAAAGTACTTTTTTTTTTATACAACTTAGAATGGCAAACAAGCTGACGGCCCACCTGATGGAAAGTGGTAACCGTCGCCTATAGACATGAGTAGTACCATGGACATAACAGAGTATACTGTTTCGCCCATGATACCCCCCATGCGTTCCCATTCCTGAGGACTCAGGTGTTATTCCTCTGTACCCAGTAAATTCACGCCATATCGCACCCTTCAAACCGAAACACAGCCATGCAAACACAACTGCTTCACGGTTGAAACACGAATGGGACAGAGGTACCCAAGCAATCGACTTATGTACAAAGTCTCCCTCTGGTGATATAATATAATATTCATAATTGCACTAAAACATACAGTAATGATACAGTTAGTAATAATGTAAGCAAAGGTGAACTTCTAAAAGAGATCTCTTCCAGTCAACCTGACACAGTGGCATAGGAAGTAGTGAGTGGGCAGCAGTAGTGCAAAACAGAATTTGAAACAACAGTAACAAGTATTTACATAATTTACAAATGATTTATATAATTACAGATATAAATAAATAATAATGACGATCTTGTAATCAAGTAGTAGTGGTAAAAATCAAAGGGACATTGGAAAGATAATGTGACATCAACATAGAAGCTCATGCTCAAAAATATACTCTGTAACGAGAGAGTCCGAATAATGTAAATTGTACCTACTTTTTTTTTTTTTTGATGGGTGATAATGGTGTGGTAACCCCGCCTGCGCTAACGGGATACGCTGGCGGAGCAGCAGTGAAGGGTAATAGATGAGAATGAAAACAGACCAGTTAGCCCATCATGATGAATTCATCAGGAATTAACTGTGATAGTTTCCAGGGAGAACCGCGTGGAGGTTGACCTGGTTGGATATATTGTTAGCAATGGGATTCTTAGTCTCCATTACTAACAATACCTTTCCTCCTTATTGTACCTACCGAGTCACCCTTTCTTTATACAGATAGAAGAATTATTTACAAGTGTCTTTGACTTTCTTTGCCTTTTCGCGTTATCCTCTCAGGGTTGGCTTTTTTCACGTGGCGCTATTTACTTCTAAGCATCTTTTTCCTTGAGTTTTCGCTTCCTCATATCCTTCTAAAGTATATTATAATATTAGTTTTGCTGTGTATGAATGAATGAATGAATGAGTATACTTTATTTGCATTATACAATATAGGAAATAAACAAGACAATTTACAAACACAACGATACAATTGTATAAGTACAGTAAGGCGGTCTTATTGCTGAGAGCGATCTTTTCAAGACAACCAAGGTAATGGACTAATTGTTGTACAAGTAGGTACTATGGATGAAGTCCGGTTTTTTTTTTTGATGGAAAAAATCTATTATTTTATTTAATATTTATTTATTATAGTAATATTCGATCGGGATTAAAAGATTTGTAAACATTATGTGCTTAGATGTTTCGTTATTTATAAAAATAAGTGTTTATAATAATAGTTTTAATTAACCGATAAAAACGACCGATGTTTTTGTTGTGAGTGAGTCAATTGTTATGTAATCAGAAGTAAGCCTAAACAAGCTTGAAAACCAATCTTAAACTATAATAAATGTAAATATGTTTCTATTAATAATAATACAATAATGTCCTAATTGACAAAATAAATGTTTCTTCAAATAAAACCGTGAAATAACAATTTTTGCTTTTTCGCACTGCGTGAATGAGTTCGTATATGACAAGTTGTGATTATCACAAATTATGTCATTTCATTTTATACATTTTATACAACTTAGAATGGTAAACAAGCTGACGCTCCACCTGATGGAAAGTGGTAACTGTCGCCTATAGACATGAGCAGTACCATGGACATAACCGAGTATACTGTTTCGCCCATGATACTCCCTATGTGTTGCCATTCCTGAGGACTCAGGTGTTATTCCTCTGTACCCTGTAAATATGTAAATGACAGCCTACGTATATGACAAACTGCAATTACGAATAATTCTAAGAACAAGAAACTACATAGAAGGAATGATAAAATTGTCAATTCATAGCAGGCTAGTGTATAGAAAATGTTATACGGCCGTATAACCCTACCAAATTCAGATACAACCTGCTTGCATAATTTCTACATAAACTGTATCGAATATATAATCTAGTAATGTAAAATTTGTCATTGACTAATAATTGGCATATCAAACTTTTCCTATGCAGCTAGCCTGCTATGAATTGAGAAAAAGAGCAACTAATCTTTCGTCCTCTTTTTACTAATTATATTTGCATAAGAAGAAAGGAGGCAACCATATTATTTGTAGCTTTTATTTTACCATTCCTTCTATGTAATTCCTTGTTTTTAGGAAAAACTACATGTATGATGGACTGTGATTATGTCGAATTGTTGTTCTCTTTGTTAACAACCAAATATGATTTACGTGTATTACTCGATTAGTCTTCGGTTATTTTTGCAATCCAAATATATATATGTGTAATATAATGTGTGCTTATTAAACTTTAGACAATATAATACATATTTGCCTTTTTTTTTACTTATTTATATTAATTGTTTATTATTATTTGTTTCAGGTAAAACATACGTTCAGTGATATCAGAGAATTGTAAGTCTAAGGAAGTACAGTATAACTAAATACGCCACTTGGTAAACGCTCTGTCAAGTATACAGGGTTAACTTTGTTATTTAACAAAAAGTTAATTAAAAGTTATTCTTCCAGATATTTCTTCCAATTCTAGAATTCTAGATTAGGGATGGATAATATACTGATATAGCAATATCTATATATCGTTGTAACTATACCTATGTACTAACTTACATATCGAAATATTGTATTATAGATAATGATTATCCAATATGAATGAATGATATTAATAAAGCTGGTATGGTACTGGCATGGGCGATATCGAAATTGGTGACGACCTTTTTCCCGCCATCAGTGTCCAAAGTACCTAATATGTAGTTATCGCAGCGGTACTAATATTACCTACATGCTTATTCTAAATAGCATTGGCGCTATATCTAGATGATATAGCGACAAGTATCAAAAACGTCCCAAAAAAAAAACCGTTTTGAAGACGCGTCGTTTTTGTCGTCACACTAATCGCGCTTCGTTTTCATTTATGAGGTTTGTGAATGTGTGTTTACTTCTTAGAGCAATGTATGGTCTCTATCGCAAATTTTCGTTTAATTTACAATTTTTTTTTTATGTTAACTTTTACAAGCTAAGAACTATTTGCTCTTTATCGATTTTTTTATACCACTGAGGTGGCAAAGAAGCTTACGGCCCACCTGATGCTAAGCGGTCACCGTAGCCTATAAACGCCTGCAATACCCAGGGGTATTACGTGCGCGTTGCCGACCCTGAAGAAACTTCTTTACCCCCTTTTGAAGAACCCCATGCTGTAGCCTCTTGGGAAAACCTCGACAGGGAGCTCATTCCATAACCTGAGTGTTCGTGGGAGAAAACATCTCTGAAACCGCGTTGTACGCGAACACTTAGGTTCTAGAGTATGACGGTGAACTCCTTGTCGACGGCGAGCCATACGATGGTAGAAAGCGACAATTTTGCAAAAATTGTACATATATCTTTAGTATATATTGTACATGTATATTTAGTATATTGTACATATATATTTATCTGATACGAGTACAATATGCAATACTTATATATACCAAATTGTATAATTGTTTTTAATTTTTTCATCGCTATTAATTTATTATGCAAATAAAAATAGCCAATAAGCTGTCGGCCCATCTCATGGTAAGTGGTAATGGTCGTTTATAGAACTACTGACTAATGATGATATACACCATGGACTTTTGACGACCAGGGTACCCTTCATACTTTACCACTCCTAAGGATCGAGATCTTATACCTCCATATTTGGTAATTTTACTGCCATATCACGTACCATCCTTCAAACTGAAACTGTCATGCTAGCGCAGCTGTTTCACAGCAGAAACACGAGTGGTACAGAGATATCCGTGCAAACGATTGCACTGTCTTTTTTTGATAATATTTATATATTTTTTTTAATACAATTTAGAATGGCAAACAAGCTGATGGCCCACCAGATGGTAAGCGGTAACCATCGCCTATAGACATGAGCAGTACCGTGGACATAACAGAATATTCTGTTTTCGCCCATGATACATCCCATGCGTTACTATTCTTGAGGACTCAAGTGTTATTCCTCTGTAGCCCGTAAATTCACTACCATATCCCACCCTTCAAACTGAAACACAGCCATGGAAACACAACTGCTTCACGGAAGAAGCACGAATGGGACAGAGGTGCCCAAGCAAACAACTTTTGTACAGTCTCCCTCTGGTTACAGTAATATAATAGTAATAAGGATTTATTGCACATAAAAACATACAATTATGGGTTACATTAATTACAAAGTTTAATATATAAGTATTTATAACATATATATAATATAACATTACGCCCAGCACGTGAAAAGCTAAAAAAATGATAAAAACTTAAATTTGGAGCATAGCCTTTATGGGTGTGAATCATGGACAATGACGCAAAAAAGAATGATGCTTGAGGCTTTCCTAAAGGTTGACTAGTACGGAATACCTATAGTGTTAAGTCCGCCTTTTGTACCATATTTTATTAGTCAATAAAGTTTAAATAAATAAAAACAGTCTGGAGTAAACTAAATAATACAATGAACACTCTCACAATTCTGTGAATGGAAGCAATACTCCATTCCATTCACGGAATTGTTTACATCAATCATTGTGGCTCGTTCGATTGTAAGGCGGGAATAATGGAGACATGACTTATCGTGAAGTCATTTCCGTCACCAACTCGACTTTACATTAGATGAATAATAATTAACGATATTTGGTCTTTATTTTAACCAAAGCGTACTGGGTGGGCGCCGCTGTTATATATGTATGTAGGTAGTTAACCTACTAAATATGCTAACGATATGAATAGGATGCAATCGAATTAGTTATTTTAATAAACCATAGATAAAATTAAAAAAAAAGCGTTCAAACTCACTTTTTATCTTTATCCGAGCAGTAAGTACTTTATATTATTCTCAAATTCGTGTATAATATAGTATATGTCATATATGTGTAAGTATATTTGTTATTCATATATATTTATTCGTTTATATATGTAATTTTAGTATGTATGTATATCAATAATTAGTAGTACCGCATTCGAGTATTCTGACACTTCCCTATGGTTGACTGAGAGAGAATACTTTTAGCATTAAGTCCGCAATGTACATATATTTGTACTAATGAATAAATAAATAAATAATTCGATTAGTTTTTTAAATTGTTATTTTTATTAAAATGTTTATTTGTGACACTTTATTGTGTAGTAAAATCTTAAACTACTAACATACAGCGTTCATAAGAAATGGATTCCAATGGTGGGCTTATTCTATAAAAGGGAGTTCTTCCAGTCAACCTCTGAATTTTTGATAGAAACTGTGAATTGGTGGAGACATAAAATGATAGCTGATTAAAAAAAAATAACAGATGTTACAGTTACAACACAAGCACAACTGTGTTACTGGACAACATAACACATTTAAATGTTACGATAGTTAGTCTCCTATAAAAAAATCTCACTTCAATTGTGACAAAACCAGTTATTTGGATCTAAAAACTAAACTACTGAATATATTTTGATAAAATTTATATAGGTCCCATCTATGAGTAGACTTTGTACAAAAGTCGATTGCTTGAGTACCTCTGTCCCATTCGTGTTTCTACCGTAAAGCAGTTGTGTTTGCATGGCTGTGTATAATATAATAATAATAATAATAAATATATTTATTTTTGATACTGTAATTTGATTTGTACTGTATTTCGGTTTGAAGGGTGGGATATGGCGTGAATTTACAGGTACAGAGGAATAACACCTGAGTCCTCAGAAATGGTAACGCATGGGGGGTATCATGGGCGAAACAGTATATGTGTGTATTGTTATGTCCATGGTACTGCTCATGTCTATACGCGACGGTTACCACTTTCCATCAGGTGGGCCGTCAGCTTGTTTGCCATTCTAAGTTGTATAAAAAAAAGGTATATCAGTCGATAATATTTTCTAAATCAATTTAGAACTATATGGAAGACAAATTTGGAACGAAGACAGTATTTTTTTCTATTATTTTGAAGTAATTTAGCAGAGTATTTATTGTTATATGTAAACACACTATTCATATTTATATATTTATTAATATTTTAAGTTATACAATGTATTAGAGGCGACATATTTCTTTTCTTACAATTACCAGACTGTAACCAGAGAGCATCACTCTACATACATGAAACATAGACTAATAAAGTTGCCATATTAAGAAATGTGTGGATCGCTTTCGTAATATATTCTCTTTCTTTTTTTTTTTAAAAAAAAAACGTGAATACATGAATTATATTTGATGTTATAACATTTAATTATCTATGCCAGGGGTTCCTAAACTTTTAACGTAACAGAACGCCCAACAAATACCTTTTATTTTATGTAACCCTATATCAAATTATTACTAATCAAAAATCCGGGGGGGGGGGGGGAAGGGATTGTTAGTAATGGGGTCTAACAGCCTCATTGCTAGCAATGCACCCTCTCAGCTCGATTTCCACGCGGTCCCCCCTGGAAACCATCGTGGTTAAATCTCATAGAATTCTTTACGATGGGCTAACTGGTCTGCTTTCATCTTCACCTATCATCTCTCACTGGTGCCCCGCCAGCGTATACCGTTAGCGCAGGCGGAGTTACCATTACCACCCATAAAAAAAAATCAAAAACCCTATAATTCAAATAGGAACATAAGCTTTTATTATTAATATTTTAAAAGTATAACACTTTATAGTTTTATTAAATTTTTAATGTGAATAATGAAATTGTTTTACTGTATAAATATTTTGACGGAACCCTGGTGACTTTTTTACGGAGCACCCAGATTCCGTGGAACCCACTTTAGGAATCGCTGATCTATGCAACAAGGTGGTCTACCATGAAATGAAATTCCGAAATTTCGGACTCAATTTCGTGTTTTTGTTCGTATCAAAATCGACCCAGTAAACGGAGCTTCACATTTCGTTCATCATAAATCCTATCCTAATAGTCCAAAGGAATGATATTTTAACATTTTTAATAATTTTAAACAGCATGTATTATGTAAATTTAACATCAAATTTCTGTTTCGTTCGTCCCCGAAATTTCGGAAAATACTTCATGGTAGGCCCTCTGTTTATTGTAAGAGAGTAAAAAAAAGTAGTAATAAACAGAAAAAAAAATACTGCAAGGCGAATGTACATGTCAAAACAGCCATGATGCTTCGGATGTGCTTTAAAAAGTTTTCCGGTTTATTAAATAACCATATTATAATCAACAGGTGCGTATCAATAATTGTACGAATCTACCGACAGACAACATTATTGTTAATATATTTATATGTATATACATATATAGTCGTAAAATGCAGTTGTCTGGATGTACTTTGTTAATTTCTGATGCAAGACGCATGCGTGCGTAACTTTATTGTGATTAATAATCGATTAAATTTAACTAATTAAATAAATTAAAACATTACCGTTGTAATAAAATAATTGATTTGTTGTTATTGTCCGGCCGTATTAAACATAATTATGTATGTGAGTTTAAAATACGAACATTGTACTAACTGCACGCAATACAACATTGTTAATGCAATTAGAAATAATTTAAGATTCATGTGTTTCACAAAAAAGGAAACGCCTTAATATGTAATTGTAGCGAGACTTAGTTGTTTTGATTTCAAAACTAAACTACTAAACCGATTTTGATAAAATTTCTATGTATAAGTAGGTTGTTGGAGTTTTAATACTGGCTGATGACACTGAGGTTTTTTGTTTTTAGAACAATGTATTATTTTTAAGTTTGTTCTGTGTCAGATTTTTATAAGACATGTCTCGTATTTTTTTCACATATATGTTTTATTATTGCATCCTGCTATTAACAACATAGATAAGAGATAAGTATTATTTATTTAACAAAGTATTTTTGAATAAGCGCAGAATTTATCATTGATTCGTACACTAGGCTGAGCCAGTCCTGTAGGAAACAGGATTCGTATTATGCATGTATATACATACACAGAGATTAACATAGGCTTTTTATTTATTTATTTATTAATGGATGATAATAGAATGGTAACCCCAGCCGCGCTATCGGTATACACCGGCGGGGCACCGAAGGATGATAGGTGAGTATGAAGCAGGTCAGTTAGCCCATCGTGACGAATTCAACAAGAATTGTTCACAATGGTTTCCAGGGGGAGCCACGTGGAGGTCGATCTAATAAGGCATATTGCTAGCATTGGGGCTGTCAAACTCCATTGCTGATTGCTGGAGTAATCTGTAAATCTATCTTTTCAGAAAAAAAAGCAATATTTTCCAAATCGGTTTAGAACTGAAGGAGTTATGAAGTAACAAAATAAAAAAAAATATTACAACAGAATTGAGAACCTACTTCTTTTTGAAGTCGGTTAAAAATAAATTTCATTTATAGGATATACACTGTTGGATTATATTAGAGCTTCTCAAAGTGGGATACGCGTACCATTTTTTTTTATACAACTTAGAATGGCAAACAAGCTGACGGCCCACCTGATGGAAAGTGGTAACCGTCGCCTATAGACATGAGCAGTACCATGGACATAACAGAGTATACTGTTACGCCCATGATACCCCCATGCGTTGCCATTCCTGAGGACTCGGGTGTACCTCTGTACCCTGTAAATTAAAAAAAAAATTGTAAATTATTATATTCATTACATTATATTATATTAAGTTTTATATTATTAATAATTTAGAATAATCTAAAGCCGAATTTTAAGTAATCAATCGAAAATATTGAAAATAAGCTAACTAGCTACATCTTGCGATTTTAAGATACGACCCATGCTTCATGCAATTATGTTCCTCGCCCTTTAAATGTGATTTAATTACTTGAGTAACAATTATCCAAACACCTTTATGAACTTTATTATAACACTAACTTTTTCCTGTGACTTCATCCGCCTGATCGGGATAAAAAGCCTTCACCATCCCATATAGTATGTGTATACCAAATTACATAGCGATTGGTTAAGCCGTTACGAGGTAACAAGCAAATAAACCTTTTGTACCATTTTGTATCATTTCTTATTACAATTAAATGTATTTACTATTTTATAAAATGTGCTATAAAGTGTAAAATAAATAAATAAACTCACTTTTACATTTATAATTTGTTTATTAATGCATCGTGAGGTTATCAAAATGTTAATTAATTGTCTTTCACATGAATAGGTGTTGCAAATTACATATATAATAATTAATACATATAGTACATATATTCTAATTAATTCGTACATTTGAATTAATTTTAATTTTAGTAATTATTAGTAAGTGTTAAAAAAGTTTGACAGACAACACAACCGTTGCCACATTTTATAATGAACGTTCCTAATGGCAGGCTATTTATGCGGGCCCTCGCCAGACAGAAGTGGCCAACTCCGGCCCGCCGTCTCCCGGGATCCGAACTTATGAATGTATTCATGTCCTATCCCGCCGGAGAGTTCGTTCAGATACAAAATTGAAGGAGCCAAAAAACTATTTTTATAAATCTTACTTGGTAGGTTTTTAGTTTATAGTTTGTAGATCATAAAGTGAATACACTAAGAAATTGTACACTGTAGGAATAACTTATCCTTCTAATTGTGGTATAAAATTGCTACTTACGATTTATACCAGAGGGAGAGTTTGTACAAAAGTCGATTGCTTGAGTACCTCTGTCCCATTCGTGTTTCTACCGTGAAGCAGCTGTGTTTGCATGGCTATGTTTCGGTTTGAGGGGCGGGATATGGCGCGATTTTAAAGGGTACAGAGGAATTACACCTGAGTCCTCAGGAATGGCAACGCATGGGAGGTATCATGGGCGAAACAGTATACTCTGTTATGTCCATGGTACCGGTTACCACTTTCCATCAGGTGGGCCGTCAGCTTGTTTGCCATTCTAAGTTGTATATATAAAAAAAGAATAGAGATGTGTGGTCCTGGCATAGAACAGGCCATTCCTTCTTTTCCGTGGGTGTGGTAAGAGGCGACTAAGAGAACATAATGATCGGCGTTCTTCATAAGAGGAACTTTGCCAGTAGTTGCCACGCTTGGCAAGCAGGTAGGTAACCGCAGTTTTTTTTAATGGATGATAATGGAATGGTAACCCCGCCTGCGCTATCGATATATGCTAGCGGGGCACCAGTGAGCGATGATAGGTGATGATGAAAGCAGGTCAGTTAGCCCATTGTGACGAATTAACCATGATGGTTTCTAGGGGGAACCACGTAGAGATCGACCAGATAGATATGTATTGCTGGAAATGGATCAGTACTAACAATCCCTTTCCTCCGGCAACCGTTAGGGTAAGTGATGTTTTAAGAGAGACGCTACTGTCCATCCTTCGACCATTAAGTTCGCTTAGTCACCTTTTATGACATTCACAAAAATGGAAGGGGTGGCCCATTCTATGCTGAGACCACAGGGCAACTATTTCATTTTTTTTTGATGGGTGAAAATGGTATGGTTACCCCGCCTGCGCTAACGGGATACGCTGGCGGAGCACCAGTGAAGGATGATAGATGAGAACGAAAACAGGCCAGTTAGCACATCATGATGAATTCATCAGGAATTAACCATGATAGTTTCCAGGGGGAACCGTGAGGAGGTCGACCTGGTTGGGTATATTGCTAGCAATGGGATTCTCAGTCTCCATTACTAACAATCCCTTTCCCCCCACTTTTTTCATATTAGAATATAATTTTTATTACAATTTACAATTGTTAAATATGTTCTGAAATAAATATTTTCAAATATTTGCCAAGTCCGCTCGTCGTGGCTTAGCAAATTACCTTAACTAAGTAAATAATACTTTTCCAGTAGGTACTTGACTAGTCTATTGTAGCGTCTTATGAAACTTCTAGCTTTTTAAAGTTACTCGCGTCTCTAGTACTTAGGATTATCATAAGTCAACTTTAACTTAAGTCGGTACTTGTAAATATTGTACTGTACTAGAAGTTTTACCAGAGGGAGACTTTGTACAAAAGTCGATTGCTTGGGTACCTCTGTCCCATTCGTGTTTCTACCGTGAAGCAGTGGTGTTTACATGGCTGTTTCGGTTCGAAGGGTGGGTTATGGCGTGAATTTACAGGGTACAGAGGAATAACACCGGAGTCCTCAGGAATGGCAACGCATGCAGAGTATCATGGGCGAAACAGTATACTCTGTTATGTCCATGATACCGCTCATGTCTATAGGCGACGGTTACCACTTTCCATCAGGTGATTCGTCAGCTTGTTTGCCATTCTTAATTGAATAAAAAAAAGTTATTTTGCGGAAGTCCATATCACTGGTTAGTTGATTAGAATTATTTTGTATATTTCCGCTACCATTATTATGTAAGCGACTGACGAAACTCCATTTTGATCTATTTGATCTAACAGTTTGACTAAACTACTGGACCGATTTTGATAAAACTTCTAAGGGATCAACCTTAAAGAATGCCTTTGCAGATAAAAAAATTTCCAAATCGGTTTACAACTGACTTGTTTTGAGTATCTTCTTTTTGAAGTCACATGAAAATAATTCTAATGAGCTAACCAGCATATAAAATTAACGCCAATGGAACGTGGTGTCGGTGTGTCACGGCATCAGTGCAAGTGTCGGATCGATGATCTTTGCATTTTTTATGCTAAATGCAGCTCTACATAGTTATAATCAAGGAGCATAGAACCTAACAGTTTTACAAGTTAAAATAAACTGCCCTGCTAATTTACCAGAGGGAGACTTTGTACAAAACTCACTTACTTTGTCATTTGCTTGGGCACCTCTGTCCCATTCATGTTTCAATCGTGAAGTAGTTGTGTTTGCATGGCTGTGTTTCGGTTTGAAGGGTGGGATATGGCAGTGAATTTACAGGGTACAGAGGAATAACATCTTAGTCCTCAGGAATGGCAACGCATGGTGGGTATCATGGGCGAAACAGTAAACTCTGTTATGTTCATGGTACTGCTCATGTCTATAGGCGACGATTACCACTTTCCATCAGTTGAGTCGTCAGCTTGTTTGCCATTCTAAATTAAATAAAAAAACATCGCTACTAGATGCATGAAATTGATGAATTAAAAAAAACTATCGAGAGTTGAATCATTGAGAGATTTGAAACCTTACAGAAAAGCGCTTTCGTTTTGTATTTCGCTGTAGTAAGCTTTATAGTACGAATGACAGTATTTTAAAAACAGAGATTTGTATTAATACAAACTATTTTGATCGAAGATTTACAACAGACGAGTTTATCTCAGTAGCAGATCTCTTCCAGCAAATCCTGAGTTGACAGGAGCATTAATTTAGTATTCAAAAATATATTTTATTTTTCTATCTTACATTTGACTTGCATCGAATCTGTCATGTTTTTATAAAGTAATAGGACCTGAAAAGATATATATCATAGCAGTTCAACTCCTATGTTCAATATAAAGAGGATATTTAGAATTCTTTTAAATCTTATTTAAAAACTATCATTTTGGTGTTTATTTTTTATATATTTTTCAACTAACTTCAAAAATAAAGTTTTGTTTGTTACCTCATAACTTTATCAGTTATAAATCAATTTGGAAAATTCTTTTATTTATCTGAAAATATATGCTTCCCTATCGTATATATGTTCCGTTGTAACGCCACTGTAGCTCTTTAATATTGGTTCTTTTTTGGTTTTATTATTATGGATTCTTGTTTCATTTCTTGGGAATTGGATAATTTTCCTATAATGAAGTATTGCGTTCGTGATTCACTGTTCATCCCAAAGGTTGTCTGGTAGAGAATGCTACTA
This sequence comes from Galleria mellonella, assembly GCF_026898425.1. Lineage (NCBI taxonomy): Eukaryota > Metazoa > Arthropoda > Insecta > Lepidoptera > Pyralidae > Galleria > Galleria mellonella. The sequence goes on from NW_026441978.1 coordinate 1,383,019, forward strand.
GCATTAAGTCCGCCTTCTGTACCATATTTTATTTTGGTCAATAATGTTATTTAAATAAATAAATGGATAGTTTTCATCGGATTCGCAGCGTATTAAAAAAATGCAATCTTGTCTATAATTCCAAATGGGGTAACGATACATAAAGTAGGTAGAATTTTTGAAATATTGTTGTTTTCCTTTTTTTTCTATTTCTTTTTTTATGTGTTTTCTTCATTCATTCTATTTAACGCGGGAAAGCAGCTGTTTACAGCCAGTATCGGATAAAACACCACACACAGCCACATCTCAATATTCACTTCACATAACACCTAGCTGCGGCGGAACGCGATCTGTTTTTGTCCCTTTATCGCGTTATCACGTGACGGTTCCAAGAAACGCCTACCTACGGCACGGCCAGGTAGCGCCCGCAGGAAAAAACAACCGGCCAGTGCGGCGGCCGGCGCGGTACTGCGATGTCGATGAACGAATTTAATTAAAATATATTAATAAAATATGAAAATTATATATTTCAATTTAATCAATGTATTATTACAAAATCTCGTAGTATGAGAAGGTGTGATATACTGTATTTTACATTACATTACATTCTAAAAAAAATTTTCTTTACAATAAACGGTAATGATTAAATGACTATTCAAAAAATGCCTACATGTAACTTTACTTGAACAGAAATATTTATTATTTTTTTCTTCTTTTCTTTCACTGCGTTGTAATTTAGTAATTTTACTGTATAAAAATCTCATCTACAAAACCGTTCAATCGATTAAAAAAAAAATTAAAGTGTATTTATTCGAATTTGAGAGATAAGATAGATTTTATTCTGATAAGAGAACCCGTTAGTTGGTGGCAGATGACAAAACAACGTTTGCCATTAAGGTTTGCCGGATCAACTACAACCGTAATATTATTATAAACTAGCTTTTACCCGGGACTCGTTCACACGATCGGGATATATTTACTGATTGCGATAAAAAGTAGATAAAATCGTAATCATTTTCCCATTTACAATATAAGTAAATGATGTAAAATCGATGTTGCTTTATTACATACACACTGTGCATTTCTAGAGCCAATAACTGAAAATATAGTAGTTTCTTATTTATTCTTATTATTTCATATTCAGCTGAAGGGCAATTATTGTCATTTCTGAGGTCTTTAAACAATATTCTAAAATGAAATATGAGTGTAAACGGGACCTTGTCACGATGCTGCAAGTGTTAAAATCGAAGATTGAGTTATTTTCAGTAAATTACTCTAAGAAATTAATTCTTTTGAGTAAAAATAATATGTGTGTATTAACAAGGATCTCTCTGGATACTGCAAACTAAAAAGCGCATGATCCAATTAGATTTATGCCCAAAAAGTGCTTACAGATTTTATCACAATGAGGAAGAAACGCCGCAGCACTGAATGTGTGGCTGTAGCCCACTCATATATAAACGATATATCTCCTTTGGAAAACACATTTTATATCTTGAGCAGATAAAAATATTCGCCACAAAAAAACATCTTAAAATCCCTATTATTGATAGGAATTAGCAGCGAACTTTAAAAAAAGGGGCGAGCACAAAAGATCATGGAAAGGTAGCAGTGTCACAGGTTTTCCTGCCTGAAAAACCCCATCTCTCAATAATAATAATAATATTTACAAGTGCTTTTTGCTCCACATAAAACAGCTACTACAATCGTGAAACATTTATCATGGGACTACCATGGGGGCAAATCTTATCTATTGCAAATAAAGTTATCAAAATCAGTTCCAAATTTGCGAAGATATCGCATTGCATACAAACTCAAAACGATAGCATTTTTTTTATGTCCCTTCAGCTATATCTTTTTTCTCCAGAAAGTTTAATATTTTATCATACAGCTATTCTCTGAGATACAGGTTTTATAACCTAATTCCGACACAGATGTTTAAGCTGATCCAAATATATTAGTGAGTTTAAGTAATCGTACCTACTTTTACTGTAATTTTCAGAGCTGAGTTAGTTACAGTCATGGTTTTCCAATAAAGTTTTTGTAAATTATTTTATAATCCCTAGAAAATTCCACATTTTCAATCGACTTTAAATAAAACGTTACTTTATAACTCTGTCAGTTGAAAGAAATTTCCAAATCGGTTAATTTGGAAATTTTCTTCTTTGAAAGGAAATACTTACAGATTGGTCACATAGGAATTTTATCAAAATCAGTTCAGAAGTTGAGTTTGTAAATTGAAATAAACGGATTTGCCACAATAGAAGTTGATCTTTTTTGTGGAAATTCATTTAATTATTTTTATGTTTTTAATATCTTCTTTTTTCTAGAGATTATGGCATAGGATTCTTCAAAAAGGGCGTAATAAGGTTTCAAACGGGTTGGCGACGCGCATTTACTTCAGGCGTCCATTCGTCAGTCCATTGGCTATGGTAGCCGTTTATTATTAGACAGGTCGTATACTTATTTGCCACAATTCTTACTAAAATTATGAATGAAAAAGTGAGCTTATTAATTTGGTATACATCTATCCTTCCTTGTGTTGAGTTCTGAATCCTGTATTACTATTTATCCCGGCCAATGATCATATCCTGATCACGGAGACAAAGTCGCGGATAAAAGCTATTAGTAGTGAAAAAAACCTGTTATCACTGAAACTGTATTGTTAGCAATGGAGTTTGATAGCCTATTGTTAGCAATATGCCTTATTAGGTCGGTTTCCACATGGTTCCCCCTGGAAACCATCGTGAACAATTCTTGTTGAATTCGTCACGATGGGCTAACTGTCCTACTTCATGCTCACCTATCATCCCTCACTGGTGCCCCACCGGTGTATACCGATAGCGCGGGTACCATTCCATTATCATCCACTAAAAAAACGGCTATTGTTATTAAAAATAAAACCTTAAATTATGAATACCGATAAGCAGAGTGTGCCGCCCTATTCACCGCCCGCTATCCAGTCCCTACTTCCCGCCGTGATGATTCTTTTTTTTTTAATAAATTTTGCCCGTTACAAATGGTATTGTAATATTTGAATCTTAAAGGTCGTGTTATCTTAGATCCACTTTAACACCATTTAACTTTGTTAATCTAAACTTGAGGTAGAAGAACAATTTTGCATAGTCAGCATTTGAAATTGGATACAAAATGCATAGGTACTGTATTTTAGTTTTTTTTTTTGTTATGAAAATAAAGACTTTTTTGAACCCTATCAAATGTGAAGATAATTTATTGGAATCAAATAAGAACTGTGATTTCGTACCGTATACGAAAAAATAATTCCTTTTTCAAAGTAGTTTAAAAACCAGATTTTATAATTGCGCACATTATTAAAATTAATGTTTTCCTATTTTTGTTTCTGTCGTTACAAATTTTTAGGTTCATACTTGGTAATAAACCTTTAAATTGACGTGTAGTCCCGGCATAGTAAAAGGCGACTAAAAGATGGCGAGGGATGGGCAGCAGCGTCCCACTTAAAACGTCATCCATATAGTCCGTCTTATGGTAAACACATGGAGTCTATATAGTAATAAAGCACTAACTTTCATACTATAGACGAATTAAGCCATACATTCACCATATTCAGATAATGTTATATTTCAATGGGTGACGCTCCTAACTGCACAAATTACACAGTTCATTAATATTAATGAAATATTACGCGTGAAGACAGATACGTCATTAGGAGGACGTGGGCGCTCCGATAAAAATATAGTGGCTACAATGTGTGGGATCGTTTTTTGTCGCCTTTATCTTTCCTTTTAAAATGAATTTGAGACTCCCAATGTTGAAATAATGGCGGTTTAAAAAGTGCTTAGTATGAGCCGAATTGGCACAGGCTTCCGACAAAGTGGATCCACATTGGGAATTACGTTTTTTATGAATCGTTACCTTTTGCTTCGCTTCTTATTTTATGAAGTATCAATATCATATTGCAAATTATATTATTTAATATTGCAGGTACGTGATTTTCTTTTATTTAAGAATGTCATCTTTTTGGGCGACTATTTCATGTATTCTCTTCCAGTCAGCCCTATTCTAGGCCATATCTTTGACCTCTGTACACGATATGACACCTAGTATTTTCTGAATCTGTTTCTTGTAGTTATTTCTGGGTCCTCTTCCCCTTACAAATTATATTATTTGATAATGCAGTTACGTGTATTAATCTTCCTAAAATAAATTTAACCTAAAATCTAGTAGTACTTCAAGGCACTACTCTTAGACCCGAAGGATTATTAAGATATTATGTATTTATTACGTGTGATCGCGACGTTGTACACATGTCTAGAATCAAGATTAGCTTATATCTATATAGTTGTACAGTTTGGAAAGTATATGTCAAATACTGATGTTGACCAAATTTCATTACAATTGGCTGAGATCTCACACCACGCTTGCTATCCATTCTTATTTATATAGTAGTTATAGAATATCTGAACTGAATCCTTTTTATAATACCACTGGCATCAAATGTCATTAACATCCATGTATTAAATAGTGTTCTACAAAAAAAAAATCTACTTCAGTTATAGCAAAACCAGTTATTTTGATTTAAAAACTAAACCACTGAACGGGTTTTGCTAAAATTTCTGTGAGACCAATCTATATCCTTTCAGATAAAAAAAATATTTTAAAATCGGTTTAAATCTGAGGTATGAGGTAACAAACATAAAAAAATACAACATATAATACAATACAACCGAATTTAAAACCTTCTTTTTGAAAGGCCAGCCGAAACTGCTTAGTCTTGAGCCCTAAAACTTGACATTTTGGGTTCATCAGATAAGTTCTTTATATAGCGTAAGTTAATAATTAAAGAAATTAGCTGAACTATAAGAGGAATTTTGAATATTCAACCCCTCAGGGGGTAAAGTTTCCAAAATCCCCGGACAAAATCTGGTTAGATAATAATAATAATTTGCATCAATAAATATTGGACCAATACGCGTGTCTATTTCAACGGATATCCTATAACAGTTTGCCGTTTCAAAGATAAGATAGTTTTGATATAGATAGATAGATACTCTTTATTGTTTCCTCCAAAAAGTGAACTTATTATAAATATAAACAATAACAAAAAAATAATTATAAGTTCTTTATCTATCTCTAATTTTGTCGTCTCTTTCTTTCGTTACTGAGGTTTGGGGTGTCTCAAAATATAATTACAGCAGCGTGTACCAGAGTCGCATAACCTCGCAGTAGGTAGGAACATCGTCTGGCAGGAAGCCCTAAATAAACACACAATTACGTATAATTCCACTCCACTCTCGCTGTGCACTGAAAAAGTAAGGGAGACGGTACGGTTAGCATTAAAATCTTAGAAGTTATTTTTTTATTAATTACTAGTGATTCGCACCGACTTTGCACGAGTATCTACCCGATAGTTTTTTTGATACCTTGAGATACATTATTGTAATATTATAGGGATTTCTATTTTTTTTTTAAATAATATAAAGCCTGTGTTACTCATTGTAATTGTAGCTATATCTAATGTGATTCTACAGATGATTGCATTTTAAAAATCGGTTGATTAGTGTTTGTTTATCCATCATAAACAATCAAAATAAAAAAAATACATCTTTCCTCTTTTTAACATTAGTATAGGTACAGATTATATTTTTATTTATTTTAACTAAGCAGATATATATGTACATATAAACATACAGACATACATTCATAGTCCCTTAAAACTGCTTTGCAGTTTATCTCCGCTCATAATTAAAAATATCTCGAAGTGATGAAAGTCACTTATATCAGAAATAAATGGCGCCGAGTGATTAAGAAAGCCAATTTTTGTAAAGAAAAAGTCGAGATCAAAGCAGAACTACAGCAGAGTGAATATAATAGGTATTTATGTTTTTTTTTTACATTATTTTTTATTTGTGAGCAATTCTGTCTCGATTAAAGTAAATGGCCCTCTATTATAAAAATGTCTGATTGAACATAAAAACCTCAGTAAATTTTTCTCGAGTAGTTTTATACTAAATGATTCGTCACTTGACTAAATTATTTCATAAGCTTCAGCGATAAAATAGTCCGTTTTTACTTCTTTTATAATTTTATTTATCTTTTTATTTTTTTGTCATGTTAAATAGAGCAAAATGATGTAAGAGCTGGTAATTAATGCCTCTTTCCAATTAGGGTTTACGGAAAGAAAACTCTTACAGAGTTAAGCTCGCCTGTTGTACATCTTTATTTATAATAAGTTATAACTATGTAATTTTTGTATACAGTAGAGTATAAATAAACAAATAAAAGGATTTGTTTATTCGCTATGAATAAATTAAATATATTGGAAAATAAAAATTTTAATAATTAAAATTAATTAATATTATAACTGTGTTACGATTTTTATGTTGTCGGTACATAGGTTTAGGAGAGACGCGAATTATAGGGTATGTACAAGTAGGTACCTAGAACTTCGGCTACCCTGTCCCCTATTAGGTACGCCTGTATTTATTTAATACTAACTATTGCTGGCGACTTCGTCTACGTGGATTTCAACTTTAAATTACTTGCCTAAATATCTATCTATAGTAGGAGGGGAAAGGATTTTTTTTAATGGATCATAATGGAATGGTAACCCTGCCAGCACTATCGGTATACACCGGCGGAGTACCAGTGAGGGATGATAAGTGAAAATGAAAGAGTAGGTCAATTAGCCCATTGTGATGAATACACCTGGAATTCATCATGATGGTTTCCATGGTGGACCACGTGGAGGTCGATCTGACGGGGTATATTGCTAGCAATAGAACTGGTAATCCGCATTACCAGCAAACAGGGGAGAGGATTAGTAGTAACTAGCTTTTACCCGCCACTTCGTCCGCGTGATCAGGATATCTAGAGGTTTTTTATGGGTGAAAATGGAACGGTAACCCCGCTGCTTGATACACGCTGGCGGGGCACCAGTGAGAGATGATCGCTGAGGTTGAAGTCAGATCAGTCGGCCTATCGTGACGAATTGGACAAGAATTAACCGCGTGGCTTCCTGGAGGAACTACGTGAAAGGAGTTCAACTGAATGGCGTATATTGCTAGCGATGGGGCTGTTAGATGCCATCACTAACAATCCCTTTCCCCTTTGCTAGCAGTAATAAATAGCATGCTTTTTCAAGTCGGACCTTCGGACAACGTTAATAAATAACACTCGAAGGAGTTTTCTCACCAGGCAACCATGGGGCAAACAGAGGTGGTTGGTAGCGATACTTTAAAATATAAGTAACAAATTATTTCTTGTACAGGCAGATATTTTTAAATTGAAATACGGCACACTCTTGACCGCTTTTTATTCAATATCCAAATATGACCTCGTTTACTGCTCTTATTAGATGTATTGAGGAGGTAGAATACGCATATATACATACACAAATGTATGTACATTTATGTATTATTGTTTGCGTACTACGAGATATCGGGACCCATTCATAACGACAGAGATAACCCGGGGCCGGCAGTGTTTTATTGTTGATAACTCATTGCACATAGACATACATACAAATAGATGACGCTCGTGCCTCGATTTATATGTCAACTACACGTGTCGCTATTAGACTAGTTTGATATCACAAAATTACTCTTGCCACATGATTACTAGAAGGAGACTTTGTACAAAAGTCGTTTGCAAGAATACTTCTGTCCCACTCGTATTCCTGGCAGGTGGGCAGCAGCGTCTCTTATTAAAAATCACCAAAGCCTAACTGCGGTTGCCAACCCGCTCGCCAAGCATGGCATCTACTGGCAAATCCCCCCAATAGTGGGAGGCTTATGTTCAGTAGTGGACAGTTAATAGATACGATGTTTATGCAAATAAACTATAGATTTTTTAAATACGCAAATGGGACTTAAGGCGATGTGAAGTAAAGAAGCAGGTATGTAGGTATTATTTACCTGTAAATGCTTTTACATCGCGATAATTATGGATTGTGTATTTGTGTTAAATATGTGTAAATAACGCGAAAGTTTAAAATTAACTAAATTATAGATTGTTAAATATTAACTATCGTGAGTCGGGGGAAAGGGATTGTTAGTAATGGAGACTGAGAATCCCATTGCTATCAATATACCCAATCAGGTCGACCTCCTCGCGGTTCCCCCTGGAAACTATCATGGTTAATTCCTGATGAATTCATCAGAATGGACTAACTGGCCTGTTTTCATTTTCATCTATCACCCTTCACTGGGGCTCCGCCAGCGTATCCCGTTAGCGCAAGCGGGGTTACCATACCATTTTCACCCATCAAAAAAAAAACTATCGTAAGTCATACTATATTTTAATTATTTACCCACGTTTTAAATTCAATAGAAGTAAATTCGATTGTTTCGAACTCAATAGGAATCCTTATTCATAATTCTGATTTGAATTAGTCGAGAAACCCCGAATTTAAAATGTGCATAAAGCTGACGTAAATAAACACAACTATTTGATTAATTGATCGATTAATTGATTTTGTAGGCGAAAGGACTGTATGTTGGTATGGAAACGCGGTGTTTTTAGAAAAATAATATAATTATATAAAAAAAAAAAAACTATACAAAACAAACCAACGGAGCAAAAAAGCGAACGAAACAAAACTAAACTGAATTGACACAGAGTTCAAATTACAAACAAAACATCTTTTTAATAAAATTATAAAAGAAACCGTAAAGGTGCGTCGCTCACTTAATTGTATTGTATAATGTTTCATATTTATTTGTAATCAAGTAATGTTTCGATGTTAATATTTTAATATTACCTGTTCTTAAAATGTTGCATGCCCGGTAGGGTATAACTGTTGATACTGATGTCAAATTCAAAGCAATAGTTACTCATATAGCAGTAATGTACACAGTTAGCAATAAAATTCTATTCTATTCTATTCACAGATTTCTTTAAAAAAATATTTATTTACACACCTTATTGTACCATTTACAAAAATAATACGAGTATATACAGTAAATTTTTGGAAGCAATTGATACGAAAGGCGGCCTTATCGTAAAGCAATCTCTTCCGTTAAAATTAAATCTTGTATTAGCTTAAAAATTAAATTAACTAATTACAATTTAACGTAATTTAATATCTTTATATTTATATAAAAACAATAACCGAACTGCATTCCGATAATCTAAAAGTTCACTCAGCGTCGACCTATATAAGCTATCAACTCACGGAGTTTTATTACAAAAACGTGCAGACAAATAATAAAAAAAAAATGTTTTGACTACTCCATTGATAATGAATTGTGATAATTTGTATTAATTATGCCGTGTGGTCCCGGCATGGAATAGCACGGTGGTTGCCAGCTGGGACCACGTGGAGGTCGACCTGATATGATATATTGTTGGTAATGAGACTGATAGTCCGCATTACTAACAATTCTCTCCCCCCATCCCATATCACTGGTTAATAACAATCCTCCCTCTCCATTCAATATCACTGGTTAGGTATTAAATATAAAAAAAAAATACTTTAATCCTCTGACAGCGTATTTTTTTTACAACAATAAAACACATCTCTTTGACAACAAATAGCAGTACGAGTATTTAGCCATCTAGCGAGATTTCTTTTTTTTTACAACACAAGGGGCCAACGAGCATGCGGCTCACCTGATGGTAAGTGACTACCGCCGCCCATGATCACCCACAACACCAGCGGCATTGCAGATGTGCTACCGGCCTTTTAAAAAGGAATATACTCTTTTCTTGAAGGTTATATTGAGAAACATTATCAATCTAGTAAACCAAAAATCGCGGGATAACAAGGTCAATAAACATAAAAAATGCTAGCACGTCGAAATCGCGGGATGCGTAAAATTAAACTAGTAGATACTGCCCTTAAACTAGTAGATGCCCGGTCAGAGGGTTAATAACTAAATTAATTAATTTATTTATTTATTAATAAAACAAAATTCACATCTCATCAGAAATCGTTTAAGAAAGATGGCCAACTAACCCCCGGCAGAAGCATCGTAATTTATTGTACTGTAAAATCTTTATTGTACTTGTACATAATTTACAGTGGACACATTATAAGATTTAATACACAATGGCGAACTTACCACATAGAGAGATCTCTTACAGCCAACATTTGAGAAGCGGAAAAAAAAAAACTATAGAATGTTCAAGCGGAAAAATCTTACAGCTAAAAATAACTTCAATAATATCTAGTTAAGTTTGAACATATAATAAAAAGTAACTGTTATATATATGTCAATAACAATAATACATAAATAAATAATAATAACAACAAATATATAGATACATACGTATGGAAGTGAATTTACAGGGTACAGAGGAATAACACCTGAGTCCTCAGGAATGGCAACGTATGGAGGGTATCATGGGCGTAACAGTATACTGCTATGTCAATAATACCTACATATATATACCTCTCCTACTTATTTGAAAGATAGATTTCAGTATCTCAAAGACTCCCATACCCTTAATCTTCGGTCATCTCATAATCTCCTCCTCATCACCCCGTCACATCATTCCGGATTTATGTCCAATTCTTTTACTGTCACCGCTATCAGCCTTTGGAATAAAATCCCTGTAAATTTACGCAGAGCATCAGGTAAAGATATTTTTAAAAGAAGACTTTTTAATTATTTGTTGAGTCAACAAAACCAGCGCTAGTTACGGGTCACTCAATAGTTATTATATCTCATAATGCTTATCGTTGTTTTAATTTATGTATATATATATATATATATATATATATATATATATATATATATATATATATATATATATATATATATATATATATATATATATATATATATATATATATTTCATATGTATTAGTTTATCCATATATATTAAAAGTAATGTTTATGTATTATATGTGCATTTCTTATGTGTGTATTATATTTATATTGTGTATTGCCTTAATGTGTTACTATAATTGTCACATATTTTTCACCACATCTGCCCTTCATACGCTTTCTGTTTTTACCCAATGGTTAGCTGGTAGAGAATGCCTTAAGCTCTAAGCTCTGAAATGAAACGAATTTATTTTGCTAGAATGTAGGTAGTTTTAAATTAATTTAGATGCAAGAGGTTTACACTTCCTATATACATTCTGCGTGCAAATTATTAACAACTAACGGCCCGTCCTTACTTCGCACGTACGGACATTTTTACATTTTAAAAAGTTGCCATTAAGGCTGCACACGCGACGGAAGCTTAAAACTGGAGTAACTTCTCCCGTTCTTCCAACATTTCCCTTCACTGCTCTGCTCCTATTGATCCTAGCGTGATGAAAAGTATACTATAACCTGCCAAGGATTAAAAAAAAATAATTGTACCAAGTTTCGTTAAAATCCGTCGAGTAGTTTTTGTTGCTATAATGAACATACAGACAGACAGATAGACAAAAATTTTACTGATTGCATTTTTGGCATCAGTATCGATCACTAATCACCGCCTGAGAGTTATTTTGGAAATATATTTCATGTACAGAATTGACCTCTCTACAGATTTATTATAAGTATAGATTAAATCTTATAATGTATTCAGTATGAATTATGTACAATAAAGATTTTATAGTACCATACAATATTTTCTGTCACGCGAACGAAGTCGTGGGCATAAGATAGTATGTTTATATATGTCTTACTACAAATTATTAACCCTTTTAGTGCCATTGATTTTTACTCATATCTACTTAAAAATGCCAAAGAAATCTTTGTCGTGTTGATGTCATTTACCCTTGCCTCTAAAAAAACTGTATCTCCTCCAAAAATTATCCAATTTTATTATTTTTTTTTTTACACCAAGTTAAACAGCGACTGATTTCACGAGCGCTATGACGCTCGTGGCGCTTTTCGTTGCAATGCGCACGAGCGCGATGGCGCTCGTCGGCACTCGAAGGGTTAAGAACCACAAGAGATTATATCAGTCATTTACTGTTCACTGCTGGACATAGGCCTTCCCAATCAGGGGGGTGTCGACAGTAGTTGCTGCGCTTGGACGGCGGGTTACCAACTGCAGTTAGACTTTGGTGATGTTTAAGAGAGACCTTAATGCTCACTCATCGACCATTAATTCCCCTTATTTCCCATTCTACGTCAGGACTAATGGCAATATAATAAATAACAATTATATTGAGTGGCAATCTTCACTTCTCTTTTATTTAGTCGGTTAGACTGACAGTATTTTTAATGTTTGAAGATGGGAAGATATAGTGAGGTCAGTTGATCCATAGTGGCGTATTTAGTAGGAATTAACGATGGTATTTCCATGGGGGATTTCGATCTGACACGATATATTGCTAGAGAAGGGGTCTATACTTTTTTTTTTACACCACTGAGGTGGCAAACAAGTGTACGGCCCACCTGATGGTAAACGGTTACCGTAGCCTATGAACGCCTGCAATACCAAGGGTAATACGCGCGCGTTGCCGACCCTAAAGAAACCTCTTTACCCCCCTTTTGAAGAACCCCATGCTGTAGTCTCTTGGGAAAACCTGGGCAGGAAACTCATTCCATAACCTGAGCGTTCGTGGGAGAAAACATCTCTGAAACCGCCTTGTACGCGACCATTTAGGCTGTAGGGTATGAGGGTGAACTCCCTATCGATGGCGAGCCGTACGTGCCGGTCTAGTGTCCTGATTATTAACAATTGCTCCCCCTGAGTGACAGTGGTGTCTGTCGAATCGTCTGTCATGCAACGAAGTCTCAATTGTTACATCTCTGCTCTCAATTGGTTGATTCACACCGCGCGAGCTGCTAATTATATGTAATTACTTAATTGACGATTACCGCTCGAGCGGCCGACTTAATCTTCCACGAGTTATTTACTCTGATACACTTTGAAAGTTTGAAAATTTCTAAACGGTATGCCAAGAGAGTGTTCTTTTTTATGGGTGAAAATGGAATGGTAAGTCTATCTGTGTTATAGGCGTACGCTGGCGAAGCACCAGTGAGAGATGATAGATGAAGGCAGATCAGTTAGCCCATAATAACAAAATCCAATAATAGTTTCCAAGGGAACCGCGTAAAGGTCGACCTGACAGGGTATGTTGCTAGCAATAGGGTTTTTAAACTGCGTTAATAACCATCCCACCTGCGCTATAGGTGTATACTGGCGGGGCACCAGACAGATGATAGTTGAGGTGAGCAAGTTCGTTGGCTCATTATAAGCTTCAAGAAAAGAGTATATTCCTTTTTAAAATGCTGACAGCACACCTGCAATGCTTCTGGTGCTGCGGGTAATCATGGGCGGCGGTAGTCACTTACCATCAGGTGAGCTGCATGCTCGTTTGCCCACTGTGTTATAAAAAAAAAACTTCACTAGAATTAATCACGATGGTATTAAGGGGGAACTACCTTTGATGTAGCTCGACCTAATGGGATCTATTGCTAGCAATGGGCCTATTAGATCTCACTAAAAACAACCCCTTTTCCCCCGCCAAGAACTTATCGCCAATACTAAGGAAAATTGTCGTTCGAATGCTTTTTCTTGTGTGCTAAAATCATCGTTTGATAGGAAGTTTTGTTTCGAATCAAAAGCTTCATTTATGTTGTGTATTATATAATGTATAGCTCGTTCAGATGTTACAAGTACCGCCCGAGGTCCAATAGAGGGCGCCGCTGTACGCCCTGTCGACAGCTCGGTGCAGGGGAGCGACCCTCGCACAGGTGCCGGGGGAGCCCTAATGTTATTGCTTCGCTGCAATTAGACGACCATCTACAGAGATTACTTGGCGTCTACGCATCTTTACTAATTCACAGTTATTAATTTTCGGTTTATTTATCACTAGCTGTATCCCGTGGTTTCGCTCGTGTGAAACGATATAAAAATATCCTACGTGCTGAGTTAGGATTAGGCTTGGGTAACGTCGATACCGCATTTGATCTTCATTGCATTCATCTTCACACCTTGACCGATTACTATGACATTTAGTATACACGTTAGTACGTGTACGGTGTACGTACAGGGAATATTTCCATTCCCTTTCCCCCCGCCCCTCATATAGATATGAGGGGCGAGGGGAAAGGGATTATTATGAATGGAGACTAACAGGCCCATTGCTAGCAATATACCTTATCTTCTAATTCTTGCTGAATATATTGCTCATTAATTATCACTCACTGGTGCCCTGCCAGTGTATACCCATAGAGCAGGTGGGGTTACTATTCCATTATCACCCATAAAAAAGTTTTGAGGGGCGAGGGAAGGGTATTGCCAGTAGTTGCCGCGCTTGGCAGGCGGATTGGTAACCGCAGTTAGGCTTTGGTGATGTTTTAAGAGGGACGCTGCTGCCCATTCATCGATCATTAAGTTCCTTTAGTCGTCTTTTACGACACTCGGGAAAGAAAGCGATGGCCCATTGCCGGGACCACATATTACTAGCAATATATCCTGATAGGTGGACCTCCGCTCGTTCTCTCTGATGGTTTGATAGCGCGGGTGGGACTATCATTCTATTTTCACCCATCAAAATAATCTAGTAAAAGTATATTGTATCGACTATGCAGTGGTACTTGTAAAAGAGAATTTTCTCCCGCGAACACTCAAGCTGTGGAATGAACTCCCTGTCGAGGTTTTCCCTAGAGACTACAGTATGGGGTTCTTCAAAAAGAGTTATTAAGGCTTTTTCTAGATCGGCAACGCGTACTTGACACCCCTAATGTTGCAGGCGAGAAGAGGGGGGGGGGGGAAGGGATTGTTAGTAATGGGTTGTAACAGCCCATTGCTAACAATACACCCTATCAGGTCGATCTCCACGCGGTTCCTCCTGAAAACCAATGTGGTTGATCCTTTATGAATTCTTCACGATGGGCTAACTGACCTGCTTTCATCTTTACTATCATTGGTGCCCCTCCAGCGTATACTGATAGCGCAGGTTAGGTTGCCATTCCATTGCCACCAATTAAAAAAAAAGATGTTGCAAGCGCCCATAAGCTACAGTGACCGTTTACTTCATTAGACGGGGTTTTTTTTTAATGAATGATAATGGAATAGTAACGCCTGCGCTAACGGTATAGGTACGCTGGCGGGGTACCAGTGAGGGATAAAAAATGAGAATGAAAAAGCAGGTCAGTTAGCCTATCGTGATGAATACATCTCGAATTCAGCACGACGGTTTCCAGGGGGAACCACGTGGAGGTCGACCTGACAATCTCTTCCTCCGGCATCAGACGAGTTTGTATTTGTGTGCTTGTTTGCCACCTTTGTGTTAAAAAAAAAGTAAAAAAAAAATGCTTGTATGCGATTACCATAATAGATGTCAGTTCACACACGACGACTGTCGCACCATGTGGCTGACAGTGCCGCGGCATTAGATTATATACATATAGAGTGTCTCCATAAAAATGCTTCGCTAAAAACAGGTCAACTATTTTATCCATGCTGTGTGAATAGAGTTACCATAATGTACGTTTCCTACAAGACAGGCTCAGCCTAGTATAGGAATCAATGTTAAACTTTGTGTTTATACAAACATACTTTGATAATAAATACATTTATACTTTTATTTTATTTAAAAATCTGGGAAATTTTTAACCTAAATACTTAATAAAATAATTAATAAAATAATTTTTTAAACATAATACTGAAAAAAAAATTAAATATTTAAACTTAATATTGTACAAACATTTTTTGGGCCCCGGTTATCTTATTAAAGAAACATTTGTGTTAATTAAAAACAAATTGTCAGCCTATTTGACGTTTGGCTGACTAAAAGTTAGCAGGTTTTTTACACTCAATGTTCTTTCTATATAGAATTATCAAAGGCTGCGTGAAGGAGAATTTGCGACCAAAGCTTGATAAATACGAACCAAGGTTCTTCGGCGATTATACGAAATCGAACGAATAGTATTCGATTTTCAAATTATAATATTTTATACCTCTATTTGCGACATTTTTTCGACAATTATACAAAATCAGCCAATCCAGTATTCGATTTTCAAATTGTAATACTTTATTCCTCTATTTAAGACATTATTTTCAGCAATTATACAAATCGGCCAATTCAGTATTCGATTTTCAAATTATACATAATATCTTTTGTCTGTACTTACCTTGATAGGTATAAGCGAGAGCTATGTATCTAAAGTCGTAGGTAAATTGTAAATGTTAATTGGATTCCATTCTCCGCAGTAATCCTCACATTTATGTTAACTGCTTGTTCGTATTCGTACGTAACCTATAATACATATGTATCTTCTATTTTGTTATATGGAGTAAATAAATATACTCACGACTGCAATCTCTGGGGTATTCAGAGGCATTTCTAGATTATTATTGTTATGGTAAACATAACACTATGTTAGAATGCACCTGTCCACAAACTTACTCAGCGAGTTGTGGAGAGGACTTATTTTTTTGATGGGTGAAAATGGTATGGTAACCCCGCCTGCGCTAACGGGATACGCTGGCGGAGCACCAGTGAAGGGTGATAGATGAGAATGAAAACAGGCCAGCTAGCCCATCATGATGAATTCATCAGGAATTAACCATGATTGTTTCCAGGGAGAACCGCGAGGAGGTCGACCTGGTTGGGTATATTGATAGCAATGGGATTCTCAGTCTCCATTACTAACAATCCCTTTCCCCCCGTGGAGAGGACTTTTTTTAATGGGTGATAATGGAATGGTAACCCCAGCCGCGCTAACAGTATACACCGGGGGGCACCTGTGAAGGATGATAAGTGAGGATGAAGCAGTTTAGTTAGCCCATCGTGACGAATTCAGCAAGAATTGTTCACGATGGTTTCCAGGGGGAACCACGTGGAGGTCGACCTGATAAGGTATATTGCTAGCAATGGGGCTGTCAAACTCCATTGTTAACAATCCCATTCCCCCCCCCCCCCCGTGGAGAGGACTGTGCTTTGAAATTTTTTTGCAAGATATAATCCAAAATGTGAATATTCGGAAAAGTATGAAAATGACCGACATTATCCGAAGGATAAGCAAGCTGGAGTGGTAATGATCAGGATTCTTCCTTTCCTGTGTGTGCCATAGTAACACAAAATGGTCACAGCTCAGTTTATTGCTTTGCCCTTAAAAGAGCAAAACACTGATATTCTGTTGTGACCAAGAATAGCTTTAGATTATATAGCGGTCCTAAGACAATGACAATCTCTGTGGTCAATGGTCATTTATAGATGATAATGAAATGGAAATTAACTCTAGATAAATCATCATCATCAGATCAGCCATAAGCTATCCACTGCTGAATAAGAACTCCCCCATAAACTGGCGTAAAGAATGATCCCGAGCCAACTGTATCTACTGACTGTCTGCAATGCATTTGTAGTAGTCACTCCATCTAGTTGGGGGTCATCTTATACTGCATTTGCCCGTAGTGTCTCCCCTATAGTCTATGTAACGAGCCCATTGTCAATTCAGTTTGCTTGTCCTTCGGGCTATGTCGGTTACTAGTAAATAGTAATGAAAAAATGGATAAATTGCTCAACATTTCTTTAACTACAAGCCTTTTTTCGCAGAAACTGTCATCCGCATGAATCCATATTGATAGATAGATACTCTTTATTGATTACTCCAAAAGATATTGAATTAGTATATAAAAGAATCCAATATGTTAGTATACAGAACTATGCGTGTACCAAATTTCATTCAAATCCTTTCAGCCGTTTAAACGTGACTAACAGACTTACAAACATTTGTCACCACAAAATTAGTAGGATTTCTTTCTATTACCCGACACTCACCCGATACTATGTATAATAGTATATCTACATCGAAGCAATAATATTTGGTCTCGTCTCGACTGGTTGCCAAGCAGCGCCCTCCTCCCCCGGCCTGGACCCCTGGTGCCGACGACGACTTCCGTCCGGGGTGTCCACTCCACCCCGGAAAGTTATTTTTGGTTTTTTTTTTTATATTGCAGATGTAGCTTATATGTATGTGTATATATGTATTTCTCTTTCCACTACTGGGCAAACAAATTTATATTAAATTGTAGCTGGACAAATGTTTATGACATAGGTATTTAAAAAAAATGTAAGAAGTTTTAGTATGATTAACAGAAGGTAAAATAATCATTTATTAGAAATTTTATCTGTCCGTTTGTCTGTATGTTTATTCTGGTATCACGTAAAAACTACTATACCAAATTAAATGCAGTTTACAGTGTTGTGTTCCTAAAGGTGTAACTTAAAAACTAAAGTTAGTTTGATCTTGATATGACATCAAAAATTGGTATATTCAATTCATAATTAGTTATTTATCTATAAATTACAAGATAAATTCTGCTTGTCATTCAAGTATTCGTCAATAGTATAGTAGCATTTACTAATTAATAACTTTTTAAGACTTCTTGCAAAAATATTGTCATTTTCTTCATTTTTTAGTGTTTCTGGCAATCTGTTATATATTTTTATTGATGTCAATGGGTTTCCTCCTTCTATGCGGTGTGTATAGAGCCACATAATATGTAATAATGGGCTTAAAAAGAATATTTTCATGTAATATTTGTATGTTGTGCCCATTCGTGCAATAAACGACATGAATTTGAATTTCTGAAAATCATGCGTACGAAATAATGGACAAGAACTTAAATTACTAAAGATGTAAGTGACAGGTGATTATTCATAACTAGCAGCCCGTCCCGGCTTTGCACGGGTAGACATTTATACATTTTAAAAAGTGGTTATTGTGACATATCGATAATAGTTGGGCATATAGTATCGCGAAGTTTTTTGTAGTTATTGATATTTTCTTCAATATTGTAGAACATAGTTTTGTTCTATCACCAATAGTTTCCGCAGCGCACGCGACCAAAGATATTTTATAGCATTTTTTTTACACCTTGAGTTACGTTACTAAAGTTTTAGTAAGAATCCCTAATCTTTTCTAGCAATATATATAGCCTATGTTACTCAGGGTGAATGTAGTTTTCTAATGTTGAAAGAATTTTTGAAATCGGCTAAGTAGTTTTTGAGTATATTCATTACAAACATACACACAAAAATACAAATCTTTCTTCTTTATAATATTAGTGTAGATTGCACAGGATAGGGGGGGGGGGAGAAGGGATTGTTAGTAATGGGGATTTGTAACCCAATTGCTAACAATAGGGTGCATTGTTAGCAATTGGATCAGGTTGATCTCCTCGCGGTTCACCCTGGAAACAATCGTGATGCTTTATTGTTGAATTTGTCACGACTGATCGACTTACAGCTTTATCGTCACCTGTCATCCTTCACTGGTGCTCTGCCAGCGTATACCATTAGCGTAGGCAGGGTCACCATTTCATTATCATTTATTAAGAAATACCTATGAAAACTGGTAGTGTTGCCCCAACATATACCGATATCGCAGGCGAGGTTTTTTTTTTTTGATGGGTGAAAATGGTATGGTAACCCCGCCTGCGCTAACGGGATACGCTGGCGGAGCACCAGTGAAGGGTGATAGATGAGAATGAAAACAGGCCAGTTAGCCCATCATGACGAATTCATCAGGAATTAACCATGATAGTTTCCAGGGAGAACCGCGAGGAGGTCGACCTAGTTGGGTATATTGCTAGCAATGGGATTTCAGTCTCCGTTACTAACAATCCCTTTCCCCCCTCGCAGGCGAGGTTAGCATTCCATTTTCATCCATTAAAATATTATTTTCCCTTCCATCCATCTCTACTTGCAGTCATATCGGTTTTTAGGGTTCAAAATCTATTGCATTTTTAGCACGGGGTTGAACGAACTTCACTAGGAATAAAATGTGAATAAACATGTCTAAATTGAACAGTAGCAATTGCAGGCGCGACCAAGCGCGGGTTGCGTGCGGCGGGCCAGTAGCGACCAACTCGTAAACAGCAAACTGCCTATTCTCCGCGCCATCGCCCGCCGCCGACTGTACATTGATGTACAGTCGACACGGAAATTGCCTATTCAGCTTTAATTTCCTTATTTCGGTGTTCAAGAAGGTGATTTTCTTTAGAGATCTGTCTTTGTGTTGCAGTTTTGTTATATTCATCATTGTCTTTACTCGGAGAACCCAAGTTATGTGAAGAAACTCGTGAGAGGCTTTATTTTATATATTTTTTTTTTAATGGATGTAAATGGAATGGTCACCTCTGACAGAGTACCAGGGAATCATAATAGGTGAGAAGGAAAATAGGTCAGTCGACCCATTCATAACGAATTCCACAAGAAAACCACGATGGTTTGCAAGAAGAACCGTGTAGAGATTGACCCAATAGGGTATATTGCTAGCAACGGGGCCGTTAGACATTACTACTAACAATCCCTTTCCCCCTACTTGTAAGAAGTGTCATACGGTCAAACACATATATTCTGTCCATAGTGCTGTTCTTGTATGTACATATGTATGCAGGCGAATACACACATTTTTTGATAAACACCTTGGTAATAAAATTTTTTTGGCAGTAAGTATTGGCTAATTCTGTACCAGTAGTTACTAGAGTAACAGAACACCCTAGAGTATTGTCTCGTTTCTAGATGGGATTGAAAATAATTGACGCAATTAGATACTTAATTGTGTACGAATAAGTTTTTTACTTAGTACATGATATATCATCATCATCATCATCATATCAGCCATAGGCCTCTCCCTATAGGTATATAGGTTTCCCAATAGGTTTTGATAGTAGTTGCCACGCTTGGCAGACAGGTTGACAACCGCAATTAGGCTTTGGTGATGTTTATAGAGGAACGCAGCTGGCCATCTTTCGGCCATTAAATTCCTTTAGTCGCCTCTTACGACACCCACGGGAAAGGAAGGAGTAGACCATTCTATGTATAAACTATAAATACTATGAAACAGTACTGTTTATCCCGTGGTATAACCTGACTTATATATAGACTGGTAAGTTCATGTAGAAATTTTGTACGACAAGGAGCTATTATTGTAGGACTACATAAGTAGCCCTGTTATGTCACCTTTATATCTTCAAATAGCATAAAACCTCTCTCGTTCCTCTTTCACACAGAATATAATAAATTTACATCTCTGTTTACCTTATGATTGACTGGTAGAGAACGCCGCGAGGTGTTAAGTGACTTTACACTTTGAAAGTATCACATAGGCCTCTCTCATAGACTGAGGGAGTCTTTGTACAAAAGTCGATTGCTTGGGTACCACTCTCCCATTCGTGTTTCAACCGTGAAGCAGTTGTGTTTGCATGGCTATGTTTCGGTTTGAAGGGTGGGATATGGAGTGAATTTACTGGGTACAGAGGAATAACATTTGAGTCCTTAGGAATGGCAACTCATGGGGGGTATCATGGGCGAAACCAGTATACTCTGTTATGTCCATGGTATTGCTTATGTCTATAGATGACGGTTACCACTTTCCATCAGGTGGGCTGCCAGCTTGTTTGCCATTCTAAGTTGTATAAAAAAAAAGACTGCCGTAAGGAACGGTCCTGAGCCACCTGCATCCACTGACTTTCTGTAAATATAGTTCGGTTTACTTATTTCTCTTTCGAAGTACAGCTTCAAATGAAAAATAAAAATAGTCCCAATTAATAAATTTGCTGATTAAACCATTGAAAATTAACTCGCATAATAAGCGTAGACAAACAAAAGACTTCCATTCACTTCGAATAAGTACATATAAAAATTAATTGCCAGACTTGAAACTCGCACCAACGCGAACGACCATCCACGTATATGGCATTGTATTTTTTTTTTAAACCTAACACCGTCGTCGGAATTCTAAGAAGGGACTAATCCCACCCGTTTATAACTTCCCTTTAAAAACTTTTGAAATGGGTTAACATAATTTATTCCGAACATCTCTCACTGTTTAATAAGACACGGAACAATATAACTTTTTTTTCGTCTGTCCGTCCGTCGAGCGCCGCGCTTTTGTACTTCTTTTTTTTCACTTGGTTATTTATCTTTTTTCTCATTCTAACGTTTCGATTATTAGTTTTTTTTTTAACAACACATTCGAAATTGTATTATAATTTGCAATTGTTCTTTTTTTTATCTGAATATTAAATAGTTTTGGGGTTTTTAAATATGAAGTAAAAAAAAAAAGGATATTTTATTATTAATTTTAGAAAATGTATTTTACTAAAAAAGAAAGTGTATTATGTCTGTGTGATTTTAATTACTTCATTTATATGTCTCGATGGTTCCGAGTCGAAAAATAACAGTTGTTATTACAACTCAACAGTTAATCCGGCACGAACCGGTATTAACCGGTATAATCTGTCTTATGTGACGCCGTAATTACATAGAACAATGTTTAACAACAGAGCAAAACGGCGGCCCGTACACTTTGTTCCGCCAAAGCGGGCTGTGTCCAATTATATGATAACTTAATTGGTTCGCCTCGCAGTGAAAACGCATTGTTTTCTGTGTTATACAGGATTACGACTGTACCGGGATCGTACAATAAGAAAAAATATTTATTTATTTATTAATAATATATATTACTTTTATTATTTATTTATTTATAATATTTACCAGAGGGAGACTTTGTACGAAAGTCTCCCTATGGTAAGTATTATAAATTGAGTACTTCTCTCCGAATCGTGTTTCCACCGTCAAGCAGCTGTGTTTGTATGGCTGTGTTTCGATTTGGTGGTGTACCTATGAGTGGGATATGGCAGTGAATTTACAGGGTATAGAGGAATAACACCTTAGTCCTCAGGAATGGCAACGCATGGGGGGGTATCTGTTATGTCCATGGTACTGCTCATGTCTATAGGCGCCGGTAACCACTTTCTATCAGGTGGGCCGTCAGCGTCTTTTGTATAAAGTCTCATTAAAATAAAATTGGTATTTTATATAATTTAACATTGCGTTTCATAAAAGAAAATCGTCTTCAATTGTGGGAAACCCATTTATTTTGGTTTTTAAACGAAACTACTGAATCTTTTATGATAAAATTTCAATCTGTAACTATATCCTTTTAGTTAAAAAAACATCCTCCAAATCCATTTACAACTGACGGAGATATTAGGTAACAGACATACAAAAAAAAAATACAACCGAATTGAGAACCTATTTCATTTTGAAGTTAATTCAAAATCGGTAAGCAGGCATTCGTACGGAAGAAGGCAATAAATTGTTAACAGGTAAGACAAGTGTGAGCACCGTACGCACTTCCCGTTGTTTTTAATCGGCAATAAATGTTGATTGAGAAATAACCTAATTATAGTTACTCGGGGGGAAAGGGATTATTAGTAATGAGGTCTCATTGACTCATCTGGTCGACCTCCACGCGGTTCCCCCTGGAAACCATGGTGATTAATTCTAGTGCAATTCGTCACGGTGGGCTAACTGACCTGCCTTTTCATCCTCACCTGTCATCCCTCACCGGTGCCCCGTCAGCGTATCCCGATAGCGCAGCCCGGGTTTACCATTCCATTATCACCCATAAAAAAAATAGTTACTCTACACTAGAAAAAGGCCGGCAGCACACCTGCAATGCTGCAATACAAATTTGGTGTTGCGAGTGATCATGGGCAGCGGTAGTCACTTACTATCAGGTGAGCCGCATTCTCGTTTGCCCCCTGTGTTGTAAAAACAGGTACAAAGTCATACTGGAATGGATGGAATGGAATCCAACGGCCGCAATGGCCGTTACCCGTCGACCGTAAACAACATTAGATGATGTTCATACTGGTCGTCGAAAACTTATTCCAAAACATTGGCGACATCTTCGTTTTTTTATAACGCAGTCGGTTAATATACTTTTTTTTATGGGTGAAAATGGAATGGTATCTCTATGCCGTCGGTTTACACTGGCGGGCTACCAGTTAGAGATGATACGTGAGGATGAGAGTAGGTCAGTTAGTCAATTAAATAAAATAGTTACCAGGTAAAAACCCGATCGGAGATCGATCTGACAGGATATATTAATATCAATGGAGCTGGGCAAAAGGGATTGTTAGTGATGGAGTCTCAAAACCGCATGGCTAGCGGTATCTATCAGGTCGATCTCCAAGCAATTCCCCTGTTCTGCCAACGTATACTGATAGCAGGTTTACCATTCCATCAACGTCGTTAGAAAAAAAAAACAGTGGAACTGCCATTATTAATAATCCCTTTCTACTTGGAAACATTTGTTTAAGGACTTTCAGAAGCAAGGAATTCTCAATTGTGTAATTTTTTTTTTTTTGCTATTCTGCTATGCAAGTTTTTTTGTAGGATGATAATGGAATGGCAACCCTGTCTACTAACGATGATAGGTGAGAATGATAGCAGGTCTGCCCATCGTGATAAATTCCACAAGAATTAACCACGATGGTTTCCAAGGGGAACCGCGTGGAGGTCGACCTGATAAGGTATATTGCTAGTAACGGAGGTGACAAATCCCCATTACTAATAATTCCTTTCCCTCCTATGCTATATCGATCGATCGATAGCTTTGTCTCTTTCTTTTGCCTTAAATTCCCAATGATGTTGCCCATATTTGTAATAAATACTTAAGAATGAAATAAAAAAAAAATGAATCATACGTTGCAATTCTTTATAAATAATATTAATTACGTAACATAAAAGTTTGTTATAATAGTTTTAATATAAACAAGAAAAAATAATTTAGATCAACAAAAGAATAAATTAACAGAATGGAAACAAGTCGCCTTATTACGTACGAGTGCGAGCCAACTTGCGACGTTGTTACGTCGATTTGAAAGTGAGCGTCGATACGATGTACTAAGGCGTCAGAAATACAAGGAGATCGGAATAAAACGCTTTGTAGACGAGACACGTTTGCCAGACGTTCGTTTTCAACGGTTTGGCGCCGTTTAGGTATTTATGTATTACTACATTCATTCGTATCGTAACGTTCGTAACCTATTGAAAATTACCAACTTACTTCGCTAACAATTTGTAAAAGATTATTACTATTGAGTGAACTGTCTTAGTAATGATTACTAATTTTAGTCTAGAAGATTTAGAAATTGTATTAAAACATGTTCTGAAAATAAGAGCACAGAAATACAGATATTTTTTGGATTGTTTCTATGGTAAATAACTTTTGTCGATCTAATTCTATTACAAGTTTTAAGTTCTTTATATTTTTCAAATAAACGAGTAGGTTTTTATATAAATGTGTTTAATTAATCGATGTCGTTGTATACTAATTACATATTGCAATAGTTACGTTACCAAGACCTCCTCTACGTTTCTGTTAGCCTAGTCTGTGGCGCCCGCCGCTACCTGTTGTCTTCTCCTCCCCTCTTTTATACTTTTTTTCTTTTAACTTAATTTCTTGCCTTGTTAACTTGATCACTTACTTTAACTTTCTTGGATTCTTCTGAATTAATTTTTGCTAGTTTTTTACCCACTAAGTACTTGGTGCATGTGGATTTTAGAAGTAGAATAAATAATCAGTAAGAATTGGGGGAAAAGATTGTTAGTAGTGGGATATAACAGTCTTATTGCTAGCAATATACCTCATCAGGTCGACCGCTACACGGTCGCCCCTGGAGACCATTGTGGTTAATTCTTGTTAAATTCGTCACGATGGGCTAACTTACCTGCTTTCATCGTCACCTAACATTCCTCATTGGTACCCCTCCAGCGTATACCTATAGCGCAGGTTACCATTTCATTATCACCGATTTAAAAAAAAACTGACCTGCCTTCATCCTAACCTATCATCTCTCACTGGTGTCCTGCCAGCGTATACAGATACCGTTACCATTCCAATCACACCCATAAAAAAAAAACTTAGATTAACTATTTATCATGATAAAAAAATAAATTTATAGCAATCGGGTTAGTCGTGTGGTCCCGGCATAGAATAGGCTACTCCTTCCTATCCCGTGGACGTTGTAAGAGGCGACTAAGGAGGGCGAAGGATGGGCAGCAGCATAACTCTTAAAGCATCTCTAAGGCCTGACTACGGTTTCCAATCCGCCTGCCAAGCGTGGCGACTACTGGCAAAACCTCTGAAGAGGGAGGAGGGTTATGTTCAGCAGTGGACAGTTAAGATGAGGTGTTAAGTTAGACCTTATTAAGAGCTGTTACACTAATTTTCCTCAAACAGCTCCCATCACATCGATCCATATCGATCCCATGTACAGACATCGTTTTTTTATAATTAATAGGATTAGTTATAATATCCTGAGGAGATAAAAAACATTGCTACAAAAAAATAACAAAAAAAAATTTAATTCCTATCACTGATAGGATTTTTTTAATGGCTGATAATGGAATAGTAACCCCGCCTGCGTTATCGGTATACGCTGGCAGGGCATCAGTGAGGGGTAATAGGTGAGAATGAAAGGACAGGTCAGTTAGCCCACCGTGACGAATTCAACGATAAATTAATCACGATGGTTTCCAGGGGGAATCGCGTGGAGGTCTACCTGATAGGGTAAATTGATAGCATGACTAACCTCCTTATTACTAACAATCCCTTCCCCCCACTGATAGGAATTAGCAGCGAATTTTTTAAAAATCATAGCAAGGTTACAGGCTTTTCGGTTTGAAAAAAGTCCGTTTTTATATAACAATAATAATTAATAGGCAGTTTGTTTCATAATGAAGTCATCAATCGGGTGCATGCCACCTTTTTTGTTCATCAATAATTAATGATCGGAATATACTTCGTTAATAAATTTATTTATCTATTTATACTTTTGCACACATTAGAACATGGAACATGGAACAGGGCGGACTTGGTGCCTGATGGCATTCTCTACCAGTCAACCGTTGCACTAAACAGAGAGAAACAAAAAAATTGTAAATTAAATAAATATTTTGAGAGATTACAACATATGTTTAATAAAATGTATTAAACATTTTAAAATAAATGAACATAAATACCCGTGATTGGGAGCTTTGACAGTAGTTGCCACGCTTAGCAGGTGGTTTGCCAACCGCAGTTAGGCTTTAGTGATGTTCTTAGAGGAATACTGCTGCCCATCCCTCGACCATTATGCTCCCTTAGTCGCCTCTTACGACATAGTACAATATATTACTCGAATAATTCTATTCTTCATTGAATACCTACCGCTTACAACATTAATCATTATAGATCGTTCGTAATTAATCCAATATGAAAATTTTAAATACAAGAACTGAACACATGCGTCGAGATAATAAATGCGATCCGGCGACCGTTAAAGATATTAATTGCAAAAAAGCCAACGGAAGGCCTGCTTGTTTCCCCGTGCGATTATTTGATACATTATTCATTGAGCATGCGGTAATTAGATTCATTGAAATAACTTTAGCGCCTCCCGTATTAAAAAGTAGTTGGAGTTTTTATTATTTTTATGTAAAACGTAAATAGTATATTATATAGGTTTGTCTACCGTTTAGTCGTTTATGTGCCCCTAGTACAACACCTATTTATTATATGCTTGTTGTAGGTAAAAGTTTAAATAAAAAGTTTGCCAGACTTGGTTTTCATTTCACTAGCTTTTTACCCGCTACTTCATACCCTTCGATTTCAGAATTAGAAATACCAAGGAAATAAAATAATAAAGACACTTCTAGAAATGAAACATACACTCTTATATTTTTTTCTTAAATGTCTCCCATACACATACATAGTCTAGATCATTTTTATTATTTTAGGAAGATCACTACAACAGAATTCTTTATTCTTATATATTATAGATATAGATGGAAAAAGATAACCGTCGCCTATAGACATGAGCAGTACCATGGACATAATAGAGTATACTGTTTCGCCCATGATACCCCCCATGCGTTGCCATTCCTGAGGACTCAGGTGTTATTCCTCTGTACCCAGCCATATCCCACCCTTCAAACTGAAACACAGCCATGCAAACACAACTGCTTCACGGTTGAAACACGAAGAGGACAGAGATGAGATGATATGTAGTCATTTCATCATCATCACTCAGTCTTTAAAACTTTTGTTCTCATATACCAATACGCTAAAAGATGCTTCATCTAATTGTACGTACGGGGGGAAAGGGATTGTTAGTAATGGGGATCTAATCGCCTCATTGCCAGCGATATCAATATGACCTTCACGCGTTTCCCTTTAGAAAACATCTTGGTTAATTCTTTATGAATTCTTCACTTGCCAACTGACCTGCTTGCATCCTCACCTATCATCCCTCACTGGTGACCCGCTAGTGTAGCGCAAGCGGGGTACCATTCCATTATTACTCATATACCATAAGTTATCTTCATTCTAGGTTCTTGAAGAATGTAAAAAATAAAGTGTCTACGAGTCTATCCTTACATCATCATCATCATCATTGTTGCCACGCTTGGCAGGCGGATTGGTAACCGCAGTTAGGCTTTGGAGATGTTTTAAGAGACATGCACTTGCCCATCCCTCAATCTCCCTTAGTCGCCTCTCACGACACCCACGGGAAAGGAAGGGGTGGCCTATTTTAAGCCGGGACCACACGGCAAATTCTTACGTACATAGATATATTTGTTGTTAGGTATAAATACTGTCTGCGCCAAAGTAGATTTAGTAGTAGCCCTAGAATTCCTGGAACGCAATAGATCTCGAGAATTCATTGAAGCTAAAATTTCTATAATTTGGTATCTACCGCTGCTTTTGTTTGGGGAATTATTATTTATGTAGCTTTTCGAGACTAATGTTGCCTAAAATGTTGTATTTTATTTATTTATTTAAGGCAAACAAACAGGTAAAATAATACATAATTATATACTTAAATAGTAATTTGGTAGCCACTAGAATTTGCACAAAATAAAATACAAGTAAACGAAACACAAAATTAGACAGTACTAAACAAAATTAAACAAATATAAACAAAATAAAACAAACAAATACTATTGAAAACTACAACAACATTGTCAATAATAATGCTCAGATTTTTTCAGAAAAACAATTTTATTTTTATTTATTACTAATTGACCTAGCAAACGTTATATTGCCCTTTACTGCCATCTACCGGATTCATTTTTCTTAAATGGACAAAAAACTATCATATTATCTCTCAAGTTGAAGCAATACATACACATTTGCATTATTTCATTAAAATCGGTTGAACAGGTTGGCAGATTAGCGTGTACAGATATCGTGCCTTTTTATATTTAAGAGGTTTATCATAGCTTTCTTTTACGTAGTTCTAAAGCTTCATTTTTTTTGTTAATTCCTATTATTATTGCTTCTGTTGCTTCATGTGTTGTACTAAATATTGTAGTAAATCTATTTTGTTACTACTTGTGAGCACCTATTAAATGGCTTAGTTTGTATTTCCTAAACTATTTTTTATTTGTAACCCTGTTTTTTATACAACTTAGAATGGCAAACAAGCTGACGGCCCACCTGATGGAAAATAACCGAAGAAAGTAACCGTCGCCTATAGACGTAAGCAGTACCGTGGACACTGTTTCGTCTAAAACGCATTAAAAACATGCAGAAATTAAAATACAACAAAAATATTAAAGTTATAAATATTTATCACGCAAAATTGTATGAAACGCTCTATCTATATAATCTAAGCAAATTAATCCGTTAATTGTGTAAATCTTCAAAACTCTGTTTTTTTTTCGTTGTAGGCACATGTGAAAGGCTTCTTAATATGTAGTAGTAGGGATAAAAGGGATTGTTAGTAATGGAGACTGAGAATTGCTAGCAATATACCCAACCAGGTCAACCTCCTCGCGGTTCCCCCTGGAAACTATCATGGTTAATTCCTGATGAATTCATCATGATGGGCTAACTGGGCTGTTTTCATTCTCATCTATCACCCTTCACTGGTGCTCCGCCAGCGTATCCCGTTACCGCAGACGGGGTTACCATACTATTTTCACCCGTCAAAAAAAAAATGTAGTTAGAAGTCGATTTTTTTTTATCGAATTTTATGCGCGTCCTTTGAATTTCTGCCTCAACCTTTTGTGTAATGGGGGCACATGACTTCAAAGTGTATTCAACAAGCAGCGATTACAACGTAATTAAATTTTGCATTTGTGTGCGTGCAGGTGGTGAGGTGGTTCTGCACGAGAGGCGATGCTGGGCGGGGCGGCGGGGGGCTCCCGCTCCCGCCCGCCCTCTGACCTGCACCAAGGTATGTATGCCTGGTACTTATTTTTAATGTAACAGTCCGATTTTTAATGACAAGAAAAAAAAATATTTAAAAAATCAAATAGAACCAAATTGCTACCGCTCTATATTTTTGGGATGCCGTAAAATGACCGCCAAATGGATTTTTCATGTTGCGGCCATATTGGTTTTATAACTACCGATACAGATAAAAAATTCCTTATAATTTTTTATTGCTAATTATTTATTTATTTATGCCAAAACGAAATAATATCTGCGTCCTATATTGATTTGTTTAATTCCCTGTGACACCACATATTGCAGTTTCTAATTGCCTCTTTTTCTTGCTTTTATGTACTTTAGTTCATGTGTACATAATATTAATCTTTATAATCTGTATCATTCTTTGAAGGGAACACTAAAGAGTTTTCATTAATTCATTCATTTCCACTCAATCTTCATGTAAATAGGTAAAATTATCATTTTTATGCCTATTACATGGATAACAAGATTCAGTTTTAAATGTTACATGAATGTATGAAATATAAATTAATCTTATCCCATTCAAAACTTGTTCATATCATTTTAAAACATTCTTGAGATATAAGTGCAAACACTGCTTAGACATTATTTGTAACCGACTTGAATAATCTAAATATATGTAGGTAGTATTAAAATGAGTTCATTATTTTCAACGTTCAAACATAAAAACAAACAGATAAACTGACTGAAAGGTTAAAATTGTTATTTTGGCTTCTGTACCGTGTGGACTGTGAATGATGTTAGATAGTTATGTAATATATATACAATAATATGTTTTTAACCGACTTCAAAAAGGATTCATTTTTTTTTTATATTCGTTACCTTATAATTCTGTCAATTATAAACCGATTTGGGGAATTCTTTTTTTATCTGAAAGGATATACTTATTGATTGGCCCCGTAGAAATTTTATCAAAATCGCTACAATTGTTTTGAATTTTTTTTTAACACATTCTTAATTATAGACGTATTGCTTTGACGTATTCTTATTTATAGACGTGATGCTGGCATTTCCCTTTAATCTAAGTGAAACAAAAAACAATGGTATGAAATAGATTAAAACGCAGACTGTTTTAATCTAGTTCGTATCCTTGGTATTTTTTTATAAATGTTTGTAACTTAAATCGATTGGAGTCTGTTGTGTACGCCAATTAATTTAAAAAAAGAAATCAGAACCGGTTCAGCATTTTTTTTATACCACCAAGGTGGCTAACAAGTATACGGCTCACTTGATGGTAAGCAGTTACCGTAACCTATGAACACCTACAATACCAGGGGCGTAACGCGCGTATTGCCGATCCTGAAGAAACTCAGTCTCTTGGAGAAGCCTCGATAGGGAGCTCATTCCATAACTTAAACGTTCGTGGTATCTATTTGAATTTAAAATATTCATTAACGAATATCGACGCGAACAAAATCGCGCGTGGAAGTTAGTTTACCAATAAAAATATACGCGCGACCACCTCGAAGACAAAGGGCGTTTTTAGAAGTATATTATGTGTGCACGGCACAAGTAGCGACAAGTCCGCTGTCTATATTTTGTGTATTTAATAATTTTGTTTATTTTTACCCAGGTGTGGCCCGCTTCCCGCTGTACTCTTTGTTTCCGACGCCGGGCGGCAATCGTCCAGCTATACACAAAGGTGAGAAATAGAAATTAACGAACTTGCTAGTGGTAGTTTTATACTAAGACAAAACTATGATCATTAATTGCGGACAATATTAGTGAAATAATTATTAAATATATTGTACACAATAGTACAAAAATACAATAGTTTTCACTACGGGTTATCAAGTTTATCGCGATTTTTGCTCCTTCTAAGAGGGTAGGCCTCTTCACACAGACAAATTAATAACCAATATAATTTATACACATGCAAATTTACATTGAAGTAGATGTAAAAACGAGAAGCGACAATTCTTAATAATTTTAAAATTGTCAATCGCGAATCCTACTATTTCATCATTGTGTCGCAGTCATACAAATAGGCCATAACTCAGTGAATGACTTGCTGAAAACTAATGCACTGATTTATACCTGTAGCCCTATAGTTCTACGATGTCAATGGTACAAAATATTTATTTACTTCCTCACTAATACAACGTATTATATTGGATGAAGAAGGACATAGATTATTTTGTATCTCGGGCAATAAATATATCTCTGTCACGCGCTTAAAGTCACGGGTAAAAGCTGGTCAGTACTGCTAAATTACGAAACAACATTTCTCACGATGATGTTATAAAGCTTGTCAGAATTTTAACCTGATATCGAAATTACGTTCCTAATTGGGCGATAAAATCATAAAAATTTTCTATTTAAAAATGTTTAACCTTAAAGGTTACTTGAATAAATATTTTGTTTATCTATTTTTTTTTGTTTTATTAGTTTTGTTCATTCTGACATACCACGTTAGCTTGTTTATTTAAATCAACCCAAGGGTTACCGGTTCCGTGGCAGATCCTCGGCGACAGGCGCAAACACACGGCGTACCTGACAGCCCGCCTCGCATCCACCGAACCAACATATTTTTGTTGTGACGTACTCGTTATAACACGTGACATGACTTATGAATATTGATCACTCCGCGAGAACTTGGGCACATATTTCAATATCGTAACACCAACGGAACGTAGTAGTGTTATTAGGTATTCTGTGTATAACTTATTTTTATAGTTTACACGTGAACATAGTAACAGTCAAATTACATTGCGCGTTCATGATATTTGAATACAAACTAGATGTCCGATCTGAACGCCAAAATCGGCCGATCAAAAACGCCTCACTGTGAGTTCTTATTTTGAAACGATTCTAATAGGACCTCCCTCGTATTTATCAATTCGTCTGAATTTTCTTATGCCCTTGTGACGCGATATCTTCGCCATTTATAAGTTGATTATAATTATTCTTCTGCAATCGGACATATTACAGAAAGAATGAATTGAGTTGATAGTAAACCATAGGACCAGAGGAGGTTTTTAATTCGGTTGTATTTTTTATGCCTGTTATCTCATAACTCCAGTAATAAACCGATTTGGAAAACTCTTTTTGATCTGAAAGAATATGCTTACAGATTGGTCCCATAGAAATTTTATCAAAATAGGTTCAATAGTTTAGTTTCAAAGTCGAAATAAGTGGTTTCGTCACAATTGAAATCGGGTTTATTTTCTCATTTTTACTTTGTTTTTACTCCACAGAATGATAGCTTCAGTCATCACAAAATCGAAACGAAATCTACGTAAAAGTGAACCCTATCAATAGATTTTGCTCCACAATCAAGTTATTATCCATTCCGCAAAATAGAACAGCCGCTTCAGACGTCACAGTTGAAATTGGACTAATATCCCATAAACTGTATTGATTAATTGCAAAAAGAATTGTTAAAATCATTTTAGACTTGGCGACGTGATAGCGTAACATAAACTCAGAAAAAATTCAGACGAATTGAGAACCAACTTCTTTTAAAACTCGTTTAAAAATATTATAGAATAACTGTCGCGAATGTTACCACACTCGAAGTAGTCATCTGTCCGGACTACTAATACTTGTTTCTTTTTTATTTTCATTGTGATCACCATCGTACGCCACATGTGCGCAGGAGTTGAGCAACTGCGTAGTATCAACTCCTTGTCGTTTGTAAACATATTATATATCATTAGAAGTACTGTGTATTAATCGTTAAAATACATAAGGCCATTGTACTGTAGAATCGTCTTTAATCCGGATGTATGATGTAATAAAACTTGTGGATAGAACTTGAAACAGAGCTCCGTGCTACGCTATTCTTTTTTTTTATGAAACAGAATCGCAAACAAGCTGCCTGTTCAGATGATGGAAAGTGGTAACCGTCATTTATAGACATGAGCAAGTACCATGGATATAACAGAGTATACTGTTTCATGTATTCGTTTTCATCATATTAAGCAGATTTTCCATTGCAGACAATTCGATCTTATGTCGCGAACCGTATGCGATGTCAAACATCCTGTGTCTGACAGTAAATCTGGTGAAAAACCCTCACACTAAGGATGGATCAGATGTTGTGAAGGAGAGAAACTAGATGCTTAAAACCTCGAAAGATCCGCGACAGAACGATTCGCTAATGTGGCATTTTTTGGTGCACGAAATGGATTTGTTTTCAACTCGTGTCTATCTCTTGGTTTACCAATGCGGGATGGCAAGTGAGGATAAAGTCGTTCAGTTGGTCCATCATGTTAAATTAGCCGGAAATTAACCGTAATAATTGATGACTAAGAGGGACCACTCGAAGGCCAACTGGACAGGTTATGTTGCTAGCAAGGGAACCCTCAATATTAACAATCTCTTTCCCTCATTAAAATGTGGCATAGACTTATCCCTTGGTCACTTTCCCATATCCATATCGTAAAGCAGAAATGATGTTGTATTTCGGTTTGTAGGGTCAGATTAGATAAACTGCTCAGATAGATAAGGCCTAAATAGTAAATGCAATCTGTGTGAGACAAGAGGCCAGAACCTATCCTCGGGAATGATAACGTGGGGCCGTGGATGGTATAATATCTTTTACATTAGAGTCGTCTATACGTGATGAAATCTCCATCATTAGCATGCTTTAAAAGAGTTTTCTATCTCTATTGTTATTTCTATGATAGCTTTGAGCCTCTTAATTACATAGACTGTCAAATTAGTTTGGAATGATCATAGTGTTTGTTTTTTTTTTTTCGATATGTTGATATCCATTTAAAACAAAAAATACAATTCCACTGGTAGAACACTATCTTAAAACGATTCAGTTTCAACTTTATATACGTACATGACAGTTACCACTGCCGTCAATTTATTTGCTATCTCCACTTATTATTGGCCACGGGATTAAAATAATTGATAAACAACGCCGCGGGTTTTAAGCAGTTACACAATAAACTCGATGTAACTATAGTAATATATTACGAGCCACATGTGCGCGTGAG
Organism: Galleria mellonella; assembly: GCF_026898425.1. NCBI lineage: Eukaryota > Metazoa > Arthropoda > Insecta > Lepidoptera > Pyralidae > Galleria > Galleria mellonella. Next base: position 1,417,874 of record NW_026441978.1, read on the forward strand.
TCGCCAACTGCGGAGTGACAGTATAATTAAGGTCCCACGTCCCTTGGGCCACGACGGAAATAGACTCGTCCACTCACGCGCAACTATTGCATGAGTGTATACAACGCGGGAATATTGGGAGATTTGCACATCTGCTGAATAAACTTTTAGGTAATCTACTAGGTACTAATGAGTTACCACGAATTGGCATCAAGTATTTTAAACGGGTTTTGTACGGATTCCCGAAGCCATATACATATTTAACGCACAAATTTGGACTGGCCTTTGAGATTGCTTGCTATCGCATTACTGAAGTAGTCCGACTAAAACAAGGTCAGCTTCATTTGCTTCAGCTTATCTGTGGCTCACTTGTTTACTACATGTTTTTGTGAATGGAATTGTGCAATTTATGTATATGTTTAAATTAACAAGTGACATGTCAGTTCACAGGAGTGGCGATTCCATGAGCGATAGCTCAGTGCATTAGTGTCTATAGACAATGCCACTTTCCACCAGTCGGGCCATTAGTATTCGTAGATTAGAAGTTTTATGGGTTACCTCGTTTTGGTATTTTCACCAGTATTAGATAATAGTAACACCGTAGCGCGACCACTTTGGTCTTCAGCATTGGCATCTGGAAATGAGCATGTAGCAACTTTGGTTGCTAGCGAATTGCTCGCAACTTCGAATTGTCCTATAGCCGTGTATACTAAGTAGTCAAGTAATTGGTGGTGAAACACAGGTCGTTTTTCTGTGTTAGTACATGGCAATAGAAATCAACGAACTGTTTCAAAATACTTTATGATTTTAAAATAGTACACGGCCAAAAAACGGCTAACGGCCAACTGATGGAAAGTGGTAACCGTCGCCTGTAGACATGAACAGCACCATGGGCATCCTGTAAACTAACTGTGTGTGTAATTTCTCTACCATATCTCACCCTTCAGACCGAAACATAGCCATGCAAACAGCTACTTCACGCCAGAAACACGAGTGGAATATAGATATCTATGCAGAAGACTTATCTCTTTGATGAAAAATATAAGTAGAGTCGCGAAATTTCTTATATCTGTGAGTTTGAGTAAGTATAACCTGTGTATTTCTTTGTGCAGTGACGGAGAGTCTGCTGTCGACGTCACTGTCGAGTTTCGGTGTGCCGACCCCGCCACCGAACTCGCCGTACTCGCCGCTACAGCTCGAGTTGCTTAATTGTTCCCAGCGAGTATTACTCACTGACAAGTGAGTAAACTGACAGCTTATATATCATGTTGGAACTAACAACAAGGAATTACACATAGAAGGAGTGATAAAATTATCAGTTCATAGCAAGCTAGTGTATAGAAAATCTTATACGGCCGTATAACCCTACCAAATTCAGATACAACCTGCTTGCATACTTTATACATAAACTGTGGCTAATATATAAACTAGTAATATAAAATTTGTTATTGTCAAATATTTGACATATCAAACATTTTCTATGCACTAGTCTGCTATGAATTGAGAAAAATAGCGACTGAAGGTGTACCTTTCGTCCTCTTTTATAAATAAAATAAAATTATATTATATTTTTAATTATATTTGCATAAGAAGAAACTATAAGATTTACAGTTTTTATTTTTTCATTTCTTCTATGTAATTGTTTGTTCTTAGTGTTGGAATCGAAACCATTAGCAACTTTTATGGAAATATTTTGTCAAAGTCAGAATGTTTTTCCCAAAAAAACTTACCGAACACGAACAAATAACTTTAAGCATGCGAAACGTTAAATTTTTATTCTCTTCTTAACATGATTCTTATGAATAATTTTCATTTCAGCTATCAAAACTTATTTATTTTTTTACTAGCGCGAATAGCTAACAAATAACAATGCTTCAATCATGACAAGGTGATATTACCTTCCACCATACACATAATCATAGAATAGACTATAACGCACATGGTATTTTTCGTCCATTGCTACTCCTAAATTTAACCCTTCTTTGCATGATTTTTTATTGGTGAAATAAATCAAGGTGATGATATTATAATTCATGTTCAAAATTAAAGTAAAAATGGTTGACAGCTGTTTTTTTTTCTGCAATGAACATTAAAAAGGTATCCAGACACTATCAACTTAAAGTGAACTTGTTCTTTTATATAATTTTTGGGCATTCAATGTTATGATGGAAATTTCCACCAGTATACAAAGAAGGGTTAAATAGGCGGCCCACCGCAGATGAAATCTTCGAAAAACTTTAAATTCATATATTCATTAACATCCTAACCTTTTAACAGGGAACCCAACAAAATGGAAGAGGCTAAGCTAGGCAAGCCATGCTTGCCTGACTCGCTCTGCTGTCCTGGTGACCGGCAGATCATCGACGGGCTCGCCGTCATGCAGCCACTAACCATAAAAACGGAACAAGCGAAGCGCTCTTGCAATAGTTGCCTGACGAATTCTCCTAAAAAAGTTAGTACTTATTTATACTAATAAATTAAAAACTAAAATCATTAGATAAAAAATGTTTTTTACATATTTTCCAGTTTTCTAAAGACGAAAGGAGAGTCAAACGAATGAATCTTTATTCTTCGATTGGTCTAACCGTTTTTTTTTATTGAGACTCAGAATGACGTACAAGCTGAAAGCCTACGTCATCAAAATAGTCCGTCTAATTTTTCAATTAAATGTGTGTGATCATATACAAATATTGGTCGTCTGTTTGTGTTTGTGAGGAAACTTCTTTAGTAATGGTCCGGTCAGAGAAGTATTGCTTGGTCGAAACCTTGTTAATGTTTTTATTTACACATTTTTTTTTTTTGTATTTTGGATGGGCGTGTCTTGTTATCGCAGTCTATAACTGTCTATGTGTATAGATATGATATATCAGCCAATAAGTAGATTTGAAATGAGATTTTGAAATTACAGGGTTAGAGAGGCATGACTTATTAGTTCTCTACGGAATAGCAACATATGGAGGGTATCATAGGCGACTCAGTACACTCTGTTGTTTATGGTATTGTTCATGTCAGTATTTTTACCATTGTAAGTTGCATAAAAAGCAACAAATTTTATTTAGGTCTGTCTATAAATAAAAATTCTTAAATACTTCATAATGCGAGGAATTGCTACGATTTAAATAAATGTTGTCTCTGGGCAGGGTTTTTATTTAAATAGTTTTCGTTACCAGAGCTCGACTCGTGCACGATCAATACTCACGGTTGTTCTATATTTAAAAATTTGGTTAATTAAAAATAGGTTGTCCACACGGACGGCGGGTGCAGCCGGACGAACCCGGTGACCTGGCTGGGGGTCACGGGGCAAAACGTAGTCCAGGTCAAGAGAGAGCCCCAACACGTCCACGTATCCGAACTGGTCGCTGTGAAACTGGAACAGGCGTCGCCGGGCAACAAGCCCGAGCACGCGCCCTCGATACCGGCATCTCTGAACAATGGTGAGTTATCTGTGTTGTTATGCGTTCCTAGTAGTCGCGTACGGTAATACGCGAGACGGCGATGGAGCAAGAAAGAGTGCGTTCAATGGGTATGATGTGTCGTCATATGACACGATAGGTCTCCTTTTACTTTAAAATAACTAGGTACTAGACCGATAATGTGGGTAATTTTCAATAATACTGATAAATAACTTAACAAAGAAATAAATGGGTTTAATTTTGAAACATAATTCTCGATCTCTACTAAATTAAAAATTTTTATTCGAACAACGAGTTGGTATGAATTATTGTTTTTATAAAATCAATTAGTTTTCGATCTCTCTCTAAAATTAAAATGTTTATTTTATCAAATTTAAATTAAACACCAATGGCGTCGATTCTGAGGCGCCATTTTTGTAAACCTATCTACTAACCGTTTCAATTTGATAGTTTCTCGAAATTATTATTTTATAGGCTACTTTAAACAAAATTTATAAAAATTTTGCCTTAAATCTATTAGAAATTTAGTTCATATTGGTCTTTAGAATAAAAATTTTGCTGTGATATCAAATTGATTCTAATTTTAGACATAGGTTTAAAACGGCGATTTAGAATCGTAAGACAATAAATATTTTATTAATACGCTTTTATTAATTGGTTTTCTGTTGTTATTGTTGCATTACACGTATATTACAAAAATCGTTAACTGCTTAACTAATGTTAACGCTTAAGACTACATACAAACTTCTAATGATCATGAAACTCTAGTTTCACTAAGGTGATTATGTTTGCGAATTCAATTGTGTACGTAGACTCTTGGCATTTTGGACTATTAATGGTATAAAATGATATTTTAATAAGTAGAAAAAAGAAATCATACTTGTGTAAGTATGGTGCGGAACTTCAAATTGCTACTACTTTAAATTTCGCTTGGAAACATTTGCTTTCAGCAATAATACAACCTTTATTGTATTTATATAAGTGTATGTGTTTGTAACTATTGTTTGTGTGCTTTTTTTTATCTGATTTATAAGTAGTAGGTACAAGTTTTATTCAATCATACAATTTGCCATTTGAAAAACTATTGCACTATATTAGCTTACTGCCATTGGTATAAACTGTAAACTCTTAATTTATCTCTTAACCTAGTATTTAAATTTGATAATTTCGTAAATAAAATAATTTCATTTTCTGTTAGCTCATCATAAACTAAATTTATAACAATTTTCACTTAAATCTATTATAAAATTAGTTTACATTGGTCCTTACAATAAAGATTTAGTTTTGATATCAAATTAAAATTTTTGTTTTAAATATTGCTTTAGAGACAGCGCCTTATAATCGGTCCCACTAGCTAACTTAGCTAGCTAATAAATAGTAGTACTCCTAAAAACTGACTACAAATTTATTTGATAGTAAATCAGCTTTTAGTAGACCAATAATCAACATTAACCTATGAATAGATGATGATGTCACTATCATAATTGTTTATTGTTTTAAAGACAGTGCTTTACGCTATTGGCTTCAAACTTAATGTAAATCTGCCTTTTGTCCTAACTGAACCGGACCCTCGTATGTTAAATAATATCTAGACATAATTTTAGTTCTCTTTTATTTTTTTATGATTTCCTTTCTCAAATTTTAAGTATTACATGTCTTATGACCAGTTTCGAGGTTATTTGTACTTTCTATAACACAAAAAATCAATTAATTTGAAAATTTTATGAAAAAATGCTTAAAGTAAATTGCAATAAATCATAATCATCATAATTTTAGTTTAAAATTTATGATAAAACGATTGTATAGTTATATATAATTGATATGGATGCTACAATGGATAGTGTGTTTATTCAGATTATATTACAGGTTCAATTCCCGTTGGTATTGCGGTCGCTCGGCAGCGAGTCGGCGATGCGGGCCTACTCGCTGCCCTCTCGCAGAAAGACAACCAACAAAGAATGCACGATATCGGTATGTCTACATCACTATTCATTGACATAAGATAAAGATAATGATTTCCCCTCACTACAAGGAAACTCGTTCTCTTTCTGTCTGAACCGAACGAGCCGAACAACATTCCCACTCGCTCGCACAATCTTATCGTTGTTATTGACAGTCACGTCGATAGTGCTTGCGCCATCGATAGGCTGACAACTCCTCGATACTTCTGTAAGCCTGGTACTACTATGTATTTACCGTGATGCGCTTGGTAATGAAAAAAAAAGTAAATTAAAAGCTATCGAAGGTCAAGTAAGCGAACGGGATGATAGATTAGAAAAAATCGCGTCAACTGTATTGCGTTGCATTAAGATCCATTTTTGAGTGATATTCGCGAATTAATTACAGGCTGTTCTAATTTTAAGGTGTTTATTTATGAATTGTTTTATATATTGTTTTTTTTTACTAACGAAAACTGAAAAATATTTGCGTAAATCCATTTTATTGTTGTTTGATAGTTGAATTGTGTTTTTATTGCATTAAACTTCGAGATCGGTCTCGTTTTGTATATTACCTTTTACAAGCGTGTGTGTCGACATCGCTTGTTCGTAATATATGATTTAGATTTCTAAAATGCCTACATAATTTATTGTCGGTTGATAAGTTTCCAATTAAGGTATAATTACATTATAGGCTATGTATATTCATGAGGCGATTATGGACAGAATTTGTTGGTAAACATTTTTCAACTGTTGATACCATGCGTGAACAATGCAAAAAAAAAACTTAAGTATACTTTTGTTATAGAATCATTTAGGTACTTTAAATTTATGCGAATTATTTTTATATATGTACTATGTATGTTCATATACAATAACTATCTGTATTTTTATTGAAATACAATATTAGACATATAGGTTTATTCACGTTCCCGCCATTACGATTTTTAGGTTAACTTCGAACTCATTGCATTATGAGCCCTGAGTCATAAGCATATTACACAGCCGCGTTGTAAATAGTACTGATTTACCTAATTGCAACTTCGAAAATAAAATGTGAATAACACTGATATAAATAAATAATGGTAAATTTGCAATGATTTATTATATTTTTTGTTTAATTTTATCATAAGACTCTCTTTAAAATTTTATACTAAGAAGCTTACAGTAATTTTAAAGTATTAAGATTTTCGTATATCTCTATGTATATAATAATATATATAATGTAGTTTTAAAGTCATAGAAGGAAAACTTTTATAAATTTATTTAGCCTGAAAAAAGATCAGGCAATTGCTATGATTGTGTGGTACTTTTTTATACCACGAAGATGGTAAATAACCAGACAGCCGTTTCGTAGTAAATTTATAAGTAGAAAGTACTCTGTTCTTACAGATGAGTAATTTAAAGATTGTCCTCCAAAGAAAAATAAACCAGTTATATTGATTTAAATAGTAAACCCCTGAACCGATTTCGATAAAATTTCTATGGGACCTATCTGTGAGTATATCCTTTCAGATAAAAATAGAACTTTCCAAATCGGTTTACGACTGACGGAGTTATGAGGTAACAAACATAAAAAGTCACAATTTTTATAAATATTACAATAATACATAAATTTTTCTAACCTATAGGTTTCCCGTAACGTATATTTTTCCTGTTTTATATGAACGAACTACTCAACCATATTAAATGCCTACATAATTGCGGTTTTCCTCACTCCGCTGACATTTTAATGTATAGTAAGTAATATTCCATTTGTGTGCAGCTTTTGTAATGCGATTTATGGTGTTAGTATCCGACAATTATATGCTAATAAGAAATTACGTATCATCGATATAGCTTAAAGATAGTATAGTTAATTTAAGTAAACTCGTATATTAATACTGAAATTCCATAAAAGACATTTTATATTCCAAATATGAATAGTTAATAATATAATTGGCCCATCAATTCACATTCTCATTTTCCGTTTCCAATTTGAGAAATATTCTCCGACATCTTATTATGAATGTCACCTTTTTCAAGTAGGTAAAATTAACTATTTTTATTTTAATTTAGAGTATTATAGTCATATATCTTTTTGGGTTCCGTACCAAAAAGGGACGAAGAAACACTTACGATGTAGCTTTGTCAGTTTATCCGTCTGTTACAGCGTTATATCTTAGTAATTACTAAATATATCGACTTGAAATTTGGAATAGTATTACATATTGTTGGCTCATGCATTTTGCAATCGAAATAATAGATTTTTTTATATTTCATGTTAGGAGTTCCTTATAGGAATTTTGAGTACTAATGGAGTACTCAAAATTTTAAAATAAACTTACTAGTCCAAGTGGTATTTGTACATTTTAAAACTAATTTTTGTTTATTTTATGCTATAAAGTTTTTATTAGAAAAAAAAGACATTTTACTCGTAAGAGATTATTTTACGAACCTTTGGCGAGCGAGTACAACTTACACTTGACTGTATATATTATATTAAGAATGCCTTAATAAATACAAACATGCTAACTCTAGATTAAACCTTTTGCAATTTCTTACATTAAACTTTTTATTCATAGCCTAACAGTAAAGCTAGCAAAGTAAATAATTTACCGTCTAGGAATTTAAAATGATTCTTATAAAACTTATTACGCAGTTACAAAGGTTAACCGCTTATGGTTAATCGATTACTAACGCCTGACATTTATCTTTACTATTATAATAACATCTAAAGAATTCTAACCGCTCGATCCTTCAAGGCTTCGGGTCGAGCGGACGCAATATTTCCGTTTTTGTCGTTCAAATGAAAGTTATTGTAGAGACATGACGGCGTCTGTATTCTTATGGCCACCATATATTCACCTCACGCTTTTTTTTAATTGCAGCTTTTTATCATTACTTATGCTTGTCAGGTAGAGGAGTTCGGATTCGGGTATATTTTTCGAGATGGGTATTCACATAGTTTCAGATTTGTTGATGTTTCGATTGTACCATGCCTATAGGTGACGGTAATCGCTTCCATCAACACTTTAGTTTTTTTTTTTTCATTACAAGTAACATGTAAATAGAATGTAAATAAATATTTCGATTGTATAATGTAAATTATTTCAAACAGTATGTGATGCATCAGTATAACGTGTGAAGAATTTTCAGTATTTTTTTTATTTATGCAACTTAAAATTTTGCAACCGCAAACAAGTTGACGGTCTACCCGATGGGAAGTAGTAACCGTTGTCTATAGGCGTGAACAGTGCCACAAACATAACATATAGACACATATAACATATAACAGATACCATTCACGCATTGCCATTCCATCATTGAGTACTAGTGTGTTATGCCTCGGTACCCTTTAATTTCATTGCCATATCCCTCCAAACCGAAACACAACTGCTTCCCGACAAAAACACGAATGGGACAGAGGTACTCCAGCAGACGAATTTTGGACAAAGTCTCCCTCTGATGTTATCCCCCTGTTGTATTAGAGAGCATGCTTCAATTTTTATGCCGACTCCCCTACCACTATTACTATTCTAGGTTGTAAATTAACATCATTTAACTAAACGGATACTGTAAAAAGTTGTCTGCCTCGGTTTTCATCTATATTTGCATTTCTATGCTGAAATTATAGGCATAACGCCGTAAGGCCTAAAGATCAGCGACCTAAGAGCGTTCATATTGTATTTTGTGAAGTCCATTTTGCTGTTCATATCTGTTCATTCTGCAATGGTTACCAAATCCCATAAGTTGTCTCGTATGTATAAAACAATTTTTTTATGCTGCTTATGGCAATCAAGCTATTGACTGACGCCTATAGACATGAGCATTACTATGGACATAACAGAGTATACTGTTTCGCCCATGATACCCCCCACGCGTTGCTATTCCTGAAGAGTCAGGTGTTATTCTTCTGTACTCTGTAAACTCACTGTCATATCCCACCCTTCAAACCGAAACACAGCCATAGAAACAACTGCTTCACGGTTGAAACACGAATTGGAGAGAGGTGTTCAAACAAACGACTTTTGTACAGTCTTCAAATTAAAGTCATTTGTTGGACATTCGCCCTAATTATTGTAAATCTATAATAGTATTCGTGCAATGCATAATTAAGATTACATGCAACACGCGCTCTTTATTGCGAATATTTATTTGTCATTTTAATGATCATCCAGAAGTTATTTATGGTCGTGCAACTTGCATGAAGCACGAATATACATATATCCTCTTATTCATTTTAATTTTTTCATATTAGCCGTTAATTGTCCATTCCTAAACATAGGCCTCCTCCATAAAGGGCGTTTTACCAGTTGCCATGCTTGGCAGGCGGGTTGACAACCGCAATTAGGCTCTTGATGATGTTTTAAGAAGAACGCTGCTGCTAATCCCGACCATTAAGTTTCCTTAGTCGCCTCTTATGACACCCACGGGAAAGGAGAGGATGACCAATTATATATGAGGACCACACGGCTTTATTCATAAAAACACTAAATGCCTAAAACCTATGTATTTTAACTATTTAATTGTTTTATTATGCACTAATGAATAGAATTGAAAGAAACTGACAAAGTTAAGTTTCTTAGCTTTAATTTGTGTGAATAAAAAGATTAAAATTTAGAATAGACCTGACAGACTTTGCTTTGTCTAAATTTCAACAATTCTTTCCTAAAAGCTTTAATAAAATCATTAAGAACTTAAAATAAAAATTGCTAAACCGGTTCATCTATTCTCAAGTGATGCTCTTACCAGCGAACACGTTACCAACAACACCATTAATATTAATTTCCGATTTGGAGAATTGGTTTAAAAATCAGTTAAACACTTCACCTGACCGATTGGCAAGCGAAGTTAAATAACATTTTGTAACGTGCTAAGATCAAAGAAATGTAATGAATAATTTGTCACATCTATTTTGCATAGGAGTGCCAATTTCTGTCATGTCTAATATTTACTCGTACGTATAATAAATTGCCGTGTGTGTCCCGGTATAGGATAGACCACCCCTTCCTTTCCCGTGGGTGTCGTCAGAGGTGACTAAGGGATCTTATGGTCGAAGGATGGGCAGCAGCGTACTTCTTAAAAAATGACCAAATCCTAACTGCGGTTGCCAACCCGCCGGCCACGCGTGGCACCTACTGGCAAAACTTCCCTTATGGGGAAGACTTATGTTCAACAGTGGATAGTTAACGGTTAAAATAATAAAAAAGTAATAAATACTTATTATATTTATTAGATTCTATTTCCGCTTTAAACACTGATTTAATTCGTATAGAAAAAGAACTATTTATTGATAGATCTTCGTTCCTTATTACTATTATATGAATCGATATATTAGTTTCCACTATAGAAATAGCGCAACATTGAGAAATATTTCACACTAAGGCTTTGTTTTTACACTGCGTTCTAGATTTAGCATTACTTGAAATCCAGCAACGGCTATCTAGGTCTATTGATCAATATTGTAAGTTACTGGACAGTTTTTTAATTCATTGATAAAAAGTGCATCACACTTAGACCTCGTTCCCGTTAGAGTGCAATAATCAATAGGCGATTTTCGCTGGAAACGAATGTGCTAACATGCATAAGAGTTCGTTATTAAATTTACTTATACAATAGGGAATGGTCAATAAGTTGTATGTACACTTAGTTGATGGGGTAATCATTGCTTATAGAGAGATAACAGGATACGTGTTGTCCTTCTAGGTTGCTGCTTTTAAAGATAGTATCTTTTGAATTATGTATTAGTGAGTGGTTAATTTAATCACGCCTTCCTTTCCCGTGGGTGTCATAAGAGGCTTAGGTTCTTGTGTTTTTAGTTATTGACGTCTGAATACCTCAATTTATTATCATAAAACTTGGCATACACATAATATTTAAATTTAAACTCGGATACAGCTGATTTTTTTCACAAAACATGCAATTTTGGGTATATTCAGTGTATTTTATCAGTGAATTGTATATCACTGTACTTATTTGAAGTTGACATTAATTCGAATTTATATAAATTGGCTGGAAATCGATGTTTGCCAGATATGATAATACGAATGCGTTTACATTGAATAATTTTAGAAATATTCTACCGTTATGTACGTGACTCAACATTTCAGTTTACACAGATTCAATAAATACTTTGTATATAGTGTACATTATATGTAAACAGCAAAATTATTACATTGCTTTGTAAATATATTATACATGGTGTGTGCAAGTATTTATTTTTAGTAATGGAAATATCTTTAATTTCTATTCTTTCGCTAGGTATGTCATGAACTAGACAGAGTAAAGAGAGGGAAGGAATTGCATAAATATTTACTATTGTTGTTTTGATTTCTGTTTTTCACTACTGCTGCCCACTCACTACTTCCTATGCCACTGTGTCAGGTTGACTGGAAGAGATCTCTATTAGAGATAATTTCACCTTTGTTTACATTGTTATTAATTGTTATTATTACTGTATGTTTTAGTGCAATAAAGAATATGTAAAGGAATCAAGTGACAAAGGTCAAAGTCTTAAATCTCTTGCTAACGACTTTTATAATGGTCTCATGCATACAAGTACATATACATCGCAGAGATTTTTAATTCAAGTGTCCTTTACGTTTATGCAATCTAATTCTCGTAACTGCGTAATATAGTTGAAGGTATTCATCGTATTTTAATGGAATGTAACCTTAGATTATATAGATAGAATGTCTCCTTACAAATGCTTCGAGAAAAGCGGGTCAACTTTTTCATACAATTCTGCGTGATAAATAGTTACGAGTGATTCCTTTGCAACTTCTATAATTATTTTGTCTTATAATTTCTGCATCTTTTTAATGTCTAAATACTCATTTTATTTATTAAATAACACGTCCAAATTACATTTTATGTGTAAGTATATAGAATACTGATAAAAAAAACGAGTCAGCTAATTTGACAATTAGCTGACAAAAAGTTGACCCGTTTCTGAGGCTCGATGCTCTATCTATATAGTCTAAGGTACGTACCTAAACACAACGTTGAAAGAAATAGCCCTTTAGTCCAATTACATGGCCACAGTTGACCACATCGACCCCCAATGGAATACTATCGCGCGATAGCATCGCTGAAGCAGCCGGATGCAGTTTGTAATTATTTACACCGCGCCAATTACATGCTAATCAGAGTCGTACAATTACAATAAATTGCGCTCGCTTTTATAGCTTCATGAATTTTCGTGTCGCAAAAAAATATGCCTTTTATGAACAACCTGTATATTCTTTGATGATAGTGAAACATGCGATTCGGTAAATTTTTAAATCGACGAGTGTATTTTATTCTTTATGTTAACTGCAACTTGAAATGACGAAGTCTTCTCTATTATTTTATAAAGTATCTGTCCGCGTTTGTCTCTGTCTCCCTTTAATTCTTTTAAACCACACAACGGATTTTAATATTGATTTCTCTGTCATTTATATACCCATGTTTTTATGGAAGGTTTTAATGTAATCCTAATGAAACTTTTATGTAAGTTCAAAGTTTTGTAATAAAAATCCTTGGGAAACCAGGGCGGATCACTAGTTTTGTTATATTTTGACATGTCACATAAACTGATAACTAATTTAGATCGAAATTAAAAGAAAGTTAATTGTTATATATATATTTGCTATTTCGTTTTCTACGCCAGTATCAGTATCGTATGTGTATATTTTTTAAAATCATGTTTGTCAAGTATTGTACAGGGACTGAACCTGTAACCATCAGACGCTGAGACTGACGCAATGTGCTTATTTACACTTTTTAGGTAAGGTTTTGATAATAATGACAAATCTATTCTGATTACTGCAAAATATATGTGGTCAGCTAGAGAGATAAACATGGTGAAGTTTTAAGGGTTTCGTATTAGGCTTTTGTAATGGAACCCTAAAAATCGATTATTATTATTGCTCCCCCTGTAAACCCTCGAGGCCTCTCAATGCAATAAACACATAATCGACACACGTGTATACAGAAATAATCTTTATTCACACAGCTACAAAGTTGTATATCGAATACCAGGGTCACAGGAATAGGAGAAGTGCTCGTAAAGTATAGTAACAATTAGAATATGATGCATGTTTATACCAACGTACAGGGTAATTGCACCTCTATGTTTAGAGACTAAAAATCTATTTTCGCTTACATTCATTATAGTTAGTAGTTATAACGCCCGCAGTAGTGGTCGAAAACATGTGGGCTCATGACGAAATATTATGTATAAAAATTTGATTTAGCGCTCTGCAAATGACTGGAAAAAAGCGGTTTGATAATAGAAGTTTTTATTTTTTATATATTTTGTTCTTTTTTCTTTTTAGATTATTTATATCGCCTAGTAAGTGCAAATAATATAGGTGATTGATATATACAAAAGAATGTAAAGTACAGTCAAAAACTAATAACGCACTGTATATAATAGAGTGCATTCCGCCAAATATTCATTTACCCCTTTCTTTATAAAAACTAAAACCTTTTTCAATTCTATTTTAGCTATTGAAATATTTTGTCATTTTCTTTTAAAATAAAAAGACAAAATATTTCATCAGGTAAATTAAGTTTATGAGACGTTTGGCGTTATATATATATATATATATATATATATGACATGTTTTACATGTGGATGTGAATTTAAGAAATTAAGAATCGGACCATATAAACAACACAAACGCGCTTATCGCTGCTTCACTGACGTGATTAGAAATCTGTGATAATGTAATACATTTTTATAATTCTCTAAATATCGAAAGAAATAAATGAAAAAGCTAAATTTCATACATTTATAAACACTTCGTAAGTATATAAAGTTTGTGTATGATTAACATTGTTTACTTTTATATTACTCATGGTTGGCCCCGAGCCCCGCGTGTAGATAATGGTGTTTATTTTATTTATGTAGGTAAGTACTTGTTATTTTAAAATATATATATATATATATTAGTAAACTTATTTAAATATCGGCTTCTCCATTCCACATTAGCTTACTGACCCTTTGAACTATGTTAGTCACTGAATTTCAGTTATATTATACATTAATCGAATTCATCTCAGTAAACCCAGAACCGATGACCAGCAAAGGCAAATATTAGTTAAGAGATATAGACCTCGTTTACGTTGTGGAGCAAAATAAATTAATGGGTTAAGACTTATTTTCGTGGAGAATGGTAAAATAATTTGATTACATGTTTTTGTTTCCATAAACTAAATAATTTTATTCTTATGATATTGCTTCTTCTGTCTTTAATTTGATTTGGATCGAAAAGAACCAGCTTTATAATATCGGCAGGAAAGGGTTTCTTTAACAAACAATAAAAATCATCGGTTTTCATACAATAAAGGTGCAATTGATAAAAGTACAGAGCGTAGTTTAAAATCTGTAGAATGTACAAAGTATTTAAAATACAACACACATTAATTCAAGTTACATATATCAAGATAGTAAATTATCTACAGAGATTATGGCAATGACCTTATCGCCGTTTAGATAAAGCTCACAAAAGTAAAGCTTAAACAACATGGACTTAGTTAAGCTAACATACTTCTAGTTAAAGATGGCGCCACTGTCAAGCCCGCCGCAAGCAGCGGTGCAACGAGGAGAATATTTCTAATCACGTAGCAACGATTCGGGCCCGGTCGCCCGTCACAAACGTTCCGCGCACTCCCTAGGAGAACTGTAGGGCTACCAATTGTATAAGTGAAATTATTTATTTATTTTAAATAAATAAATAGATATTAATAATATAAAGACATTGTATATAAAATTCTCTATTAAATAATGATATATAAAAATGTCATTATTGTTATTGAAGAAATTTGTGTACTACATATTTCATAAAATTTACTTTATTTCGTAAAATACGTTTTAATTAATATACATTTATAATAGTAATTCTGAAATAACATTATGTAGGATAAAAATGTAAGGCACTTCTAAATTATTTACAGCCGTTGATTTATAACTTGTATGAGCAGATTTTAAATTTTCAATTAAATAAGGAAATTTTCCAATTTCAATTATTAATTTGCACGCTCAGAAAATAAAATGAGGATTGAGTCATTCACTGACCTATGTTTGTTCGATTTTCCAATGCAAACGAAGATTAATGATTCAATACTCGCAACAGCTGTCACTATTTACGAAATAATTTTACAATAATCCCCATATTTTTGTGTGATTGAGTGAATTGGGACTTTTAAATCATTTTAAACTGAATAAAATAAATGTTTAATCAATATCAAGCAAACATTGCTATTGTTTAATGAAAATCTTGTATGTTGTGTTTACTCAAGCGATGAGTCAGGCAAAAGTAAGTATGTATATTACTCATTAATTTTACGTTCACCATATGGGGATTCTCTGTTAATTTTATAAGTACTTAGCGAAAAATACACATTAGCTGTGCTGAGTTGATCTCTTTTTCTCATAATAATTTTAGTTTATTACTTTCATTACAAATATGTGGAATGCAGCTGACTAATTAATAAAATATTTTGTACCGATGATGCTTACTTATCCAATAAAATAGGTAACTGTCGAAAACACTAGATATTTTGTAGTTTATATTAATTCGATTCCTTTGTGAGATGTAAGATTAGATATGATGAACACTTACATTATTCTTATTGTATATTCAACAAAATTCTAGCCAGAGAATTTTTATTTATAATCACTTCGAATATTAATACTGAACAACAAAATTTTATAGCTCTGTTGTTCATCCCTGACCCATGATGTCAGAAGACAATTCCCCACGCGACCCTCCGCTCGAGGGTCGAGAGATTGCCGGCGCATACCTCCAGCCGACCACTGTTCCCCTGTTACTTGCTGTGACGTTTCTATCCGCTGTTGGCTAGCTAACCTACGAAGGATTGCAAAATAAAGTTTAAATAGATAGAGTATTATAAAATCTGACTGCTGGTTAAAAAATAGTAATTGTATACTAGGAGTATGTTAGAAATATTAATAATATCTGTTTACTTAATTTCAATGTACTCTTTAAAGTCAGTCCAATGATTTAAACTCAAAGGATTATTCTTAGTGATTTTGAAGACTTTTATTTATATAAAAACTCAACAAATAACGCAATATGTAGAATAATTTTAATCAGTATCATTTTAGATACTTTGGGTGAAAAACTTGGAAAGAATTATTATTGTACGCGATTCAAGAACAACTTGTCAAAATTCATTCTATATATATATATATCCAAATTTAAATACGATCACATAAATTATTTTTTTTTTAAGAATAAAGAAATAATAATATCAAGTTTGGATGTAATTTTAAATTAGAATAAAAACTTTACAAAATTAAATTTTGTAAAGTTTTTATTTTAAATTATGATAATTTTAATAACCGCAATTATAAATTGTTATTTTTTTATTTTACTAAAAATACAATGATTATTTTAACAAGTCGCTTCTAAGTGACATCACTAAAGTGACATGAATTCACAGGATATGCATTTTATTCACGATTTAAGTTCGTATGAAGCCGTGTAGTGATGTCCATGGGCCATAATCGCAATATCATAACGAGCCCGCAGTCACAACTGTCTGCTAAATGGACGATAATCTCCAATTTATGACTGTGAAAAATCATAGGCGATTTACCTCAGACTTCAAGTGAATATATGTATGTTGGCATCAATATTATACCGTTGTTAATTTATTAATTGTACATTATTTTAATTTTGTTTTTTATTTTTTAAATTATTTGTATGTAATTGGAAGTAAGATGACATAAATCTAAGCCACCAACAATCTATTATGAGGAATTGACAGTTGATGGGAAAGAAAGATTTTATAGTACAGGCAAACTCACAGTCAGACGACCGCTTATTAAAAATAAAGAAACGATTTTAATTCCACTTATGTATTTGTATACATCAACTACCGAATCGATGAATGAGGGTAACTCAGCCAGGATTGGTGGTTTTTGTCGCAGATTATGGTTGGCAGTGGCCATTGATAAGTTGAATGATTGCTATTAAATCCTTTGTTCGTATTTAATAAAAAAAATAAAAAAAACATAGTATTGATAGTAGCTAGGCTGTATTCTTATGGGAAGTAGTTGACCCTCAACAGTGGGTGGTAAATGAGTTGTTAAGTCAAGAATAAATAATTATAAACTAGACTTTTTTTTTTAATATCTGCACACAATCGTAGTTACATCGTAGAATTTTCCAATTTCAATTTTGTAATGTCCTTCTTTAAAATGACATATAGAATGGCAGTAAATAATTTCAACCTTAATACGTAGTAATTAGAATCAATTTCGATTGAATCATTTGTAGAGGGGTAGTTTAGCTAGGGTCTTCGCCTGTGTCCCTTCAGATGTTGTTTGTATAAAAAAAAATATTGTTGACTTTGCTATTACGGAGCGCGTGTTGACATTTATTTGCATTGCAATTGTAATTTTAAATATCATCCACGGCCACGAGTGGTCGTGCAAAGCATTTCGTTCGTTTTGTTGCTGCCGTTTTGGATAGGATTTTTTTTATGAATGATAATTGTATGGCAACCCCGCCTGCCACCAATCATCCAACACTGGCGGGGCACCAGTATTGGATAATTGGTGAAGGTGAAGGGGCAGGTCAGTTAGCCCATCGTGAAAAATTTAACGATAAATTAGTCACGACGGTGTCCAGGGGGAACCGCGTGGAGGTCGACCTGATAAGGTATATTGATAGCAATGGGAACTAACCTCTCCATTACTAACAATCCTTTCCCCCCTTTTCGATAGGGTGTGTTGTAGTATTCTTAATCTCTTGTCTATTCCTCTAAAGTTATGAACGTTAGAGCATTAGAACATTTAATACACAATCGAGACATAACAAAAAAGAAGCAGGTATGTAGGTACTGTTTACCTGCAAATGTTTTTACCATCGCGTTGTCCCGATTGTGAATTTAAAATATGTGTAAACAATGTGAAAGTTTAACATTAACAATTTTACCAGAGGGAAACTTTGTATAAAAGTCGATTGCTTGGGTACCTCTGTCCCATTAGTGTTTCAACCGTAAATCAGTTGTATTTACATGGCTGTGTTTCGGTTTGAAGAGTGGGATATGGCGTGAATTTACAGGGTACAGAGGAATAACATCTACGTCCTCAGGAATGGCAACGCATGGGGGGTATCATGGGCGAAACAGTATACTCTGTTATGTCCATGGTACTGCTCATGTCTATAGGCGACGGTTACCACTTTCCATCAGGTGGGCCGTCAGTTAGTTTGCCATTCTAAGTTGTATAAAAAAAAACTATTAGAGTAATAGACGAGAGATTTTTACGTCATAGTTATGAGATCTGTCTATTAAATTTGTCAATATTAATTCACTATTGAGGTTACGAGTATTAGATAAAAAATATTATTCCTCTGCTATTAAAATATTAAAACATACATGCCAATTTAAATTTTGTCCGATACTATTTAGTTAATTCTATGTAACTAAAAAATTTTGGTATATACAAAGTATATGCAGTTGCAAAAATATATTAGTAAAATGCACTATGCGTACATGTATAACATCAAAATTTATATACCTATATAAATATTTATGTAATATAATATATATATATACATATATATATATGTATATATATATATATATATATATATATATATACATATAAATTAATGCCACTTTTCGTTGCAATTTTATAACTCAAGAACGGGCTCTCCTATTCAAACTTAATGTTTAGGCTGTGTTCGGACTATTTAGTAGATGGTTTATGTGAAGTTTGCACAAGATCAGTCGAGCAATTCTTCATTTATCACATTTTAACAAATGAATTCAATAAATGGCGGATCATTTTGTTAAGGGGGATTTTTGTGTCAAATTCAAACTTTTTTTAAGATGGCGATTGTGCTGTCAAATTGAAACTTTTTTTAGTGTTGACAGTACAAGCATGTTGTTATGTCATTCATGCGGTCATTTAATTTTTTTTTTATTATTTTACTTTATACGTAGCGAAGCACGTACCGGACCGCTAGTATAATATAAAAATGGAATGAAAAATGCTTATGAATCTATTATATGATTTTGTAATCATAAGCAGCATTAGATGTTTTCATATGTGAAACACGTAGCGCCATCTAAGGATTTACTTTCCAATTCCAAGCTTTACCATGCTACATAACCTACTTCGTCTGCTTACTTATTTTGGTTCTCTGTAAATTACAGATTTTCATATTTTTATAACTAATAAAAAATATTATATTTTAAATGCGGAAGAAGTGAAAGAGGTTTGCTTGAATCGAAGCCTCTGGAGTTTCATTGTTTCTGCCTACCCTAATGGGAGACAGGCATGACAGATATACATGTATGTATGTATATTTTAAATATGAAATTTGTTAAATAGGTTTAAAGGACTTCAAAAAAATTTTGAGTTTTTTAGTATTTCTTATTCTGCGCGATATCTTCACCTATTTTTAACTTAAATTAAATTGAATTTTTTTTTTTTACAGTAATTTCCAATTTCATCCCAAATTCATATTCATATAGTTACTATTCAACATTTGGTCTACCATGAAATGAAATTCCGAAATTTCCGACTAAATTTTGTGTTTTTGTTTATACCAAAACCGGACCAATAAATGGAGTTCAACATTTCGTTCGCCATACATCCTATCAAAAAAGTCAAAAGGAACAATATTTTAACATTTTTAATATTTCCAAACGGCTTGTATTATGTAATTTTAACATCAAATTTCTGTTTCGTTTGGCTCTGAAATTTCGGAAAACATTTCATGGTAGGCCCACTATTTTGGACGCTAAATAGTTTCCCCATAAAGTCATTCTGTTCTCAGTATTTACTCTGCACTTGTATTTCTGAAAATATACAATTCAATTCGCTTGTTTCAATAACTTTTCAAATAACGTAGCCCTTGCATTGGCTCTGTAATCTTTTTAGATATAGTTTCAGTCTTTGATATACTTTATACTTTTTTTTTATACCACTGAGTCTACAATACCAGGGGCATTACGAACGCGTTACCGACCCTCTTCACCCCTTTTTTGAAGAACCTCATAATGTAGTCCCTTGGAGAAACCTCGATACACTTTCCATAACCTGAGCGTTCGTGGGAGGAAACATTTATTACAGTAATGTTTTTTACATTACTAATGAACAAAAATATTAAGTATACATACATACATACATATCTGTCACGCCTGTCTCCCATTAGGGTAGGCAGAAACAATGGAACGCCAAATGCTTCGATTCAAACAAACCTCTTTCGCTTCTTCCACATTCATCAATCTTGTCATACACGCTCGCCGGTTACGGGTACTTTTAAATATTAAGTATATAGGTCAAATTATTAGTTGCGTTACTCACAGCATGAGTAAGTGACGCTCCACTTCCGAGTGTTATCAGGTCACCTGATAAGTGGACCCGGCCGCGCTAGCCACGCGTGTTTATATATTTATATATTTTTTTAATGGATGATAATGGAATGGTAATCCCACCCGCGCTATCAGTATACACCGGCAGGGCACTAATGAAGGATGATAGGTGAGGATGGAGAAGGCCAGTTAGCCCATCGTGACGAATTCCACAAGAATTGTTCACGATGGTTTCCAGGGGGAACCACGTGGAGGTCGACCGAATAATGCATATTGCTAGCAATAGGGCTGTCAAACTCCATTGCTAACAATCCCTTTCCCCTTGTTTATATATTTACTATCGACATCTATCAACTTCTCTATCACTATTCACTGCTGAAGTAACTAACTAAAACAATGTTACACAATCATGTTTAAACGGCTAAATTGATTAAAATAAAATATGTCTTGGATATGTTTAGCTAAAAGTTAGTATACAATATTACCTCTTCATTCTCATGCATTACTAGTATTTTTTTTTATGGATGATAATGAAATGGTGACTCCGTCCGCGCTATCCGGTATACGCTGGCGTTGGCGCCAGTGAGGGATGATGGATGAGAATGAAAAAAAGCAAGTCAGTTAGCCCATCGTGATGAATACATATAGAATCCAGCACGATGGTTTCCAGGGGGAACCACGTGGAGGTCGACCTGACAGTGTATATTGTTAGCAATGGAACTGGTAGTCCACATTACTAACAATCCCTTCCCCCTATTACTAGTTAGTATTTGAGTTTTAATATAATTAAATAAAAATATATCTTATAGACAGAGACTTATCGTCATCATCGTCATCATTTCAGCCATTATTCGTCCTCTGCTAGACATAAGCGTCCCCCATAAAGACGTATGTAATAAGTAAAATATTTATTTGGCTCTCGAAAACTTTTGTCGTTAGATAATTTTACAAATATTTTTTGATATTAGAAATAAAATCCTATTTTCTATTAATATTATAAACGTCAGAGTTTATTTCTGATATTTATTTAGTTATTTTAACCACGTTAAAATGATTAAACGAATTTGAATCACTTACCGTTTATTAACAGGGTACAGAGGCTTAATATCTTAGTCTTCTGGAATGGGGCGGGTTATGGGGGGAGGGGCAATCATGGGCGAAACAGTATGCTCTGTTGTCCTTTGTAGTGTTCGTGTCTAAAGGCGACGGTTACCATTTACCATAAGGTGGGCCGTCTTGTTTTCCATTTTAAAGTGCATAAAAAAATAGCACATAGGTTAACCTAACAGAACAACAAAATTTGCAATAAAACTACGCAATACAATGTCTAAATTAATAATCAGAGACCAAATGAAAAAAAAAATACTATGGTGTGGCATCGTATTTATCTTTTCTCGAAATAAAAAAAAAAATAAAAAAGTAAAAAATATTAGATTACTAAGCTGTTGCACAAAAAAATATATGTACATGTGAACTATAAAATAGCAGATGTAGCTGCTATTATATGCTTATAGTTTTAACCGGCGATTTAATTTAATTAACAAAGCCCGGTGCACTATGATTGCGACACGGTTGGCGGCTGGCCGACAGCGACAGAGCGCCAGTCTATTTACGACACGCTTCACTACATCCACGTAACACGATGGCTATTTTAATTCTAGAATAGGGACGCTATTAACTGGCCTAGATTTCCCTGTGTAATGCGAAAAAAAAAAACAAATATAAAATTTATCGATATTGCAGAAAATAACGTTTTGTAATACCTATCTATTCGATTTGCACTTTAGATTTTTAGCTTTAAATTACAAAATAACGTTGTCAATTTATTTAATATCGTTTTTACATAATATTGAATGAAAATACACCTTTTTCGCGGAAAACTAGAGCTTGGTCGGAAAATCCTAGGTGCATCCGGGTCATTCGGCGTCGGATAAACCCTTTTCTTCAGCGCGCGTGATACTAGGCAAGCAGCGCGAGTGAGGAGGTGTATCGGAGCGCCACGCCGCGTCTAATCGTGAGAGTGAGCGAGAGCGACTTATCGTTGGAATGCTGCAGACAAAATGAGACATAGCATCGGTGAAGGTCAACTGATAGGAAACACAGCGTAGCTCCGTTATAGATTAAACAATGGAGGTACAATATTTGTTTATTCATTAAAATGTAAATACGGCAAGTTTTATGAGATTATTTTATGTGTTAAAAAGCACTGCAGCCATATTGTATTTAATATTGAGTGGTAGTAAAATAACTCTTTTACAAACTGAAATCTTGTAGCGTAGGTGATTAAAATATAAAAAAAATGTAAGTGCGATTGTTACTAGTTGAAAACTTTAATCTTAATTACTAAGCAAACGCTAATTATATTTAAACTTAATATCAATTGTGCAATGACAAGATGTGACTAGTACCTAAAAGTTAAATATCACATCATTGCTCAGTACAATAGCAGATATAGTAGGAAAATCGTCGCAGAATACTATTTTAGTAATAATAACAACAATCATTTCATATTTCGCAGAACATAGTTTTAAATTCATATTGTACATGGTTTCACACTTCTATTCGAAAGTCTCTCTTTAATTATACTCTGTACCAACGTAAAGTAAAAGAGATACCGCTCTGTGTAAAAGCGAAATAGGTAGACTAACACGTGCTTCCTTTCATAATGTTTTCGCCTCCTCGCGTTGCTGCCTCTCCAATATCACATCTCATGTGGGAATTTGTTACGTGCTGATTCAGTTATTTTTTTTACTTTTTTTTTTATTCAATAACAATGCTAGGACAGAGAGATTGTTTTTTTTAACTACTTTCTGTCTGTCTCTAGATTATAGGTAGGTCTGTAGTTATTTATCCAGAGATGAATATATTTTTATGCAACTTAGAATGGCAAAGATGGAAGTGGTAATCGTCGCTTATAACAGTGCCATGGACATAATAAAGTATACATAATAGAATACTGTGTCGCCCGCCTATGATACTTCATGCGTATGCGTATAAAGAGGATTGGAAACTAATATTTTTGATTCAAGTTCGCAATTGAAGTTTCCTTACATTAAATATTGAATCATTCAACATTTAATGGAATTAGTAATTAAGTATCGAAACAATTTTACTTTTTCTTTTATGGAATTCTATTAATTATTAAATTATATTAAATTATTTTATTATAAATGCGTTATACAGTTTGTAAGAATAGACAGTTGGATGCTTGTTTTTACTTTACATTTAAAATTATTGAAGAAATTTGAATGAAATTTGGTACACGGATAAGTTATATGTTAACTTAGTACATAGGATACTATACGTACTGATTCACGTGGACGAAGCCGCGGGATACAGCTAGTAATCAATATATGAAATTAACAAAAAACCTATTAGATTTGGGACTACGGGTAATATTTTTAATCCATGTAGGTATATAGCTTTTTATAGATATCTGATTTATTTTTACTTCGTAAATTGATGTCCTAATAGGGTATATTTAGTGGGAAGGGATTGTTTAGCAATATGGCTGTTAGTACTTATTTATTTACGTTTTATTTTTGCATGCCCCGCTTTCGATGGAAAAATCCTGTCTTTAAAAATAAATAAGTTCCAAAACCGCGCTTTGCCTGAAAAAAAAATGTCAACGTTGGTCATTACAAAGGACTTTATAAATTTAGATTAGTATGTAAGAAATAATCAGGATAGTAAGGAAAGAATTGCCTTAAGGGATGCTCAGGATTTCCATAACCGTCCACTGCTGGGGGGGAAACGGATTGTTAGCAACGGTGATTAGCAACCCTATTCCTAGCAATATACCCTATCAGAGCTATCTCCTCGCGGTTCTCCCTGGAAACCATCTTGATTAATTCATTGGTAAATTTGTCACGATGGGCTAACTGACCTGCTTCATCTTCACTTATCATCCCTCACTGGTGCCCTGCCAGAGTATACCGACAGCGCAGGCGGGGTTACCATTCCATTATCATCCATTAAAAAATCTCCATAAGGAGGGATTTGTCAATAGTTGCCACGCTTGACAGTCAGTTTGGTAACCGTAGTTAGGTTTTAGCCGTGTTTTTGGACGCTATTGCCCATCCCTCGGTCATTATGTTACCTATATATATATATATATATATATATATATATATATATAAGATATGGAATTATGCAAGCGTGCCTAATCCGATCCCTTATTATATCGGCTTCCGAAAACGAAACACGCTTCCAAACTAAACTTGTATCGAAACTGAGACCGGTTTCAGTGTAGATATGCGATCAGCTGGCCCGTATTCAGCGACCAATATAAATTGACCTACCGAACTTAGTACAGGTGCCCTTTGTGTTATAAACTTTTAATGGGGCGCGGGACGCGCGGGAGGTCAGCTGTTAATGGACACATTGTGTAATATACATAATCGAATGCCTCGCAGTGATCCGTAATAAATTAAATGTTGATTTTTTTGGAATTTCAAAGCTGTTCTCAGGATGGATGGACTGTTTTAGTGGAATTACTTTATGAAGGCATTATTAGAATTTTATTTGGATGCGATAAAATTGTATGTTGTTGGGTATTTGTTAATTGCTATTCAAAAATTTCACATTTTTCTCACATACACCTTTTATATATCCATTATAAATGAGAAAGTGGGTCTGTCTGTCTGTTTCGTATTTATGGTTAGACAAATTCCAATTAAAAATTTATAGGAAATAAATTTATTTATTTACTAACAATCCGACCCGGCTTCGCACGAGCAGACTGAATTTTCAAAAATCAATACATATAATAAAAGAAGTTTCAGCCAATTCAACTGATCGGTTATTGTATAGCATTTTAAATGTGATTATTTAGATTTATATAACTTTTTTATTTATGAACCGATTGAAATAAAACAAACAAGCTAAAGTAAACTAAGCTGAGCAAACCGTAACGCATTAGTGAAAATCGGATTCAAATCGGTTAAGCCATTTCTGAGATTAGCGTGCACAAACGTACAGACAAACAGGCGAAAATTCTAAAAATCATTGTTTTGGGTTCTATTACGTTCATAAAGCCCTCTATAATAGTTTTTCTTTTAATATCTTCCATATATGGAGAGCGACCAGTTACGATTTTATATATATATATATATATATATATATATATATATATATATATATATATATATATATATATATATATTTAAAAAAAAAAAGAAATAATTTATTAGATGCACAAGATATTAATTTATTTATTTTACATTTTAAAAGTAAAAAGAGAGAGAGTAAATATTAATGAGAAGTGATACAAAAGGCGGCCTTATCGCTAAGCAATCTCTTCCAGACAACCTTTGGGTAGAGGACATTGAGAAAAAGACAAAGGGTAGGTGGCGCACTGTCTATACTAAGATAGCTTTACTACAAGATAATTTACAGCATCAATACACACTGTACTGTATGTGTCATGACAAGTTGTAGGGCCTGATATAAGTACATAAGTTGGAGTCAAAACTCTTAACCAGTCGTATTGTCTTGTGAAGTACACACACAGACACACACCACATACACCACACACACAGGGGGGAAAGGGATTGATTGTAATGGAGACTGAGAATCCCATTGCTAGCAATATACCCAACCAGGTCGCCCTCCTCGCGGTTCCCCCTGGAAACTATCATGGTTAATTCCTGATGAATTCATCATGATGGGCTAACTGGCCTGTTTTCATGCTCATCTATCACCTTTCACTGGTGCTCCGCCAGCGTATCCCGTTAGCGCAGGTGGGACATGTGCATTGGTGGTGAGATCTAAATGAAATAATTGCATTATACAAATTAGTTACACAATTGTGAGTACTGCTAAAAAGCCTATGTTTAATATCTATATGCACGTATATGATAACACGAGTCCTGCTTCCTACAGGACAGGCTCAGCCTAGTGTAGGAAGCAATGATAAATTCTGTGCTAATACAAACTTACTTTGTTAAATAAATATATCTTTATTTTTATCTTTATCTTTCGACTGATTTTGCTAGTCTTATCAGTCGAAATTTGAAACAGGTTGGTCAAAAGTGGTTTTGACTGAAAACTATTGGTTATTAGTACTTTTGACTGACGCTCTTCGTCATAAGTACTGCTCATGTCTATAGGCGACGGTTACCACTTACCATCAGGTGGGCCGTCATCTTGCTTGTCATTCTAAGTTGTATAAAACAAAAAAAGTAGTTTTAACTGCAATAAAGCATCAGGCAAAACTTCAAAAGTACTATTATCTCGTTAGATGTGAATAAGAAAGATATTTATTAAATGTGAAATCGTTTATTACGAAAAATCAGGCATTACAATCAATACAAAGAAAACATACTAACCTAACCTAATTTAAGTAAAGTTTTGATGGGTGAAAATGGCATGGTAACCCCACCTGCGCTAACGGGATACGCTGGCGGAACACCAGTGAAGGGTGATAGATGAGAATGAAAACAGGCCAGTTAGCCCATCATGATGAATTCATCAGGAATATCGGTGCAGACCTCACGCTACCATCCGTCGTCAGAAGGATGGTAGCCAATCCTGGGAGGCGATGGTGTCCTTTTCCGAGCAGATTATGCAACAAAAAGAGGCCGAGGAACGGGACCGGGAGTCGGATCCAACTTCAAATCCACTCCGAAGAAAACGGGACCGACAGCGAAATCGCAGTCAGTCCTCAAGAGGGGCCTTAAGCGCTGAACACGGGGGTGTCCGATGCACTATAATGAAAAGGCCTCTGAGTCGGGGAACGTGCTCTTGTTTCGGCACGTCTTCTTCATAGATGAACTGGGAGTTAGGCTCCTAGAGGCGGGCTCCCCCTCCTTGGAATGGGGTTGAGTAACGACGTTGGCGTTGTTGCGGAGTAGTAAGTAATAAACCGGAACCGCAGCAACGCTGCCGTTAGTCGTAGCCGAGGAACACGTGGCGGTTTTAGTCGGTAAGAGTCCGGCAGTATCCACATGCCTCCCCCGGGGTGTGTGGGTCTCCATGAGGATTTCCCCACGTAAAAAAAGGACTTTTTAAGAATTTTTACTGATACAACCAGACAAAACCACTATTATTCTAGTGAAAAGTATTATTGATTAAAGCATACAGTCAAAAGTACTTTTGTCTGCTTTTATTACTCAATAGTACTTTTGACTGGTAAAGAGTTTTGACTGCAACACATTATATGTGGGGGAGAAAAGGGATTGTTAGTAATGGATACTAAGAATCCCATTGCTAACAATATATCCAACCAGATCGACCTGTTCGCGGTTCCCCCTGGAAACTATCATGATTAATTCCTGATGAATTCATCATGATGGGCTAACTGGCCTGTTTTCATCCTCGTCGATCATCCTTCACTGGTGCCCCGCCAGCGTATCCCATTAGCGCAGGCGAGGTTACCACTCCATTTTCATCCAATAAAAAAAAAAAAACACATAATATGTATCCTTAAATGATATCTTTTAAGTGGAAGATATTAAATGATTTTGTGTCTTGACGTCATGCATGCATCATTAGAATATACGTACTGTATATATTTAATTGAATGTCCATTTTTATCTTCACACAAACCCTTATGTGGGGTGGACATTGGGTATTTATATGTCGTTTAAAATTTGCGATTAATTTAAAACCTAATTAATCTTATAGTTAATTAAGTACCTCTATGTCTAGTGATAAGATTTTGTATTGCTGTTCTACGAATGAAATAACTTAGCTGATAGGTAAAGTTTTACAATACTAAAAGGGTCATTAATGACACTATTAAGCATAGATTAGATTTAAGCATTTATGAATAGTAAATCACCAGAGGGAGACTTTGTACAAAAGTCGATTGCTTGGGTACCTCTGTCCCATTCGTGCTTCTACCGTTGTTGTGAGCATATTGTTGGTATGTCTTTTATAAATAAATAAATAAATAAGTAGCACTTTGTGAGAATCTTTCTTCTATACTTTCATGTTTTTTAACACTCAATTTAATCTTTTTTTTTTTCAACTGATTTCAAAAAGAGGTTTCTCAATTCGCTTGTACTTTATTATGTTTGTTAGCTCATAATAGCGTCAGTTATAAACGGATTGGAAAAATTCTTTGTTTATCTGAAAATATATATTTACAGACTGGTCTCATAGAAATAATATCCAAATTGGTTAAGTAGTTTCGTTTTTAGATAAAAATAAATTGGTTTTGTCACAAATAAAGTCGATTTTTTGTGCAACACAATTTTGTATTATTAGGTAGTCACATTCATGGACAAAATATTATCTCAGACAAATGTGTTACACAAAAAAGAACCTTAATGAAAATTCTAAAAAAGGGTTAAAGTAAAAAATTTAAAAATTCTCGCTTGCACCGTGCTTAACCAATTGCTTATGGAAATATTGAAATTATTGAAGTCAAGTAGCTTTAATTAATGTAACGTATTTACATGAATGCATTTAGTATTGAAGTAAACAAGTACTTTGTACATAATACAGTGAGGGTCCAATAGTTACACCTTGTGGCACTCCTACATTTTTTTACGGTGCTTTTTATGAAAGTTGATAACTTGATCTGTATTGTTTTTTTTTATAACGTATTCTTTAATTAATTTTTTAATGCATCGCTAAGTTGGACGTGAATTATGTATGATGTTATGTATGTAAATAGTTGGTGTCACTATCAACGATATACTAGCTACTACTGACTTTACTATATTGTATATTTTAATAATGGCTGGAAATATTTTGATATATTGACTTTGACATAATTTTAAAATTACCTTTTTTTATATAACTTAGAATGGCAAACAAGCTGACGGTCCACCTGATGGAAAGTGGTAACATTCCATGAGATGGACCGTCATGGGTGGAAATAGATAATGAAAATAACAAAGCAATTTGTAAATAAATATACGTGTGTTCAAAATAATAATAATAATAAATTAAAATTTAATAATTAATAAAATATGACAACATTAGAATAAACTGCGCGCGCAACCTCGCATGCGCTTTTGTTGCCTACTTTTTATTTCTAACTTTAAAAGTTTTACCATATATAGCTTTTTTAGTTTGTTACTGGTATACACCACGTAGGTTTATTATATTAATTTTGAATTCGCCTTTGGAATCAAGAGGGAATCAATTCATGAAATAAAATTACAAATTTTCGGATACAATTTCGTGTTTTCATTCGAAAATCGGTTCAGCAAATGGAGCTTATTTGTCATAAATCCTACCATAATAGTCCAAAGAACGATATTTTAACACTTTTAATAGTTTTAAACGGTATGTATTATGTAATTTTTACATCAAATTTGTCTTTTGTTCGACTCCGAAATTTCGAAGAATGTTTCATGGTACATTCTCAGCTTGCATGCTGTCGCACGTCGACTCATCTGGATCTTTTGTTCTTCTTACCTTATTTTAAAAAACAATAAGTTTAGATCTTAATTCTTTTTTGTACAAATATTTATTTATTTATACTTTATTGTAATACATAAAAATATGACAGAGGTAAGCAAATGTACAAAGACGAGCATAACTCTATAAGAGTTATCGTCAAGCAAAGTGGAAAGGAGCATCATTGTCAGCAGGTAGAGCGGTGTACAATACTGTGCTTGAGCACCTCTGTCCCGTTCGTGTTTCTACCGTGAAGCAGTTGTGTTTGCATGGCTGTGTTTCGGTTTGAAGGGTGGGATATGGCAGTGAATTTACAGGGTACAGAGGAATAAGAACTGAGTCCTCAGGAATGTCAATACATGGGGGGTTTCATGGGCGAAACAGTATACTCTGTTATGTCCATGATACCGCTCATGTCTATCTATAGGCGATGGTTACCACTTTCCATCAAGTGGGCAGTCAACTTGTTTTCCATTCTAAGTTGCATAAAAAAAATGTTTTGTAACTTAGGATGACCGAATTAAACAAATGAGCTACTCGCATTCAAAGGTACTCTTTTGTTTTTTTCTTTTTTTTTTTTTTTATAAATACAACGTGTCCACTGTCCAGTGTCCATTATTCAGAGTCCCATTTGTTTGCATTATAAAAAAAATAATTTTAATTGGTCCCTAAGTTTGCTTCAAATAATGCATTGTTTGAGATTACGACCGTTAATTACCTGCGCCGGTGTACCTATGCCAGTTTATTATTTTGTGCATTTGTTTCGACGCAATAAATTACACACCTCGACCTATTGCAGTTAGACACGTTCATTATACCATAAACTTTATGGCGTGATTAATAAGTGCATTTTGCTTTTTGTTCTATAAACTGTTTGTTGAAGGACTTAGTAAAGTAGGCATAGGTAAAATGGATATTGGGGGGGGGGGGGGGTAGTTATTGTTAGCAATGGAGTTTGACAGCCCCCTTGCTAGCAATATGCCTCATTAGGTAGATCTCCACGTGGTTCCTCCTGGAAACCATCGTGAACAAATCTTATTGAATTCGTCCCAATGGACTAACTGACCTGCTTCATCCTCACCTATCATCCTTCACTGGTGCCCCTCCGGTGTATATGGATAGCGCAAGTGGGGTTACCATTCCATTATCATCCATTAAAAAAAATATGGATATTGTATTTCTCTGGACATTGATAGTGGAAAAAAGGTCATCACTCATTTCGATATCGCCCATATTAGTTGGATATCTATTGATGAATACGTTAATATTTGTTAACCAATATTATTTTTTGATAACAGACTTATATATATATATATATATATATATATATATATATATATATATATATTACAATTAGGTTAAAAACGTTTGTGTTTGCTGGAAAAGATCTCTTACAGAGTTAAGCTCGCCTGTTGTACATCTTCATTTAATGTAAATTATAACAATGTAATTTATGTGTACAATAAATTATAAATAAATGAACGTTTATACCAAGAGTTGCCGGAGTGTTGCAACGTCGGAATTATATGTCAATTAAATATTTTTGTTTGATTATTTAACAATTAGGATCGTATTCCACAAAAACACCGACATCAATTGTGACAACACCAGTTATTTTGTTTCAAAATTAATTGATTTTAATAAAAATTCTAAAGACCGAATCTGTAAATATAGGAAATATAAATATTTAGATAAAAAAAAATCCAAGTCGGTTTACAACAGAAGGTGTTTTGAGGTAACAAACATAAAAAAATACAACCGAATTGAGAAGCTTCTTTTTGAAAATATACCTGGGTATAAGTAGGTATCGTTAAGAAGTGTCGATACAAATCAAAATTGAGTTAAACCACTCTATGTTCTCGTATATAAATTCATAGAAACAAAAATAAGTACCTAAGACTATGGTTTTACTTAATCAGCAAATGTAATGCAATTAGAAGGAATTATCCTAAAACGTGGCGTGGCGTGAGTTTACTGGGTACAGAGGAATAACACCTGAGTCCTCGGGAATGGCAACGCATGGGGGGTATCATGGGCGAAACAGTATACTCTGTTATGTCCATGGTACTGCTCACGTCTATAGGCGACGGTTACCACTTTCCATCAGGTGGGCCGTCAGCTTGTTTGCCATTCTAAGTTGTATAAAAAAACTTAAGATTTTAATGACAATAAGTAATTTATAAATTCAGAAGCAAAACATGTAGTAGATGCAAATTTTTTTTTGTGATGAATTTATGTACAATTTACCTATTCTATAACTAGTTCATTCATAAATACTTAAACCTTCTACAAACTTTTTTTACTATTATACAGTTTTGTCACGTTCTTTCAAATTAGGGATTAAGCACAAAAGAAAGAAACAAAACAGTTCTATAGCTAAACTAGGTTTATGAGAAGTTTCACGTTTTTATGAATAAGGGAATTAGTTTTGGGACTGCTTAAAGATTTCCTCATTTATTTATGAAAATGTTACAAACCATTCATAAACCTATTTTAGCTATTGATATGTTTTGTCCTTCTCTTTTGCGTTAATTTCTTATTTCGAAAGACAATGACAAATTATTTTATAATAGCTGATATAGTTTTATAGGATATTTTAGTTTTTATGAATAGGTAAGGGAAATCAGTTTCATGCCATTTATAACTATATAAAACATTGAATTGATCCTTTTTCAATACGCTATGCCACGCGTCAAAATTTCGTCATTTAACTTCAGATCCCTAAAATTTAAAAGTTTAAATTAATTTTTGGGTAATAATTACAAGTTTATTGGTAGAAGGTTTCGTAAGTATACATTATATTTTAATGTAATAACAGCCCGTTTAACTTACGTATAATTAGATCAAGAAGGTTCGACTAGTTTCGGGACCATTCCGGAGCCTTAGTAAGTACGTAAGTTAAACCAGTGGTTTATTACAGTTAAATATAATCGGAGTTGTTAATCAAAATAATCGAATCAATTTTTGGATGAATATTCTAGATAAAAATATTATCATTGTTTTTCTATATTGCGATTTTAAGAAGTTATGGTTTCAAACTTCAAAGGGAGAAATTTAAACCGTCAGTTTTAAACACACTATTGGATTGGAAGTATAGCTAAGTTTCCACGTCGGCGCAAGAGGACTTTAACTAATAATTTTTTTTTTTTAACTATATTTTCACTTATTTTTATATTACGATCACGGTTTTTTGGGGAAATTGTTCGGCTTCGTCAATTGTATTTATAACTACCCGCATTTTGAAAAAAATGTGACTTATAAATACTTATAGATAGATATTTACTTAGTTTTTTTTTTACATACTACGTCTAGCTCAGTCGTACGTCAAATATTGTTTAAGTCTGCCTTGATTTACTTCAGAAATCTATATCACTCGAAAATGGTTCTTTAGAGCGTTCATACGAGATATGGGAAAGGCCCAATTAATCTGTCAATTTTCAAATTTTTTTAAATATTTTTCAACTGTTTTTTGATTAAACACTTAAAATATTGTCTGCTAGCGAAATTAAAGTTTAATCATGCAATTATATTCTTGTCTGTCATCGAAAATTTGGATTTCGATAGCAAAAATGTATTTGGAAAAAACTGAACCAAAATATGAAGTAGGTGCAAGGTTTTTGGCAGTAGATTTGCATGCAACTAACGTATTCTACTAATAATGTTTCAGTTTTTTTTATGCAACTTAGAATGGCAAACAAGCTGACAGCCCGTCTGAAACATTGAAATTTGTTCAATTGTTTTTAAAAATTGACAGAGTTCGGTAAGCAAGTTATGAACTCTCTTAAGCTTTTTTCGACAGTTTTAGTAATTTAGTTGAATAGTGAGTAAAAAGTTAGAAAGTTTTGCACAAATATCTAAACTATCTTAATATATAATCTTATCCCAACCAGTCTGAAACAACATCTCAGACGGTTGGGAGTCCGAGGCGGTTCACTCCCGGGAAAGATACAGAAAGCGGTGCTCTTAGATTCTGCCCGCATTGTACGCCGGTTTCTCTCCCTGGGACTCTGAACCCCGGCCGACTGTGCTTCTGCCGGGGGTTAGTTTGTCATCTCCTCTCCTTAAGAGGGGAGATGTGAATTTTTCTAGAAATTTAAAAATAATAATAAATAACTATAATAATCTTTATTTCCTACTTACAAGGAATATTTAACATTGTGTGACTATTCAGTATTTTAAATTCAAATTATTATCCTTGTGAGAGTCTGGAGTCTGAACTAGGTCGAAACCTGTACTTCAGATCTCCAGGCTCTCTCCGGAGTTTTACAATATATTACTATATTCGACTATAAGACATAATCTGCTCAAAATTTTGCTATACAAACACGTTTAGCAACTAAATTACGTAACATAACTCGCAACGAGATAATTACTAAAGCGGTCTGAATCGTGCTTTAGTAAAAAAAAAACTAAAGGCCATCGCTGATGCTATCTATCTTTTATTTTAATCGCTTAAGCGCTTTATGGTTAAGATATATCTACACCGAATGCCCTAATATCGACTATAAATTGTTTAGTCTAGTTTTTAATGTTACTGTAATAGCACGAATTATAAACGGGAAATCTTATGATTTTCTAGTAAAAGCTAAGAACTCTTAATACCAGATTAGAATTACCAGAGGGAGACTTTGTACAAAAGTCGATTGCTTGGGTACCTCTGTTCCATTCGTGTTTCAACCGTGAAGTAGTTGTGTTTGCATGGCTGTGTTTCGGTTTGAAGGGTGGGATATGGCAGGGAATTTACTGGGTACTGAGGAATAACACCTGAGTCGTCAGGAATCGCAACGCATGGAGAGTATCATGGGCGAAACAGTATACTCTGTTATGTCCACGGTACTGCTCATGTCTATAGGCG
Source organism: Galleria mellonella (assembly GCF_026898425.1). NCBI lineage: Eukaryota > Metazoa > Arthropoda > Insecta > Lepidoptera > Pyralidae > Galleria > Galleria mellonella. Next base: position 1,452,739 of record NW_026441978.1, read on the forward strand.
ACGGTTACCACTTTCCATCAGGTGGGCCGTCAGCTTGTTTGCCATTCTAAGTTGTATAATAAAAACCTACCTAATAGTAATTATCTTCATAACTGTAGCAACTAATGGTAAAATTCCCCTCTATGGTATAGAGGTCTATGTTCAACAATGCGCAGATAATGCCTATTGTACTGGTTACATATAAGATTTACCAATATTTATAGGTTTTTACAGTAACATACCTATTAGGGATGGGTAATATATACCTAGTGATATCTATATATTTTTGACAATATATATATATATATATATATATATATATATATATATATATATATATATATATATATATTGGTCCAATAACTAATATGTTAAAAGATTTTCGAAAATACTCGTAGATATCCGATTGATTTGGCAATATCGAAATAGGTGATGACCTTTTTCCACAATTAATGTCCAGAAGAATCCAATATATAGATATCGGATCTATATATTGGATTCTTCTCGAATCCATATTACCCATGCCTGATACCTATATAACAGTACTTTTAGTTAAAGTATATTAGAACTATTTAATTATTTTCTATTTAGGTGATCGATAATTATTTATCAATATTCTTTTGTACTACTATGGTGGCAACAAGCATACGGCCCGTCTGATGGTAAACGAGGTTATCACTATGTAAATACTAACTGCATAATGTAGCATTCTCTACATCTGAGTATCGAAATATCTTATGATACATCTGAATAAATAGTCGCTAGAATAACAGCGACAAAGCGACGTTCTGTTCCACGCAACAATTATGTCTAATTAATATCGCATGTGTGCGCGACACGTGTCGCTCGTTGCAGGCACCGCGTCATTCTGTTGTCATTCCGCCACAGACGCAGCGCAGGCGGCCATGACGGTGGGCGTGGCCAATGTGCTATGCGACGATCGCTCCGCCCCCTTGGCGTGGCCTGCTGCTCCCACGGCGGCGCCCCCCGCACCTCTGTGGCAGTACCCGACCGGTAAGACACACCTCCGTTCGACTCATGCTCGCCTGGTAGCTACGCGCCAACTGCATTGCGAGACCGCCGTTTCAGCAACGATAGTTATCCCGCCTATTTGAATACAACACCTCTCCGGTCATGTTGCTTTGGTAGCGGCATTGCAACTGTACTTGTCCGGTCAATAGTACGCTGACCGGTTTTTGTTAACCGGACGAATTACATCGGCCGTTGTTCAAGAAGTGGTTGTTTCAACGAACGACTTCTCAAATCAGTCGGTTGTTCGATATCGCGTTTGCGCGGAGCTACTTTGGTTGGCGGGTTTTGTTCACATGTTATTTTTTATCTGTGTCCGTTAATTTTGATTTTAGAACAACAATGAATGACTGCCAGTTAAAAACAGTTAATTGCTTCCGTTCTAATTGCATTACTTTTGGTGATTAAGTATGCTTAGGTACTTATTTTTCTTTATATGAATTTATTTACAAGGACGTAGATAGATTGGTTGTATTCACTTTTGATTGGTATCGATACCTCTTAAAGGTACTTACCCAGGTATATTTTAAAAAAAAATCTTTTCAATTCGGGTTTTTTTTTTTATTTGAAAGAATATAGATATTTACAGATTGGCACCATAGAAATGGTATCAAAGTCGGTTTAGTAGGTTAGTTTTTAAATCAAAGTAACTATTTTTACCATAATTAAAATAGGGTTTTTTAGTTGTGGAATACTATAATCCCCTCCCCTCCCCCGCTCCGCCCCTAGCTACAGCCATGCTCGGATTTGATCGTTTAAAAAGTGCACTGCTAACGAAATGAAACGTTAATCTTGCAATAGGATTATATCGATAAAGTTGTCACTTAAAATTTGATTTTTTATTTAGGTATTTATTTATTTTATTTATACATTATTGTACACACTGATAATACAGCTATATCTCATTAGATCGATCTACACGCGGTTCTCTCTGGAAATCATTTTAGTTATATGTTATTCATATTGCTCTTATATATTGCTATGCAGATTACTAAATACCAAAAAAGTGTCCAAAAATTGTCCTCGTATTTTACTTTTCTCCAATCAATTTCCCAAAATTGTGCGAACACAATTTTTTTTACCCAAAACTGCAAAAATACCCTATCTGGTATTCTCTGATTCAACGGAATTTTAGTGTTAATAGTGTTTGGTCTGCATATGAATATTTATTAATTTGTTCACGACAGTAATTTAGAAAATGAATCGTTAATAATCGATATAACGAACCGTACTTAATAAATTACAATTCGGTGCTAAAATGTGTGTGATAGGAATGGATAATATATATATATATATATATATATATATATATATATATATATATATATATATATATATATATATATATATTAGTTACAATAGGTATCTATATACTAGTCTAATAACAAATAATTATGTTAAAAATACGTTATCCATAAAATAATATTACAGAGTTTTAACCCTTTGCACTCCAGCCTAGTAACTCATAGAGGATACCAATAACTAATTAACTTGACAATAATTTATTACAATGTAAACATATCATAAATACTATAGCATAAACACACGGTTTCGTTCACCTAAGTGTTAAGGGCGCTGAGTCAGTAAAACAAGCGTGTCCGAAGCCGCGACAGTGGATTTAATGTTAGCATTCTAATGGTACAAATACGGCGACAACGGATTGCAAAGGGTTAACATATTCCAAAATTGGTAGGTATGCGACAGATATGCACGATATCGAAATGTTCAGAGGGACCCAATATATAGATATCGGATCGGTATTCATATGACCCATGCCTAGTGAGTAAACATTACGTATCTATAAGAGTTTTCAACGACAAATTGCATGCACGAAGTTTATTATAGTTACTTACGAAATCCAAATTACCTGATACAATCATATAAAAAAAAAAATAAAAAAATAACAATAGAAACGAGAAAGTGAGAAATTCAACACTACTGTGAATAAAACGGTTAATGAAAGCGCTCATTATGTCATTTCATATTTAGCTTTAGTTACGAGGGTCGGATCAAAGGAGCCCATAATGAATAGATTCGGATTACGCGGGAACTCCTCTCACTTATGATGTGTTATTATTTTTAATTTGAAAAAATTATATACAGATAGTATAAATTTTAAAAAGTTTAAATAAAGTCCGACACAACTGACCTGGAAAAAAAGTCCAAATTTTTTGACCATAAATATTTTCCGAAATTTCCAAGCCGAACGAAACACAAATTGATATGTTAAAATTACGTAATACATACATACATACATAAAATATCGTTCCTTTGGACTGTTACGATAGGATTTATGACGAACGAATTGTTAAGATCCATTTATTGACTCGATTTCGGTACAACAAAAACACGAAATTAAATCCGAAAATTCGAGGTTCCATTTCATCGTATCATATTGGTCCATTCGTTTAGGAGCTACATTGCATTGAGCTGCATTACATTGCTTTTTTTTACATTGAGAGTAAAAATACAATCAGATAACATTATTTCAGTCGCAAAGTGCAACCTCCTTCTATGTTTTTAAGCAACTTCCAAAAGAAGGATATTTTTTATTTGTAATTTTTTTCAGATATATTACACGAATACCTCTCTATTTGTGTGGGGTTACTCTTGAAATAAATACCAATAGATCGAGACGTTTTGGACGCTCGAATGACAATAGATACTAACGAAATAGTAGGCCCATATTGGAACCGGCACTGAGATGCGATGCCTTTAAAACTAAAATTTCAATTTGCTATCGAAATCTTTATGTTTTGAACTAAGCATTGGTAATATCAGTACCGCTGCGATATCTATAACAACTCTTTGGAATCAACTTCCAGCAGCAGTATTTCCGAACCGATACGACAACATAACCTTCAAGAAAAGAGCATATTCCTTTTTAAAAGGCCGGCAGCACACCTGCAATGCCGTAGGTGTTGTGGGTGACCATGGGCGGCGGTAGTCACTTACCATCAGGTGAGCCGCATGCTCGTTTGCCCCCTGTGTTGTAAAAAAAAAAAAAAAAAATCTATATATTGGTTCCCTTAGTTATTTAGTTAGGGTCGACAAAGCAGGCGTAATGCCTCTGGTATTGCAGGCGTTCATAGGCTACGGTAATCGCTTACCATTAAGTGGGCCATATGCTTGTTTGCCACCTCAGTGGTATAAAAAAAAAAATTATAGTGGAAAAAAGTCATGATCATCAATCATATCATTTCGATATACTGTTTCGCCCATGATACCCCTATGCGTTGCCATTCCCGAGGACTCGGGTGTTATTCCTTTGTACCCTGTAAATTCACGCCATATCCCACCCTTCAAACTGAAACACAGCCATGCAAACACAATTGCTTCACGGTAGAAACACGAATGGGACAGAGGTACCCAAGCAATCGACTTTTGTACAAAGTCTCTTTAAATTTTCAGAATATTTTTTGCAATTGATACGATTAGAGTTGTAAAATGTAAATTCTCCCATTTCCGCATTGTCTCTCATTTGGACCGTTGTACGTGTGAGTCGTTACGTGGCTAATACAGTCAAGCTCTGCTAAGAAGCACAGAGGCTTCCTGGGATCTTTACAGGCCTGTTTTTTCTATCTAGATGTAATAATCGTTTTGATAGTCGTTGATTCAACGTTGGCACGACTAATTTTCACTGTCTGGTTTTGTATGTCAGTGCATCTTCAACGAATCCATGTTCGAAACTGCGAGAATGGAAGAGAAAGAAGTGGATACGGGTTTGTTCGTTCTTTCGTTTCGAAACCTCTTCTAGCTAGCTCTTATGAGGCATTGTTACCATAAGATTAATTTTTTTTATACAACATAGAATGGCAAACAAGCTGACGGCCCACCTGATGGAAAGTGGTAACCGTCGCCTATAGACATGAGCTGTATTATGGACATAACAGAGTATACTGTTTCGCCCACGATACCCCCCCATGCGTTGCCATTCCTGAGGACTCAGGTGTTATTCCTCTGTACCCTGTAACTTCACGCCATATTCCACCCTTCAAACTGAAACACAACCATGCTTCACGGTTGAATTACGAATGCGACAGAGGTACCCAAGCAGTCGACTTTTGTACAAAGTCCCTCTGGTAAAATATCTATATATCGTCGTACATTATTACGTTTTTGGTGCATTTAAGAGTTAAACAAAATAAATAATAGGCACGTCTGGATACCGATGGCGGGAAAAAAGGTTGTCACCCATTTCGATATCACCCGTACCGGTCGGATATCTATATTAATTTCGAACAGGTTCTTTATTTTGATATTGTATATTGGATAATCGTTACTTCATACCTATATCCGATATTGGGCCAATATATGCATATTGTGATTGTAATATATCTACAGATATTGATATCGAGTATCTGTGCACATCCTAAACGTTGACTGGTAGAGAATGCCTGTAGCATTAAGTCTGCCTTTTGTACTATATTTTATTTGTTAATAAAGTTTAAATATTTGTTTATATAACTCATTTGTGGTTGGTAGACTGTGGGAGGGTTGTTTGTTTCATCGTTTTTCGACTCGTGCCACTATAAATTCCGAGTTGCAGTACCTAATCGAGGGCTGTTTTAAAAAGATGTTAACTATTTGGATTGCAGGCGATATTTTAACAGTAGTCATGTTATTTTCCTGTCTCCGATGGTTTCGTCTATATACTAAATGCCAATCATAAGTCCATGCACACGGTGGTCCTTTTTATTGTTGAGTTTGAGGTTGAATAGATTCAGTAGATATCTTTCTCGGAAAATATTTAAGGGAGTCAAAGAGAAGTCTTCGCAATTTTTTTTTTTAATGGAAGATAATGAATAGAATAATCCCGCCCGCGCTATTGGATTTTGCCAGTAGTTGCCGCGCTTGGCAAGCGGGTTAGGCTTTGGGACATTCTATGTCGGTACCACACGGCGACGAAAATACCTACTTATTCAGCTATCAGAATATGTGTTTTTGCTGTTTGCAGCCGACTTTGTGTGCGCCTCGTTTTCAAATTTTTCTGTTTTCTTTTAAACAAACTAACTAAACACATTTTGCAACATTTTGCTCCGGAAAAAGTGACCTATATCGTAAACACACGTTCACGTGGCGATCGAGATGTTTCGTTGAATACTTATTATTTTTAAATTTAGAACGCGGAGTTAGGTATTTTGCTTTGCAATAGTTTTTGCTCCGCAAAAAAAATGCCGCCCGTGTTTCGCCATAAATTCATATGGGATAATGGGACCATCAATTCATAATCAAGTATGCAATATGAAAATTTTATCAGATTTATTGAAAATTTAGTTTGTCAGTTTAAATAGAAAGAAAGAAAGAAAAAATTGCATAAACTAACGTAATAAAAAAATAGTTAAGATTTTTTTAGGCAAATTATGAGATACGCATTTATGGGTTGCATTATTGTTTTTTTATATAGTATTACCATGATATTAATAAGAAAATGACCATAAATCCACAACAATCAATTCATATCAAACGCGAATTCCACACGGGAACTGTCACTTCACTTTAAATAACCAAAAAAAAAGCAATAAAGAATCTATCGTAAAAACTTATCGATAACCCTGAATTGATATACGCCGGCAGCTCTAATTCCGCGGCAGCCGCCCCTTTCGGCCCGCCCACTGGCGCGTTCCAACCAATCAGGCGGCGGCGCGCCTCCGCAGGCGGGCTTTCATGTTCGCCGCCTCGAATATTTTTAGTGTTGGGAATGAGTTTTTTGTGTTTACGTTTTTTTTTTGTTTGCGTTATGGTATAATGGCGATTTGGAAACGGCCGTTACGATTTCGCAATCGGCGCTCACGCGACGCGCGATGTGTGATTATAATTTAATGTAACCTTTATATTTAGATGGATCCTGTGTCAGATTAGACAGATATCGGTGCTTGGCTGTCAGACTTCTGCACTTGGCCGACAGCGTCGCAGTTTTTTTTTTATATCTATTTATACCATAAGTTACTTATCTGCTGCGTAATATACAGAGCTGAGTGTTTAATAATTTGATGGATAGATGTAAGAAGCTGGATAGCAGTAGGTAGATACTAGGGGAAAAAGGATTGTTAGTAATAGGGACTTAAGACGTCAGGTCGTGATTCATACGTCTACGTTTTTTTTTTATACCACTGAGGTGGCAAACAAGCATACGGCCCACCTGATAGTTAGTAGTTACCGTAGCCTATGAACGCCTGCAATACCAGGGGTATTACGCGCGCGTTGCCGATCCTGAAGAAACCTCTTTACCTCCCTTTTGAAGAACTCCATGCTGTAGTCTCTTGGGAAAACCTCGGCAGGGAGCTCATTCCATAACCTGAGTGTTCGTGGGAGGAAACATCTCTGAAACCGCGCAGTACGCGACCATTGAGGCTGTAGGACATGAGGATGAACTCCCTGTTGATAGCGAGTGATTAATTGTCAAATACGTCACAATGGGCCATCTGACCTAACTTCATCCTCACCTATCATCCCTCACTGGTGACAGTGTATCTATACCAACAGCGCGGGCGGGTTTACCATTTCATTGTCATCCATAAAAAAAAGTAGGTAGATATTTCGATAAATCACAGGTAGTTTTGATAAATTTGTTTTCATTTCCATTCACACAGATTTACTTTTTCATCATCATCTGCATCATATAGTGAACTGTCCACTACTGAACTTAGACCTCCCGTTTTGCCAGTACTTGCCACGTTTGGTAAGCGGGTTGGCGAGCACAGTTAGGCTTTGGCGATGTTTTAAGATGCTGCTGCCCGTCCCTTGACCATTAAGTTCCCTTAGTCGGGGGAAAGGGATTGTTAGTAATGGAGACTGAGAATCCTATTGCTAGCAATATACCCAACTAGGTCGACCTCCTCGCGGTCCCCCCTGGAAACTATCATGGTTAATTCATGATGAATTCATCATGATAGGCTAACTGGCCTGTTTTCATTCTCATCTATCACCCTTCACTGGTGCTCCGCCAGCGTATCCCGTTAGCGCAGGCAGGGTTACCATGCCATTTTCATCCACCAAGTTCCCTTAGTCGCCTCTTACAAGAATGATAGGTACCTACTTAATTCACTTAAAATCCCGCCAATTTTTCATATTTGAAGTTAGTACTACAAAATTTACTCATTGCCATTATTATTTCAGCTTATGTCCACTGCTGGACATAGGCCTCCCCCATAGACTGCCATAAAGAACGGTCCTGAGCCACCTGCATCCACTGACTCCCTGCGACGCATTTGAGGTCGTCACTCTATCATTAGTAGATATCTGATAGTAAATTAATATAAACTATTTATCTATTTACTTTAATTGATATTCTTTTTTTTATACAACTTAGAATGGCAAACAAGCTGACGGCCCACCTCATTGAAAGTGGTAACCGTCGCCTATAGACATGAGCAGTGCCATGGACATAACAGAGTATACTGTTTCGCCCATGATACCCCCCCATGCGTTGAAAATAAAGTAAAAATATATTATTAAAATATAACAATTATATTCCAATTATTATTGTGCGATTGGAAAATCACGAAGCGGACGCGACCTGAAAGTGAACATCTCCTACTTCGAACATTATTTTTATAGTGTAACTAACTTTTACCCGCGACTTTGTTCGTGTGACCTGGTGTATTTATTGACCGGGATAAAAAGTAGCCTATATCCTTCTCCCTCCCATGTAGTGCGTGTATACTAAATTTCACATTAATTGGTTAAATCGGTAGGGCGCGGTGGGGAGGGATTGTTAGTAATGGAGACTGAGAATCCCATTGCTAGCAATATACCCAACCAGGTCGACCTCCACGCGGTTCCCCCTGGAAACTATCATGGTTAATTTATCGTTGAATTCGTCACGATGGGCTAACTGACCTGCTTTCATACGCATCTATCATCCTTCAGTCCAGCCAGTGTATACCGATAACGCAGGTGGGGATACCATTCCATTTCACCCATCAAAAAAAATGGAGACTAAGGGCCCCATTGTTAGCAATATACCCAACCAGGTCGACCTCCAGGTGGTCTCCCCTGAAAATTTGTTCCTGGTTTATTCATCACGATGGGCTAACTGACCTGCCTTTTCATACTAACCTATCATCTCTCACTGGTGCCCCGCCAGCGTATATCGATAGCGCGGGCAGGGCGGGGTAGGTAGGATGATAATGAAATGGTAGCCCCTACCATTTCATTATCATCCATAAAAAAAAAAATTAAAATGTTCCTATTAAAAAGGCATTTTTTTTACATCTAAATCTGTTTCGTATTCATGTCACGTTTTATATTATAAACCAATCAATCACAGTATCTCAGTATCATCAATTTGAAATAATTATATGCTCCATCCTTATCGCACACGTGCGTTGCGCGCATCTCCATTTCTTTTTAGGGTTTCGTTCATCCGAATAAAACGAAACCCTTATAAGATCACTTCGTTGTCCGTCCGGCTGTCAAGTCCCTTTTTCTTAGGAACACGTGGAGGTATCGAGTTAAAATTAATATCATGTACTCAAATCTGTAATCTCTTAAAGCAGTGAAAAAATCAAGCTTCTGAATCGGCGCAATCAAAACATACGATCGTTTATGTTCCATTTATATTGCATACTTTGACATTCGCAAAGGAAATCCAAACCTATAGGGTACTTCCCGTTGACCTAGAGTCATGAAATTTGGCAAGAAGCAATATCAACAAGTAAAGAAAAAAGTTCGAAATCTGTAAATTTATATATTCTTTATTGCACTAAAACAATATATTCGACAATTAATTTAACAACTTGTTAGCAAGGGAGGACTTATCTCTGAAAGAGATCTCTTTTTTCATACGACTTAGAATGGCAAACAAGCTGACGGCCCGCTTGATGGAAAGTGGTAACCGTCGCCTATACACATTAGCAGTACCATGGACATAACAGAGTATATAGTTATTTAAAAAAAAAACACATCATGATTTTGTAGGGAACCCTCGTTGCGCGAAACCGACTCTCGCTTGATCAGCTTTTTTTAAAATAGAGACGCGAAATGAATATTAAAACAATCGAATCGGAGTCTAAATCAATTAGAGTTTTCACCAGTGGGAGACTGTACAAAAGTCGTTTGCTTGGGTACCTCTGTCCCATTCGTGTTTCTACCGTAAAGCAGTTGTGTTTGCATGTCTGTGTTTCGGTTTGAAGGGTGGAATATGGCGTGAATTTACAGGATACAGAGGAATAACACCTGAGTCCTGGTTGGAACGCTATGTCAAGATAATGAAATGGTAACCCCGCCTGCGCTAACGGTATACGCTGGCGGGGCACCAGTGAGGGGTGATAAGTGAGGATGAAAGGGCAGGTCAGTTGGCCCATCGTGATGAATACACCTGGAATTCAGCACGATAGTTTCCAGATGGAAGTCGACCTGATAGGTTATATTGCTAGCCATGGGACTGATAGTTCGCATTACTAACAATCCCTTCCCCCCGCATGGGGGGGTATCATGGGTGAAACGATGTACTCTGTTATGTCCATGCTACTGCTCATGTCTATAGGCGACGGTTACCACTTTCCATCAGGTGGGCCATCAGCTTGTTTGCCATTCTAAGTTGTATAAAAAAAAAATTAAGAACAATTTGATAGCGAGTAATTATCTAGTTTTCATATAAATTAATGTAATACACCTAGTGTATTCACGGCCTAATAACTTTTGGGGCGTCTCGCTACATTTCGTGCGTACGCCGTGTGTAAATGGTGTTTTGATGGTCGCGTTAAACAATTTCATTGTACAGATCGGAGTGTTATAATTGTTACCACGGATATGGTGTTTACCTTAAATTTACCAGCGCCGTGGTACTTTTATCTATTTAGGTGAACATATAATTATCAATGTTCCAGCCTTTTTGGCAGGGGGGAAAGGGATTGTTAGTAATGAGGTCTAATAGCTCGATTGCTAGCAATAGACCCTCTCAGGTCGACCTCCACGCGGTCCTCAGGAATGGCAACGCATGGGGGGTATCATGGGCGAAACAGTATACTCTGTTATGTCCATGGTACTGCTCATGTTTATAGGCGACAGTTACCACTTTCCATCAGGTGGGCCGTCAGCTTGTTTGCCATTCTAAGTTGTATAAAAAAAAAATATTTGATGAGTAGGTAAGATTTTGTGCAGTTTGTATGTTGTGAGGGTAAAGACAGGTCAGTTAAGCCATCATGATTAATTCACGTGGAACTGAGCACGATGGTTTCCAGGGCGGACCACGAGGAGGTCGATCTGATAGGGTGTAATACTAGCAATGGAGCTGCTAATCCATTGCTAACAATCCCTTCTCCCCCTGTATCTATAGTTTTGCATACGTAGTTTTATCGCGCTATCAGTATACACTGGCGGGACACTAATGAAGGATAAAGACAGGTCAGTTTGTCCATCGTGACGAATTCCACAAAAATCAACCACGATGGCTTTTAGGGGGAACTGCGTGGAGATCTCAATAAGGTATATAGTAAGCAACGGGGTTTTTAGGCCCCATTACCAACAATCCCAATCGCAACGTATTTACCTAGTACGTAAGTAAAACGGCTTCATGTATCTAAAAAAAAAATATATTTACAGATTCGACCCGTAGTGATTTTATCAAAATCTGTTCAGTATTTTAGTTTTTGTATCGAAATAGCCGAAATAGAAACACAATCTTTAATTATATTCAAATAAAATGCCGATTTCTAACAATAATATTTAATTATATATCATACCTACTTTATTTCTTCCATTTATAGTGATGGAGTTGGTAGGATCTATTTGAAATTTGAATTTTGCCCATAATAAAAGTATTATCAAATTTAATTAAGACTACATAAATATATACATAAGACAGTTAACGGCTAATATGATAATAATAAAACATAAATATCAGGAGATGGACCGCACAAAACAATGCGTAACAAATTAAAACTATCACTACTCTAGAATACGAGTACAGCTCGTCGTTCACATTTTGGTCACAGCTCGACATTCCGACAAACCTCCGGAAATGTAGCCACAGCATACTGATTGGCTACCTCTATCTACTACTCATTAGTTATGCTGTCCTAGTATAATGTTTATTCAAGGAATAACATCTAAGTGGGGGGATTAAGTGGTCATTGCGTTATGATAGGGACGCGGCGTGGGTTGCCTGTATTGAAGTTCAATTTATTATGTTATTATTTTTTATGATTTTTGACCGCGATCGAGTTTGGTTCGTGTATGGAATGATGGGGATTGTTAATGCTATAAACTTATGACTACGTAGTTATAATATATGTGACCGGAATATAATTAGGTGTTTGACGGACGTATAAAGTATAATAGTAATTCAGGCCTTATTTTATAGTTCGTCAAAATAAAACATAAATAGTTGATACTCGTACTGATGTAGAATTGCATTCAACAAAGTACAGAAATCGTCGGCTAGTGCCCAGTTGATGCAACGAGGAATTTGGTCCTCCATCTGTAGAAACGGCGCTGGTAGGAGAGGAGGGCAGCGACAATAATAAAATAATAATATAGAGAGAGGCTTACCAGTATAATTTCTTAAGACGTACACAATATAACAATAATATATCAATCAAGTAGAAAAACAAAATAGTTATCAAAAAGACATATTCATAATATAAAAATATAAATCTAAAAGATAAACTTATATAAAAAGAGGTCTGTCGCCAACAATCCGTAGATAAAAGTCGCTGGTTTGTATAAGCCCTTAAAGTCGTAGAAAGTGGTGGAGAAATCTATACAATAACTCTGTTTCTAATAGATATTTATTAGTTTTTCTAAAAGAAGCATTCGTATAGTATCATTATCTCAGCTGTTATCTGTCCACTGCTGAACATAAGCGTTCCTTAGACTGCCAGAAACACCAAGGAACAGTTTCGAACTGCATCCGCTGATCCCTGTAATATATTTGAGGTCGTCGCTCCGTCTAATGGGGGATCGTCCTACACTGCGTTTGTACGGGATTACCATTCAAGAACCCGTTGCTGCAGAATAATTATTTATATTTGGACTAAATAAATTTTAAAACCCGTTTATGCATGAAGCAAGAAGAAAAAAACGTAAAATAACTTCTTTAGCAGTCCATTCTCTGTGCTTAACACGCAAAGAATTTGTGTAATGATAGTGGAACGTCAAATTAAAATTAAATTATTTCATTTTCCAGCTCAAATGTCCATGGAAAGCATGATGGTGGGCGGCGTGGGAGTCGGTGGCGTGGGTCCCGTCGGCGGAGGCGTCTCATCCGTGGGTGGTTACCAACTGGTTCGCGAGCCCACCACAGGCGCTTTGCTCCTGCTGCCGTCTCCACCGGATCTGCCCCACACCGTAGTTTGGGGCGGTGTTCCTTATCCCTCCGCCCCTCTTCTCTTACCTCCAGCACCGCACCCTTCTCATCTCCAACTATTGCCTGGAGATCTTCTCGCCTCTACTGCAACTTTGCAGCACACACATACACATTCAACCCGATTAGTGACTTTAGCACCTGCGCCTGCTCCCCAACCCCATCCAGTTCATACAGCTGACAAAAGAAAAGTAATCCAACCTCTTTTAACATCTCACGCCTTAATAAAAATAGAACCGGAACCGCCGCAGGAAAAACCGCAGCCTCAATTTGCTCCAGAACCAGTGCAACAACCAATTCTTACCACGACTCATTTGTATTATCAACCTGATTTCGCGGAACAAGCCTGCAGAAGTCAGGCGACATCGCCGGCTGCTCCGCCTACTCCACCGCCTGAAGTTCCTGAAACTCCAGCGCATAAAGATGCCTCGAATCAAACAGATCACATCGACGACGATGATGATTCGCCAAATCAAGCAGATGAGGATGAAAGAGATGTTGCATGTATCGGTGTTGCTCATTTCCCTGAGGAATCTACTATGGTACAAACTACGGCACCAATATTGCAAGCTCCACCGATCGATAGTGCCGAAGAATCGTCTTCAGAAGGGCTTGCAAATTCTGCTGTAGTTGGTGCGGTGGAGAAAGCTATAGATGCAATAGAAAGGGATGAAGCTCTTGTGGATAACTCCAGTAGCGGTGGATCTCATGATTTAATGATTGACACGGCAAGCACTTCACCTACGTCTCAATCATTGTCACAACTACCACCATCACGACCTTTGGTCGACGTCAGCGGATTGGAACTTCTTTCTAATAGCATAGAACAATTTGAACGAACAACACCTGGAAATAGTATGCCGACTTTAGATGCACCGGTACCTTTGACAATTGATACAAGAACCACTTCGAAACTGAACATAATGATAAAAACTTCCCCGAAATCACCACCTCGGACTTCAGAAATAGAACCTAGTAGAAGATTTGAGTTTCCAACAACAGAGCCGAGTACTAGTGAGAGAACTAAACCGTCTCTTGATGGTTTGGGGTTATTATGTGCATTAGCAGAGCAAAGATTTAGGGAAGAAGTAGTGGAAAACCCTTCACAAAATTTATGTATGTCTTCCCGTCCGTTTATTAAAAGTGAGCCCCTACTCAGTCCCACTGATAGAGATAGATCGGCTGAATCTTCTAAAAAAGAAAGACACAGGCAAAAAGATAGCGATTCTTCAAGTGAAAGAAGAAGAAAAAGAAGTCGAGATAGGGAAGACAGATTGAGGCATAAATTAGAAAAGATGCGACGACATAAACGTGAAAAGGAACAAGATGAGGCAAGGAATAGTGGTGGTGAGTTAGAAGCTAGTTGGCGACGAGTAACAGGTTGTTCTTGTGGAACATTGAATTGTACGCATACATCAACGGTGCCTTCTGCTCATGCTCTTGTTAATGCTATAGAAAAAGATATGCGGGAACGATTACAAGATTTGCAACGTCAATGTGATGAAAAGAGAGCCCAATTAAACGCTTTAACTCCACCATTACCTGCATTGTCGACTCCTTCAACGCCTTCTACTCCTGCCTTGTCTCCAGATTCAGATAGAGGTTCTTCTAAAAAACGCAAAGTAGGTAGACCTCGTAAAGTTTCGAGTCCTGATTCAACTGAAACTATTGTTGCAAAAAAACCGAAATCGAAGAGCAGTCTTGTTGGTTATCTGTTAGCTAAAGGCAAGCTGAAAGGAGGTATTTTGTGTTCAAGAGGAGAGCCATCAAGAGAAGATGCTAATCGGACAAGTAAAGTTCGTCCAAAATTGAAGGCTGAACCAATTTTGAAAGTGCATTCTGAAGAAGAAGAGACCGAATGGGGCCTTAATAGATCTGCTAGTTCTTCCATGGAGAGTTTAAATGAAGTACGTCAAAAGAACCGAGAGAAAGTTGATCGGTTAGTTCGAAAACATTCAAGAGATGATTTACCTGAACTTGAATTTGCTCTGCGAAGGGGGAGTGGTTCAAGTGAAAGCGACAAAGAGAGGCGTCGTGCTAAAAAGAGACGTAAGAGTGTTAAATCCAAAGAAAGGACTAATGATGAGGTTAAAGAACCCACCCCTCAACCAGTAGTACAAACAATATCGAAATGTACATTAACAGAAGATAAACTGGATTCTTCTCCTCGGGTACTCACAGCTATGGGAGGCTTGTTCTACGCTGGAAAACTGAGCGCAGTGCAGGCTCCTGATGTATACGCCATTACTTTAGACGGAGAGAGAGGGAACAAACCTCATATATTATCGAGAGAAGAAACTTTAAGAGATGCTGTAAGTAGATATTTATTTACCGATTATATTTATTATGTCCATAAACGAGGTTACTTCTACTTTCTGGACTAATTGGATTTGTTATGAACAATTCTGTAGTGATGATAAATATTTAACATCATCACTACAGAATTGTTCGGAAATTTAATATACACACAGTTTTGGATATCAGTCACGTTGGATATTAGACCCATTGAAATATTAATGATTTACCCACTAAGGCCAGATTCTCTCTTATATCTCCAGATACTATCTAATATTTTTTTAATATTATATCTATTGACCAGTAATTTAATTATAATTATTTCAGATTCTCGAAGTGAATCCAGCATCGGTGTCAGAGTTACCATCTGGTACAAGAGTCTGTGCATACTGGTCACAACAGTACAGATGTCTATATCCTGGCACTGTAGCTGTGTCATCGCCAGATCCTCACGATGATAAATTTGTTGCTGTAGAATTTGATGATGGCGACTCTGGTAGAATAGCCATTGAAGATATAAGATTTTTGGAGCCCAATTACCCGGTTGTTGGTAAGTATTTTTATACTATGAAAAATTAAAGTGAATCAGTACTCAAATTTAGCTCCTGACTAAATAAAATGTATTATTATTGTTACAGAATATGAAAATCCTCTATTTACACTTGGGAAAAGAAGACGAAACACCAGTGTTAGCACAGAAGATAAAAAGGCTACTGCGTCTACGAGCGCTGAAGTAAAACCATCTTCTACCGACGCGGCACAGAAGGAAAAACAGGAAGAAGACCGGCATAGAGATCGAAAAAAACTAAAGAAGCACCGCAAAGATAAAATGAAACGCCATTCTAGCGAAGACGACCCGAACTCTGATTATGTTAAGAAAAAGAAGAAAAAACACAAATGTTGCGAAGAACATTGCAAACATAGAAGACATCACAAGAAACATCACAGAAAACATAGGAAGAGACATCATTCGAGTTGCAAGGAGCAGTCTAGCTCGTCTGGTGATGACCACCAGAGGCACAAGTCATCTTCTGATTATATAGATTCCAACAAATCAAATGAAGATTCTGTCGACTCCAATGATAGACTGTCTACGTTAATAGCTGTCGAGAAATCTCCAAATGACAAAATGAAGACTGTTATTAAAAAGGCTGTGCTGCCCAAGAAGGCCTTGGTTAAGAACGCAGTTTTAGATTTCAGCAATTTGGGAAATATTGTGGCGAAGAAAGATGAGGAGTCTAAAGATAATTTAAAAGACAGTGGTATTGGAATGGAAGAGGAAACTCCTTCGACTTCAAATTCTGACGGTGTCAAGAAGGTAAGAAATCAAAACTACATTGGTTTATTTTTTTTTCTGAGACGAATCTTTGTTTTAGAGTTCTGTACTGTTTCATCTCTTCGTGTTTTTTCAGGACGAAATATGATAATGAAATTTGTAATCTACGTTTAATGTTATATCTATTATTGGACTGCAATAATACCTTTTTCATACTATTATAAGACCCGTCGGATGATGAATGGGGTTACAGTAGTTTCTTAAAACTTCCTACTTTTTAAGCATTCATAGAAGTCACGCGGGATGCAAAAAAAAACGTAATACGCCTTTTTTGAGGCCCATGTTGTGGTCTCTAGGGAAAACCTCGGCAAGAAGAGCATTCCACAACCTGAGTATTCGCGAGAGGAAGCACCTCTGAAACTGCACATTACCTTTAGATGTACTGTGTGCTAATTATATGGTAACTACAAATTTTTCAGAAAACAAAACGCCGCACCGTATCGTCAACTTCATCAGAAGGTGGTGCAGTGGCTGGTGGTGGTGGAGTAAGCAAGATGGCGGCGTTCCTACCCGGCGGTGCACTCTGGCGCTGGCTGGGCGCGGCCTACCGCCGAACCGCGCGTCCACGACACCGCAAACTGTTCTACCGTGCTATACAACGCGGGGAGGAGACTCTACATGTAAGTCTCTTGTTGTTTATGAAGTCTTAGTACTTGCACTATAAATTATAATATTTATGCACTGTTTTTATGTATTCTTTTTTTTATTCTTCCGTAGATTCTTTTTAAATATCCCCGTCATCTTTTATTGTCGAAACCGCTTTATCTTTAAAAGTTTTTTTTTAATTACGTTGCTGTCCTGGATCAGATTCAATTTTGGTTAATTGGGTTCCATTCGGTTGGTTGGGTTGGAATTCGAGGTTTACCAGTTGAGAGTCATTATGTACGGATTGTCCGCAATATGACACCAACCTTCTAATGAAGTTTCATAAAAACAATATCTAATCAAGCCATGATCTCCTAATTGCAGGTGGGAGACGCAGCGGTGTTCCTGTCGACTGGCCGCCCGGACCGGCCGTACATTGGGCGCATAGTGGCGCTGTGGGAGGCACGGGGAGCGATGGCCGTGCGAGTCAAATGGTTCTACCATCCTGAGGAGACCACCGGTTGTCCGGAACCATTGCATTATCCGGTTTGTAGTTTTGTATATAATATAGTTTGCCACAATGTCACAGAACTACTTTATCATAATAGTATATTTGGCGTTCGTTCGTGACACATTGCTTGCATGGCTGTAAAGAATAGAATATTGGATATTATGACAGTGAAATCATAGGAGTGGTAATACTGCTGATGATAATGCAGCAAGAGAAAATATTTGTACAGTTACATGAAGACTTTTTTATTTTTAAATTTTTTAAGGGATTTTACTTTTTATTTTTTTATTTCGGCCGTTAACTACCCATTGCTGAACAAAAGCCTTCTCCATAAGAGGAATGTTGCTAGTAGTTGCCACGCTTGGCAAGCGGGTTGGCAACCGCAGTTAGGCTTTTAAAGATGTTTTAAGAGAGACGCTATTGCCTATCCCTCCACCATACGGTGGTCCATTCTATGCCGGGACACACCTTTTATATGATTGTGTTTATTTGAAAATTTAAAAATGTATTAAAATTGCAGTTGAAAGAATGAAAAAAATTATACCTGCATATAAATTTTTCTGTCACTTTCATAATATGTGGTAATTTATGACAGTAACTCTCAATATTCAATATTATTTTTCATTTTTTTCAGGGAGGTCTATTCGAGTCCCCACATACTGACGAGAACGACGTCCAAACAATATCACATAAGTGCGAGGTGTTGCCGCTCGCGCAGTACAAGGAGCGCATGGGCGACGACCCAGTCAAATACAGCACCGTTTACGACAACAACGACGTCTACTACCTGGCCGGTCACTACGACCCCACGCAGCAAACTCTCCGACTTGAACCAGACATACCTTTCGCGAGCAAACCAACCTCCTAAACTGTTCTGACATACTGGTAACAATAACTACAGTAATTGTCAATTTTGTTTTACAGTGCAATCAACTTGGTCTTAAATATATTATTTCTCATAAAAAAATATAACTTAGATAAGTTCAAAGTACACGATTTTACTATGTATATCTCGATGTTAGAGTGTATTTCGGTAGATTCTTTTGAAGTTCTTGTAATTTAAACTCGTGGAATGTTCAACGTAGCTTCGAGATTCACTATACAGGTCCTTAAAGTACAATGTAGATTTTTGAGGCTCAAATTGTGACATTTTTTCTCAATCGGCCGCCCTTAGAGGCGACTGTTTCCGTACGACTAAATGTTAAAGTTACCCTTGTTGAGTTATTTTAGTGGTATACCGTTTGCAATGTTGGCGTTTCGAGGAAACCTTGTATGGGCCGAGTTTGAAGGGTAAGGTGATTACGACAATAGACTGTGGACTGGCTGAGGAGATCGGGCGAGCGAATTGGTGATATGTGATTTATTTTTTATACGTGTAACGCTGTAATCTCAGTGTATAGGTAGTCGTATCTCCCATGTATATTATATTATATCTCCTAGATCTTTATGTATACGTAGTTATATTATAAATGTCTATTCTCTTCGAAACGCAATACTGTTTTCAACTAGTCCCTTTATTCAAAATTATCCAGTCATTTCTCTTAGTCGTGTACGAGGAATATCTGCGTAAAATATTTAGTTTCACAAAATGGGGAACTGTTTGTTATATTATATTGTTTTTCACTGATTTTATATTATTATTATTATTTTCTTTTTTTTTTTCTTTTTGGTTGATAATTTTATGTTGATTATAGTGTACTTTTATATCTAAATGGTGCTAGACGCTTGATATACTATATCTTTATTTCTCTATAGTTAAGACTGTAAATAGTTTCAAAATGTAGTCAGTATGTAAGTTTACAAATATACATTTACAATTGTATTGTACTTTTTACATTACGTAATAATTTTAATTTGGTAAAAAAAAAAAAACAAAAAATTATGCTTGGTCTAAAACGTTGCCATTTTTATGATTACAAAAATTCTTCTTTACGTTACTCATATAGTTTGTACAGGGTATGATCGAAGCCCTGCTCTTTATCCTTACTCATATCGAGAATTAATAAGGGACTGACAAGACAGGGATGTAGCTAGGTCGACCAAGGGTAGGAATGTAGGTAGGTTTTGTACGACGTGGCCAATGGAGTTTATAAGAATAGTTGGAAATGATTCAGCCTTAATATCGTTAATGTTAAACGAACGGATGTAGTTGTTTAATATTTCTTTTTTTTTTTTTCTTTTTTCTATTTTTAATAAGTCAATTGTGTTTGGTATTGTGGCCAATTGGCAGGTCACAACTATCGGACCTTCTACTCTAATGTTTTTGCGTGCATAGTACTTTGTTATTACGTATTAGGTTAAACATTGTTTATTTTGTAAGTTTATTTTTAATGATATTTCACTTTCAATTAATGAGCAAAAACACATGTTATATTGGAACCTAAAAAAAAATAAAGACAAAAAAATATATATACCTATTGTGAGAAATAAAAATCGGGGGAAAATATTGAAAAAAGTGGTATTTTTGTATTATCGTAAAGTGATTATTATTTTTAAAAGTGAAAATATCTGATGCAAAGTTATTATTATGATAAGTACAAACTTGTTGATGAACGACAATGGCTCGGCCCAGTGTGTGCACACTAACGCTAGGTTCAATTGCACGAACGCACAACAAACTCACGTGTGTGTGTATGTCATTACTGTTGTTTTGACTTCATATTAATATAGAGTTTGTTGTAAGTTCGTGAATTATCCTTATCCAGATCATTAGAAGGGGAAGCCATAAAATATTAGTTTTAAAGATTAATAATATATCAGCATTGATAATATAAAGATTATAAATAAATACGCTTAAATAAAATATTTTTGGCTGAATAATGTGTTTTATTTTAAAATTATCTTTTCAAAAGTCATTAATTAATAATTCAATAATAACATTATTAATTATACATAAAATAAATTAATTATGTGAAAGCACGTTGTAAATATAAAAAAAAATCTTACATTCATCTCAATACCTTATTATACTTGTCGAACACTAGCTTAGACTAAAACTAACCTAAACTTAACCCTAGTTATTAAGTACTCAAATTAGGGTCAACAAAGAATTTCACGTTTTCCATTACTTATTATTTCGTATGTGTCATCGTCGATGATCTTGTAAACGTCTTGGCGGTAGTGCTTCAGGTTGTGT
Source organism: Galleria mellonella (assembly GCF_026898425.1). Lineage (NCBI taxonomy): Eukaryota > Metazoa > Arthropoda > Insecta > Lepidoptera > Pyralidae > Galleria > Galleria mellonella. The sequence continues at coordinate 1,473,920 of NW_026441978.1, forward strand.
AGGAAACGAATCGAGCTCTCTTCTCTTATTTTGGTGAGGACCGAAGGGAGGGTCTTGGTGCCAGCCTCAGAGGCCAGTGACGCGTAGTATTTCTCCTGTAACAAGTTGAATGAGAGATTTCATTATACCATTCTATACCGTATCAGCCTTTGTACGTCTACTGTTGAAGATAGGTCTTCTACTATTGGGGAGATTTTGCCAGTAGTTGCCACGCTTGACAGGCGGATTGGTAACTGCAGTTTTTATTATAGGTGATAATGAAATAGTAACCCCACCCGCGCTATCGGTATACATCGGCGGGGCACCAGTGAAAGATGATAGGTGAGGATGAAGTAGGTCAATTAGCCCATCGCGACAAATTCAACGAGAATTGTTCATGATGGTTTCCAGGGTGAACCACGTGGAGGTTGACCTGATATAGATATATATATATATATATATATATATATATATATATATATATATATATATATATATATATATATATTGCTAGCAATGAGGCTGTTAAACTCCATTGCTAACAATCCCTTTCCCCCCTGGTAACTGCAGTTAGGCCTTGGAGATTCAATACAATTTATTCGTAACAATATATTAGAATAATACATAAAATCTTCTTATATTTTCTAGAAATTATAAAAAGATTTTATGATAGTTTTACAGTAAAACAAGAAAAGTATAAAGTAATAAAATAATCAATAATAACTTGAACAGCCTATGAATACCTGGTATTGCAGGTGTTCATAGGCTACGGTAACCACTTACGTGGGAATTCATCATGATGGGCTAACTGGCCTGTTTTCATTTTCATCTATCACCCTTCACTGGTGCTCCGCCAGCGTATCCCGTTAGCGCAGGAGGGGTTACCATTCCATTTTCACCCATCAAAAAAACCACTTACGTGGTAGAAAAAAAACTGACCAAAAATAATAAAATTATAGTACACATTAAAATTGTGTATTCACTCTACGTTCGAAGGATTCGAAATCTAATGTTTTAAAAGATCATTGCTGCATATCCCTATATCAATAATTTCCTCACGGAAAAACCCACGGGGGGGGGGGGGGGGGGGGGGGATTTTATCCACGGGAAAGGAATAGATGGCTTATTCTATACCAGGACCTCACGACTGAGAACAAGTTGAATGAGATTTCCATTATATTTGTGCATTGTTATCCATTAAGATTACAAGAACTGATGTAATGTAAAATTATATGGTGGAAACAAGAGCCTTGAATTTATAGCGACGACTGGTGAATGTATGTCGGTATTGTAGATATTTTTTATACTTTTATATTAGGCGTGTGAACAATCTTGGCATGTCTTTAACTCATTTAAAATTGTTACAGACAAGAAATGCAATTAATATGCTGATACCTATTTATACATGAAAACTTCCTGTCATAATATTTGTTCACTCAATTTAACATTTTTTTTATCTGATTGCTTTGAAAAGCGCTCTGCTAGCGAGCTAAACCATTAAATATAAAAGATTATATAAAAATTATAATTAAATTATATAAAAGAGTACGTCGCATATAAATTTATCATTAAAAACTTAGTACCTACTTACTTTTGCATTGAAACTTTTTAAATATCAAATTTCAATTCAAAATTCAATTTCAATTACACTAATAGCATTTTTTAATACAATTAGAAATATCGAAAAACATTCAACTGTTTTTGAAAATTGATGTCAGGAAATAGGCTAGTATTCATTGCGTGACTAGGAGAGCATAACACAATAGATACGCAAGTCTAAAAAAAGATGAATTGTGTCAATGTACATTGAGTTATCGAAAGAATTTCAACATCTTTGTACTACAATAACTGCCATTATCAATTTGTTTACCAAAACATCGGATGTTAGCTAGTTACACAAGCCCACAAAAAGTACAGTCGCGATGTAATTTATGTAAGCAACTCTCGAGTCCGATATTTCGGTTGAATACCAAACAATAATGTTATCTTCACTTAGTTACTGGTCTAATTAGTAACTATGCCAATAATGTCTGAATACCTAAATATTACACAATTTTTCTTAGGTAAGTTACAGTATATCTGTAGAACTGATAATGTAAAATAAATTGGCGCAGTAAACAAGCTTGTTTGTATCACTGATATGAATATATGAATGATATAGAATAATGTAAAGGACTGTACATGGGCCCAAAGGCTACTGCGATAACCCAATAATCGATCGATCTGAGTCAATACTTAATGTATGGGCCACTTCAGTGTTCGATTATAACTGCATCAAGACGTGTTGTGTCCTACGTAGTACGAGGAGAACAAGAATAATCTATTGTTGTTACTACTTCTATATACTTATGGATTCCTGGTAATTCATATAATTAAATATTAATTGTAATTTATGAAATAAATTATTGTTGATTGTTGTTTTATTTTCTCTCTCGTATTTAAGAACTGTTTAAAATTGTAGTAAACAGTAGTAGCATGGAATAAAAAAAATTGGTTTATTACTTAACTAGCGATTTTTCATCCTAAAAGAAGCTTACTGTCTGACTTGTCTTAGAATTAAGACAATTAAGATTAAGATTAGGTACTTATTTAGATGCCTTTAAATATTAATTAGAAAGGCGAGTCAGTAGAAATTTTCGTAAGAATCTCTCAATCCTTTTACCGCATAATAAATATTTTAAAAATATGCTACTTAATCCTTATACTTGTAATTTTATTAGCAACTTCAACAGTATAGAACAAAATAGCCATAGATATGGACATACAAAAAGCAATATATGAAAGAATCGCAGAGCATAGTTATAACATAAAAAAAAGAATGTTCGTAACGATGTACACGAGTAGGTTATATCCTAGTACATAGGATATTTTATATACTGATTCACGTGGATGAAGCCGCAGGATAAAGCTAGTAGTAAAGAAAAATCAGAGGAAGTTAGCGTCTAGTTTAAACTGCGACCGAACAAAGTTGAACAAGTCGTTCAAGAGAATACAAAGAAGATTGATTGTAGGTAAATAAAGAGAATAATTTTAAGAATTCCGAGATACTGAGTATTTTTTTTTAATGAACTCTTGAGAAGAATCGATATTTAAAGCATGAATTACTTACTATATGAATGCATAGCAAGACTTTTTTTTAATGGGTGAAAATGGATTGGTAACCCCGCCCGCGCTATCGGTATACACCGACGAGGCACCAGTGGAGGATGATAGGTGAGAATGAATGCAGGTTAGTTGGCCCACCATGATGAATTCGACAAGAATTAACACATGATAGTTTCCAGGGGGAACCGCGTGGAGGTCAACCTAAGAGAGTATATTGCCAGTAATGGGGCTATTAGACCCCATTACTAACAATCCCTTTCCCCCCAAGACCTCTAATAGTGGACCTTTCAGTAAGAGAATTTCGGTAAACTTACTTGCATTTTAATACAGCTTAATGTAAATCTAAACAAATTAATAGTCGACCCGATCCTTTTGATTTAGTCTACTGATAATGGTCAATAAAAGTATAAATCAAATATCAATGAATTGATTAAATGTTTCCATTTATTACTAATTTCATTTAGAGAGTTTGAATTAAACTGGATTACCTTTTTAGTAAGTACTATTGAAAAGATTAGACAATGACTATAATGCACCTGAACCTAAAGGTCTACAAGTTTACTTAAACAAGAAATTGAAGAAAATCAAAAAATTTTCCATAGAAATGTTTCTTTTTTTATTCTAGTGTAAATATTTCTTAAGTCAGGTATCTTAAATTATATAAGTAATATTTACTGGTGATATTAGAAAAAAGAATTGTAAATAAATGAAGTAAAATAATAATGAGCAAATCGTTTTTATATTTATTTATTTATTTTATATGTATATACTTGTCCTTAGACTTTACACGCGATTATTATGACAAAGTAAACGTTACATTGACTTCTTACCTTGTTATTCTGAGAGTATATTAAAAACAAATGTAAAATAATGTGAATACTATATTTAGCAATAAGAGAAAATAATGTAAAACTAATACGATATTTTTTAGTATAAAAACTACAATATTTATGTAGAGAAATAGAGACTTAACCAGTAATGGTAAACTTTAAAGTTATGGCCCTAAAATGATACCCTGAGGTACACATTAGATACAAATGAAGTTATCATTGTCGATGATTTTGTAGATGTCATCTCTGTAATGAGTTAAGTTATGCATGAATTTGTCACTACTGTCGTTGTGGATCTTGGTGAAGACAGGTGGAAGGGCTGCTGTCTTAGATTCCTCCGATAGGGATATGTAGTAATTAGCCTGAAGTAATGAGTGAATGTATTATGTTTTCTAAACATATTAAAATTAACCCTTAAGATATATGTACTGTAAAATGATAATATTGTTATTTTGCTTACACGTTAGCCTTGCAAATCGTTATTGGTTTATTAAACTTATTGATATGATCACGCTACAAGACGTAAAAGGTTCAAGGCTCTTGTTATTTGACCTGTAGTAATTATTGTAATAACATTGATATCTTTATCTATATTCTTTATTACTACAGATTGGACTCCAGGTTGTTGAATGAACTCACTATTAAGGTCTTTGTAAAGGACTACAGGATGGAGTGCTTTAAAAAGTACATTTGCTTTAAGTCTATGATCGTCTACAGTATCAAAGACGCCAATTAGACCAATCCTGTAAAAACTTTTAATACCGTTTTCAAGCTTGAGTTGTATTGTTGTTATGTAACAAAAAAATATTCAAGATTTATGTTAGAAAGGTTGAGATTACTATAATATTTAATGTGCAGTATTTATAATTGGTTAATTATTTATTAGCTTTTACCCGCGACTTTGTCCGTGAGACCAAAATATGTTTATTGATCAAAATAAAAGCCTATATCCTTTTCCATTTTTTATAGTACGTGTATACCAAATTTCATAGTTACTAATTAAGCCGTTAAAGCGCTATAAGAATACAAACACACAAATTTACTTTCTAGTTAGTAAGGACACCTATTACTTTGTAATACTTTTTAATATCCTTAACGTATACTAAGCCACTAGATCTCTCCTGATATCTCTGTTAATTCCGAAGAGATTTTGATAATTCCTAATATATATATTTTTTTATTGCAAAGCAGACAAACGAGCTGAAGATCCATCTGATGAGAATTGGCTATCGTTTCCCATGAACACTTAATAGTAGCTATATAATACTGTGTTGTCCCGGCATAGAATAGGCCACCCCTTCCTTTTCCGTGGGTGTCATAAGAGAAAACTAAGGGAGGGCGAGGGATGGTAACAGCGTCCCTCTTAAATATATCCAAAGCCTAACTACGGTTGCCAATCTGCCTATCAAGCATAGCAACTACTGAAAACCTCCCCCCTCTCAAGAGGAGGGTTATGTTCAACAATGTACAGTTAAAGGCCGTTATGAATGAATTAATATAGTAGCTAGTACAAACTTCAAAGGGAAGAAAATCCACAAACCAATTGTACGAGGGAAGCACGACTGACAAACAGTAGTCGTGGGCCATGCATCTAAAAATGGGGTAAATTCCGCCTTTTTCCGACGATTTCAAAAAAGTAAGTAATGTTAACTCCCATGTTAATCCTAATTATTTTTGAGTATGAAGTGAACTGTTCTTTATGGAACAAAATCTAAAATAATTTATTTACCTGATCTGGCCCCATCATATGTGCTTGCCGTTTGGTGTATCCCCTGGCGGCGCGGTCCATCTTCTCCTCCTCCCAGTGTTCTACCATCTGCTGCCTCGTTGGTAAACTGAAGGTGCCGTTCATCGAACGTACGTAGTATCGTACCTGATTAAAAGGAATAGATTTAAAAAAAATATTTGACAGAAAAATCAAATCCTAGCAGGTAAGTATAGAAATATTACAAAATCTTGACATTCATTATGTAGCTTTCATGTCATATAGTAACTAGCTACATATATATATTACAGGATTTGATCTCCTTTAAAACATTTTAAAGTAGTCTTTCAAACTTCAAAAAGTAGAAGCTTCTCAGTTCGGTTGTATTTTTTTATGTTTGTTACCTTATAACTCCCGTCAGTTAGAAACCGATTTAGAAAATTCTTTTTTATTTGAAAGGCTATACTAACAGATTAGTCCCAAAGATTTTTTTTCAAAATCAGTAGTTTAATTTATAAATCAACATAACTGGGTTTGCCATAATTTAAGTCAGTTATTATAGTGAAAGACAATCTTAATATTTGTCTATATTGCTTTGTTTTGAACAGTTTATAAAAATCAAGAAACCTAGTGACTTAACTAATCAAACTTAACAAACTTATTATATAATAAGTTTGATAAGTCATACTATAATAAAAGGGTAATAGACATACGAGTATGTCTGTCCTTTAATTAGTTTCTTTGCAATTTCTAGTGTCTAGTGTAAAAATTTTAAATGAGTAGTGTACCTGTAGGTCGAACATTGAGAATGCGCAGACGTAGTAAGGTACGCCGATGAAGCACATGGTCGGGTGATTGATATTGACGAGGTGTTTGTACAGAGGCTCCACGCAGTTGTCTTCCACCACGATCTCGCACGACTCGTGGAGGAACGGGAAGTTGTAGAGGTAGCCTGACGACAAAATTAAAGATTGAAACTAAGACTATTTTAACTGGTTCTTTAAACATAAAATATTTGTGCTTTATTTGTCTGTATTTGACGAGACCTCGTAGCGCATTTGTAAGCATACTACTCTGAGCCTCTGAGGTCCTGGTATAATTTTTTTATTAAGCCAGTTCTATGTTCGTTTGGGTGAAGGTGTTTTCGGTTCATCATCATCATCTCAGCCATTATATGTTCACTGATGAACATATGCCTCCCTCATAGACTGTCACAGTCCTGAGTAATCTGTATCCACTGATTCCCTACAATGCATTAGGATATGTATCCGGTTGTTCACAAAGTTGAGCATTTTAAACTAAAACATCAGACGATCAGGAGACTTGATCATGCATTGAGTTTAAATGAAGTATAAAATTTTTTGAAGGTTACTTATGTACTAAGTAGCCCGATAGGTAGATGAAAAGATTCATTGTGAGTTCCCGGCACAGAATAGGCCATCCCTTCCATACCAGTGGGTGTAGTAAGAGGCGACTAAGGGAACTTAATGGTAGAGGGATGGGCAGCAGGGTCCCTCTTTAATCATCATTAAAACCTAACTGCGGTTGACAACTCGCCTGCCAAGCATGGCAACTACTGGCAAAACCCCCTTATAGGCTTATGACAAAAGAAAACTTTTAGGAATTCTCACGTCAGGTCGACTTTATAAATAAAATAGAAGTATAAGATAAATAGTTATAAATTATAGATAATGTTTCATTTAATTATGGTCGTATGATGGTGATGATGATAATCATCATAAAAGTTTTATATGTCTTAGGTAAGCACAATAAATTTAGACCTACCAGTACAGAGGAATACAACGTCGATCTCCTCAACAGTTCCATCTTGGAAGAACGCTCTGTTTCCCTCCAGTTTTAATACATCAGGCTTTTGAACTAAGTTGTCTGGGAAGATGGTACGGGGCTGCTCTTTGAGGTGATGACTGAGGGTAACCCGTGGGGAGACGCTGGTGACCTCCAGAGCGATATCCATCCCGGATGGACCGGCTCCAACTACTAATACTTTTTTGCCGGTGAATATCTCTGGTACTCGATAGTCGTGGCTGTGCATCACATCACCTGGATAAATAAAAAAAAAGTTACGTTATTAAGTTATTATCATTAACGGAATTTGTATTAAACAGAGGTAGGCTACCAGGATTACATAAGACTGAGGAAGATTCGCTTACAGTTGCCAACAAAATAACAATTTAACGTTTTAATATTCGGTTTAGTTTACCACATTTAAATGTGTTACTCACCTTCAAATTCCTTCAGTCCTGGTATACTTGGTATGAATGGAGTATTGTAATGCCCATTACAGACAAACACATAGTCATATTCGACAGTCTGCGATTCGCATGTAGCCAAGTCCTTGAAGGTCACGTCCCAGAGTTCACCATTAGGACCCATTTTTGGTTTCACTACTTGCACATGGTGTTTGAACTGGAAGAGGATATATACATAGTTTTAAGAGATTATGTTATCCTAGTAGTTTATGTTGCTTAAAATCCAAAATTGATATATTGTTTTTTTTCTTTCGTAGTTTCTCTACAGAGCAAATTCTTTAAATACTAAGATTAAAATTAGATGGCATAGAATAAGTAAAAAGTAAATTCTTAGTTCTATCTAAGAACTTATCATTACAACCTTCAAAAACTGATTTCATAAAATGCCATTATACAATTTGCTTACTTTATTATTCAGTATGATTTATTAATAGATCTGTATTTAAAATCAATTAAGTATTAATGATTTTAAACTAAACCAATACAGTTATGTAGATACGAATGTTTTGCTTAATTCCTAATAATTCCGTGCAAACATAGAGAATTACGGAACTGATCAAGGTTAACAACGAATCCTCACGTAATTTTCCTATCTATTATGTCCAAGTATGGTAAAATGAATTCTTGTTATTATGGTGCATAAGCTCACCTTGATGTATGGCGTCACTCCGTGCTTGTCGGAATATAATTGCAAGAACGCCAGCATATCCTTAGCGGGGAGGTATGACCTATCGCTCTCCGGTATCGGGAAATCAGGAAATCCCATGATTTCCTTTGGAAGGTTTGTCCTGGAGATAAAATAAACATTTAGTAGGTCTTTTTTTTTACCATTACTTGTACGCGTAGATTTAAAACTAATGAAATAAACGATGTATTAAGATATAATCAGATTTGAAGTAAGACCCTCAAGTGTGGGCACATGGTGAATTTACTAGTTTACAAACATCAAATTATTGTTTAAATAAAAACAAATTGAATTCGGCAAAATTTCTTACAATAAATATATTAGTGTTCAGAAGATGACTACTCGGACTCCTGACTGACCTTTGGTTATTTGTTTAACATGTTCCTCTGTTGTTGATTACAGTAATCGTATGACAACATGGTAATAAATTACTGATTTATCAATACATGAGTTTACATCGATTACCTTGAACCACGTGTTCGATTAATCGGTCAATTTCATTGAACGTCTGCTTAGCTTAGAGAAATGATTAACATTTGCTAGTTTTTTTTTTTAAAGTGCACGGAATCTTTTGTCTAATGTGCATCAAAACAATTCTTATCGTGTTACCAGGGCACCACAAACAACAAGCAATAAAACAAACGTTTCTAGAACATATGTAATAGTAGACGTTTTCCTAACAACTGATGAGGCCCTGATAGCCTTCGACCCCCATATCAATACGCCGTGTCGTAAAGGAGTAACAGTAGTAACCAGTAAATAGTTTAAATGTATCGAAATGGGGTTGACGTGCGATGCGCGTGACACTCATCGGCGCAATACAAAAACTATTTTATCTGTTTACATTTTATATATTTTGCTTACGTAAACGAGAGAAATACATTTGTATTTTTATTGCTAGAAAATTCTGATAACGAGAAAAGGTATTCGGAAATGTAAATGGTAAATAAACTAATAACCCAGCCAATAGACACGTAGTGAATAGTAATGTTGCCTATGAACTTGAATAACTCAAGAGAACAAAATTATACCTTGGCCAAAGAAATTGATAACATAGAATAAAATTTAATTACTATTTTTCACATTAGATAGAGAGTAGAGAGAGAGAGAGAGTCGAATGCCCAAATCATCATCATCATCATATCAGTCCTTAACTGTTCACTGTTGAACATAAGTCTCCCATTTGGGGGATTTATAACCGCAGTTAGTCTGTTGAAGATAGGATAAGAGGGACGCTGCTGCCCATCCCTTGCCCACCCATAGTCGGTTTTACGACACCCACTGCACGAAATTGGATGCACATTTGTCCCTGAAGGTCTAACATAAAAACTGTTGTTTATTGTATCTTAATGTTGTTCACCAGTGGACATAGAAGGAATGATAAAATAAAAATTGTGAATCATATGTTTGCCTTCTTTCTTTTTATGCAAATATAATTAGTAAAAAAAGGACGAAAGTTATACCATTAGCTGCTATTTTTCTCAATTCATAGCAGGCTAGTGTATAGAAAATGTTTGGTATGTCAATTATTTGTCAATAACAAATTTTACATTACTAGTTTATATATTAGCCACAGTTTATATAGAAAGTATGCAAGCAAGTTGCATTTGAATTTGGTAGGGTTATACGGCCGTATAACATTTTTTGTACACTAGCCTGCTTTGAATTGACAAGTTTATCACTCCTTCTATGTAATTCCTTGTTTATAGTTTCATTTTAGTAGATCTAGTAGGTAGTTCATACCGTAGACTTTTGTACATGCTGGTGTGGATGGGCAGGCCGAAGTCGTCGTAGCCAACGTTCTCGGTGTAGACCCAGGTGCCGCCGAGCTGGGCGGCCTGCTCCAGTACGTCCACCCGGCCCACGGACGGCTCGACGAGCAGGTGGCGGGCGGCGCAGAGGCCCGCTGCGCCAGCGCCAATTATGCATATGCGTGACATGCTGCAATTGAAAATGGAAATGTTTGTTATTAAAAAAATATAAAAATTAAAATAAAAAAATATATTAATTTATGAACAATCGGATTCGTGTCATAGCTGCTGATGAGTAAGGTTCCCGGGTGGCCGAATCGAGTTTTCTCGACTAAAATACACGTAAGTTAATTCGGTCGTTTTATTTACAATAAAATCAACAAAGTAAATAATAATAAAAATAAATAATTTTTCATGGAACAAAACAAATGTACTTAAATTCTTTAAAACTGTTTTGATAGGTGGCACCGGTCAGGTATTAATTATAATATTTTGTGAAGGAGTATAAATTTTTTTCTAATATAAAATAACATCAAAAGTAAATAAATAAAAGACAATTAATCAATTTAAAATAAAGAATAAATAAAAATTTAAAAATAGTTATAAGTAAATATAAGTTTGACAAAAAAATATTTTTAAAAAAAGGATAGTATATATATATATATATATATATATATATATATATATATATATATATATATATATATATATATATATATATATATATATATATATATATATATTTACAGATTGGTTTTATAGATATTTTATCAAAATCGGTCCGGTAGTTTAGTTATTAAATTAAAATAACTACGTAATTTGACTACAATTGACACAAATGACAAAAAAAAATAGACTTTATTTTTTTGTAGAAAACAATTTTAAATGTCTGAACTGTAGCAACATCAATTTTATTTATTTTGTATATTAATTAACCTCACTTTATGGACACTCACTGTTATACATAGTTTCTTTCATACATACACTTCTATTACTTGCATACACATTCTAACTTGCTTACCTCGCTTTAGAATTATAATTTTCGTTTACTATAAATAAAATCCATTATTGGAAGTATTTATAAGAGACTTAGCATGTAAGTTATTTTTTTAAGAACTGTGGATTTTTGTATTTTTTTTTATACAACTTAGAATGGCAAACCAGCTGACGGCCCACCTGATGGAAAGTGGTAACCGTCGCCTATAGACATGAGCAGAACCATGGACATAACAGAGTATACTGTTTCGCCCATGATACCTCCCTTGCGTTGCCATTCCTGAGGACTCATGTGATATTCCTCTGTACCCAGTAAATTCACGCCATATTCCACCTTTCAAACCGAAACACAGCAATGCAAATACAACTGCTTCACGGTTGAAACACGAATGCGACAGAGATACACAAGCAATCGACTTTTGTACAAAGTCTCCCTCTGGGAGTACAATAAAAAAATATTTAATCTACTATTTATTTAAGAAAAAAAAAACATTATATATATATATATATATATAGGTATAATGGTGTGTTTGTCATAACAATACTAAATACCTATGTTGATGATTATTATAATTGTATATTTGATAATTGTTACTAGGTTTAATAAACCGTTATCTCGCGCCTAACCTTTTTATATTGTTTACGTGCGGTTACAGAGAGGCGGTCTAAGAAAATTTCGATTACTGTTGATACAACTATGAAATGATAACAGATCATTGTATCATCTATATGTCATCATCGTCGTCAACAATTCCTTACAGGATTCCACCATTAAACCACCATTAACTATTCAATATTTATGCAGTCTAGCATAAATATTGAATAGTTAATGGTCTTTCAAAAAAAAAATCATTCTATCTTTTCAATTTTAAATATAAAAAATGATTAGAAGACTGTCATCATATATATATATATATATATATATATATATATATATATATATATATATATATATATATATATATATATACATATATATATGTTTGAAACTTTGAAGGGAGAGATAGATAAGGCCTTAATAATTCACGACTTCTCATAGAACAAATTGCGCGAATTACACTTTTTTGTAATACAAATGTGCTTTGGATGTCAGCCGCTTTACACACATAATAATAATTCATTGGATAGTATATTATCAAAATAATTAAAATAAACCAATAATATATCACCCGTTAAGTGATTCACTGGTGAACACAGGCCTCCCATATTGAAGGGTTTTGCCAGTAGTTGCCATGGTTAACAGGCGGTTTAGCAACCGCATTTTAGTGATATTTTAAGAGGGACGCTGCTGCCAATCCTTACCCTACATAAGTATACTAATGTACATCATAAATATAATATATTAACATAATAATATATATGTTACGATATACTTATTTATTAAGTAATACGTAGTTAGAGCTAAATATATATATTGTTTTTAATAAATGATAATAGAATAGTAACCCCGCCTGGGCTAACGGTATACACTTTAAGGGGGGAAAGGGCGTGTTAGTAATGGAGACTGAGTATACCATTGCTAGCAATATACCCAACCATGTCGACCTCCTCGCGGTTCTCCCTGGAAACTATTATGGTTAATTCCTAATGAATTCATCATGATGGGCTATCTGGCCTGTTTTCATTCTCATCTATCACCCTTCACTGGTGCTCCGCCAGCGTATCCCGTTAGCGCAGGCGGGGTAACCATACCATTTTCACCCATAAAAAAAAAAACGGTATACACTGGCGGGGCACCAGGGTGACAGGTGAGGATGAAAGTGGGTCAGATGGCGCATAGTGAATGAATTAATAAAAAAATAATTAAGATGGTTTCCAGGGGGAACCGCGTGGAGGTCAACCTGGTAAGGTATATTGTTAGCAATGGGGTCTTTAGTGCCATTACGAACAATCTCTTATCTCCCACCTGAATATGTTGATTCAATAGATAAATTGAACAATTTCCTTTTAAATATCTTGATAATCTGCGCACGCGCAGATCCACAGGTATTCCTATACCGTTGCTCATCTAAACACGTTCTTATCGCGAATCAGTAATCGATTACATTATTTCATCATATCGATCGATCGAGACATGCCAGCAGCTCGCCGTCTGCGTGGAAAGTGGCCACACGCACCACACGCGCTATATATCCAAGGCTACGTCAATATACCTACCTATGACTCGATTGCAAACGTAGCCAGTCATACTAGTGACCGACGGACGATGCATTTCCTACATTCGCTTCATTAAGGAAACTTTATTAGATTAATAAAACCAATGTGTCACGTCAATTTTTTAACCGACTTCGAAGTCGAAAAGAAGTCGAGGTTATATGTTGGATTGTATATTTTTAAGCCCCCACCGATTTGTCCGTCAATTGTGGTCAGATTTCAAATTCATTTTTTTATTTAAAAAGGTATAGTTCTGTTGTCCTATTGTCACCAAGTCTGGATTTTTTTTTTATACAACTTAGAATGGCAAACAAGCTGACGGCCCACCTGATGGAAAGTGGTAACCGTCGCCTATAAACATGAGCAGTACCATGGACATAACAGAGTATACTGTTTCGCCCATGATACCCCCCCCCCCCCCCATGCGTTGCCATTCCTGAGGACTTAGGTGTTATTCCTCTGTACCCAGTAAATTCACGCCATATCCCACCCTTCAAATGGAAACACAGCCATGCAAACACAACTGCTTCACGGTTGAAACACGAATGGGACAGAGGTACCCAAGCAATCGACTTTTGTACAAAGTCTCCCTCTGGATCTGATGATGATGATGGGATCCCAAGATAATCGAGAGCTACTTTTAAATTTTATAGCCAAATGTGGTGTTTTATATTTTTTCAAAACTCACTCAGATGTCTGTATTTTTTAATTGTAAATAAACCATAATGGCCGTGTGGTTCCGGCATAGAACACCCCTGCCACCCCTTCTTTTCCCGTGGGTGTCGTAAGTGGCGACTAAGGGTCGGCAAGTGATGGGCAGCAGCATTTCTATTAAAACATCTCTATAACCTAACCGCGGTTGCTAATCCGCCTGCTAAGCGTGGCAACCAAGGGGGAGGCTTATGTTTAGCAGTAAACGATTAAGGCCTGATATGATGATGATTATAATGAAATGACCATTCGCTTGGCGAACGTAATATATCATTCCTGTGGTCCTAGCATAGAATAGGTCGCCTTCACTTTCCCGTTGATGTCGTAAGAAGCAACTAACGGAACTTAGTGGTCGAGGGATGGACAGCAGAGTTTTTGTCTTAAAACATCACCAAAGCCTAACTGCGGCTGTCCATTCTTCTGCCCACGCTTGGCAACTACTGGCAAAACTCCCTTAAACCTGGGTCCAGCAGTGGACAGTTAACGGTTGATATAATAATATACGTATAGGGGGAAAAGGATTGTTAGCAATGGAGTTTGACAGCCCCATTGCTAGCAATATACCTTCTTAGGTAAACCTCCACGTGGTTCCCTCTGGAAACCATCGTGAACAATTCTTGTTGAATTCGTCACTGTGGACTAACTGACTTGCTTCATCCTCACGTGTAATAAGAAATAAAAGTGTTTTAATGACAGATAATAAACTTATTAAAAGGCAGATCCAAAATAAAAAAAGAATTATAAAGCAAAGCTTGTGTTCCATTTTTTGTTTGACAATTATAGTGTTGTGAAATTTAAGTGTTTTTGTTTATTATAAACAATATGTTAGATACCCGAAGGAACCTCTTGTGAGAGCATCATGATAAGTGGGTACATACATAGGTGTGATACCGCTGGCTGACCGGGAAACGACCCTAGATAAGCAGCCATTGAGCAATATACTTTTCGACTGCGACGCCGTTCTGTCGGGGATTTTGTGAGAATCTTTTTATATATATGTATATTATTATTACTTTTAAATGGATGATAATGGAATGGTAACCCCACCCGCGCTGTCGGTATACATTGGCGGGGCACCAGTGAGAGATGATAGGTGAGGATGAAGCAAGTCAGTTAGTCCACAGTGACGAATTCAACAAGAATTGTTCACGATGGTTTCCAGGGGGAACCACGTGGAGGTCGACCTAATAGGGCATATTGCTAGCAATGGGGCTGTCAAACTCCATTGCTAACAATCCCTCTCCCCTCAATATACATAATGTTAACAAAGATTTAAAAGAGTAACTGTTGAGCTCCTTGCGGACTCTTCTTAACAAATAACAATCTACCGAACCCTGTAGTAGATTAAAAAATGACAATTTTTAAATTGCTTGTAAACAAGTATATTTGGATATAGATGATTTGAATTTATTGGGTGAAAATGGAATGGAAACCCCACTCCATCTGCACTGGCGGTACACCAGTGAGAGATGATACGTCAAAATGATTGCAGGTGACAATGGTTTACAGAAACCATTGAATTGGAACCGCGTGAAGGTAGACCTGACAAAGTATATATCAATGGGATTGCTAGTCCCTTTTACTAACAAGCTCTTCTTATGCTTACGGTTTTTTTTTGTTTTTTTCTTTCAATTGCTTACTAATATTGGTGTACTTGTCTGTACAGTTCAATTTTTCTATTTTACATAGTTAAAAGAGCGGTTGGAAAACCGTGGCACATACTTTTCGATACTTTATGGGGAAATTTCTTAAGACACAATAACTATTCTGTCCTGCCACTCAATGTGACTTAACTGAGAGTAATAAAGTAATTTGTGAACCTTGAGAAGTTAATGACAAATTGTGTATGGTGAAAGAACTAAAAATGAGTACGAAAATGCTCTCACAAGCGGTTCCCTCGAATTTACTGGGTATAGAGAAATAACACCTGAGTCCTCAGGAATGGCAACGCATGGGGGGTGTCATGGGCGAAACAGTATACTCTGTTATGTCTATGGTACTGCTCATATCTATAGACGACCGTTACCACTTTCCATCAGGTGGGCCGTCAGCTTGTTTGCCATTCTGAGTTGTATAAAAAAAAAATTGTTTATAAAAAATAAACACTTAAATTTCACAACATTGAAGGCGAAACAAAAAATGGACCACAAGCTTGATTATTTCTGTCTACCACAATGGGAAATATGTTTATTTTATTCGCACTTAATCATACGATATATATTTACATTTATCATGATTTTCTTCAACATATTATTTATTTTATTTATTTATTTCACACTTTATTGCACCAAGTAAAAAGAGAAATAACAAATACAGTAAATATTAATGAGAAGTGATACAAAAGGCGGCCTTATCGCTAAGCAATCTCTTCCAGACAACCTTTGGGTAGAGGACATTGAGAATAAGACAAAGGGTAGGTGGCGCACTATTTATATAAACATATTATTTATTTAAATAACTTGATTGATCAAAAGACAAAAAAAAATGTGGTACAGAAGGCGGACTTTATGCTAGCGGCATTCTCTACCAGTTAACCTTTGGGGTGAACTATGAACCACGAACGCTCTATTATATAATTTAAGATTACTTTTTGTGTTCCACAAAATAACCGACTTCAATTGTGGCAAAACTGATTATTTTGTTTTCAAAACTAAAGTACTGAAACGATATTGATGAAATTTCTACAAAACCACTGTAAGTTTATCATTTCAAATGAAAAAAAAAAATTCTAAATCGGTTTACAGCTGACAGAGTTGTGAGGTAACAAATATAAATACAACTAAATGTTATCGCCTGCTTCTTTTTGAAGTCTTTTGAAAATAGAATCCTCCTCCGCCTCTGTCTATATGTTCGTGATGATCTCAAAAACTATTAAACGGATATATCAGAGGGAGGAAGGTTTAGATGTATAATTCGTTAAGGTTTTGTGTAAATTGATTGAAATATGACGATGATTGTTGAAAATGTCCGAAAAAATCAAGCCGTTAGGGAGAATTTAACGATAACGTCGCCTAATCCGTTTGAGATATAACAAAACAATGTTTTATGTCATCTTTTAAGCATAGCTTACAATATGCATTAGGGTATGGTTAGAGCTATTTAGAGGGATATAGTATTAATTATTAATAAATACATGCAGGATAGAAAATTAAGTATATTTAAAATACACCAAGCAGTGTGATGTTACATAAAAGATGTTACATATTTTATTACTAGCAGCCAGTCCCAGCGTCGATCAGATGGACATTTTACATTTTAAAAAGTGGCCATTAAGGCTGCACACGCGATGGAAGTTTAAAAATGGAGTAACTTCTCCCGTTTTTCCCAACATTTCCCTTCACTGCTCTGCTCCTATTGATCGTAGCGTGATGAAATGTATACTATAACCTGCCCAGGAGTATGAAGAATAATTGTACCAAGTTTCGGTAGAATCCGTCGAGTAGTTTTTGTTTCTATAATGAACATACAGACAGACAGATAGACAAAAATTTTACTCATTGCATTTTTGGCATCAGTATCGATCACTAATCACCGCCTGATAGTTATTTTGGAAATATATTTCATGTACAGAATTGACCTCTCTACACATTTATTATAAGTATAGATTAAAATAAAATTTATTTATTTATTTAATTAAAGTAAATATTTTATTAAAGTAAAATAAAATGTTACTATTAATATTAACATATAATTCATACTGAACGAAACAAAGTGATTATAAAAAATGTAAGTACATGCGCTCTACTATCCGTGCGAAGTCGGGCAGGTTGCTAGTTTTCTATAATTGATAAGATTTGTTAAAAAGATTCTTATATGAATCGTAGCTACTCTAAAAATCGACTGTTGTTTTATTACGACCATTTAACATTCAATTATGTCTGTCTACCCCAAAAGGAAATGGGTTTATGTTATTCGCACTTAATCATATGATATATACACGTAATATTTTTAGTGATATCGAAAATAAAACATATATATCCTAATGTCTTCTTAAAAAGAAAACGTATAATTGCCAATGTGTCATATTTATGATATTGTAATAAATCTGTAATTTAATTCGATTGCTAAACATCTGAAACATGATACACTTATGCTTGCCTAATACGTTATTTATAGTAAACTAGCGACCCGCCCCAGCTTCGTACGGGTGCAATGCTGATACTAAATAGCACCTCCGGCCCCCCGTTATATTACGACATTACATTAGAAACCTCTAAAATTATCAGTGTTTCTCTACTATATTATGCATGTATTATACATATAAACCTTCCTCTTGAATCACTCTATCTATTAAAAAAAACGCATCAAAATCCGTTGCGTAGTTTTAAAGATCTAAGCACATATAGGGACAGACAGGCGGGAATTAATTTTGTTTTATACTATGTAGTGATATCGTAAATAAATTCTCAAAAAAGAAAAAAAAAAACTTATAGAATTGTAGTGTAGGTAGATGGGAAGTCTTTTCTAAGTGCCGTGATGGAAAAAATTCTATTTTGTTAAATTATATTATATTTATGTAATAACACTGTAATGAGAGACGCACTTTGGACAAACAAGTATTATATTAATTGATTCATATTATTTCTTGCATCCGGGAATGGTTAACCCAAGAACAAGGACAGTCTGTTATCTTTAAATTAAGTAAACTTCACAAAAGTTGAGAGTAGGCTTTTACTTCCTAATAGGGTAGGTAGTACTCAGAGATAGCAAAGAAATCTTATCACTTTATGTAGCTTAAATAAATCAATCATTATCAATAAAAAATTATTAGTTGATAATAAATAACTTTAAAATTCTTATATCTATAAACTAAACATAAAATTTATAAAGTTACAAATTAATAAATCACTTACCTTTTTAAATTATTTCCGAGAAAAAGTTAACTAAAAAAAAATAATATATGTCACAGCACTAGCACGAGTTTTTTTTTTTTTGGTCACAAAATATAGTATATAATTGCAATTAATAGATAAGAGGGTAATTGACAAGTTGACGGGACGAGGTTTTGCCGTGAAATGCCGGCAAAGAGCTTCGCGAGCGTTTTATATGTCTGACGTCTAACCAAGCGCATGGTTTGGGATGCCGCCAAAAAGTTTGTGCGTTTTGGACTGTTGCTTAATTTATGAGACAAAAATAATGAAAGAAAATTTAAATTTAATATTATTATAATAATCATCACTCTATCATCATTTGATGATACATGGGCAATGTGAATTTTGGTGTATTTCTGTAAATTCTATCATCACGTTTGTTGATAACGGACTATCATAATGCCTACAGACATTTTTTTTTATGATACAAAAATAGTATTGATAAAAAGTAGAGAAATACTAGGACAACATAAATTTAAGTAGTCACATTTACAACTCTACACTGTAAGGATTTCTTAAAAGAGGTTTAGGCAGACCTATTTAAACTACGGTCTCGTCCATTGCTATAAATATAATTATTTAATAAATACTGTTCATTTAAAACTGCAAGCTGTTTACACGTTTATGAAAATATTTTCTCATAGAAATGATTTTAGAGAAAGGATGATGCGACAGGTCCGTTTAATTTGGCATGCGTTTCTGACGAAACTATACCAACACTTTACGTGATACTTTCTGGTGCAAGTGAGACAGCAATATAAACAATAATACTGTCCCTTTCACAATACGATGTACTAATAGCATAGCATAGTGCAATTATGTAATGCTACTATTGAATTTTATATATCTAAAATATGTAACGTGGAGGAGGTATTTCATCATTATTTATACCTAATGTATAGATTACAGCCTTTATTTTTAACCGACTTTAAAAAAGAACGCGTGATAAGTTCATCAGTACTTTATTGTTTGTGCGTTACATTATTATCTTTGCCAATTATTTTTTATAACGATTGTTTCTCACTAATTAGTGTGCTCTCAAAATAACTAATTTAATTATATTTAAAATGATCCAACACTACCTTCATTAATTTCAAATTAAAAAAATATACAAAAAGAAACAATAATAAAATATATAAATATATAGACATTTACTTAGAATCTGTAAATATAAATTGTATAAAATAAATCATTAAAATCGGTTTAAAATTGACTAAGAAAGCACGTCATTCAAGTAAACAAATTAAATAACTCTTAGTAATGAAGTCTATTTAAAAAGAGATTTTTTTTTAATGGATGAAAATGGATTGGTAACCCCACTCGCGCTATCGGTAAACATCGACGAGGCATCAGTGGAGGATGATAGGTGAGAATGAATGCAGGTTAGTTGGCCCACCATGATGAATTCGACAAGAATTAAACATGATGGTTTCCAGGGGGAACCACGAGGAGGTCAACTTGAGAGGGTATATTGCTAGTAATGACTAACAATCCCTTTCCCCCCTAAAAAAGAGATATTGATGAACCATGTGACAAATTGTGACTGGGATAACAAGACAAACAGTTACATAAGTTTACTTTTTTTATGAAATTTAAAATGTTAAACGAGCAAAAGGTCCATTCGAAATTAGAAAAAGAAAAAAAAAACTACGGTCGTGAATCATGGGTATCATAGAATGCATTGTGCCATTCATTGGACCACTCAAACGTTTATTGCCTAGGAATATGGTTTTATGCCTTCGAACTTTTTATCTTTATCCGAGCAGTAAGTGTTTTATATTATTCTTAATTTCGTGTATAATATAGTATATATCATATATGTGTAAGTATATTTGTTATTCATATATATTTATTCGTTTATATATGTAATTTTAGTATGTATGTATATCAATAATTAGTAGTACCGCATTCGAGTATTCTGACACTTGCCTATGGTTGACTGGGAGAGAATACTTTCAGCATTAAGTCCGCCATGTACACATATATGTACTAATGAATAAATAAAAAACAAATATTTTTTTTTATTACACTGCCTTCAAATTAAATCACAACCATTCAAGTACAGCTGTTTCATGGCACAAAACTTGATTGGATGGATGAAAAACCAAGAAAGAATTTATAGAAACTGGTAATGTATACATATAAATAAAATTGGAGTGTCTGTTTTTAATACTGATATAACCGTTTTTTTATTACATGTATATGAATATATATACGGTACATGCACCAAAATAACATTTTTACAATTTTTGTCTATCTACTTGTTCCGGATAATCTCTGGAATGGCTGGACCGATATTGATGGGACTTTATTGGCAGGTAACTGACGTAATAAGGACTAACTTAGGCTACATTAGAAAAATCTTTTATTTTAGAAAAATAAAGTCATTTTGCAATGTCCAAATACAGTCCAGTACCACGCGCAGTTAGGCGGAACTTATTACATAAAAATATAATGTGTGCTTACGAAATTTTTAAAGAATTAGGTATACAGGTCGACCTCCACGTGGTCCCCCTTGGAAACAGTTGTGCTGAATTCCAGGTGTATTCATCACGATGGGCTAACTGACTTGCCTTTTCATTCTCAACTATCATCGCTTACTAGTGCCCCGCCAGCGTATACTGTTAGCGCAGGCGGGGTTAGCATTCCCTTATCATCCATTAAAAAAAAAACTAAGAAAGAATTTACTGGATATCCTACGGGAACAGAGAGAAAAGTTCTAAGGCAATTGTACTTATTCTCATCAATATAACTCTGCTATTCCGTTAGCGTCAATCAACATCTAAGACTTTTTAAAATGATGAAAATGGTAATCCGATTGCGTCACATAAAAAAAATCTCACATTTTTAAAATGATATAATTTAATTATCATTTTCATCATTCAAAAAAACACGAGCTCGATTGTCATTTTCAATAGAAAAAATTAACTACAATTTATTGGCATAAATTATAAACGTAGTAGGTTATACCACAGATAAAGATATAACCATAGACTTGGTATACCGTATTATTATAATCTAAGAATATAACACTACACCAGTAGTTATACTTAATCTATGTTTATAGGTCTATCAATATCAATCCCTTAAAACAGGTTATTACATTAACCTATTTATTTATGAGCCCAGTTCTAAAACTACAACTATTGTACCCTTTTAAAACTATAATAATATTAGTTAAGAAACTACAATTATGTTTTTAGGAATAAATCTTAATTCTGTTCATTTGATAGTACAGACTGACATTTGAATATTAATGCCATATAAATAATAAATGAATGAAATAAATTTCCACATAGGAAAAAATATTTACAAAAATTAAAAAAATAGAAATGTCACATTTATTTTTCTGTTAATTTCATTCATTTACACTTGTTTATGATACGTACGATGGCAAGTTTAAGATCTTTTTTTTAATTAACATTGTTATTATTTTTATTTATCATTAATTCCGAATGTCTCTAACATAACATAGTTTATTTATTTACAATTTATTGCACTATTAATAAAAATAATAAATACAGTAAATTTTAATGAGAAATAATACAAAAATCGGCCTTAACGTTAAGTAATCTTTTCCAGACAACCTTTGTGTAGTTCCGGACTTCCGGACAATTTTCTATAAAAAAACTCAATCCAATGTAATTCATAACGAGGCAATTTATCTATACTTCCATATCGGTTCTTTATAAAGCACATTATATAGAGAAATAAGTTTTATATGGCAATTTAGTAAAAAAAATTGAATAAAAAAAAAACCCTAATATTCCCGCCAATTTTGCATGCAGTTCGGTCGTTACCTGCCGCCATGTTTGAAGAGTAAGCGCATGGCCGACGCACGCAGGTGTGTTTGTAAACATTGTCGCGTTATTTGTCCGGTCGCATTTGTCTGACGCAACACGTTCGGTGCTGTTACACTAGACTAGATGCGCATTACTGAATGTACAAGCAAAAATAAACAGAGGCGTGCCACTTCGGCGTTATGTTGACCCTCCTTTTTAAACACAATTAAATGAAAACGATAAGACTCCGTATCTATCTAATCTTGTCAAAGCAAAATTACCTATTAATATCCTATCAAAAATATTTACAAACGGTTCTAAGAAAAAGGTTCTCAAGTCATTTTTTAACTCATTTTGATAATTCCTAGTGCAAATTTACATTTTTGTTTGATGGCTATTTTTAACAGTTTTTTTTTTCGAGTAAAGTAATGGATGAATCTTAATTTAACTGTATTTTACATCGAATGGATTTATTCTTGTGTTGATGGTAGTCGCTGCAAGTAGATAAAATAGAATAGGCTTAAATACTAATAAACACTTAAATAGACTTGAGTAGAAGCAATTTTAAAGATTTAGAAGCTATTTTTTATCATTACGTTCATTTTAGAAGTTGACTATAAATGCAAAAGAAGAAAAAATCAATTGGTTATTTCATTAGAATTATTTTGTTTAATTCCGCTACTAGCTAGTTCTGCAGAATGTGCGTGGACGGAGTAGCAGTCGGAAATTGATAGCTAATATGGAAGGTTGGAATTTCTGGCAGTAATAGTGATGCTCAAACTTCGAGTATTTGCAGTCACATACTAATGGTAGTGGAATTAAACAAAATAATTCAAATCAAACAACCAGTCGATTTTTTTCTTTATTTGCAATTATAAACAACATCTCAAATGAACATAATGATCAAAAATGGCTTCTAGTGAAGTCCACATCACTCGTTATGTGCACTTCCGCAACATAACACCTAGTTGAGTAAAAAAAAAAAAATAAAAAAAAATCAATTGTTACACTATGCAATACCAGATCGTGTTGACCAACAGTTGTCACCAGTATTCAGTAATACTGGTATATCATTATCAGCAGATTGATGTGATATTTCTGATACCGTCACATATGACCTATGTGTTTATGACGTAAATAATATATTATTGTTTCTTACGAGAAGGTTTTTTCAACACAAACATTTTATATATGTTATTATAATATAAATTGACGTAAATTTTGTTGTTCTAAGGAAAATGAGGACGGACGCTTGCAGTGTTATCGCTGTCCTGCCTATATTAAATATATCTGTGTGTGCGCATTAAAAATTAATTATAATGTATTTTTATCAAATCACTCGAAGTTAATTAAATGCTAAAGTAAAAAATATACTAGTAGTATATAATAAGTATGAAAGACGCGGAATGATATGGGTGTGTTTATTACGAGTATATCTATTCGTATATTAACGAGGTACCTTGTGACCTTAAGTATACATAAACAGGTCAAGTGCAAGTCAGGCACGCGTACTAAAAGGCACCCAATTAAACAATATTTACTTCTTCTTCTTCTTCCTCTAATCCTTAATCCCAGCACTGGGGTCGGGTCTTTTTTGCACCAGGATGCTCTGTCATGGGTAGAAAGAACTAGATTCTGTGTCTTCAAAATCGTGTCTTTTCTATTGATTTACGTTAGCGGAATACCAGGGAACCATAATAGGTGAGGATAAAGTCAGGTTTATTTGTGTAAATGTATGTGTAAACAACGCATTTAGCTGTGTGGTCATGGCATAGAATAGGCCATCCCTTCCTAACCCGTGTCGTAAGAGGCAACTAAGGGAAGCCGAAGGATAGGCAGCAGCGTCTCTCTTAAAAAACGAACAATAATAATTTTTCACGCGCCATAATGTTCTTTTGTTTTTTTTTTCAATAAACAGCTTTCTGTTTTCAAGCCAGTTTGAAATTTAAATAAAACCTTTTATTAGTTACCTCCTTGGTAGCCATGTTTCGAAGTAAAAGGTCATTCCATTTTTAAATTACAGGACAGATATGAGTTTACATAGTAATTTATCTCACCGCAAAGCACAACAGATATGGATTTTCATACAACTTTTGCCGGCCGCTGCCCGCATATATCTTGGCCAGTATGGCAATTTTGATTTATCTCGAAGAAGATTGTCAAAATAATGCTCACATTTTCAAGCATGTTTGAGAAATATTTATTTATATCACATATTTTGTGTCTAATTATTTTTACTTTATTGTTCCTCAATTCATAAATGCACTCAATTCACAAATTTTTCTGTTTGCCCAATGGATGACTGGTAGAGAATATCATTCATTGTTAAGTCCGCCGAATGTACATATTGTGTATTAAAGTTTAAATAAATACATTGGTAAGATAATTGCTGTTTCATAGTTGAAAAATGCCTGTTCACTCCGATTTGCGACTACATATTAACTCGAAAACTGGATAAAACCGGTGTCTTTGTGTCCGAGTACGAGTATATCGATATGGGCGACAGTTCAAGTTCGTAAAGTTATTAAAAGCATATTATTATTATTATTTTTTATACAACTTAGAATGGGAAACAAGCTGACGGCCCACCTGATGGAAAGTGGTAACCGTCGCCTATAGACATGAGCAGTACCATGTACATAACAGAGTATACTGTTTCGCCCATGATACCCCCCATGCGTTGCCATTCCTGAGGACTCAGGTGTTATTCCTCTGTACCCTGTAAATTCACCCCATATCCCACCCTTCAAACCGAAAAACAACTGCTTTACGGTTGAAACACGAATGGGACAGAGGTACCTAAGCAAACACCTTTTGTACAAAGCCTCCCTCTGGTAAATATCTTTATAAATATCTTTTACTAACTTTTAACTCATTCGCGAATCTGAGCGCATGCAAGGTCGAGGTGTGTGCATAATATACAAATACACACTTCCTGTTATTATTCACTGCTTGTTTTCATTTTTTGGTCTCTTGTCAAAAAAAATAATTTTTAATCTATTTACTAATTAACATTTCCAATTATAGGGTAAACATTCAGAAATGTTTTCATAACAATTTATAGGCATTATCTAAAGAATTCGCACTTTAAACTCAAACTATATACGTTGTTCAAGTAGATATAAATACAATATCTCTAATATATAAAATTCTCGTGTCGCGGTGTTTGTTACCAAACTCCTCCGAAACGGCTTTACCGATTATAATGAAATTTTGTGTGCATATCGGGTAGGTCTGAGAATCGGCCAACATCTATTTTCTATACCCCACAATGATAAGGGTAACCCACCCTTAAATTTTTTTTTTATTTTTTGACTAAATTTTTTATTTTTATTTAATTATGATTTAGTATTGAAAAATACAAATTCAAATTTTCACGCATTTACGATCAACCCCTGTTTTTAATCGCGATTTTTATATGCCGCAATAGGGTTGTAAGATGGCAATCGAATATAATAATTGTAGTACGACAAAATTTCATGTATAGTTCTCGAAATAATGTATATGGTAAAACAACGTTTGCCGAGTCAGCTAGTATATATATAATACAGTTTAACATCGTTTAGTTTACTATAATATATATCTACATATGAAACTTCATTCTTGATTTGTGAGTATATATACCTAACCAACATTGGAATTTAGTTTAATCTCAAGTCCAGAAAGTCGTATGTGAGTATGTAAACCGAATCGAACCGGCCGCTAGTCCGGCGTAGGGTTATCTGTCCCCAGTACCAGGTTCGAGACCCGTGCCGTCCTACTTAACGATCAATGCTCGACAAACGTTTGCGTAATTCATATAATAGGTACTAGTGGGCCGACTTTGCCTTCGTTTAAGAATAATTTAAGATCTGCTCAGGATAAACAATCTTATTTTAAAAATTAAACCGTCTTAAAAAAAAGATGAAACGAAAATAAATAAAACCTCTTTAAAAAAGATAAACAACCTGACTACCTATTAATAAACCTATTAATTTAAATAAAATATTATTAAAATGATGTGTTATCTGCTGTTCTCTGTTTGAAGTCTGTGCCAAGCACATTTTTGCGCTTGGCGCCTTTTGATTGATTGATTTCTTAATCAAGAACAATAATACCCAATGTTGATAATATATAATTTAAATCAATAATGTAATATTTAAATAGTTTTGTCAATGGCTCAAAACCTGCTCAAAGAAGAAGTATAATGTTTTAGGGTTCATGTGTGTGAAATAGCAATCGAATTTAGAAATGGTTTCTTTTTGAAGTTGCTTGAAAAATCAATATGGCGACTATATAGTGTCCTTGATAGCGCTATTTTTGATAGTTCTATTTTCTGCTCTAATTTTTAAATTATTAAAACTTATTTTACTTGAAATATTTGCAACAAGATTTTAAATTAAACTCGATCATTCAAGATGACATATTGTTGACTTTTTTGGCGTTGTCAGTATCAATTCAAGTTGTGCTTTCATCCAATAGATCAGCATTCTACATTTATACGAGTACATATATATTTGTAAGCGCCATTCTTTGGTTTTAATAGCTTACAGCCCTGTCTTGTCATACTTAAAGCTTATATATATATATATATATATATATATATATATATATATATATATATATATATATATATATATATATATATATATATATATATATATATATATAATATAGTATCTAAGTTAAAGTACTTAAAAATAAATGAGCAGTCAATCTTTTTTAAATGTACAGTTAGTACAATATTAGGAAGAAGCTCTGAACGACTCTGAATGGATGCAGATGAATTATGTCAGTACAGTACTTTAAAAATAAATAGTAAGTTTTTCATATACAGAAGATATGTTTTTGTATTAATTTGAAAATTATGAGTTAGAAATGAAAACTGAATTTATGTATACTGTTTAACTGGGTATTGATAAATTGTATAAAAAATATAATAATAGTCAAACTTTATATAGTGTTATTCAAGTAAAAAGGTCTATATTATTACCATAGCATATATTAAAGGTTTTGCATGTAGCATGTGTATCACGGTCTTTAGATATAAAGTGACATTTCTGAAATGTCAGAAATGACATTCACAATGTAGACAATTTCAAACTGTTAAGTCTACAGAGTTCAATTTGGTTCATATGTTTGATAACTTTCATAGTTTTTATTAGTAAACAAAAACAAAATATTAATTGCTTTAGCAACGGCTTTTACGGCATAGTTAGTTAGTTGCTTAGATAAGTTAATCAAATGGAAAATATATTTTACAATACGTAAATTTTATGCATAGTTCGTTATGGATTTGGATGATCCCAGAAGACCACTATTAGGTATGTGTTAAGTAATTTTTTTAACCCTATTTACATAATTTAATGACACCCACTTATATTTCAAACTGATATAATGAATTAAAGATATTTGGTGTTAATTAGTTTTAAATAAGGAACACAAGTGTTTAGAAAAATAATCAATTGTAACAAGTATCAACTCAACTATAGGTGGCAAAGCTGTTTGCAGTTTTGCATTAGTCTAATAAAATGTAATTGATATATAAAAGAATACTGATTAAGAAGTATATTTTGTATAAATAAATTAGGTTTATTTTTTCTATGTAACTTTTTTTGTTGTGTGATTTCAACTTTAAAAAAATAAAAATAAATCCTGTTGGATACTGAATCAAAACAGTATTTACCATTTGTAAATGTTCAGTCCAATAAAAATATACTCTCAGAAAAAGAGATTATA
This sequence comes from Galleria mellonella, assembly GCF_026898425.1. NCBI lineage: Eukaryota > Metazoa > Arthropoda > Insecta > Lepidoptera > Pyralidae > Galleria > Galleria mellonella. The sequence goes on from NW_026441978.1 coordinate 1,502,477, forward strand.
TAACACAAATCCTATTATCATTTATGTAACTCATAAATGAAACACATGCGGGGTATCATGGGCAACATAGTATACATAATGGATTTTATCTATGGTACTGTTCATGTCTACAGGCAATGGTTACCACTTTCCATTAGGTGAGCCATCAACCTATTTGTCATTTATTTATTTATTCATTAGTACAAATATGTGTATATGGTGGACTCAATGCTAAAAGCATTAAGTCATTCTATGTTGTATAAAAAATAAATAAACCTAGAATTTTAACCTCCTTTTTTTACAATTATTAAAAATTATTGTATTGTAATTACTGTAAACTTTTATCTGAAATTATCACTATTGTGTGATTTTGAAATAATATTTAGTATTTGAGTTGTATAAAGTAAAAATTTTGAATTTTTTTACCTTAAAAAATTCTACATCAGGCTGTGTGTGTGCTGTGTGTCCTAATATGATTAAGGGGGGGGGGAAAGGGATTGTTAGCAATAGAGACTAAAAATCCCATTGCTAGCAATATACCTAACCAGGTCGAGCTCCATGCAGTTCCCCCTGGTAACTATCATGATTAATTCCTGATAGGCTAACTGGCCTGTTTTCATTCTCATCTATCACCCTTCACTGGTGCTCCGCCAGCGTATCCTGTTAGCGCAGGCAGAGTTACCAATCCATTTTCATCAAAAAAAAAAATATGATTAAGGGGGGGAAAGGGATTGTTAGTAATAGGAATTAGCAACCCTATTACTAGCAATATACCCTATTAGGTCGATCTCCGTGCAGTTCCTCCTGGAAACCATTGTGATTGATTCATTGGTAAATTTGTCACGATGGGCTAACTGACCTGCTTCATCTTCACTTATCATCCCTCACTGGTGCCCCGCTAGAGTATACCAATAGCGCAGGCGGGGTTACCATTCCATTATACATTAAAATAAATACAATTAAAGGCTACACAATCAATTACAGATAAGCTTTAAATATAGAATTGATTTTAATAATTAGGAATTAACTGATACTATGGAATTATATTTTAGAATTAAATCACATTCAGAGACTTATTTATTTTATTTATTTGTTTATTTATTTTATTTACTTGTTTATTTATTTTATTTATTTGTTTATTTATTTTATTTACTTGCTTATTTATTTTATTTATTTGTTTATTTATTTTATTTGACAAAAACACAAAGTTACAAATACAAATACACTCACAAATCACACTTGTGCCTATTAATGACATATTAGAGCTATGACAGCAGGGTTGGATTATCCATTAGGCAGTGTAGGTAACTAGGGGCTCCATCTGTTAGGGGTTCAGTGCACCAAGGCAGTTTCTTTAAAAGAAAATTACTATTGAAGATTAATATTGTTTTTCTTTTTATGTATTATATTGTCATATTACAATATATTTTGTAAGGTATTTAAAATTATTATATGTGGAATATTACTGTAGTAGTTTTTTTATGTGTTAGACATGTTTTCTTTTAATGAATGATAATGAAATGGTAATCCCACCATCCTAACCTGCTATTGCTAGCAATCGGGCCATTATTAACAATCCCTTCTCCTCCCTGGTATTCGAAGTTGCATTTACATTATAATGTATCAATACCTTATTACTGGGGGAAAGTGATTGTTAGCAATGGAGTTTTGACAGCCCTATTGCTAGCAATATTAGGTCGACCTCCACGTGGTTCCCCCTGGAAACCATCATGAACAATTCTTGTTGAATTCATCACGATGGGCTAACTGATCTGCTTTATCCTCATCTATCATCCTTCACTGGTGCCCCGCCGGTGTATACCGACAGCGCGGGTGGGGTTACCATTCCTCTATCATCCATTAAAAAAATACTTTATTACTGTAATTGATGCAATATCGGTGCATTTTTACCGACCAATCGACCTTGCTTGGTGAGTGGTAAGCGATATGCGTAACAACGCACACGTGTATACAAGAGTACCGGTAGTGTTTCGGAATGTTCGGCCTGATGCACTGTGGACAGATCACACAGTGCGATACGCCGCCATGCGATTTCGCCTTTATCGAAGTGTCTCATCAGGTTTGTTTCTTTATTTAATATTAGCTTTCATTTATTTAAACTTTAATGCACAGTGACATTATGTACATATGGTGGATTTAACACCGAACGGTTTTACTCTACCAGTCACCCACTGGACAAACCGAGAAATAAGTAGACGATGCGTTATTGCATGGAGAAAATATAGAAAGTAATACTTAATATATCGATATAGGGGGAAAAGGGATTGTTAGTGATGGAGACTGAGAATCCCATTGCTAGCAATATACCCAACCAGGTCGACCTCCTCGCGGTTCTCCCTGGAAACTATCATGGTTAATTCCTGATGAATTCATCATGATGGGCTAACTGGTTTGTTTTCATTCTCATCTATCACCCTTCACTGGTGCTCCGCCAGCGTATTCCGTTAGCGCAGGCGGGGTTACCATACCATTTTCACCCATAAAAAAAAATATATTGATATATGTTATAAACATATAATTAGACTAATATAAATATACACGTAATATATCAAATAAATACATAAATATTACTATAACAAACAATTAACTATATTAGAAGAGCGAATGAAACAATTTATAACTCAGAGTAACCAGCAAGATTAAAAGCAAAGTGAGAAAAAAAATATCTACCTTAATTCATATGCCCAGGATATGTCCACTGCAGAATATAAGCTTTTCCCATAAAAGGAGTTTTGCCAGTAGTTGTCACGCTTGGCAGGCGGGTTGGCGAACGCAGTTAGACTTTTAGAGATGTTTTAAGAGGGACGCTGCTGTCCGACCCTCCTTTAGACGCTTACGACATCCACGGGAAAGGAAAGGGTGGCCCATTCTATGCCGGAACACACGATGTCTATCTATATTTGTTGTGTTTTGTGTACTGTAGCTGTAAGTAATGCAAATAAATTATCTATTTATCTATATGTATGTGTTTCACCAGAGAGAGACTTTGTACAAAAGTCGATTGCTTGGGTACCTCTGTCCCATTTTGTGAAGGGTGTGGGTACAGAGGAATAACACCTGAGTCCTCAGGAATGGCAACGCATGGGGGGTATCATGGGCGAAACAGTATACTCTGTTATGTCCATGGTACTGCTCATGTCTATAGGCGACGGTTACCACTTTCCATCAGGTGGGCCGTCAGCTTGTTTGCCATTCTAAGTTGCATAAAGAAAAAGAAACGCTAGTTATGTCTATTTGTAACAGATAAAAGTAACGCGTGGTATGTTTCGTTTGAGTTTTAATACATTTATAATATTTGCATTAATAAAGACAACACTAAGTAATAAAGAGGTTTTAATTCTTTATAAAAATGTTTCTAGACGCTTCCATAATTAAAGATTGTGTTCCACAAAAAAAAAACTTGTTATTTTAGTCTAGAAATCTATAGTACGGGGCCGATTTTGGTAAGATTTCTATGGGACTAATGTGTAAGTATATTAACTTTCAGATAAAAGAATGTTTCAAATCAAATTCAGAACTGACATAACTACGTCAGTTGTAATAGGGGTAATAAATATTAAAAAAATAATAGAACCGAATTGAGAACTTGCTTTTTTTGAAGTCGGTTGAAAAGGAGGTTGTTCTTGATTCGACTGATTTTTTTCGTGTGTATGTTAAACGATATCCTCGTAAATTTGGATCCGATTTTTTTTTGCAATTATGGGGTTCGTCTTTTGGCAATTTATATATTTTATTTATATATTTAAATTTGGCCGTATGGTTCCGTCATAGGATAAGCCACCCCTTCCTTTACTGTAGATGTCGTAAGAGACAATGGAACAAGACAACTAAGGGAAGGCGAGGGATGGGCAGCAGCGTCCATCTTTAAACATCTCTAAGGCCTTTTACCAGAGGGAGACTTTGTACAAAAGTCGATTGCTTGGGTACCTCTGTCCCATTCGTGTTCCTACCGTGAAGCAGTTGTGTTTGCATAGGTGTGTTTCGGTTTGAAGGGTGGGATATGGCGTGAATTTACAGGGTGCAGAGGAATAACACCTGAGTCCTTAGGAATGGCAACGCAAGGAGGGTATCATGGGCGAAACAGTACACTCTGTTATGCCCATGGTACTGCTCATGTCTATAGGCGACGGTTACCACTTTCCATCAGGTGGGGCGTCAGCTTATTTGCCATTCTAAGTTGTATAAAAAAAAAGCTCAGTTAGCCAATTGTGATGAATGACACCTAGAATTCAGTACAATGGTTTCCAAGGGGTCCACATAGAGGTTGACCTGACAGGGTAAATTGCTGGCAATGAGACTGTTAGTTCGCATCACTTACAACCCCTACATCCCCCTCCAACTTCACATTTTTTGATAGGTGAAAATGGAATAGTAACATAACCCTACCTGCGCTAACGGTATTTGCTGGCGGGGCACCAGTGAAGGGTGATAGATGAGAATGAAAACAGGCCAGTTAGCCCATCATGATGAATTCATCAGGAATTAACCATGATAGTTTCCAGGGGCAACCGCATGGAGGTCAACCTGGTAATATACCTAATATTGCTAGCTCTTTTTTGATTCTTAGTCTTCATTACTAACAATCCCTTTCCCCCCCAACTTCACATTAGGTGGTCCCTGTTAACTATGCCGTTTGCTTATCGTAAACTAGCTACTAGTACTTCGACTTAATTACACATATCCTTAGCGGTTACCGGTTTTAGTAGTCGTTTTGAGTCCACCACACACAGTAGTAGCTTTGCGATAGATATAACTTTCTGACAGATGGCGCCAGGATCGTCGTCTGTCGTCTATAACGTTGGATTTTATTAGGTACTAGCTGTGTCCCGCGGCGATACCCGCGTGAATCTGTATATAAAATATTAGTTAAAATATGATATATAACCTACCTTCGTAAAGTTTTAGCCAATGCAAATGATCGGTTATTTTATAGGATTTTATATGTGATTATTTAGATAAAACAAACATTCAATGTTAAGTGGAACAAACCGCAATGCATTAGTGAAAACCGCATTGAAATCGGTTAAGCCGTTTCTGTGATTAGCGTGCACAAATGTACAGACAAACAGGCTAAAATTCTAAAAATCATTGTTTTGTTGTTTCTATTGCGTTCATAAAGCCCCCCTATAATAGTTTCCCTTTTATATTGTTCATGTACCGACAGCGACCAGTTACGATTTTATTTATTATTGATTATTGTATAACTGTAGGTTTTTTATGACTTCGTAACGGAAATATTTTTGAAGTGAAAACTTCTTTATGGACTTTGGACACTTTTGGGATGGGGAAAAAAGCACGCTCAGATACTTATGTATCTGAGCGTGCTTTTTTCTTTTTTTATAAATACCATATATTTACCAACTTTCTTGAACATTTTTAACAAATTTTAGAATATTTCTTATTTCACTTCTGACGTGCAGTCCTACGACTGACTGTGTTTTTTTATGCAACTTAAACTAGCAAACAAACTGACCGTCCTTATGGAAAGCGGTATTAGTCGTTTATAGAGAAACAGATATGTTATTATGATGAAATTATTTTAATGTTTTGTTTAATAAGTTTTTATATTTGCACGCCTACAGTGTGGCAGAATAAGATTGGACTATTTTTTCTTGTAAAGTAACACCTATAAAAGTGTACCTTATTCCAGCAAATAAATGATTTCAATTTTAATTTCAGCAGCATGGATATTAGTGAATGTACTGTGACATCCATGGTGAGGATTATAGTGTTATGCCTCCATGTTTTGTAATTTCGATGTCTCACTTTGAAGAAGTAACACGAGTTGATGACTTTTATAAAAAAAGTGGTTATTTGCGTATAATTTATCGGTTGTTACATTTAAAATATTTCGGTTAATAAAATATTAATCGAATCTAACTGATTGGTTCAAAGTGTGACCTTGGTTGTTGATATTTTTAACTTTATCTTCTATGCATGCAATAAAATCGTAACTAGGCCAGTAGTATACGTGACATATTCTTTGAACTATAGATACTTATTAGTATTATTGCTGAAATAAAATTCAAAATAATTTGTTACAAGTACATGATACTCTGGTGACTTGTAATACAAGGTTTTCGAAAACCTACTGCAGGCATCAGTCTCCCACAAAACTGTTCTCACATATTTAATTGTACCTCAAACTGTTACTTTATACTACTTTTTGTGAAGAGAAAAATAAACCATTCATTAATTTATTAATTAATGTATTAATTCATTTATTAATTTAATAATTAAGGTATTAATTAATTCATTAATTTATTCATTTATCTATTAATTTATTTATCCAGTCATTCATTTTGCTTCACAAAGTAACCGATTTCAGTCTAGGTAAAACACAGCGACGATTTTTCCTAATTTCAAGTAGGTAGATTTCACATTGCAGTAAGTAGTGTCTTGCATAGCAAAAACAAAAGGCAGATTTTGTAATATGTAAATTTTATAATATAATAGCAATAATTTGTTTTTCTTTCTAGTAAATAAATACAATATATATATATATATAATTTAATGATAAACTTTATAGTTGCTTTACTGATAAATGTTTTTACCGTCTTGAAGACTATTTTAATGTACAATTTTAAGGACAAGATATTAATTTGCTATTAAAATTTGCACGCCACACTGTGGAATACACAGATTCTGGTTTTATTATTAAATACTTGTAATATAGATAGATAGATAAATAGATAGATTATTTCTGGTAATAAAGATTTATTACCAGAAATAATATTAAAAAAAATCATCAATAAAAAGTAAAAAAATATATTTTTGCTGGTATTAGTATACCTGTATTCAACTATAACAAACGAACATACTCATTTTCATAATTATAATATTAGTGAAGATAGGATCACTATTTAAATATAGGTTTTATAAACGACTTTATTAAAAGTAATTTAAGATATGTTTGAAAAAAAAAATCAATTGTGGTAAAACAAATTATATTAATTTCAAAAGTAAATTATTGAATCGATTATGATAAAGTATGTGCTTCTATATAAAAAGAAAGAAATTTCCAAATCGATTTAGAATTGACGGAGTTATGATGTATGCGATGCCATTCCTGAGGACTGGCATCGCATGGGGAGTATCACGGGCGAAACAGTATACTCTGTTATGTCCATGGTACTACTCATGTTTATAATTTTTTTTATAAGTTGTATAAAAAAAAATACGACCGAATTGTGGACCTTCTTCATTATGGAGGAGATTCTTAATTATTACTTTAAAATATCTGTTATTGGGCTAATACGTTATATATTGCACATTATATGTATTATTTATAATAAAATGTTTACAATCGATTATCGGACTAGCTTTTCCTCGGCCCATATGTATAGTGTTTTTTTTTTTTACAACATAGGGGGCAAACAGCATGCGGCTCACCTGATGGTAAGTGACTACCGCCGCCCATGATCACCCACAACACCAACAGCATTGCAGGTGTGCTGCCGATGAGTATACTTTATTTGCATTTTACAATATAGGAAATAAGCAAGACAACTCACAAACACAACGATACACAATAAAAAAGGGCAATAAACAATGCTTTTTTATTGCCCTTTTTTGGCAATTAGACAATTTTTTAATTAATATAATATGCAGGTGTGCAGATTGCTTATTTATTACCAATATTTTGGAAATATTTACTAATAAAAGTCTTAGAGATTTTGCCTCACTCTGCGTGTTTTACCGCTTGTACAATGGATTGTGCTCAGAGGAATTGTTCAATATGATGCCCACGGCCACTTTCTACTATCGTACGGCTCGCCATCGACAGGGAGTTTATCCTCATGTCCTACAGCCTCAATGGTTGCGTACAGTGCGGTTTCAGAGATGTTTCCTCCCACGAACACTCAGGTTGTGGAATGAGCTCCCTGCCGAGGTTTTCCCAAGAGCCTACAGCATGGGGTCTTCAAGGGGGGGGGGGGGTAAGAAGGTTTCTTCTGGGTTCGCAACGCGCGCGTAATACCTCTGGTATTGCAGGTGTTCATAGGCTACGGTAAGTAGGCCGTATGCTTGTTTGCCACCTCAGGGGTATAAAAAAAATAATAAAAGTTTTTTATTAACGGTCTCAAACTTTTGACCGGCAGTGTATATGTATAAATATTGTGACTACAATATATAGACATTGCTATATGTAAACTATCCTTATTTTATAGCTTCGCTTTAAGTACATCACCGTCTTACCTTGATGTAACTAACGCCAAATTAGTTTGTTCACAGCCGTAGAACGACCTATACTCACACGCCTTTATGAAATCTTTATAAACAATTTATTTCATACATCAATGAAGGATATTCGAATTTCGACCTAATGTTCGTTATAATAAAAGTGATATTGGAAATGTAGTGATACTGAATTTTCATAGTGTTTGCTACCAATGATTTAGTGATTGAATTGAAAATGAGTGCGATTATTTACAATACTGATGTAACAGGTATTAATGAAATATAGTTATTTGTTTGGAAATGTTTGGACTTAATTATGGATTATTAAAAAATAATAAATAACAGTTAATAAGTACTGCGTTTGCGATTTACTAAAGGTTCACTTAAAATTATCCCCCCCTCCGGCGGGGGAGGGAGTACTATTGTCTTTTGAATAACGGTTTGTAGTGATTGAGTTAATTTTTTTACATTCGTTACCTCATATCTTCGTCAGTTGTAAACCGATTTGGAAAATTTATTTTTTTACTTACAGATTAGTCCCATAAGAATTTTACCAAAATCTGTTAAGTAGTTTATTTTTTACATCAAAATATCTGGTTTTGCCACAATTAAAGTCTGTTTTTTTAGAACGCAATGTTTAGTTGTCCATATTCAGTAGTTATTAACAGTATTATTAAAGATACTTTACTCAATATACTATTACAAATTATACTTTGTACAAAAGTCGATCTTGGGCACCTCTGTCCCATTCGTGTTTCAACCGTGAAGCAGTTGCATGGCTGTGTTTCGGTTTGAAGGGTGGGATATGGCGTGAATTTACAGGGTACAAAGAAATAATACTTGAGTCCTCAGGAATGGCAACGCTTGGGGGTATCATGGGCGAAACAGTATACTCTGTTATGTCCACGGTACTGCTCATGTCTATAGGCGACGGTTACCACTTTCTATCAGGTGCGCCGTTAGCTTGTTTGCCATTCTAAGTTGAATAAAAAAAAAACTATATATATATAATTTCTCAAAATCCTTATTTATTTTGATTTTATTAATGTGTTGCTTCGTATCGTCTTAACAGCTTAACCAGGGGGAAAGGGATTGTTAGTAATGGAGACTGAGAATCCCATTGCTAGCAATATACCCAACCTGGTTGACCTCTTCGCGGTTCCCCCTGGAAATTATCATGGTAAATTGCTGATGAATTCATCATGATGGGCTAACTAGCCTGTTTTCATTCTCATCTATCACCCTTCACTGATGCTCTGCCAGCGTATCCCGTTAGCGCAGATAGGGTTACCATACCATTTCCATTACTAACAATCCCTTTCCCCCCTGTCTAAAAGGCCTTTTTCAAATGATGATAATGGAATGGTAACCCCGCTAGCGCTAACGGTATACACTGACGGTGTTCCGGTGTCGGATGATAGGTGAGATGAAAGGGCAGGCCAGTTAGCCCATCGTGATGAATACACCTGGAATTCAGCACGATGGTTTCGACGACCTGACAGGTATATTGCTAGCAATGGGACTGGTAGTCCGTATTACTAACAATCCCCCCCGCCCCCTGTCTAGAGGGTCAGATCTAAATTATATCGAGCATACGTCAAAATGATGGATGGTAATGTCCATTTGATGTCATATTCAATCAGCTTACTAGTGTTTTCATTTTACAAACAAGTATTTTAAAAGCATTAATAAAGAAAGAAAGAAAGAAACTTTATTCTACAAAAATATGCGACTACAACCACACAAGTTGTTGTTGTATCAGCTGTTAACACTGCTGAACACAGCTTCCCCTTAAGGGGGTTTTGCCAGTAGTTGCCACGTTTGGCAGACGGGTTGGCAACCGCTGTTTGGTTTCTAGTTGTTTTAAGCGGGACGCTGCTGCTCATCCCTCCATCATAAGTTTCCTAAGTCGCCTTTTACGATACCCATGGGAAAAGAATGGGTGGCTTCATTCTATGTTGGGTCCTAGAAGTATAAAGAAGTAGTATTAAGAAGTATTTTTGTCTTATTATCAGGTCACGTGCCCCAAAGTCGAGCCAGGCGGTTAGCGAACAAGTTGTGCAGTTTAGAATCGTGGCGGCGGAGAGTGCCCATTACAATATGGCTGCCCAACTACAAATTGGACTATTTACTCCGAGATTTTATAGCGGGTAAGTTGCCGATCTTAGCTGTCGTTAAAAGAACTCATCAGTCTGTCATAGATCTAAGAAACTGGATAGAATTTCTCAGAAGGTGATTCGGAAACACCATGCCATTTAGTGAGCTAACGATTAAACTAGAGGAGGAAGTTGCTAAGGAAACTTTATTCATAGGTATAATTAACAAATACATAATGATGGGGAGGGGAGAAGGGATGGTTAGTAATGTGGACTATAAGTCCTATTGGGTTATCCTGTCCGGTTAAACCTGACCCTGATTCTGCTACTGGGAACGGCTTATCCAGAGCCAGGGGGACTACAGATATCTTAAACCGCGGGATATCGTTAGGGTAACACATAGAATCTATGAAATGATGGTATAAGGCAGGGAGAAGCATAAAAGATCCCTATGGGTCGACGTGCAACGGCTTAGCTGACCCCATATGCGAAAAATAGGATAAAAATCCTGACTTTGACCTTCGGTTCCCCCTGGGAACAATCGTGCTAAATTTCATGTGTATTCATCACAATAAGCTAAGAGGTGAGCGTAAAAGGTCTGACTTAGGTTACAGTGTCTTAGATTATATAGATAGAGCATCGAGCCTCAAAAACGGGTCAACTTTTCGTCAGCTAATTGTCAAATTAGCTGACTCCTTTTTTTTATCAGTGTTCTATATACTTACGCACATGATGTATTTTGACGTATCTATATTTAATTATTTAATAAATAAAATGAGTTTTTACCCATTAAAAAGATGCAAAAATTATAATACAAAATAAATATAGAAGTTATAAAAGAAACACTCGTAATTATTTATCAAGCAGAATTGTATGAAAAAGTTGACCCGCTTTTTTCGAAACATATTTATGGAGACACTTTATGTATATAATCTAAGATGTTTGTATATAATAATATGTTACCATGCGGACAATGTCGCGGGTAGGGGGGAAAGGGATTGTTAGTAATGGAGATTGAGAATCCCATTGCTAGCAATATACCCAGCCAGGTCGACCTCCTCGTGGCTCCCCCTGGAAACTATCATGGTTAATTCCTGATGAATTCATCATGATGGGCTAACTGGCCTGTTTTCATTCTCATCGATCACTCTTCACTGGTGCTCCGCCAGCGTATCCCGTTAGCGCAGGCGGAGTTACCATTCCATTATCACCCATCGAAAAAAAACGTCGCGGGTAAAAACTAGTACTTACAAAATTTTATGTAATACTATTTAACATATCCAGTGAAAATTTTAACTTATTTATTTGACGATAAATGGAACTTCTTTCAACACAGTTACAGTGTGTCAGAAATGATTGATTATGTTAAACTGATTCGAAGTGATTGAAAAAAGGTTAAATGCATGCTCGTGTCGGTAATTCGAAATAAATTAAGGTCAGTAACATATGGAAAAATTAAGGAATCCTATAAATAACTGCGTTGACACGTGGATTGAATAATAAATAGTAAGGAACGGTTATTTATATAACCTATGCACTATCTCTAACCCGCGGCTTCGTCTGCGTTACCGGGATATATTGAGTTGTTGGGATGTATAATAATGTATATAAATATATACTGTATGTGATTCTCCATCTAAAATACGTCTTGTATGTTTAATTTTGCGATTAATTGAACGGGGTACGGTACTGGATGGCTCCAGTAATGACAGTAAAGATGTGGTAGGATGGCTCCTGCCACATTAATATTTTTTTTTAATGGATGATAATGGAATGGTAACCCCACCCGCGCTATCGGTATACACCGGCGGGGCACTAGTGAAGTATGATAGGTGAGGATGAAGTAGGTGAGGATGAAGTAGGTCAGTTAGTCCATCGTGACGAATTCAACAAGAATTGTTCACGATGGATTTCAGGGGGAACCACGTGGAGGTCGACCTAATAAGGCATATTGCTAGCAATGGGGCTGTCAAACTCCATTACTAACAATCCCTTTTCCCCCGCCACATTACTATTGTCAAAGAAGTTGACGGCCCACCTGATGGAAAATTGTAAGCGTCGCTTATAGACAAGAACAGTTTGAACGCTACCATGGCATAACGGAGTATACTGTGTCGCCCGATGATATCCTTCATGCTTTGGCATTGCTGAGGACTACGTTATGTCTCTGTATCCTGTAACTTCGCTGTCATATCTCCCTTCCAAACTGACACACAGCCTACTGCTTTACAGCAAAAACACGAATGGGACAGAGCTATCTAAGCAGATGACTTGTACAAAGTCTCCTTCTGGTTTAATAGTATTAAATATGTGATTTCAGGAATAACAGTTGGTTTGACATCTATACCGCAAGGTATTGCGTACGCGCTCGTCGCCGGTCTACCGCCACAAGTGAGTATTTCATCACCACTACCACCACCATCATCATTATCAGCCCACGGCAGTCCACTGCTGGACACACTCATCTCCCATATTTAGAACAAACCAAATTGTTTATAATTACTCCTCTCCATCCAAAGGTTGCCTGGAAGAGATCGCTCTTAGCGATAAGATCGCCCATTGTTTTCTCATTGTGATTATTTCTTGTAATTGTTTATATTTATAATAAGTTTACTATTGTAATCTTTTGGAGGAAACTAAAGAGTATCTATCTATGTATCCAATCGATCCATTTTTTTTTATGGGTGATAATGTTATGGTAACCCCACCCGCGCTATCGGTATACACCGGCGGGGCACCAGTGAAAGATGATAGGTGAGGATGAAGTAGGTCAGTTAGCTCATCGTGACGAATTCAACAAGAATTGTTCACGATGGTTTCCAGGGGGACCACGTGGAGGTCGACCTGATAGGGCATATTGCTAGCAATGCTAGCAATGCTATCAAACTCCATTGCTAACAACCCGTTTCCCCCCAATCGATCCATTTGCTACTAAACGTGATATCTTGTTTTCAAACGTGCCACCTATCTGGCTTTATCTCAATGCAAATACAGATGGCTTAAAATGGTTTAGTAATAGTGTGTTATTAATTAAACAATAGGCAGCTTGGTGTCGTTCAATAATGAATATGATAAAAATTATCGACGTAATAAAAGTTTATCACATGTTTATGCTGTCTATTACCGCAAACAGGTACGACAATGCGTCGATTGTCACGCTTTTCTGCGACTCATTGTATTTTTTAAGAGCATTCGTAACCTTAAATTTTCGTTAATTCGTTTAATTCGTTACATTAGTTTCATCCCAACCATCTGGACGAGTGGCGTTCCTCCACCGTGCGTTTTTCAAGGCACTTTCTTCCACGCACAACCACTCTTTGGAATCAACTTCCAGCAACAGTATTTCCGAACCGATACGACAACATAACCTTCAAGAAAAGAGCATATTCCTTTTTAAAAGGCCGGCAGCACACCTGCAATGCTGTTAGTGTTGTGGGTGATCGTGGGCGGCGGTAGTCACTTACCATCAAGTGAGCTGCATGCTCGTTTGCCCCTTGTGTTGTAAAAGACCTTTATAAAAATTACGGCCCGCTCCCCCTCCCCTTAAATACGCTTATGTTTAGGAGGTATTAGTAGCTAAGATGCTAACAAGGAATTCCATAGAAGGAATGATAAAATAAAAACTAAATCATATGGTTGCCTCCTTTCTTATGAAAACCATGTGGCGTATCTTGATGAATTTGACTTCTACGGACCAGTCAAAAGGCAGATGTGTTTATATATGTCTATCCTCCTCTAACGCATTGGCAATGTCATAAATACAACGAGCAACACACTGTGTGAATTGTGCATTCCATCTATTCTATTTCGAAATCTTTGATTAGTAGTTAACCGTTGACATATAGGCCGTATAACCCTACCAAATTCAGATACAACCTGCTTGCATACTTTCTACATAAACTGTGTCGAATATATAATTTCTCTTCTCTCTTTTCATTTAAGAGTTTCCTCTTGTCTGTGCAACTAATTCATGCATCTTCCTCCAGCCAGCTCTATCCCAGGCCATATCCTTGACCTCCCTGTACGACATGACACCTAGTGTAGTGAAGTAAAATTTGTTATTGACAAATAATTGACATATCAATATGGACAAAAATTTTACATACACAGTTTCTATACACTAGCCTGCTATGAATTGAGAAAAATAGCAACTAATAGTGTATCTTTCGTCCTCTTTTTACTGATTATATTTTTACAAAAGTCGATTGCTTGGGTACCTCTGTCCCATTCGTGTTTCTACCGTGAAGCAGTCGTGTTTGCATGGCCGTGTTTCGGTTTGAAGAGTGGGATATGACGTGAATTTACAGGGTACAGAGGAATAACACCTGAGTCCTCAGGAATGGCAACGCATTGGGGGTATCATGGGTGAAACAGAATACTCTGTTATGTCCATGGTACTGCTCATGTCTATAGGCGACGGTTACCACTTTCCATCAGGTGGGCCATCGGCTTGTTTGCCATTCTGAGTTGTATAAAAAAAGTCTATGGGGGAAGACTATGTCCAGCAGTGGACAGTTACCGGCTGATATGGCATTGAAGATCGGGATTATAAACTGTACCTCTTTGTTCCAGGTGGGTCTCTACTCCAGCATATTCCCCGGGGTCGTGTACTCAATATTTGGCAGCTGTAAGGATGTGACCGTTGGCCCCACAGCGATACTATCCGCATTGCTCGCCAAATATGTAGCCAAGAGTGTTGATTTTGCGTATCTAGCTGCATTCCTCTCTGGATGCATTATCTTGTTGCTGGGAGTCCTACAACTTGGTAAGTTGGTGATCTTGGTCTTGGTTGTATTATACTCTGATGGTTGCAGGTTCGATTCCCGTAGAATACAAACCATTCCTTCTATCCCTCTCTTCTTACGAGCTTGCAGTGTCCCATAGGTGGCGCTGTGCGATATGTTGAGTAAAAAATTATATCCACTAAATAAAAACGTTTTAATTTATTTTTTAATTAATTTTATAATAAAAATAAAACTTAGAGGTAAGAGAAAGATTTTTAAAATTATTTTGTGTTGTTTATTACATAGTTTTAAATTTCAATATACGTTAATAAAGTGAAAAAAAAAAAAAATTGAAAATTACTTTTCCAGGGTTTGTTTTGGATTTCATATCAAAACCTGTTATAAGTGGCTTCACAACCGCTGCAGCGCTGCAGATCGCTGCTGCACAGCTTAAGACCCTGTTCAGGGTTGAAGGTATCTGTTGTTTCCTAGTATTATTGGGTAGATACTAGTGGTTACCGACGACTTCATCCACGTGAATGTGTTTTTTAATAGGTAATAATGGTATGGTAACCCCGCCTGTGCTATCGGTATACACTGGCGGGGCACCAGTGAGGACTAACAGAAGAGGATGAAAGTAGGTCAGTTTTTTTTTATACAACTTAGAGTGACAAACAAGCTGACGGTCCACTTGATGGAAAGTGGTAACCGTCGCCTATAGACATGAGCAGTACGTCCTTCCTTAATTCCACTAGAATTAACCACGATGGTTTCCAGGGGGAACCACGTGGAGGCCGACCTGATGGAGTATATTGCTAGTAATGGATTAGTTTTTTTAATAGGTGATAATGGAGTGGTAACCCCGCCCGCGCTGTCGGTATACACTAGCGTGGCACCAGTAAAGGATGATAGGTGAGGATGAAACAGGTCAGTTAGTCCATCGTGACGAATTCAACAAGGATTATTTACGATGGTTTCCAGGGGGAACCACGTGGAGGTCGGCCTAATAGGGTATATTGCTAGCAATGGGGCTAGCAAACTCTATTGCTAATAATCCCTTTCCCCCCGCAATGGGTCAGTTAGACCCCATTACTAACAATCCCTTTCCCCCCGAAGGTGCGATATTATAAAAGTATTATTGTATATATGTGACAGGATCATCAGGCAATACGTTCATAGATGCACTGATCAATTTCTTCAAGCACATCATGACGATACACCTGTGGGACTCGGCGCTCGGTATTGCCAGTATCGTGGCATTGTTACTGCTTAAAGTAAGTATATGTTTTAATATGACACTAGCTGTTACCTGCGACTTTGTCCGTTCTTGCCTTTTTTTATACCACTGAGGTGGCAAACAACCATACGGCCCACCTGATGGCAAGCGGTTTCCGTAGCCTATAAATGTTTTTTTTTATTTAGTTGACAAAATTTTTTATTTTTATTTTACTATGATTTAGCATTAAAAAATACATACAACTTCAAATTTTCACGCTGTTTTTTTTACAGCGATTTTTATATTCCGCCATATTGTTGCAAGAATTCTTCTTGCGATCGAATATAATAATTGTAGTACAATAAATTTTCATGTATATTTCTCGAAATAATGTATATGGTAAAACAACGTTTGCCGAGTCAGCTAGTTTATATATATATATTTTTTTATTGTGTGTTTTTTTATTTTTTTAATACAATTTAGAATGACAAACAAGCTGACGGCCCACCTGATGTAAAGTGCTAACCGTCGCCTATAGATATGAGCCATATAGATAGATATGTACCATGGACATAACAGAGTATTTATATTTCGCCCATAATACCCCCCATGCGTTGCCATTCCTGAGGACTCAGATGTTATTCCTCCGTACCCAGTAAATTCACTGCCATATCCCACCCTTCAAACCGAAACACAGCCATGCAAACACAACGGCTTCACGGCTGAAACACGAATGGGACAGAGGTACCCAAGCAATCGACTTTTGTACAAAGTCTCCCTCTGGTATATTTTTATGTGTAGTTTTGTTATTATTTTAATAATTGTTAATATTTGTTTTGACCCCTGTGTAAGTGTAGTCGTATATTTCTGTAAAATAAAGTTTCTTTCTTTCCTTTTTCAAATGTCTGTCTATTTATCCAATTTCGGTTACAGCGGCTGCCGACCGGCGGCGGCGGTATTCTCGCAGCTGTATCGCTGCACGCGAGCCGCGCGCGGAATGCACTGGTCGTGCTGGCGGGTGCATCTCTCGCGGCCGGACTGCACGCGCGGGGTATTGTGCCTTTTGCACTCGCCGGTATGTACTGTACTAAAGGTTTCCCTGGCTTTTCCAGCTTGAATCAGTATATAGTTTTTCCTTATGGGTGAAAATGGAATGGTAACCCCGCCTGCGCTAACGGGATACGCTGGCGGAGCACCAGTGAAGGGTGATCGATGAGAATGAAAACAGGCCAGTTAGCCCATCATGATGAATTCATCAGGAATTAACCATGATAGTTTCCAGGGGGAACCGCGAGGAGGTCGACCTGGTTGGGTATATTGCTAGCAATGGGATTCTCAGTCTCTATTACTAACAATCCCTTTCCCCCCATTAGTATATAGTAGGAGTGGCCGACTTGATTAGACCCAAGATCTACTGTTGACTGACGAAACCCTGTTTTACCAATTACATATTTCGTGAAATTACAAATGTTCGAACTACATAGTTCAGTACACAATTATGTAGTATTGTACATAGTATCTTTTATTTTATTAAGAGGGAAAACATAGAATTGAAAATTATTCTCAGTAACTACTTATTTATATTGGTGTGAGCATTGCGTCTGAGCATCTTCCGCTAGATTAGCAAAATATTATGTTTTTTGCCTTGCCACGATCCACTGGATTAATGGTCGTGATCGACCGGTTGGCCACCCCTGGTGTATAGAGTGTATCAAAATTCAATCATAATTGTTAAGTGTAATTGAATAGCAAAATAGTACATTACTGCAGCGGCCAGCAACTAAGGCATTGATGGACGAACGTGCAAATGTGGGCCGAGGCGTGGTCGAGGCACATACGTGAGTCATCAATGCCTAGTTGTGGCCAAGGCTTGTATAGTACTTTTCTCAATCAATGCGCGGAAATCAAAAACACTTTTTAAGCTCAATGACGAATAACGAACAATAATGATTTTTCACGCGCCATTTTGTTCCTTTGTTTTTTTTTTTTCAATAATCAGCTTTCTATTTGCAAGCCAGTTCGAAATTTAAATAAAACCTTTTATTAGTTACCTCCTTGGTAGCCATGTTTCGAAGTAGGTCATTCCATTTTTAAATTACAGGACAGATATAAGTTTACATAGTAATTTATCTGGCCGCAAAACACGACAGGTATGGATTTTTATACAACTTTTACCGGCCGCTGCCCGCATGTATTTGGCCAGTACGGCAATTTTGATTTATTTCTAAGAAGATTGTCAAAATAATGCTCACATTTCCAAGCATGTTTGAGAAAAACATATTTAACGCCTCATTTGGCTATTTTTTTACCCTCTTTTGCATTTTGACTATTTTTTGCCCTTTGTTGCCTCTTTATCTTGCTTTTATGTAATAAATTATTCATTTTGTTTGTGTACATATTGTTATTCTTTATAATCCCTATCGTTCTTTGAAGGGAACAATAAAGTTTTTATTTATTCATTCATTCTTTGGTCATTTCATTATACCAAATTCCATAAAAGAGTATTATGTTTCTAGGTAAAATCGAGGGTGGTCTTCCCCACTTCGGCCTCCCCCCATTCAGCACCACCGTTGGCAACAGCACGCTGAATTTTGAAGAAATGCTGAGCGTGTTTGGAGCAGAGGGCCTGGTGATGCCTCTCGTCGCTGTTTTAGAGAGTATCGCTATAGCGAAGGCTTTTGGTGAGTGAGTATTACGCTGGTGTTTTTTAATTGCTTGTATGTTGTTTTTAATGAGCATTACGCAGATTTTTTTTTATATTTCTTGTATATAGTTTTTAATGAGCGTTACGCAGTTTTTTTATATTTCTTGTATATAATTTTTATTGAGTGTTACGCAGTTTTTTTTTATATTTCTTGTATATAGTTTTTAATGAGTATTAAGCAGATTTTTTTTTTTAAATTTATTGTATGTTGTTTTTAATATTACGCATTTTATTTTATTTCTTGTATGTATGTAGTTTTTAGTGAGTATTACGCAGTTTTTATTTTAAATTTTTTGTATGTAGTTTTTTTTTTATTTCTTGTCTAATTTCATCCCAAATGTCCTAGACAAGGTAACATCTTTAGAACAGAATTGTAATTTAGTTGTTAAATTTGTATTTTGAATAATTACCCGACTTTAAACAGCTATAATTACCTCCAAAACACAGATACTGGGTTTGATTCTGAGGCGTCATTTATCTAAACCTATCAAATCTCAATTTGATATTAGAGCTCAATCTTTTATGTAAAAACTAAGGCGAACTAAAAGGGTCGATGAGTTGGCGAGAAGGGGATCAGAATCCAAAATGATAGATCCTGAACCATATGTTGCACTTGCATCAAGTGTTGTTAATTCTGCCCTTGAGGCGTTTGTGAGGAAAAACAGTAAAAGGAACGGAGGACTTTGAAGGGTCTTAGACATATTAAAAAGTTTTTAAATGACAATATTGAGGGATGGGATAAACTCATCTACATCGGTGGCAGACAACAGGAAAGACTCATTATGGGTGCCCTAACTGGATATATGCCAGTAAGGTATATACTATACAAGATGGGTCTATCTTCGGACACGCTGTGCAGACTGTGCGGTGAGAAATCGGAATCCATGGAACACTTTATGTGCAACTGCGATTCGTTGGCAAGTATGCGTAATAGTCTACTGGGAACGGCTTATCCAGACCCAGGGGTTAGGGCAATACATAGGATCTATGAAATAATGATAAGGTTAGGGAAAGCACAAAAGATCCCGATGGGTCGACGTGGGTCGCTTAGCTGACCCCATATGCGAATGTAAAATAAGGTAAATTAATTTTGTTTTATTACAATTTTAGTTAATGGTGGTCCATAAAACAGTAAATTTGTGAAATTATCAAATTAAAATATTACGTTAACAGAAAGAAATACGAATTTTAATTTTAGAAATAGATCCAGAGAAATGGTACCGTTCAGGTGCATAGGCGAGCGTTACCATTTGCCGTCTAATGGGCCGTCAGCTTGTGTGTCGTTGTAAGTCGCATGAAAAGATACACTGCATCAATCCTAAGTAAATGGGCAAAGGCAAGATAATGATGAGTCCCCCCTCCACTACCTCCCCCCCCCCACCCCCCTGTGTGCAGCGGGCGGCGCGGGCGTGGACGTGACGCAGGAGATGGTGGCGGTGGGCGCGTGCAACGTGGCGGCGTCGCTGGCGCAGGGCATGCCCGCCACCGGTTCCTTCACGCGGACCGCGCTCAACCGTGCTGCTGGAGTTGCCACGCCCGCCGGCTCGCTTGTTAAAGGTACTACTAACTTACTGCTACTAACTACTGGTACTAACTACTGGTACTAACTACTGGTACTAACTACTGGTACTAACTACTGGTACTAACTACTGGTACTAACTACTGGTACTAACTACTGGTACTAACTACTGGTACTAACTACTAGTACTAACTACTGGTACTAACTACTGGTACTAACTACTAGTACTAACTACTAGTACTAACTACTAGTACTAACTACTAGTACTAACTACTACTACTAACTACTACTACTAACTACTACTACTAACTACTACTACTAACTACTACTACTAACTACTACTACTAACTACTAGTACTAACTACTAGTACTAACTAATACTACTAACTAAAGTTTGCTTTTAATTTAGTTTAATTAAATTTAGTTAAAGTAGTTAAAATTTTAACATACTTTAATACTTTAAAGTACTAGGAGAGCAGAAGTATGTAGGTGGTGGTATTTTAAAATAAATATATTAGGGCCACTAGTCCCCATCACTAATTTATTTATTTATTTGTATGCCGGCAGCGTCCGTGGTGCTATTGGCGGTGACGCTGTTAGCGGACGCGTTTTACTACATTCCGCGTGCGGCTCTCGCCGGCGTCATTGTCGTCGCAATGATGTCCATCATCGACTTCTCCATTGTGATCACGCTCTGGAGGAACAACAGTACGTGACAAATATTTCTTGAAATTGTTCACCCTAATGGTAGATAGATAGATACTCTTTATTGTTTCCTCCAAATGATTACAATAGTAAACTTATTATAGATACAAACAAATACAAGAAATAATCACAATGAGAAAACAACGGGCGGCCTTATCGTTGAAAGCGATCTCTTCCAGGCAACCTTTGGATGGAGAGGAGTAGATATAAACAGTTTGATCGGAGGCACGATGAAAATTTTGTCGTTTTAAATATATATATATAATAAATGGTTATAACCTAAACCAACTAAAAAAACAAACCTACTCACAAATACACCATAATATACCAACCAAATAACCATATATATATATGGGATACCAGTTTAACGCACCGCCGTACTTTCTGATGGCCTCGGGTTCGATCCCTGTATAATACTTACACTTGTATTCGTGAGTAGATATGTTTTTTTAGTTGGTTTAGGAGTATATTGAAAAAGTATCTAAGTGTATCTATCAGTATCTGGTATCTACCTATAGTATAGTTTTGTTTATGTGTATGGAGTGGTAATCCTGTCCGCGGTACCGTAGTAGTACCGGCGGGCTACTAGGAAAACATGATAGGTGAGGATAAGGTCTGGCCAGTTAGCTATCGTGACGAGTTTACCTGGAATTAACCGCAATGTTGTCTAACCCAACCAAGCAATACCTAAGTGTTACCGTGTGGTCCCGAAATAGAATGGGCCACCCCTCGCTTTCTCGTGGGCGTCGTAAGAGGCGACAAAGGTACCTTAATAGTCGAGGGATGGATAGTAGCGTTCCTCCTAAAAATCACCAAAATTTAAACTGCTGATGTGTGATTGATAATTATTATGGTTTCCATGTTGGACCACAGGGAAGTCAATCTGACAGGGTGTTTTGCTAGCAATGGGGCAAAATAATATTTTTTCCTTCCGTAACTCGTGTGTCGGACCGCAGAGGGCGAGATGTGCACATGGGCGGTGACGGTGATAGTGGGCGCGGCCGCCGGCCTCGAGTACGGCATCCTGTGCGGCGCGCTCGCCGACCTCCTGCGGCTTCTGCTGGCCGCGGCACGACCGCGTCTGCACACGCATCTGTTCAAGGTTAATATCATCATTCATCATCATCATCATCAACATCATTATTATCATCATCACAATTAACATTAAGAGTGTTCATAGTGATAATTGGCAAAAACTTTATTACTTGTTACATACACACATATCTGTGACGCCTGTTTCCCATTAGGGTAGGCAGAAACAATGGAACGCCAAATGCTTCGATTCAAACAAACCTCTTTCGCTTCTTCCACATTCATCAATCTTTACATACATGCTCGCTAGTTAAAGATACATTTAATTTGGCCCTTCTTCAGCACGTCACCTATTTGGTCGACATACATCCGTCTAGGCGCCCCCTACCGACATTTCCATTCATTCATTATTACTTGATAATGTTTAAAGACAATAAAACTGTTAAAAAACAAACATTTTACAATAGTTTCCACATCATATTTTCACCTTAAAAAATGCTATAAATAAAAAATTTTATATTAAAATTGGAAATATACTATTGGGTAAACAGTATACACGGTTATTCGGTTATATCTTTCTCTCTCACACTCACTTTCCCTCACTCTCGACTGTTTTTTTTTTAATGGGTGAAAATGGCATGGTAACTCCGCCTGCGCTATCGGTATACACTGGCGGGGTACCAGTGATAGATGATAGGTGAGGATGAAAAGGCAGGTCGGTTAGCTCATCGTGATGAATTCAACGATAAATTAGTTACGATAGTTTCCAGGGGGAACCGCGTGGAGGTCGACCTGATAGGGTATATTTATAGCAATTGGAACTAACTTGCCTATTACTAACAATCCCTTTCCCCCACTCTCGACTGTTTTTCTTATTCTTGCTCTCGCATACTATCTCTCTCTCACACTTTATCTCTCTCCTCTTTTCTACGCCTAACGACATGATATACCACTATGTTTGTGTGTATTTGTCGTAGAATTGTTGTAGAATTTTTTATATTTTGTCTGATTCCTTTTATGCATTTACTGTGTCTGATTTGAGCCATCTACCTTCCTCTCTGTACTTATCCATTCTTTATGCCAGGTTGTCTGTAAGAGATTGCTTTTAGCGATAAGGCCGCCTTTTGTATATGCACATTCTGTATAAATACTCCTTGTATACATCTCTACTGTGCGCAATAAAGTGTTTATTATTATTATTATGTTTGACTTTACAATTGTTGAATTATTTTGTTGTAGAAAAGAAAAAAAAGCATTTAAAAAGACGTATTAAATTTAAAATGTTTTAGATTAAATTTTTAATTAAAGTGAATTATAATGGTATTTTCTGATATCGCTCACAGCTCAGGTTACATGTATATTTCCATAACTAATAACGCAAGTTTAAAAATATTTGTAGTCTAGTGTTATTTAATTCATTATAATTGTTACTTCATTTTCTCGCACTGTATAACTATGTTAAAGTGAATGCTGTGAATACCTATAATAGGCGTGTGCATTAATATTGTGTTATATTTAATGTTTGTTATATCTATATGTTATAATGCAATATGCTGTTGGTGTTCCTTATATAAATAAATAAATAAATAAATATTCGCCTGTGCTATTAGTATACGGTGACAAGATAGTGAGAGACGATAGACGAGGATGCCAGCAGGTCAGTTAGTCCATCGAGACAAATCTCATAGAAATTAATCACAATGGTTTTCAGGGGAACCGCGTGGAGGTCAACCTGATAGGGCATATTGCTAGTAATGGGACTGTTTGACCCTATTACTAAGAATTGCTTTCCCAACTATTTAGTGTACTTAGGTTGAGACCAAGGTATTTACTTTTGTATAATTTTATATTAAGGTGGGCAACATAGACTGCATGTCAGTGACGCTAGTGGGCGCAGTGAGCTACGCCAGTGCCGAGTGGCTGCCGAGGAAGCTGCGGCGAGTGGTGGACTCGCCCCACTCGCCACACTCACCCCACTCGCTCCATTCGCCCCACGCGCCTCGCCTGCTAGTACTAGACGGCCGGCACGTGCACAGTATCGACGTTGGTGTCGCTGAGGTACATTAGAGGGTCCGAGTTAGATTTTTGACCTCTCTAATTTGAGATAACTCAAGTTCTCAGAGTATAATCATAAAATTATACTCTGGATAATTATTACCAGAAATATAATATATTTTTAATCTTGGATATTTTGTTAAATGCGTGTTCTCTCGCCAAAGCAGGAATGAATGACAGCCAGTCTATTCGTTACTACCCTCACAAAAAATTTACTGGGTACAGAGGAATAACATCTGAGTCCTCAGGAATGGCAACGCATGGCGGGTATTATGGGCGAAATATAAATACTCTGTTATGTCCATGGTACTGTTCATGTCTATAGGCGACGGTTAGCACTTTCCATCAGGTGGGCCGTCAGCTTGTTTGCCATTCTAAGTTGTATAAAAAAAAATATAAAAATAATTATAAAAACCGATACATAATCGAATCAATTGTAATACTTAAATTCATAATTAAAACAATTGACAATTTAACAATCTAGAATATTTCACCAGAGGGAGACTTTGTACTAAAGTCGGTTGCTTGGGTACCTCTGACCCATTCGTGTTTCAACCGTAAAGCAGTTGTGTTTGCATGGCTGTGTTTCGGTTTAAAGGGTGGGATATGGCGTGAATTTACAGGGTATAGAGGACTAACACCTGAGTCCTCAGGAATGGCAACGCATGGGGGGTATCATGGGCGAAACAGTATACTCTGTTATGTTCATGGTACTGCTCATGTGTATAGGCGACGGTGACCACTTTCCATCAGGTGGGCCGTCAGCTTGTTTGCCATTCTAAGTTGTATAAAAAAATCTAATAGGCATTTACGTAACAATATATTATTGTTATTGTACTATAAAATAATGTATTTATTAACAGAGATTTGAGAGGAGTTTCTTGCTAGTTCTTTTTAGCAGAAACAAATTTCCGAACCTAGTAATAGATACATAACTAATGACGACTTAAAAGTACTTGTAAATAAATCTTTAATTGGAATTTGGACATTGTTCCAGAACCTTCTATCTGTGATACTAGAGTTAGAGAAGGATGGCTACGTGTTCCTCCTTTGGAATTTTCCCGACAGATGTCGCAAGCTGTTCCAAGAGTTGCGGCCGGAATTCGAGAGGAAACTCGTCAATGGGCCCAGTATAGACCAGCATGTATTAGGTATGGCTCTTTTTTTTTTAATAGACGCAAATGCAATGGTAACCCTACGCTATCAGTATACGTTGGTAGGGCATCAGTGAGAGATAAAAGCAGGCCAGTAGGCCCATCGTTATGAATTTTATGGTACTATTCTTGTTCATAGGCGATGGTTATCACTTTCCATCAAGTGGGCGTTAGTTTGTTTGCCATTCTGTATCATAAATAATAAATAATTATTAATATAAGTAACATAATAAGTAAATATCGCTCCCTTCAAAATTGAAATGTAGCCATGCAAATTACTGGTTCATGGCAGAAACATGAATGAGACAGACACAAGCAGACGACATGTACAAAGAGGGAGACTTTGTACAAAAGTCGATTGCTTAGGTACCTCTGTCTCATTCGTGTTTCCACCGTGAAGCAGTTGTGTTTGCATGGCTGTGTTTCGGTTTGGAGGGTGGGCTATGGCAGTGAATTTACAGGGTACAGAGGAATAACACCTGAGTCCTCAGGAATGGCAACGCATAGGGGGTATCATGGGCGAAACAGTATACTTTGTTATGTCCATGGTACTGCTCATGTCTATAGGCGACGGTTACCACTTTCCATCAGGTGGGCCGTCAGCTTGTTTGCCATTCTAAGTTGTATAAAAAAAAGTCTCTCTCTGGCAAATACCAAATGACTAACAACGTTTATTTTAATTCACAGGACTGGACATCATAGGAAGATAATGTTTGTTACATTGAAAATAATCGTTTATTATTTAATAGTAAACGCTAGTAAATATAATAAGAAAAAGGAAAAAAAAAACTAGGTGCTTTTGCCTTACCAAATATAGTTCATATGCTTGAGTTGGAACGAGACATCGGATGTTGCTGTCTCATTCTATCTTATGGTCTTGCTAGCGATATTTTATCGACGGATTCGCTTGCCACTCGCCTAGAGTATATTTAAATAAATACATATAATGTTAACATAGGTTTGAAAGAGTAACTGTTGAGTTTTATGCTCTTCTCAACAGATAAGAACTTTCTAAACCCTGCAATAGATTTTAAAAATGACGATTTAAAAGTGCTTGTAAACAAGTCTATTTCAATAAAGATTTGAATTTGTATTCTGTTAGAATTTTTAGAAGTAATTATGCCCCATTTTGTGGCACATTGGTGGATTTTTACTAAAAACCCTAGTGTCTATTTAGAAATTAGTTCTGTAAATAAAAATAAGAAAAAATTTCAGTGAATTAGTTTCATTAGTTCAGAAATGTGTAATGTATCTCCATACACACATACATATATATGTGACGTCTGTCTTCCATTGGGGGTAGACAGAAACAATAGAACGTCAAATGCTTTGATTCAAAAAGACCTTTTTCGCTTCCTCCACATTCATCAATCTTTTCATACACGCTCGCCGATTACGGGTACTTTAAATTTGACCCTTGACGCTAAGTGACCTTAATAATGGGTTATAATTATAGAACATAGTCATTATATGAACGCAATGCCAATGAAACTAGTCTAAATTTATATTCATATAAAAAAAAATATTAAATTAAGCGGTTAAAATGGTTTTAAAGCTAGCCTTAAGTATACATGTGAAAACGGTTAAAAACAACTCTTAATTAGCAGTCAAAACAGTATTTACCAAGCAGTAAAAAATCGCTTTTACCAAGTGGTTAAAAGCAGGTTTAACCCAGCGGTTAATAACAGTTTTAACTGATTGGTTAAAAACAGTTTTAACCAAGCGGTTAAAACAGTTTTTACCAAGTAGTTAAAAACAGTTTTTACTAAGCAATTAAAATAGTTTTTACTAAGCGGTTAATGACAGTTGTAACCGAGGGGTTAAAAACAGTTTTAACCCAGCTGTTAATAACAGTTTTAACTGATTGGTTAAAAACAGCTGTTAACTAGCAGTCAAAACAATATTTACCAAGCAGTCAAAAATCGCTTTTACCGTGGTTAAAAACAGTTTTAACCCAGCGGTCAATAACAGTTTTAACTGATTGGTTAAAAACAGTTTTTACCAAGCGGTTAATTAATTAATTAACAGTTGTAACCGCGTGATTAAAACAGTTTTTGTAACTCTTTGCTAACTTGTTCCTTAGAGACTACAGTATGGGATACTTCAAGAAGTGGAAAATTGGTAAACAGTACCAATTTTATCACTAGCCATTGGATGAATAACATTTAATAAAACAAATTTCCCACATTTTTGGGAAAATAACGGATATTTGGTTATTTAACCGTTAATAATGAAAAAGTGAAATTGGATAGCTGTATTTAGAAAACTAAAATATTGTAAGACTTGTTATGTAAGGACATTCCATCTGCCATCTCTTTTCCACCTTGTATTACAGAAGCTTATATTAGATAGCTGTAAAGTATTTAGATGTTATTTAATCTTTTAATATGAAATACGTATGTAATTTGCATGTAAATTGTGAAACAAATGCAAGATTGTGATTTGTAATTGTGGTGATAAAATGAATTCCATCGAATATTTTAATTGAAATATACTTTACTATAATTAAGTAGATGAATTATATTTAATAAATAATATTATTATACACTAGATGATCCGGTGAACTTAGTATCGCCTACAACGCCATCTATGAAAGGTAATCGGAAGTATTTTACATATAAATATACCTATTTTAATATTTCAATTTTACAGCTGATCTTAATGAGTTTTTAGACTTTTTTTTTTGTTTTAAACGACTGCTGTATTAACTTGACAAACAAAATAAAAAAGTAATATTTAAATCGGTCAAGCCAGTTTTTAAGTTTTAGCGAACAATAAATGTAAGCAACAGGTGTATTTCTCTTTCTTTATGAAAACTAAACCCTCTTATTCATAAAAACGTCAAGCCTATTTTAGTTATTGAACTGTTTTGTCTCTTTCTTTCGTGCTAAATTCGTAATTTGAAAGAAAGTGACAAAACAGTGTAACATTTAAAGTAGATTTGTACAAGATTTTAGTTTTTATGAATAATGTGGTAAATGTATATGTATTAATATTTACTCCTGACTGCCCTTTCAACATATTTACATAGTCGTAAGCATAAAATATTATTTTAAATAATAAAAAAAAAAGTGTGATGCAGTAGCTTTGCTGTTCATTTACAATGTATATTTAATTAATTATATCGAATCTTAATTAATTTTTTTTTACAACACGGAGCAAACGAGCATGCGGCTCACCTGATGGTAAGTGACTACCGCCGCCCATGATCACCCGCAACACCTACGGCATTGTAGGTGTGCTGCCGGCCTTTTAAAAAGGAATATACTCTTTTCTTGAATTATGTTATGATGTATCGGTTCGGAAATACTGCTGCTGGAAGTTGATTCCAAAGAGTGGTTGTGCGTGGGAAATTACAAACGATTACAATGTTACATTCCTATTTAACCCATAATTGTGTACTTACGTTAATATTTGTAAAACCGTCAGTATATCTATACTTATAATAAGTCTGTAGAGAGGTCAATTCTGTACATGAAATATATTTCCAAAATAACTATTGATTAGTGATCGATATTGATGCCAAAAATGCAATCAGTAAAATTTTTGTCTGTCTGCCTGTTTGTATGTTCGTTGTAGAAACAAAAACTACTCGATGGATTTTAACGAAACATGGTACAATTATTCTTCATACTCCTGGGCAGGTTATAGTATACTTTTCATCACGCTACGATCAATAGGAGCAGAGCAGTGAAGGGAAATGTGTCTGTTACATCAAAACCACTGAACCATGAGGAAGGACATAGGCTACTTATTTTACGAAAAACGACGGAAACGCGGGCGAAGTCACGGGGAATAACTAGTTTTATAATATAAATATAAATAAGATGATTTGTAAAAATATATGTTTTTAAACATTTGACATTTGACTTTATGTGTAATCAACGCGACAGTTTAAAATTATATATTATTTTTTAAAGAGATACGAGGCTTCACCTTTCAGTTTCACCTGTATTTATAAATATACTTTTTTTTATGATTTCTAGTGGAGTTTCCAATATCTTTGAATAAAACCATTGTTGAATATTCCAATTTTATTGTAAATCTATTTTACTATTAAAAAAATTTGAAAATAAAAATTGTAATTTTTAATGTTTTTTTATTTAACAACAAACTCATAGTGCTTACTGTTCATATCTATAGGCGACGGTTACCACTTTCCGTCAGGTGGGCCGTCAGCTTGTTTGCATTTCTAAGTTGTATAAAAAAAAGAAAATTTAATAAATTTATAGAATAAAATAAATAAGACAATCCAAATAAGTGCTGAATGGGACATGACTAATGGGATGGAGAAGGGGATAGGCTATTTATATCCCAGTCAATCAATATTCAAATTCAAATACAAAATATTTATTTATGCTCCACAATACTGTATGAACAAACTACTTAAGAAATACACAGTTTATGTATTGTGGAGACTGATAGCTGAAATTAGGAAAGCCTGTGCTACAGCCACCAGGCCACCAACCCCAGACAACTTGTAACAATGTATGTTAATATCAAAGTTAACTATGTAACGTTAACTATACATTATTGGGGGGAAAGGAATTGTTAGTAATGGAGACTGAGAATCCCATTGCTAGTAATATACCCAACCAGGTCGACCTCCTCGCGGTTCCCCCTGGAAACTATCATGGTTAATTCCTGATGAATTCATCATGATGGGCTAACGGGCCTATTTTCATTCTCATCTATCACCCTTCACTGGTGCTCCGCTAGCGTATCCCGTTAGCGCAGGTGGGGATACCATATCATTTTCACCCATCAAAAAAAAAAAAAAAAAACTATATATTATTTAATAATTCTAATAATATTATATAATGTTAAATGATAAAAACCAAGAATGTGTGTGTGTGTATATGCTGGAGGATTTGCGTGTGTGTGTTTGTCTGAATATACACCAGTCATGAGGACAAAGTCGCGGATAAAATTTATAGAAAGAAAAAAGTAGATATGACCATAAGCGCGCCGAAAAGACACGCTTAGTCATATCTATTTTTGAAGCTTGGGTTTTATTTCAATGGATGATTTAATGGAATGGTAACCCCGCCCGCGCTATCGGTATACACCAGCTGGGCACCAGTGGAAGATGATAGGTAAGAATGAATGCAGGTTAGTTGGCCCACCATGATGAATTCGTCAAGAATTAACCTTGATGGTTTCCAGGGAGAACCGCGTGGAGATTGACAGAGGTTACCAGAGGGAAACTTTGTACAAAAGTCGATTGCTTGGGTACCTCTGTCCCATTTGTGTTTCAACCGTGAAGCAGCTGTCTCTGCATGGCTGTGTTTCGGTTTGAAGAGTGGGATATGGCGTGAATTTACAGGGTACAGAGGAATAACACCTGAGTCCTCAGGAATGGCAACGCATGGGGGGTATCATGGGCGAAACAGTATACTCTGTTATGTCCATGGTACTGCTCATGTTTATAGGCGACGGTTACCACTTTCCATCAGGTAGGCCGACAGCTTGTTTGCTATTCTGTCATTTTAAGTTGTATAAAAAAAAACAATCCCTTCCTCCCATTTCCTGAAGCCTGAGTTGGAATGGGTTAACTGACCTGCTTGCTTGCCTCACCATCCTTCACTGGTGCCCCGTCAGTGTATATCGATAATACAGTAGGCGTCACCATTACATTTTCATCCATAAAAAAAATCGTAATCCTCAAGAACGGCAACCATGGGCATTAATGTGTTTTTTGAAGTCCATGTCAACTGGTAACTTTTTCATAGCGCTGGCCGTCAGCTTGTTTGCCATTCTGAGTATCGTGAAATGTGTACTTAAAATTTTCAAATTGAACATATAGCGACTCTTTTAAAAAATATTGGCTCCTGGACTCACTGGCTTCATAGATTAAAGATAGACTGGCTTGTATTGTGTATTGTACATTTATGTATTGTCCGTCAGTTAGTGTCGATTTGCAGCCGTTCTAACTCTCGGTTGTTTCCTGTCTACGTGTCTGTAAGAGATTCGGTAACGGGAAGGTGTCTATTACAGTATGTAAGCTACAAATAGTACCTTTTTTTTATACAACAGAATGGCAATCAAGCTGACGGCCCACCTGATGTAAAGTGATAACCGTCGCCTATAGACATGAGCAGTATCATGGACATAACAGAGTATTCTGTTTCGTCCATGATACTCCTCATGCGTTGCCATCCCTAAGGACTCTGGTGTTATTCCTCTGTACCCAGTAAATTCATGCCATATTCCACCCTTCAAACCGAAACACAGTCATGCTAACACAACTGCTTCACGGTTGAAACACGAATGGGACAGAGGTACCCAAGCAATCGACTTTTGTACAAAGTCTCCCTCTGGTGGGTCTGCAAATAGCTTAGTTGGGTCTATATTAAAAAAAAAGTATGAAATCACTCAGGTGCGAGTTGAACTCGCATACCGAGGGTTCTGAACATAAATATCATCATCATCATCATCATATCAGCCTTAAACTGTCCACTGCTGAACATAAGCCTCCCCCTTGGGGGGGGGGGGTTGCCAATAGTTGCCACGCTTGGCAGGCGGATTGGCAACTGTAGTCAGGCTTTAAAGATGTTTCCTATCCCTCGCCCTCCCTTAGTCGCTTCTGATGATACCTACGGGGAAGAAGGGGGTACAATGGAAAAATATTTTTACTTTCCATGTTAGGAGGTCCATAACGGACACTCAAATTCATTCAAGTGGGTATTTATTTTATTGGTAAAGATAATTAAATCAGTCACAGCACATAATCGCAGTAAACGCCTGGTCGTCAAGCTGGAATACCCTGTGTTATAAGGGATCAGCCATCGAACTTTTGGAAACACAACCCGCTACATCCAGATTTGAGCCAATTTAGAAAAAGTTTGGCCTGACGAAGAATCGAACCCAGTGCACCATTTCCATTCATATGAGGTCTTAAAACACGAAGGAAGTTACAGCTAATATTACAAACTTAATTCTTACATTCTCACTATGGGTTTATTTGTTACTTCTTAACCCCTTAACTGTTTAAGCGATTGTCATGAAATAAAGATGGAGAAATGGTTTTTATTCTGATCAAATAATATATCCAAGTCATGTCTTTTTTTTTGCAACACAGGGGGCAAACGAGCATGCGGTTCACCTGATGGTAAGTGACTACCGCCGCCCATGATCACCCACAACACTAAAGGCATTGTAGGTGTGCTGCCGCCCTTTTAAAGTTCGGAAATACTGCTGCTGGAAGTTATCATGTGGGCAAAGTCGCGAATAAACAGTAGTTTTTTTTTTAATGGATGATAATGGAATAGTAGTCCCACCCGCACTATCGGTATACACCGGCGGGGCACCAGTGAAGGATGATAGATGAGGATGAAGTAGGTCAGTTAGCCCATCGTGACGAATTCAACAAGAATTGTTCACGATGGTTTGCAGGGGGAACCACGTGGAGGTCGACCTAATAAGGCATATTGCTAGCAATGGGGCTATTAAACTTCATTGCTAACAATCCCTTTCCCCCCAATAAACAGTAGTTAAAAGTTCAGTGTTCATATTAAGATTATTTATATTACATGAATAGCCAGGACAAGCGACCTGAAGTGGCAATGGGCTGGTCATATAGCTCGAAGAACCGATAACCGATGGAGAAGAAAGATTCTTTAGTGGCGACCTCGTACGGGCAAACGCAGTATAGAACGACCCCCAAATAGATGGAGCAACGACTTCAAATGCATTGCAGGGAGTCAGTGGATGCAGGTGCCTCAGGACAGTTCTTTATGGCGCTCTATGTGCGTGGCTTTATTTAGCTGTGGAGAGAATGGCTGAGACGGTGATGATGATGACGGTGATGATGAAATCACACGGACGAAGTAGCAAATCAACGAATACTGGAGTAATTTATGTTTGTTGTTTGTTTTCCGATTACATGAAACTGTCTCAGGGTAATTCGATCTGCAGTATGTACTTGTCACTTTAAAACATTGCGGCTGGTTCTATGAATCGTATCTTCCGTATTTAGAACAAGTGTTCAAGTTATAAGCTATTGCGTATTTAATTAAATGTGAATTACATAATGTTACATTTCAAAATTAAATCTTCTCTCCTTGTGAACACATATTTATTTATTTGTGTGTGTAGGTATGTATATAATGTACGTGTGTATTTATATGATTAAATGTATAAACATAAGTTTGTCTAGTTGTTTTTTGTTTTCGCTCTATTCGCTGACATTGACGCTCCTTTTCACTTTAGGTTCGTTGGAAGAGAAGAGTAAAGAGTAAAGATTTGATTGTTTATTTGTAATGGATAAACTCAAAAACTACTCAACCGATTTAGAAAAATTCTTTTGCGGGTGGGGTTACCATTCTATATTCATTCCATTAAAAAAAAAAGCGTCTCATGAACACATACATATTTATCTATATACTAATTTGCCACTCATCTAGAGAGCCTGTTATCATAAGATGGTATTTCTGACAATCAAAATTAGATCATTATTTGCTTAGCTTAGCAATTTGGTTAACTACGGAAATATCACAATTCTAAGACTTCAAGTCCTTAAAACTTTCTTCAGGTTTATTTTTCTACTTTATTATATCAACCGTTTACTGCTTACTGCTGAACATAGGCCTTTCCCATAAGGGGGGGGGGGGGGTTTGAAAGTAATTGTCATACTTGGCACACGGGTTGGTTCTTTTGTTATACCACTGAAGTGGCAAACAAGCATACAGCCTACCTGATTGTAAGCAGTTGCCGTAGCCTATGAACGCTTGCAATACGAGCATGTTGCTGACCCTGTAAAAACTCTTTACCCCTCTTTTGAAGAACCGTAATCGCAGTTTGACTTTGATAATGCTTAAAGAGGGACGCTGCTGCCCATCCCTCGACCATTAAGTTGCCTTAGTCGCCTCTTACGAAACGTACGGGAAAAAAGGGGTGACTCATTCTATGCCGGGTCCAAATGGCAATTTCTGTGCTTATTGAATATTAAAACAGTAAAATCGCTGGCAGTTAATCTCTTAAACCAGTTCCTCGATGGATTCAAGGCCTATCTGCTCCAATCCCAACCATTTTAAATCGTAAATACCAAAGCAAGGGTTTTGTCTTTATGCTCTGTTTGAACTGGGGAAAGAAATTAAATCATTAATATCATCACACCAGCTTTTGATTTTATCTGCTGTACACAAGCCTTCCCCTAGGGGGGTTTTACCTGTTACCACGCTTGACAGGCGGATTGGCAACCGCAGTTAGACTTTGTAGATGTTTTAAGAGGGACGCTGCTGTCCATCGCTTGCCCTCCCTTAGTCATCTATTACGACATCCACGGGAAAGAAGGGGTGGCCTATTCTATGCCGGGACCACACGGAACTTGAACGGACGGGACGGGATAGAAATAATTTAGCACGTGGTTAACATAACATAACTGACAGTATTTGGTACCTGTTTGTAGGTTGTTGTGTCTTATTAAGAAAGTGACTGGTTGAAGTGCTGTACAGCTGTATACACTGTACTGTGATACTCACAGCATCAGCTGAGCCAGCCACTTTTGTCTGGTATGAGAAATAATAAAGTTGTATCTATTTGTAAAATTTATTGGTAATAAATATTTTTCTTATTTACTGGTAATAAATTATTTTCTTCTCCATGTGGTCCCAGCATAGAATGGGCTACCCCTTCCTTTCTCGTAGGTGTTGTAAGAGGCGACTAAGGGATGGCTAAAACATCTCTAAAAGCCTAACTGTAGTTGACAACCCACCTACCAAGCGCGGCAGCTATTGGCAAAACTCTCCTTATTAGGAAGATATGTGTCCAGCAGTGGACAGGTAATGGCTGAAATAATAAATATTTTTCTACTAGTATTTCTGTTTTTTTTTTTTCTAAATATTACCTAAAAATCTCGAGTTGAATACATACATGCATGTCTGTCACGCCTGTCTCCCATTAGGACATTAGGTTTGAATGTTTACTTAATTATCACTTGTAATGGGAGGGGGGGAGGAGGCCTATGTTCAGCAGTGGATAGTTAACAGTTCCTAATAATGAATATTTTCTAAAAGTACAAATAGTTTTAAAGTTAGTGCAAGAGACGAGATACCGTTCCAGCTGGGCGCTGCATATTTGAAACCGCCCTGAAACCTGCATTGCAGAAAAGCTACAGTGTCCACTCCAGAGGCATTGAAACGGTATACACTGTTACGAGTTCAGTGCAGCTGGAGAGGATAGAAATATTGTATTGTAAAATCTTTATTGTACATAATTTACATTGGACACATTAATTAGATTTAATACACAATGGCGGACTTACCACATAGAGGGATCTCTTACAGTCGACCTCTGAGAAGCTGAAAGAAAACTACAGAATGTTCAAGCGTAAAAACCTTACAGCTAAAGGTAAACTCAATAATATCTAGTTAAATTTGAACATATAATATAATAAAAAGTAACTGTTATATATATGTCAATAATAATA
This sequence comes from Galleria mellonella, assembly GCF_026898425.1. Taxonomy (NCBI): domain Eukaryota; kingdom Metazoa; phylum Arthropoda; class Insecta; order Lepidoptera; family Pyralidae; genus Galleria; species Galleria mellonella. Next base: position 1,538,289 of record NW_026441978.1, read on the forward strand.
ATACATAAATGAATAATAATAACAACAAATATATAGATACATAAGTATGGAAGTGAATTTACAGGGTACAGAGGAATAACACCTGAGTCCTCAGGAATGGCAACGCATGGGGTGTATCATGGGCGAAACAGTATACTCTGTTATGTCCATGGTACTGCTTACGTCTATAGGCGACGGTTACCATTTTCTATCAGGTGGACCATTAGTTTGTCATTCTAAATTGCATAAAAAAAACATATATTCACAATTGACGTAATGAAAAAGAGTTTCAGAAAAAAAAATTTATGACTTCTGCTTTAAAAATTTTTATTGATTGTGCCATCTTCAAGTTATTAGGAAGTGAAGAAATGAGATATTTATAATAAATTAATAAGCATTATCTTTCACAAACATTGCTAAGTCTTGCACAAAAACGATATGTATTGTAATCCGAAATAAAGGCAACTTGAACCATCAACTCGCCTATTATCCGATTCCAACGTTCCTTAACACTGAATTCCAGTTAAAATTCAGCGGGTTAAACCCATTTGAGTAATGGCGCGCAATCTCCACGCGACATCTATAATGTTTCGTGGGTAATCCGATAAATATACGATAATTTGTATCGTTCAAATTGTTTGTTTTAATCCCTTGATTTGTGGCCCATCATAATCCCAATCTATCACGGCTGTAGCGCCGTTCAACGGTTCTCTTTCCGTTTTAATAAATGTTGTATAAGAAACATTTGTCATTTATATATTTTGCGATAATATTGTGTATTGGGAGGAAGGGATTGTTAGTAATGCGGATTATCAGTCCCATATTTAAGTCCCATATATATGGGGCTAGCCATATGCCCTGTCAGGTCGACCTCCACTTGGTTCCCCCTGGAAACCATCGTGCTGGATTCTATATGTATTCATCACGATGGGCTAACCTGCTTTTTCATTCTCACCTAACATTCCTCACTGGTGCTCCGCCAGCGTATACCGATAGCGCGGGCGGGGTTACCATTCCATTATCATTCATTAAAAAAAAACACTTATTACGTATATTATAAATGTTAAAGTGAGTTTGTTTGTCTGTTACCTTTACTACCTACTACTACCTTGTCTGCGCTTTAACGCCTTAACCGATCACTATGAAATTTGGTATACATAAATTATATGGAATGGGGAAGGATATAGGCTCCTTTTATCCGGATCAGTAAATGTATTCTTTTGCTCGTGTTGTAACTGTAATGCCTATTATTTTTCAAAATTTTTAATTGTCTGTAACTTTTTTATCTCCACTAATTCACAATTTCTATCAGACATTTAAAGGTTGACTGGAAGAGATACCTTTCATGGGATAAATCCAATATTGTACTTATTCTTCTCTTAAGAACACTGTATCCTATAATTTAAGGCTTTAGTGTTACAACAAACATATCCAGATCACGCAGACGAAGTCGCAGCTAAAAGCCAGTATGTATTATTTATAAATCCCCTCACCCCGCCTCCCTAAAGGTCGAAGAAACAATATTTTGCTCAATCTCCCTTTCCTTTGAACGAGCCGTTCGTCCTGCTTGTGTTTCTAAATACGCTAATACATTTGTCCTATAAAAACAAATGTCATACATATTTTAATCCTGATTCCGATGTTTTTGTTGTTCGAACAAAATAACATTGTATAAGTGGGATTGTCAGTGCGCTCACGTATTCCGTAATTTACGACTCGGCTCTCCAACTCGCGGAAAACATAAACTAAACTGGTAATGTGTTGTAGCTCGTTTGAACTCTGGCTGGACGTGAGTGTGACAATGGCACGCTAGATCGCTCCTGTCTTAATTGGAACGGCCATTTTGTATCATCATCTTTGTGTGATTATTAAAAGAAATCTTCGTTTGGAATTCGCTTAAAATTATTAGAGAGAGAGAGAGAAAGAGGTCTATATTACGCTATACGTCGTTAATTTAAAACTTGGGGTCCACCAATTCGGGAAATGAAATTCCGAATTTTCGGGCTCAATTTCGTGTTTCTTTGGTGAACGCGAGCTGTAGGCGTTTGAGGCCAGAGGGAGACTTTGTACAAAAGTCGATTGCTTGGGTACCTCTGACCTATTCGTGTTTCAACCGTGAAGCAGTTGTGTTTGTATGGCTGTGTTTCGGTTTGAATGGTGGAATATGGCGTGAATTTACTGGGTACAGAGGAATAACACCCGAGTCCTTAGGAATGACAACGCATGGGGCTATCATGGGCGAAACAGTATACTCTGTTATGTCCATGGTACTGCTCATGTCTATAGGCGACGGTTACCATTTTCCATCAGATGGGCCATCGGCTTGTTTGCCATTCTGAGTTGTATAAAAAAAGGGCATCGTCACAGATCTTCGGGTATGACCGGCTGGGCTCTGTAGTCTTCCTCTTCGCCTGTCGTGTAAATACAGTAAAATATAATGTGTACTTATGAAATTTGTAACAATAAAATCATAATATTATGTAATAATAGATATAATAATAATAAAATATTCTCTATAAAGCGTACCATCAAAGATTACGGCGTCTCTTAATCCGTAACGAATTGAAGTAACACCAACAATATTCTTTTTTATTGTTAAATGAATTGAAATGGAAATCTTCACTGTCGACGTCCGTAATTGTGGAATCCAATTCGAATGAAGCTATAAACGCAACCGCGGGCGTTAATGTTATGTCCTTTCAACAAATGAAACGGAATGCTTCGGCCGCGAATGAAACAAATATAATAGCTAGCTAAGATATGGTTCCATTATGACAGCGATTGCACGGAATAACAGCGAATTTCTGAGCTTAGTTCGCTGGCAAACATTTTTACAGCAACATTAATTTTGTAATACAATATTGATCAACAGAAATGATTCAATTTTGTTGAGCAATAGTTTAAAATTGTGTTCCACTAAAAGAAAACTAAATTCAATTGTAGCAAAATTAATTATTTTGATTTGAACTAAATCTATTTTGATTAAATTTTCATAAGATTTCCTATTAATCACGTATCTGATTTAGATAAAAATAAATCCAAATCGGTTTGTAATAGTCTGCGTAACAAAGTAACAATATAAATAAAATAAAAAATACTCCTTATTTTTAAATCGGTTTGAAGAAGCGACTTAAAATAATTAAGGCAGTAACATTTCGCTTAGTTTTCACATAGACACGTTCAGTTTTCCATAGATTGCAGTATTTGCGCCATCTATCTGTATCCACGTCTGTATAGATGGGGACAATATCTGTGCAAGGCTGGGCTTTTATTTATAGAACTGAATTGAAATCTAAGCGCATCGGGACACTATCAGGTTGCGAGCTTGATTTACGAATACTGTCTGTTTGTATTAAAGTTTTTATATAAAGCAATGTCGTTTATAGATGGAAATATCTTGAAATTGTGACACCTACGGGAAAGGAAGGGGTGGCCCATTCTATGCCGGGGCATACATAGGCACTTCAGTACAGGTATAGGTACTAAATATTTTAAAGTAAATACAGACAAAATATCATTACCAGAGGGAGACTTTGTACAAAAGTCGTTTGCTTGGGTACCTCTTTTCCGTTCGTGTTTCTACCGTAAAGCAGTTGTGTTTGCATGCCTGTGTTTTGGATGGGATGGGATATGGCAGTGAATTTACAGGGTACAGAATATTATAACACCTGAGTCCTCAGTAATGACAACGCATGGGGGTATCATGGGAAAAACAGTATACTCTTTTACCACTTTCCATCAGGTGGCCTATTAGCTTGTTTGCCGTTCAAGTTGTATAAAAAGAAAAAAAAATATCACCTATAGTATGTTACAATATGCAGGATATAGGAAGGCTGCGAACAGATTTCTGTTTCGAAAAAATATAGTTTTTTTTTATATCTGTATTCTGACTGTACGGAGTATACTAGTAGTTGTAACAGTATTCTAATGGAAGGCCGAGAAGAATTTAAAAGGCCGGCAGCACACCTACAATGCCGTTGGTGTTGTGGGTGATCATGGGCGGCGGTAGTCACTTACCATCAGGTGAGCCGCGTGCTCGTTTGCCCCCTATGTTGTTAAAAAAAGCAATTAGGTTATAAAAAAAATTAAGATTGAATCCCATAAAAAAAACTGACTTAAATTGTGACAAAATCAGTAATTTTGACCTAAAAACTAAACCACTGAACCGATTTTAATAAAATTTCTATGGAACCAATCTGTTAGTATGTCCTTTGACATAGACATTTCTAAATCGGTGTACAACTGATGCCTAACTCCATCAACAATAACAAACAAAAAAAAAATTCAATTAAGTACCTCTTTTTTTAAGTCGGTTGAAAAAAGTAGATATGCACGGAAAGTGAAATATGCAGATGACGATAAATTAGTGCCTCAATACACACACACATATCCCCGTAAATGATAAACATTGCTCATCTTTTAAAATAGCCATCTTGTAAATTGGACTCTCTTTTCCGCGCTTACTTTCTCATTTGGGCCGTTGTGTGTATGACTCGTGCCTAGTACAGCCAGCCCAGCTCTGCCCAGAAGCACAGAATCTTCCAGGGATTTTTACAGGTTCGAAGATTTCTAAACGTTGATGGCCCACAGCTTTACATTCCAGGATTACGTGAACAACCGTTTCTTTAGCTTCAAAGCAGCCTTGACATAGAGGGCTGTCTGCGGCTCCTATTGTGTATAAATGTTTGTTTAATGGACAATGGCCCGTTATTGTCCCTATCATTGTTTTAAGATTTTTTCTATCTAGATATAATAAATTAGCTATTTTATTTATTCTTATTGTCAACCTACTTAAAAAAAGGAGGTTGTTTAAATTTGGTTGTATTTTTTTAACTTCATAACTTTTACATTATTTGACAATGAAATGCTTGGATTGTGCAAAGAATTTTTATTTTAGTTGTTATTAGCGCGTATAAAGTATTTTCTAAAAAAAAAGTGTAGAAGTATTCCAGTTTGGAGGATAGCTGGTATAAAATACTTTGAAAAACATTGCAAGAAGAAATTCTACCTTCCGATTCCTTGGAAAACGGGTGATGGATTGTACAGTCGTTATAAAAAGTAAATCCATCGATTTTAAAGTTTAACAATCATTCAACTAGCTAGTTTCCCTTCTCCGACAACTGCATAGCAATTCTGTAAGTTATATGTTACCACGCGTACCGCCCGGGGACTGCGTCGTGTTGCCAGAAGCTATTTATTATTTTCCTCTGAATTAAAAATATTTTTTCCTAAAAACCTACTCATTTATTTATTTAGAATTTTTTGTTCGTTTAAATACGTTTCATAAAGTAATTAGACATTGACAAAAATTAACATATTGGAAAGATCGAAAGATTTTTTTTTATAAATAGGGGGTTTATAAATAGGGGGCAAACGAGCATGCGGCTCACCTAATGGTATGTGACCTGCGCCACCCATGAGCACCCACAACACCAGAGGAATTGCTGTTGTTGGCCTTTTAAAGCTAATTAACGATATGTTACTACCTACAATACTATGTTATATTACAAATGTCCAACACTGTCTATTTATACATATATAACGGGAATTATCATTGGCGAGATGAGAGGAAACACTGTGACGCAAAGCGCCGTACTCCCTCTGAAGATTTTCGGATGAACTCGTACAATTGTGGGAAATGACACACATACATCTGACATGACATATACATACATCGTTGAAAAAATTATATCATATAAAAAAAAATATGTCCAAAATTCTTAAATAAATTATCCAAAACTTTACACACTAATATCATTATTTCTCTAACAGTTTCTAAAACTTGGCACTTCTTTTTACCAAATTTTTTTCTCTCAGGAACAAATTTTTAGCCAAAATTATGAAATAGTACGTAATCTAGCAACACTGACGCTGCGCATTCTTAATCTGAATTTATGACTGTGCTGACGGTATTTTGGCAAATGCCGCTGACGAGAATACGGATTTGTCGTTTTTGCTTATTACTGCTGTTAAATTATGATTTTCTTTTGGCATTAATCTCGCTTTGGGTCTGCGGATTAATAAATAAAAAAAAATATATATATTGTTAGGGAGGCAAACGAGCTGATGGTCCGCCTGATGGGTAGTGGCTAATGTCACTTATGAACACTTGCAATATTAACAGTGTTGCCAGCACTGGCGGTATTTAAAATATGTAGATGTGTTTTAAAAACATATAGTATATGTACATAAAATAAAATAGTTATATAAAACAGAAGAATAAGGCAAATTAATTAGAGTTTTAAAAATGATTTGAATGATTCATTGGTTTAAAAAATGATGGAAAACATCAAAGCAAATTAATGCGAGTGCCCACAGTAGGCCTGTCTTCTGTCACATTGAATTCTAATATGTTCGGCGCAATGTGGACATCGAATGAGTCGAGTGTTATGTTCACCAGAATGGTAACAGTCGACAAATGCATTTGACAGGGAGGAGAAGGAATTGTCAGTAATTAAGATTAACCGTCTTTCAAAAAAAGCGTTCATGCTCACTTTTTATCTTTATCCGAGCAGTAAGTGCTTTATATTATTCCCAAATTCGTGTATAATATAGTATATATCATATATGTGTAAGTATATTTGTTATTCATATATATTTATTCGTTTATATATGTAATTTTAGTATGTATGTATATCAATAATTAGTAGTACCGCATTCGAGTATTCTGACACTTCCCTATGGTTGACTGGGAGAGAATGCTTTTAGCATTAAGTCCGCCATGTACACATATTTGTACTAATGAATAAATAAATAAATTAGCAATCCCATTGCTAGCAATATATCCTAACACTTTAACAATGTCTACATTGTTAAAAAGAACGTTGTTAGAAATCAAAACCCTTTAGGAGGTGGCTTATGTTCAGCAGTGGACAGCTAAAGGCTGATATGAAGATGATGAGATATCGTTAAAAATGGACAAAGTTTGAAAAAAGTAATTCAATCTCATTAGTAATTAAAATTATGAGTTCTATTTCTTATTTATTTCATTTACAATAAATACAAAATTAAATTCGGATATTTCCGTTTTCGTTGAAAAATTCCTAAGCGGACTCTATATTTGACTTACAAATTCTAATATTGGGATAGGATCGTGAAAATTTTATGTGTTCGTGCAATCGTGCAAAATTTAAAGTTTCAGAGTTAATAAAGTTGGTAGGAAGGCAATTTGTTTTGGTCGTCCAAATAACTGTTTCGTAAAATGAGAAATCTCACTTGTCGAGACCGCAGTCATCTTTTTTAATAAATTTAATAACTGTTTGTTTGAAATTGATGTTTAATGAAATCATCTTTGAATGATATCAAGCTCTTTACGTATTATTATGTACCCAATTTGTTCTTTTGTTTGTTAGCTCAAAACTCTACAATTAAAAGCTGACTTGGATTTTTTTTTTATACAACTTAGAATGGCAAACAAGCTGACGGCCCACTTGATGGAAAGTGGTAACCGTCGCCTATAGACATGAGCAGTACCATAAACATAACTGTATATGAGTATACTGTTTCGCCCATAATATTCCCCATGCGTTACCATTCCTGAGGACTGAGGTGTTATTCCTCTGTACCCTGTAAATTAACGCCATATCCTTCAAACCGAACCACAGCCATGCAAACACAACTGCTTCACGGCTGAAACACGAATGGGACAGAGGTACCCAAGCAATCGATTTTTGTACAAAGTCTCCCTCTGGTATATTTTTCTTTATATTTGAAAGAATGTACTTTTAGACTGTTCCCGTAGACATTTTATCAAGATCGGTTCTGTCATTTACTTTTTAATCAAAATAATTGGTATTATCACAATTGTTTATTTTTTGTGGAACACAATCACAGATTACTTATACTGACAAATGAAAGACGAAAAAAGAAGGTCATTCCTTCTGTTCTTACTCTTTCCGTTACGCACCTTTAGGAATCTACAAGAGAGAGACCTTGTACAAGTCGTTTGCTTGGGCACCTCTGTCCAATTCATGTTTCTACCATGAAGTAGTTTTTTTTTTTATACAACTTAGAATGGCAAACAAGCTGACGGCCCACCTGTTGGAAAGTGGTAACCGTTGTCTATAGACATGAGCAGTACCATGGATATATATGATATACAGTATATGAGTATACTGTTTTGCCCATAATATTCCCCATGCGTTACTATTTCTGAGGACTCAGGTGTTTACTCACAATTTAGTTCGTATTCGTTTGGTATTGTATCAGCCTTTAACTGTCCACTGCTGGACATAGGCCTCCCCCATGAAGGGGAATTTTGCCAGTAGTTGCCACACTTGACAGGCGAGTTGGCAACCGCATTTAAGCTTTAATGGTGTTTTAAGAAGGACGCTGCAGATCATTCCTCGACCATTAAGTTTCTTTAATTGCCTTTTACGACATCCACGAGAATGAGAGCTCATTCTATGCCGGGACCACATACATTTTATTTACTCTTTTTTACTATACCTACGTATAGAATGTGGTATTCCTTATTGCATTTAGTTATAGGCTATGAAAAGTTTATAGAGTCAATAACTGGGTGTCGAATTTTATGTCCGTCCGGCAGTGATCGTGGCGCAGTATTATCACAGATCTAATTTTAGTTATTATCTACTGACATGATTTTTTTTTTAATTATTTTAAAAGAGGAAGACTGAACAAAAGTTGTCTGCATGGATACCCTTGCGCCACTCGTGTTTCTGCCGTGCAGCAGCTATGCTTGTATGGCTGTGCTAGGGTGAGATATGACAGTAAAATTACAGGATACAGAGGCATAACAAAAACTCACTTTCACATTTATTATATTAGTAAGGAGTATATCTGATTATTATGAGTCTTTAAAAAGAATATGTCTAATTACACAATTGCTAACAAGACGTGGTAGATTTACAACCTTTGCCCGTACATTTGCTTAAAATTGAAAATAAATATCAAAATCGGTTTAGAATTGACTAACATATGCGTTACTTAAATACACAAAAAAATAAACAAGCGAATCGAGACTTTTTTTCATCCCCAAGTCGCTTAAAAAGCAACCAAATTAAAGAATAAAAATGCGGGTACGCGATTCTAAATGTATGGGTATAATACGTTCTTGGCTGGTATTTTTGCTTACCACCGCCACCGAGATTTTAAGCCTCATATGACATAAAAACCTACTTTATAACCGTCGCATCCTGTGCATTGGACATTAAATATGCTGCCATGTTACGTTTTATTTATAGTTCTAAAGCAAGTTCCACATTTGCAACACAATAATTCAGGGGCCCCTTTTTATATATTCGTGCGCGGCAGTAAAAACGCGTATATTTGGAGTGACACCCATATGGTGAATAATTTAAAGGGTGGAATTTGTTTTCGTTCTATAACGGTTTGCGAAACGTAAGCCTCCTGTTTGGTCCTGTTTGCCTAGTAATTGTAGATGTTTTCACGGACATCATGAAATAAAAAAAAAGTAAATTGTCACAATAATATATATATGTCTTTAATGTTTCGGAATCAATTAGAAAGTGAAATAAAATTAATAATTGTATTTAAGGTTTAAATTTAATTAAAGAGGCGTCCAGGCGTACAGGCTGCGGTAGCCACTTACCATCAGGTGGGGCAAATGCTTGATTAACCATCTCAGTTGTATAAAATAAATTTAAGACTTTGTCACAAATATTTTTCTAAACTGTACATGTATGTATGTATATTCATGGTATTTACCGGCTTAAAATGAACCACCCCTTCCTTTCCCATGGGTGTTGTAAGAGGCGACTAAGTGAGTTCTTAAAACATCTTTAAAAGCCTAACAACCGGTTGCCAACCCGCCTGCCAAGGAAGGCAACTACTGGCAAAACTCCCCTTATGGGGAATGCTTATGTCCAGCAGTGGACAGGTAACGACTGATATAATAAAAAAATAAAAATGTTCATGGCATAATAAAAATAATCAACATTATCATTAATATATCAGTCAATCATTGTCCACTGCTGAACATCAATTGAGGTGTTCTTTGACAGTAACTTGTAGCAAAAAGAAGTACTCTGACGATACAGAAAACGACACCCAAAACGACTGCTCACAAGTGTTTCTTTTTTATAAGTTAGAATAGAAACATTTATTGCCATACAAATACAATATAAAACATAAATAAGATATACAAAAAGTGTCCCACACCCGGCAAAAGGCTCAGCTGATGCTGTGAGTGTCCCAGCGCAATGTGAACAGCTGCACAGCGCTGGTTTTCAGCCAGTCCCTCTCTTAACAAAACAACCAAAGTGCAGGGTACCACTGTAAATTAAGTAAATAAGTACAGCGTCACGGCGTTTTTTATCGCATATATCAATGGGAGTGAACAGGGAATTTTTTCGAATCAATACCAGCTGCTGAATTTCATCACTTTACAACTCGTCGCAAATTAAAGTTCCATTCCAAACATTTGAATGAATAGCGATCCTTCACATTCTGTAGACACTTTCTTTTACGCACAACTAAACTTACCATCAGGTGAGTCGCATGCAACGTTTGATCCTGTGTTACAAAAAAAAAAATAACTATGGAATGAATTTCTTTTTCAAGAAAAGAGCATATTATTCCTAAAAGGCCATATAGGCGGCGATAGTTACTTATTATTGTTTTTTTTTAATGGGTAATAATGGAATGGTAACCCCACCCGCGCTATCAGTATACACCGGCGGGGCACCAGTGAAGGATGATAGGTGAGGATGAAGCAGGTCAGTTAGCCCATCGTGACGAATTAAACTAGAATTAGTCACGATGGTTTCCAGGGGGAACCACGTGGAGGTCGACCTGACAAGGTATATTGTTAGTAATAAGGCTATTTGACCCCATTACTAACGATCCCTTTCCCCCCTATCGTAGCCTTTGGATGCATGTAATACCAGGGATATCACACGCTTGTTGCTGACGCTTAAGAAACCATAATAGGGACTTTTCGAAGAATCTCATGCTGTAGTCTCAAAGGAAAGCCACGGCAGGAAGATTATTCCACAACCTGAGTGTTTAGAGGAGGAAAGCTTCTCTTAACTGTGTTTTGCTGTGCGTGACCATTTTTATTATAGGTTCGATATGGACGGTATATTATTGCGTTTTTGGCATAGTTGGTACGTAGAAGAGTGAAATGTTAACCCCATTTCCACTCCGATTGATAATTCTAGAGAGGAAAATTGTGTTGCCCAAGTTTTAAAAGTCGAAACACGTGGTCGTTTATATTCTGAGCGCAATAGAACGGTTTGGAGTTTACAGTCTCAAATTATGTGGCAGCATAAGTTTTGGGGGCGCCCATTTTTTGGGCGTGTAACAGAACGTTCGGGCGAATTGGGAATATTATTATAAGAGGTGAAATTAAGAGTTTCCTAGACCTATATATACCTACTTGAAGTTATTATTGTAGAGAGACGTAAGAAAAAGTAAATATTGAGAGAAAAAGTTGTCACTGAAATTTTTTATATGACAGTGGTAGAAAATAAGTATTTGGCTTGTATGATGGCGAATAGCTTCAGTAACTTATAAACGCCTGCAATATTATACATAATATGTATGCATTGTCAATCTTTAAGAAACTGTCCATTTAACTGCTAACTTTAACTGTCCGCTGCTGAACATAAGCCCCATCCTTGGGAAAGTTTTGCCAGTAATTGCCACGCTTGGCAGGTGGATTGGTAACCGCAAGTTCTGCAAGCATTAGCAAGACTTTGGCGATGTTTTAAGAGGAACACTGCTGCCCAGTCTTTGTCTTCATCATCAGTTGCCGCTACGAGACCCATGGAAAATGAAGTTGTAACCTATTTTATGCCGGCACCACACGGCCTTAGGTAACCTTATAATGCTCTTTTGAAGAACCTCAAGCTGTGGTTTCTAAGGAAAACTTCGGGTAGAAAGCTTAATTCACAACTTGAGTATTTGCGGGAGGAAACTCCTCTGAAATCACGAAGTATATAACCACGTTGTGTTTGCATGGCTCTGTTTCGGTTTGAAGGCTGGGATATGGCGTGAATTTACAGGGTACAGAGGAATAACACCCGAGTCCTCAGGAATGGTCAACGCATTGGGGGTATCATGGGCGAAACAGTATACTCTGTTATGTCGATGGTACTGCTCATGTCTATAGGCGACGGTTACCACTTCCCATCAGGTGGGCCGTCAGCTTGTTTGCCATTCTAAGTTGTATAAAAAAAACGTAGGTTTTAGTGTGAGATTGAATTCCCTGACGATAGCAAGCGATGGAATAATATAAAGTGACAGAGAGCATTGGTATTGATGCCTATAATCCGTTACAGATGGTAAAATATGAAAAAGGATGCAGTCTCGTCTCAAACTAAAAGGCTCGGTATCACTTTAGAGTTTTTACAGCTCGCCGTCGAATTGAGTTAAAAGGGCATTGAGTCAATCACGTGAACACCTTGAGAGGTGAAAAAATTAGTTTATCTACGATTCCGTGCGACCCCATTTAATTTGCTTTAGAGATTGACTTAACTTGGCAAAGAAAGAAATTGTTTTGGTATATAAAATAGAAGACTCCTTTTGTGATAGTATAAAGTGAGCCTAATAATGGAGATGTATGATTGGATAAATCTTTGGTTTAGTTACCATCTCATGTGCCATAATCAGTCAATATCGATTGGTTTATAAAGGGAGGGACCACCAGAGAGAGAGACTTTGTACAAAAGTCGATTGCTTGGGTACCTCTGACACATTCCTGTTTCAACCGTAAAGCAGTTGTGTTTGCATGGCTGTGTTTCGGTTCGAAGGGTGGGATATGGCGTGAATTTACTGGGTCCGGGGAATAACACCCGAGTCCTCAGGAATGGCAACGCATGGGGGGTATCATGGGTGAGAAGTTCGTCGTATCGTATCAAGTGTCGTAACATTTTTTCCCTTCTGACCTCAATGTTCTTGTTATTTGTAATAATTCTATTTGATTTCATCGCAGTTCTCGGTCGAACGAAAGAAACCACTTTTAGAAATAAAGCAGTAAACAAAATATTACGTTATAATTACGATTAAAAATTATGATTAAAAAGTTATGTTCTTTAATTCCTTTTAATTTATTCAACTTTTAATTAAATCTGAAAATTATTACTACGTAATTATGAAGGGAAAATTTCTAAATCGAATGTTAATGTGCAATTATGTTTGATGGAAACAATACGATTTTTCTTTTCATAAAAAAGTTATATAGAAATTCTTGTAAACTTGGAGTTAATCGGACCCAGATGATTTCCCACGGCGCGAAATTAAAAGAAAAAAAAGTGGGCGAATTGCAAAGGAAAACATCGAGCCAAATACCTTTGAAGATATTCTGGCAAGTTCCTCTTTATTTGTATTTCGATTCTTGCCGGGGCAGGACTAGGAAACGGACTTTGCTGTATTTTTTTAATTTTATTTATTTATTATTTATTTAACACTTTATTGCATCAACATTACAGGATTTGTTGAAGATTTTTTCTTTTTAAATGAAATGCTATGGTCTATACTAATATTACAAAGAGAATATTACTTATATTTTTTTTATGTTTGTAATGAATAAACTCAAAAATTAACCAATTGATTTTAAATATTAGCCTATAGAGAACTGTATTATGAGCTAGTTATATATTTTTTTTTTGATGGGTGAAAATGATATGGTAACCCCGCCTGCGCTAACGGGATACGCTGGCGGAGCACCAGTGAAGGGTGATCGATGAGAATGAAAACAGGCCAGTTAGCCCATCATGATGAATTCATCAGGAATTAATTACGAAAGTTTCCAGGGAGAACCGCGAGGAGGTCGACCTGGTTGGGTATATTGCTAGCAATGGGATTTTCAGTCTCCAATACTAACAGTCCTATTCCCTCCGCTAGTTATATATTATATTTGAAAATATTAGGTATCCCCATAAAAATTACAATAATATATACAATCTATAAATATAATTGGCCGTGTGGTCCCGGGATAGAATGGGCCACCCTTCTTATCCCGTGGGTGTCGTAAGAGATAACTTAAAGAACTTAATTGTCGAGGCATGGGCGGTAGCGTCTTTCTTTTAACTTCACCTGCGCTAACCTAACGGAGCACCAGTGAAAGGTGATAGATGAGAATGAAAACAGGCCAGTTAGCCCATCATGACGAATTCAATTAGAATTAGCCATGATGGTTTCCAGAGGGAACCGCGTGGAGGTCGACCTGACAGGGTACATTGCTAGCAATGGAACTGATAGCTCGCATAACTAACAATCCCTTCCCCCCGAGTGATGATAGGTGAGGATGAAGCAGATCAGTTAGCCCATCATGATGAATTCAGCGCTGTAAACAAAATGATAAAAAAAAAAAACATATCGATTAATGAGTAACGTTATAAGATTTCACTTTTAAAAACTAAAGTAAATTTCATTTTTAATAAAATGCTTTTTAGAAAAATTGCTTTCAACGTTGTTATTATGGAGTTTACTAAGAAATTTATTTATTAATTTCGTGGCTACGAAATCAGTAAAATGTGTTGACAAATTTTTTACTCAATTTGTAATTTTATTACTGTAATTAATTAAAATTAAATTAATGTGATTGAATGTAGATATTAGAAATATGAAAAGAAGAAGAATGTTAATATATCCTTTCAGATAACTGATCGTATTATGAGGTAACAAACATATAAAAAAAAAAAACTATACAACCGTATTGAGAACTTATTTCTTTCTGAAGTCGGTTGAAAATGTTAAAGATGTTTCCTCCCACGAACACTCGAGTTTCAGCCAAAAGATTACAGCATAGGCTTATTAAAAAAAGGAATATAGAGGTTTCTGCAGGATCGGCAAGTTACATGGACTGCGGTAACTGCTTACCATCAGGTAGGCTGTATGCTTGATTGCCATCTCAGTGGTACAAAAAAAAATCCGTTTTTATGCAAGAATATTTAAATTCTTTACATCACTGTTAATATGAGTTTCAAAGCCGGCTCGCAACTGATATCGACCGGTCCACCCGCGGGTAATGTCATTATTAGTTTATGAGTTGCCAACGTGACGTACTGATGGACAGTTGCACTCTATATTGGAAATTTTGCATCGAATAATGTTGAAAATTGAATGAGGGTTGCACGCTGTAACTGCTATGTATACGGGCAGTTATAATACATTAGTTATTATAGATAGATATATACTCTTTATATTTATTTATTTAATTCTTCATTGCATCAAAAACATAAAAATAAACAATGACATATAAACAATTCTACTGAAATACAGTAGCGTGAAGTATAGATCGAAATATATATATAAAGGTACAAAAGACGGTCTTATCGCTAGGACAATCTCTTACTGACAACCTTTGGTTAAAGGAGAACAAATAGAAGTGGGTAGGTAGCGCATGAGTGAATTAATACTTTTTACATATAATGCACAAAAACATCAAATACATATTGTTTATTAGACTACATATTATATACTACATATACATACATATATAAATATATACATAGCACATACTAGGAAATATGACAAATCTAGTAAAACGAAATAAAGAAATTAAATAAGTAAGGAAAAGAGTAACTACAGTGAAAGAAAATGGGATTTGACTTGTCCTTTAAACGAAGCTAAGGACTAGGCTTTCAGTAGGTATAGAAAGTAGTAGCGAGTTCCATAGGGGCACAGCCTGAACGGAGAAGAATTTGGTGTAATAGACGGAGGTATGTAAAGGGGTTTTTAGGTGAAAGTTATTCGAGGTACGCGAAGCATGGTTTTGCACGTCACCGAGAAATATGAATCGCTCTTTGAAGTAGTAAGGTGTAAGAGGATTGAAAAGAATAGAATAACGAAGAGTACAATAATGGGAGGCCTATGTTTGGCAGTGGACAGTTAATGGCATATGATGATGATGATGAAATAAATAAATAAATAAATAAAATAAATAAATAAAATAAATAAAGCCCTTACCCGTCCTGTATGTATATCTTCACTGTACTCATTCTATTCTTAAGAACTCTATACCCTATAATTTAAGACTTAACTGTACAATAAAGTGTTACAAACAAACAAACCTTCAGTGTTGGGTGTGTATTATTTTTTTCTACTATTCGAAGATAGACGAACAAAGCTGAGTGGCCCTGCATAGTCATGCCGTAAAGGGCATGATCATGTCACAAGTGATATGATTACGCCATAACTACAATGCGATAAGACGTGAGGACGTGACCAGATGTCTCGGTTTGCCGAGACATCTGGACAATAGACTATCCTGTTCAAAAACAGAATAGTCTATTGTCGATACTCTATCCTGGTATTTCTTACAGTTTTGGTACGTAAAATTTTGCGTTTTTATTATCAACAAGTGATCCTGACAAAAAATGAAATTTTTCAAAATAGTATAAAGCCAAAATATCCTTCGGTATTTTATTATAACATTTAATGCCCATTCCTATAAAAGATCTATTAACTTATTCTAAACGATACTTCGGAACAGCAAGCTTGTATTTGTATCTAGTGTTAAGATTATTGCGATCGCTGTTTTTAAGAAACAGTTGAAGATTCCTGCATGTATACAAAATGTTTGCATATATGTATTGTGAAGCTACTGTAAAAATAGCTATGAATAACAGTTATCAGAAGCATCACTGTGCGTTTTGTTGTAATTATAGTGCAGTTCCTGTAAAAGGCGACGGTTACTTGTTCCCATTAAGAGAGCCGTCAGCTTGATTACCATTGCAAGTTGCGTGAGAAAATTAATTATTCAATATGACGCCCACGGCCACTTTCTATCATCGTACGGCTCGCCATTGACAGGGAGTTCACCCTCATACCTTACAGCTTAAATGGTTGCGTACAACGCGGTTTTATAGATGTTTTCTTCCACGAACACTCAGGTTATGGAATGAGCTCCCTGCCGAGGGTTTCCCAAGAGACTACAGCATGGGGTTCTTCAAAAGGGGGATAATAAGGTTACTTTAAGGTCGACAACGCGCGCGTAAGACCTCTGGTATTGCAGGTGTTCATAGGCTACGGTAACCGCTCATCAGGTGGGCCGTATGCTTGTTTGCCACCTCAGTGGTATAAAAAAACGCACGAATGCTAACTTTATTTGCTCGAATACAAAGTAATACATTAGAAGTATTTTAGGTTAAAGAAAAGACTCTCTGCATTCAACCGCGTGGCGTGCGAGTATTACATTTAAAATCTGTTTTTAAATTTTGCATTATATTAGTCTTCAAGTGAATGAAAACATTTCTCAATAAGCCAATTGTAAAGTTTTTCATTACATCATTTGTTTGTCAGATTCTGTGCGTAATTAAGATGGATGCTGCTGTTTATCTCTAGAACATTCAATTCATTTAGTCGCCTCTTACGACACCTACGAGAAAGGAAGGGGTTGGCCCATTCTGTGCTGGCATTACACGGTATATCATAATTATTTATGAATGAATGTTTTTTTTACAACACAGGATGCAAACTAGCATGCGGCTCCCCTGATGGTAAGTTTCTGTTTTTTTTTTATACAACTTAGAATGGCAAACAAGCTGACGACCTACCTGATGGAAAGTGGTAACCGTCGCCTATAGACATGAGCAGTACCATGGACATAACAGAGTAAACTGTTTTGCCCATGATACCCCCCTAGGTTGCCATTCCTGAGAACTCAGATATTATTCCTCTGTACCCTGTAAATTTACTGCCATATCCCACCCTTCAAACCGAAACACAGCCATGCAAACACAGTTACTTCACGGTAGAAACACGAATGGGAATGAAATGCTTACCGCCGCCCATAATCACCCACGACATCAACGGCATTGCAGGCGTGCTGCCGGCCTTATAAAAAGGAATATCCTCTTTTCTTGATGGTTATATTGTCGTATCGGTTCCGAAATAGCTTTGAAAAATGCAAGGTGGAGGACCGCCACTCGTCCAGCTGGTTGGGATGAAATTTTAGTTTATGGCGGGTTGTACGATGGTGAAAACCAGCAGCAGGTATAAATCCGAACAATTCTCCAGAACACTCCCCATGATAAATTCGAGTCGGACAGTAAGGCGCCAATCGTCAACAATTCGAGCTGCCCGACTTGGAATGCGGTTTAACCGAAGGAGTTGGTACTGTGTCGCTCCTGCTCATAGATGAGAACAGTATTCCATATGTGGCTTGACTTGAGCTTTATGAAATTTATGTATTTTATATGTTTTATAAGCTTTATGAATGAAAACAAAACCTAGTCGATGGTCGGACCAAGTAACCGCCGTTACGGGACTATCAATTGCAGCTGCCCTGCGAGAAGCTGAAGACCGTGCGAAATGGAAAAATATTATAAGAGAGGCAACAGACACCTTTCAAGGACACGACCTTCAGTAATGAAGTGGAAGAAGAGAGCGAGAGAGTGTGTGAGAGAGAGAGAGAATGAAAATTCTTTATTGTTCGTTTCAAAGAATGATACAGAATATAAAGATTAACAATATACATACACAAAAAATAAATATTTAATTAGATAAATAATAAAACAATATAATTAATAACATAAAAACAAGCCTTATCGCTATATAGCGATGTCGTTTTAAACAACCTTAGGATGGAGAGGAATAATTAAAATTTATTTATTTATTTATATATACAAATATGTGTACATGGCGGATTTAATGCTAAAAGCATTCTTTCCCAGTCAACTATAGGGAAGTGTCAGAATACTCGAATGCGGTACTACTAATTATTGATATACATACATACTAAAATTACATATATAAACGAATAAATATATATGAATAACAAATATACTTACACGATATATGACATATACTATATTATACACGAAATTGAGAATAATATGAAGCACTTTATTTTATTATTATTATATTTTTCATTATACCACTTTCTTTCTACCTTTTGGTACGGAACCCTAAAAAGGCGTCGCAAACTGCCCTAGAATTAAGACACTAGTGTGATTTTTCCAAACGATACACGTTATCAAAACATAATTGACGACCCACCATCATCCATCAACCGTCTTCCACTCGATTTACCAACTTAATCAGATGACGCGGCACAACATGGCGGCATTATGGCGGCCCGGATATCCGGTTATCCGTTAGTCGGATAACTGGCGACATTGTTCACTAATTTTTTTAATTTTTCGACATGCAATGTGCGGAGTGAAGTTATTAGAAGGGACGTGGATATTAAAAATAAGAATAACAAAGATTGTGTTTTATAAAAAATTCCGATTTCAATTGTTATTATAGCAGTTAGTTTGATTTAAAAACTCAACTACTGAACCGATTTTAACTTTTAACTTTTAAATAAAAAAAATATCCAAATCATATGAATAAAGGAATGACTGAATGAATGAATAAATGGATGAAAGAATGAATGGATGTATGGATTTTATTTACTAAATATTGGTAACTGAGATAATAAACATAAAAAAAATACAACCGAATTGAGAACCTACTTCTTTTTAAAGTCGGTTGTAAATTAAAATAAATAAGCAGCTATCACTTTTTATGAATCACAGTGTTATATTTACAAAATGGGCATCACTAAAAATAAAAATGGAACATCTGTTAAACCGAAGCCCTCCGGATCGATTATTCACTGATTATTTATTTTCCGTCATAAAATATTGTGAGCTAGAAATTTCGATTCGTACTTCAATAGAAAACCTTCGAAATTTAAATTAGATTTGTTTATTCATCGGAGTGCGCATTATCGTTAATTTTCCTTCACTCCGAGTTACCTCTTAATTCGAAATGTGATAATTAAATTGTGACTGAGTTATAACAGTTTTTATTAAAAGTAACTGTTATTTGAAAAAAAAAATAATTAAAGCACAGTCGAGATTAATAAAAATTGTTCCTTCATTATATTTATTATTATTCTTCTTCTTAATTAGTTTTAAAATTTTCGATCTACCTTTATTTTTATTTGTAAGTGATTTTATAATAAATTAACCATTAGCATCGCAATTATAGTAAAATAATTGGTGTAATTAAAATATTGTTAGCACTCTTATTATAGAATTTATTCGTTTATCACGCGTTTTCTATTTTCTTTTGCTGTTATTTACTTAATTACTTTTATAGTTTTTTTTATTTTAAAATAAAAGAATGTACATTTGAATCCCTTTTATTGTCGCAAACAACAATAGAACAAGCATCCCTCGGAGTGTCAGCAAATAAGCGTTCGATAGGAATTTAAATTGATTTAAGAAAAGCAATTAGCGTTTTTAAAAAGAGAAAACATGATAAAAGGTTTCTTACTTCTTTGAGGTTTATTTTTTTTTAAATGTTGCCAGTACTGTGCATTAGTATGCCGCGGCACGGGCAGGCGTGTGCTTTATCGATAAGTGGCTAGCATCGATTCTTAGGGCTGTAACACTTGTAAATGGAATTTTACAATGTTGTCTAGTGTTTTAAGGTCGGGTTCTTTTTTTTTATACCACTTAGAATGGCAAACAAGCTGACGGCCCACCTGATGGGAAGTGGTAACCGTCGCCTATAGACATGAGCAGTACCATGGATATAACATAGTATACTGTTTCGCTCATGATATCCTCCATGCGTTGCCATTCCTGAGGACTCAGATGTTATTCCTGTAAATTCACACCATATCCCACCCTTCAAATCAAAACACAGCTATGCAAACACAACTGCCTCATGGTAAAAACACGAATGGGACAGAGGTACCCAAGCAATCGACTTTTGTACAAAGTCTCCCTCTGGAATGGTAATGGATGATAACGGAATGGTAACCCCGCCTGCGTTATCGGTATAAACTGGCGGGGCTCCAGTATGAGATGAGAAGTAAAGATGAAGCAAGTTAGTTAGCCCATCATGACGAATCTAATAATAAGTCAATCACAATAGTTTTCAGGGGGAACCACGAGGAGGTCGACCTGACAGAGTCCTGCTAGCAATGGAGATACTAATCCTCATAACTAACAATCCCTTCTTTGGGTTAGAGTATTAAGTTCTACATTGAATGGGAAATATTGTGAAGAGTTAAAAATAAAGGATTTATTTATGAAGATCGCTGACGGTTATTATCAGCTGATAAGACAGAGATAGGGGAAGAGAGAATCTTTTTAATATGGTCAAATGAAATATTGACCCCACTTGCATAACCAGTATAAACAGGCGGGGCATCAGTGAGGGATGATAGGTGAGGACGAAGATAGGGCAGATAGAAGAGGACCCATCGCGAATGGGGAGAAAGGGACTGTTAGTAATGGGGTTTCCAGGAGAAACCATGTGAAGGTCGACCTGATAGGGTATATTTCTAACAAGGAGTTAGTTAGACGACTGTGTTGAACGACTTTCCACTAGATGGAGTAACGACTTGAAATGCATTGCAGGTAGTCAGTGGATGTAGGTGGCTCAGGACCGTTCTTTATGGCAGTCTATGTGGGAGGCTTGATGAAAAGCTGATGTACGTGGAAAAAATGATGTACGTGGAAATGAAAGTGAGTTTATTTGTTACATTATAGCGCCTTAACGGCTTAACCAATCACTATGAAATTTGGTAGACACGTATCATCCGGGATGAAGAAAGATCTAGATAGATAGATACTCTTTATTGTTTCCTCCAAAAGATTACAATACTTTTTTAACCCTATTAGTTAACATATAATGGTCATGTAGACGAAGTCGCTGGTGAAAGGTAACATTTATACAGTGACCGCTTACTTTTTTATTAAAAGAGAATAAATATTTTTTCCTAAAGTCTTTCAGTAGATTTAGTTCTTCAAAAGGGGCGTATTAAAGTCTCTTCGGGGATAGCAAAGCGCTTGTGACATCCCTGGTTTTAAAGATAATAGGTTACAGTAACCCTTTACTATCATTAGACGGGCTATATACTTGGCACGTTTGTAGTATAAATAAATAAATAAATAGGTATATTATAGGTATATTATAATATAGGTAGATATACTAGAGGGAGACTTTGTACAAAAGCCGTTTGCTTGGGTACCTCTGTTCCAATCGTGTTTCAACCGTAAACCAGTTGTATTTGCATGGCTGTGTTTCGGTTTGAAGGGTGGGATATGGCGTGAATTTACAAGGTACAGAGGAATAACACCCGAGTCCTCAGGAATGACAACGCATGGGGGGTATCATGGGCGAAACAGTATACTCTGTTATGTCCATGGTGTTGCTCATGTTTATAGACGACGGTTACCACTTTTCATCAGGTGGGCCGTCGGCTTATTTGCAAATTCAAAGTTGCATAAAAGAACCTAATAGTAAGTGACTACCGCCGTCTATGAGCATCCATAACACCAGAGGCATTACAGGTGTGCTGCCAGACATTTATAAAGGAACATGCTCTTTTCTTAAAGGTTACGATGTTTTAGTACTCACTTTAAAAACAATTGGTTTAGTTTATAATTTTGTTGGGTAACGTTTATATTTTCTGAACTGAATCTTTTAACTTGACATAATTGCTTTCAGTATAAATAGTTTGCTTATTTAGTTATTCATAACACTGTGACCACAATTTTAATAAGCTTTTAGGAGCGTTCATTGTTTATTTTCAATTAAAATATAAAATTAAGTTACAACTTGTGGCTTTGCTTGCGTTAATGTGATTATAAAGTGCTCAATATAGTTAATTTAGAATATTATCTGTGTGCTTTCCGAAGCTCACCAGGGGGGAATGACGACCGTGTGGGGGCGTGTTGCATATACCCTTCACGCCTCGAGGTGGAGTTACCCTTCATTGGGGCTCGTGTCAGTGTCGAGGTCGATTTCAAAAGGGATCCCTCGGCATTGTCGTTGTGAGCTGGGAGGTATATCGTCAGGTCGTTTAGCCGGTAGGAGTCCGGCAGTACCCACACGGTCCCTAAGCTGTGTGGGTCTGCATGATGCATTTTTCCTGACGTAAAAAAAAGGATATTATCTGTGTACCAAATTTTATTTTTCCTAACTCAAAACATATCCTATTTTATATACAAGTTTACGCGGGCAAAGCAGGGGGAAAAGCTAGATTCTATTTATTTTTTATTGTTAGGGAGGCAAACGAGCAGACGATCTACCCGATGGTAAACAGCTTCCGTCTCCCATGAACACCTGCAACACAAAAGGAGTTGCTTGTGCATTGTTGGTTTTTTAAATGTTTGTAGATACGTTTTTTTTTTAATTTTTCCATATCATATTGTAAAGGGAAATTGAAGACGGAAGCTTATCCCATAATCTAGATGTACGTATGTAGTATAATAACAAATAGGTTTAATTTTATTGTTGAAAGTTTAGTTGGTAACTTACATGTAATTAGATTGTAAAAGCTTGACTAGTTTCGGAATCAAATTATGATCCTTAGTCATGAGCAACTGTGACGCGAGCACGAGTCTGACTGCGTTCCTTGGCCCACTGAACGCGAGTTGAAGGCGCTTGCGGCATCGTCACAGATAAGAAGATCAAGGATCACGAATTGATTCCGAAACGAGTCGAGCTTTTTCGATTCAATTACACGTAAGTTAAACCGGTAATTTATTACATTAAAATATACCCACTTGATGGAAAGTGGTAACCGTCACCTATAAACATGAGCAGTACCATGGACATAACAGAGTATACTGTTTTGCCCATGATACCCCCCATTCGTTGCCATTCCTGAGGACTCAGGTGTTAGTCCTCTGTACCCTGTAAATTCACTACCATATCCCACCCTTCAAACCGAAACACAGCCATGCAAACATAACTGCTTCACGGTAGAAACACGAATGAGATAGAGGTGTCCAAGCAAACGACTTCTGTACAAAGTCTCCCTCTGGGAAAAAATTATTAACTTTGTTATTACTTTAATGCCAATTTGCCGACCTTATACGATCAAACGGGTGTAGCAACAGAGAAACGTTTTTTCCAAGTCAGATAAGAGATAATGCACGTTTCGAACTCGGCTGCAGTCAGCTGTACCTGTGACTGAGAGTATCGGATGAACGCTCCACGGGTACAAATGAGAAGCGATTAGCGGATAATCTTATTACTGTTATCCTAGAACCTATGTATGTATGTATGTATATATTTCATATGTATTAGTTTATCCATATATATTAAAAGTAATGTTTATGTATTATATGTGCATTTTTTATGTGTATATTATATTTATATTGTGTATTGCCTTAATGTGTTACTATAATTGTCACATATTTTTCACCACATCTGCCCTTCATACGCTTTCTGTTTTTACCCAATAGTTAGCTGGTAGAAAATGCCATATGGCATTAAGCTCGCCATTTGTACAAAGTTTTATTGTGCAACAAAGAATAAAATAAATAAATAAATAAATGGTCACGCACAGTGCACTTTCAGAGGAGTTATCTCCCGCGAACGCTCAGGCTGTAGAATAAGCTCTCTGTCGAGGTTTTTTATAAAGAATACAGTATGGGGTTCTTCAAAAAGGGTGCTATAATAGTTGTATCTATACAATGGATATAATATATCATTTTATCTGCAACCGGAGAGCCTAGCGTCAAATGCCAGAGATGTTGGTCGTTTGTTTGTACTTTTACTTTCTTTTTATTGCTACTTTGACATAGTCCGCAAACTAATTAGTCTTATATGCTCATACAATCGTTTGCCCTGACTAACTATCGACGCGCAGTAAAAACTAGCAAATCTAAAAAAATTTAAACATAAGTCTATTTTATAACTTAAGCCTATTTAAACAATTTTAAAACATTTCAACTTAAAGAGAAAACACTATTCCACGCGTGTGTAGCCGCGAACTTGCTTGTTTTTTAAACTACTAGTTTAAACTACTTTAACTTTACTTTTTTTTACTTTACTGTTTTTTTCTTTACTTAAACTATTATATATGTAACATATTCTAATCTTACATTATATAGATAGAGCATCAAGCCTCAAAAAACGGGTTAACTTTTTGTCAGCTAATTGTCAAATTAGCTGATAGCTTTTCTTTATCAGAATTTATTGTTCTATATACTTACGCATAAAATGTATGTTGACGTGTTATTTAATAAATGAGTGTTTACGCGTTAAAAAATACAGAAATTATAAGAAAAAATAAATATAAGTATATATATATATATATATATATATATATATATATATATATATTGTACGAAAAAGTTAACCCTTTTTCTCGAAGCATTTCTATGTAGACACTCTATCTGTATAATCTAAGATTCTAATATTAATAGTGAATAAGTATCTTTTGAATAAGCGTACTCCATCCTAGATATTATCATCACTTACCATCAGGTGAGATCAGAGAAGATCCACCGCTAATTCATAATAAAAAAAAATACACATAATATACAGGCTGAAAAAAATCAACAATACGTGGAGGAAAATTAAAATAGAAACAGTACAACTATATACGTCCTGTACAATTTTTTTAAATGGATGAACATGTAATGGCAACTCCGCCTGCGCTATCGGTATACCAGTGAGGGATGATAAGTATGAGAATGAAAGCAGGTCATTTAACCCATCGTGACGAATTCGATAAGAATCAACCACTATGCTTTACAGGGGAACCGCGTGGAGGTCGACCTGATAGTACTATATCTGGGTATATTGCTAGCAATTGAGTTCTTATATCCCCATTACTAACAATCCCTGTCCCCTCGTTTTGTACTATTAAAATGTATACTTTAAACGCTACCTGTTTATATTTGTACCATACGTAAACTGGCTGAATGTAACAAGCCGGCAACTATCTCGCTAACATCAAAATGACTGGAGTTAAAATAGTAGTTAGTTTTTATTTTCTTAGAATTATTCACATTAAACGGAAGTGTAGTTAGCGACGTGTAAAAAATAACACGCCATTTAAATCGATGTATTAATGTAGATAGTTTCAAGTTATATTTATTTATTCATACGAAAACCAGGGCTACACTACAATAAATAGATACAGTTTTAGGATCACAAAATAAGCCACTAATAGATTTTAACAAGTAGCAACAATGTAGATACAAGGCGCTGTACACAAAGCTACAATTTACATTACAATAAAAAAAAAATATATTGCTTAAAATGTATTTTTTAAATATGTAATAATAATTATGTAATAGTAGTTCTTTATACTACATTTACATATTCAAAAAAATATATAGCGGTAAAACTATCTTCATTAATACATCGATGTAATTTTTTTTATACAACTTGAAAAGTCTTTGGAATCAACTTCCAGCAGCAGTATTTCCGAACCGATACGACAACATAACCTTCAAGAAAAGAGCATATTCCTTTTTAAAAGGCCGGCAGCACACCTGCAATGCCGTAGGTGTTGTGGGTGACCATGGGCGGCGGTAGTCACTTACCATCAGGTGAGCCGCATGCTCGTTTGCCCCCTGTGTTGTAAAAAAAAAAGGCAAACAAGCTGACGGCCCACCTGATGGAAAGTGGTAACCGTCGCCTATAAGTGCGAAATGAGTTAAAGACTTTTTTTTTTCAAATTACTCCTAAAGAATTTTTCAAATCCGACTGGTTTCAGTTCTAGAGATTAGCGTGTACAGATAAACAAACAAGGTTTTCCGCTTACTATATAAATATAGACGAGCCAATGTATTAGGTAAAAGTTTATATAATAATTTAACAAATAAACAACAGTTTTGCGTGTTTTTTATTATTTTCCACAAAAAATCGACTTCAATTGTAAATTTTTATGGAATCAATTCCTTAGTACATCTTTTCTGATAAAAAAAAAATATCAAATCTATTTTTAACTGACGGAGTTATAAGGGAACAAAGATAAAAGAGATCCAGCCGAACTTGAAAACTTCCTTCTTTTTGACTTCGGTTTGAATCTCTGTTTTTTTTATTTTTTTTTATACCACTGAGATGGCAAACAAGCATACGGCCCACCTGATGGTAAGCGGTCTGTAAAATGACCGAATTACCATTAACCTAGTTTACTGTCCGTGTGAATTGGACTATGCCCGCCGTTTACAAGGTAACTACTAGGTCCAATGAATTTACTTAGCTGCTAACTACCTTGTTAGAAAACTGAGCGCTAAATAAGACTTGTTAGAAAACGAGCAAGATACCTCATAACGTGAGTCAAAGGTCATAATTTTTTTCTTCATATTTGCCTATTTATTTGTTAATACTTAATTGAAACATTTATAAAAAAATAATAATAAAAAAACAGTAAATGTTAATATGAAGTGATATAAAAGGCGTTAAATTACATCAAATTCATTTATTCAAACAAAAATTGCTAAAAAACTGAGAAAAGTACACATATACATAGTATACATTTGAACAATTCAAGACCCATCGTTTGTATGAATGCACTCAACAACATGTTTAAAAATATAAACACAAAGCAATAATTATCGCTGACAATTTGCTTTAACCGAAGCACGTCCAAAATGAAATGACCGCATGAATGACATAACAACATGCTTGTACTGTCAACACTGAAAAAAGTTTCAATTTGACAGCACAATCGCCATCTTAAAAAAAGTTTGAATTTGACACAAAAATCCCCATTACCAAAATGATCCGCCATTTATTGAATTCATTTGTTACAAAAAATGCGATAAATGAAGAATTGCTCGACCGATTTTGTGCAAACTTCACATAAACTATCTACTAAATAGTCCGAACAAAGCCTAAACGTTGGTTTGGATAGGTGAGCCCGTTCTTGAGTTATAAAATTACAACGAAAAGTGGCATTAATTTTTATATAACATACATATATAGGGGGAAAGGGATGGTTAGATAATGATGGGATGTTAGATGATGGTGAATGGGGTCTAACTTATCCAATGCTAGCAATATTAGGTCGACCTCCACATGATTTTCCCTGGAAACCGTCGTGGTTAATACTAGTGGAATTCGACACGACGGGCTAACTGACCTGCTTTCATCGTAACCTATCATCCCTCACTGGTGCCCCGCCGCGCCGGCGTATACCGTTAGCGCAGATAGGGTTACCATTTCATTATCACCCATTAAAAAAATAACATACATATTTTTCAAAATATTTATTTAATTTTTTCTTTAAATCTATGCACCGCCATTTACTTTCTCTCTGTTTAGCGTAACGTAATATTCCTTTTTAAAAGGCCGGCAGCACACCAGCAATGTCGTTAGTGTTGTGGGTGATCATGGGCGGCGGTAGTCACTTACCATTAGGTGGGCCTTTAGCTTGTTTGCCATTCTAAGTTGCATAAAAAAAAATAAGTAATAGAAAATTCCTTGTGACGAACATAGCGTAGAAAAACCGTTCGTTTAATGGATATGGCGTGAATTTATAGGGTACAGAGGAATAACACCCGAGTCCTTAGGAATGGCAATGCATGGGGGGTATCATGGGCGAAATAGTATACTCTGTTATGTCTATGGTACTGCTCATGTCTGTAGGCGACGGTTACCACTTTCCATCAGGTGGGCCTTTAGCTTGTTTGCCATTTTAAGTTGCATAAAAAAAATAAGTAATAGAAAATTCTTTGTGGCGAACATAGCGTAGAAAAACCGTTCGTTTAAAGTAAGCGACGAGCGTACAGTTAGCGTTACAGGCAACAATGGCAGCGGTTAGACAATAATACTATTGAATATTTCAATCTACAAGAACTTGTGCATATCTCTTTTTCATATGAAACTTGTATTTTCCCCCTCACCGACTTGCGAAAGGCTATCGCAAGAAATATATTTTTTCCTCTGAGCCCGCTATAAAGGGGATAAAAGCGGAATGTGTTGAGATTTTATTTTTGTAGAGAATTTCATATGATTCGTTTTATGGTAGTCTGCCTTTCATGTTCGGGAGGTGATATATTTTTTTCGCCTACCTTAGAACTTGTGATTTTGTGTGCTGCCTAGCAATTTATGTTATCCTTGTACTCTAAAGGGATTTACTGTACTGTTGATTTCCTTTGATTTGTGCTGTCCCCTTAATGTATTATTTAGTAATGTAAATTGTGTATTTATTTATTTATAATTTAACATCTTCTTCTTCCTTTTGGTTGTTATTCCAGTGTATTTGGCTTCTGCTCTCCTGGTAGTCCTGCGTCACATCGAACGGTTATGGGTTGTCTGTTCGTTTGCGTGTGTATATTTCACGTCGTTCTATAGATTGTAGTCAAGCTTTATTATTATTGTGATAGGTCATGCGAGATATACGAATTTCCGTGTGGTCCCGGCGTAGTACGAAAATGGGGGTGGCCCCCCTTTCTTTTTCGTAGGAGACTAAGGGAATTTAATGATCTAGGGACGTGCAGCAGCAAACCGTCAAGCCGTCTGCCAAGCATGGCAACTACTGGCAAAATGCCCCAAGGAGGAGGACTGTGTTCAGAATTCGACAATTAACTGCTGGTATGATGATGATATACATACAAACCTTAGATTATATAGATAAAGTGTCTCCATTTGTATGCTTCGAGAAAAGCGAGTTAATTTTTTCATACAATTTTGCGTGATAAATAGTTAAGAGTGATTTCTTCCTAACTTCTATATTTATTTTTTCTTATAAATTCTACACCTTTTTAATGTATAAAAAGCTCATTTTATTTATTAAATAATAAAATATAAATACACCAAGGTACATTGTACGAATTAGCTAATTGTCAAAAAGTTGATCCATTTTTAAGGCTGGATTTATACATCTTAGAATGGCAAACAAGCTGACGGCCCACCAGATGGAAAGTAGTAACCGTCGCCTATAGACACGAGCGGTACCATGGACATAACAGAGTATGCTGTTTCGCCCATGATACCCCCCCCCCATGCGTTGTCATTCCTGAGTACTCAGGTGTTATTCCTCTGTACCCTGTAAATTCACGCCATATCCCACCCTTCAAACCTAAACACAGCCATGCAAACACAACTGCTTCATGGAACACAACTCTTACAGAGTTATGTTCGCCTGTTGTAAATCTTTATTTAAAATAAATTATAACAATATAATTTTCGTGTACAAATAAATAAAGTATAAATAAATGAATAAATTAAACTATTTACATATTTACATATTTACATACAATTTCGTACAATTAAAATATTAAAGGACAAGTTATGTTTATTTTTTACACGAATGAATAAATATATTTCTCTCTCCTTTCTGCAATCGTGCCACGTTTGAGGGCCAAAGGTATTCACTGTGATACAATACGCTCGCTTACTGCTAAGTTTGGTAACTTATGGCGGAGCGATCTCCCTCCCCATATACAAACGAGTATATCTAACCTACAATCTTTGGGGTCTTCAAGAGATAGGGGAATAAGTAGGCTGGCATGTTGATGTGGGACGTAAGCTGTAGATCGGTGAATTAGGTTACCTATTTCATGTCTTGATCCATAAACTTGCATAATCATTAAATTTAAAATTTTGAGAAATTAGACTCTATTGATTGAGCATCTAGTATTAAAAACAGGACATTTTTTTTAATAAGGTTCCATAAGGCTAAAGTAAATGTCTATGCTGTCTCGTTTTCAATTTTAGTTTAAATATAAACAGGGACATATTTAGGCAGCCAACTGCCAAGTTATAATTAAGTTATAGTTAAGTTCTGTTTTTTTAAATAGAAGACTATTTAAAAAAACAGCTAAACAGCGCCATCTTCAGTATTGCAAGTGTTTGGAAAAAATCCATAATGGCGTCAAAATTATCCAAATGAAACGACTTTTTTGCAATATGAATTGTTTGTATTATTTTTAATATTGTATAATAATAATGGAATGTATAACGATAATCATTTTATGTATTTTATTAATATAAAAATTTGTCACACAATCTTTACTCATTTATTTTAATTTAAAGGAATAATATTTTAATTTATAATCTGGTATCCCAATGCAAATAGGGATAAAAAAGTTGACCTAGTTTTGGCGAAGCATTTGTGTGGTGCACTATCTATAAAATCTAAGGTCGAGAATATAAAGAAAAGATCAGACGGTAAGGGACTGTTTGTAGGATATGGCTTTGATACCATGGGGGTCACGAGAAGTGCTTAATCCTGAAAATATCCTCCAAATCTCTGCCACTACGTGTCGCGGAAATACTTACAAGAAAGCCCTATAAAAATAACGTTATTTGGATGCATTATTCTACAGAGTAAGCCACTACTACGCTATTTAAGAGTCGGCACTGACTTTATATTGACGAACCTGTAAAATGGATCTAGATATTTCTTTTTAAAACAAATTATGTTTATTAATAAAAAACTTAAAAATAATGAAGTATAAGAGATATATGCGTTTGGTATTGGCGCCATTAATTAAATCATTATTATTTTTTATTTTTAAACTTCGAATGAAATTCGAATTCATTGTCAAGAATTCTAATTTTAGAATGTTACTTGATATTTTCTGCAAATAAAAATATGTATTTTTAAAGATGGAATGTTTTTGAAGGTTATATGATGAATTTTAATTTAATGTATTTTAGGTAATTCTGAGTAGGAGGAGCTTGTAATAAATCTTATTAATATAAATGATTATTATTTCGCAAAGAAAATATGAAGAAGTGTATAAAAACACTGACGACTTACAGGGAAATAGGCGAAAAGGTAGATACCGCGCCAACCACAAGTAAATCGTGCTTCATGAGAGAATTCCTTTGCGTTAAAAAATAAAATAAAAATACACGTAGTTTCCTTCAGAACGAGGTTCGAATTATAAGGTCTACGAAGTGTTGTTGATTTTAAAAATAGAGCTCTGCAACAAATAATATTAAGTTCAATTTGCATGAATTAGTTAAAGTGCTCTACCAAAGGAATTTTATCGTGAACCGTGCATGCTATTCAGAAATATTTTTACATTTTTCTTCTTATATTGATATTTGGATATTTTATATTGGATATTTTTTTTATAATTTTGGTTAATATTCTTTTTATTTTCATCAAAAACCGCGTACCAAAATTTTTTGAAGAAAAGTGAAATTGACTTGGAGAAATTTGGATAAATTATTGTCAATTTTAGTACTTGTAAACCGTATAGTGGTGTATAAAATATACGGATGAAATTAGAAAATCAGGAAATGGGATAAGACAAGGAAGCTAAAAGTGGAAATATAAATAGAAGCGAGGTTTTTCTTTCTTCGTCATTCATTTGTGATTCACGACAAAACGCAGTGACAACCGATACAAGTTTGTGATTAGGTAAAAGTAAAAGAAATCGCATCGATTTGGAGAGGAAACATTGGATAGAATAGAACTAATCTT
This sequence comes from Galleria mellonella, assembly GCF_026898425.1. Lineage (NCBI taxonomy): Eukaryota > Metazoa > Arthropoda > Insecta > Lepidoptera > Pyralidae > Galleria > Galleria mellonella. The sequence goes on from NW_026441978.1 coordinate 1,570,336, forward strand.
TGTTCAAAAAGATTTGTTTACAAGCTCTATTATATCGTTAAATTTGTATGATTCTACTGCTGGGTTCTGAATATTGTTAGAAGACCTCAAAAAGAAAAGTAACACGCACGCGCACGCGCACGCGCACACGCGCACACGCGCACACGCGCACACGCGCACACGCGCACACGCGCACACGCGCACACGCGCACACGCGCACACGCGCACACGCGCGCACGCGCGCACGCGCGCACGCGCGCACGCGCGCACGCGCGCACACGCGCACGCGCGCACACGCGCACACGCGCACACGCGCACACGCGCACACGCGCACTCGCGCACACGCGCACACGCGCACACGCGCACACGCGCACACGCGCACACGCGCACACGCGCACACGCGCACACGCGCACACGCGCACACGCGCACACGCGCACACGCGCGCACACACGCGCACACGCGCACACACACGCGCACACGCGCACACACACGCGCACACACACGCGCGCACACACACGCGCACACACACGCACACACACGCACGCGCACACACACGCACACACACACACGCGCACACACACGCGCACACACACGCACACACACACACACACACACACACACACACACACACACACACACACACACACACACACACACACACACACACACACACACACACACACACACACACACACACACACACACACACACACACAAACACACACACAAACATACAATATACAACATACAACATACAACACATACAACATACAACACACATACACTCACACGCACACACACATGCGCGCTGGCGCGATTATATACATACATATACACCCTCGCACTACATAATACTTACCCATACATGCCCTACAGCATGCATAAATCTTTATGATTTGTTAATATTGTTATTATTGAACATAATAATTTGTTCTGATGATTAAATTTAGTAATTACTTTGAATTATTCCCATATATATTATAAGTTTAAAATATGTTTTCGTTTTAAATTTATTGATAATGGCTACGATTTTAGTTAACACATAAATGTTAATTCGGAACTATTACGAATATATGTATATTAATAAAATAAATAGTTCCAATTAAAATAAAAAAAAAACGAGTTAGTCTGTGACTTTTTTTTATTTTAATTACTTGCAATATTGAAAAATAGCGCACTTGTTTTTCACTTAAAAAAGATATGTATCAGTTTGAGTCAGCCAGATGTCAGTGTAGCTGAATAAATGTTGACTAGTTCTTGACACTTTGTATAATCTAAGGTGTATAATATATAAATCTTTGATAATATCAAAGTTAGTACTTCGGAGAGAAATTATCGTATGTAACGTTATTGAGTAAACTCAACTCACACTTGACCGATTTTTAACCTCAGTCGCGTCAGTATATGACTTGGGCGTACAAAAACCATTGCACAAAAGGCCAACTAAGCGAGGTTCGACGTTATTAAAGTCCACGGCGGCCATAACGGCGTAATGCTGTCAGTTACGGCTTTATTATCCATAATGAATATTAACATTGTAAGCTTTTTATTTTTTCATTTTAACAAGTGTATACCTACCTTTATCTATGCTCTATGATCGTGATATTAAAAAATAAGCCGAGAAAAAGTAGCATACCGTTAAATATTTATAGCCCCGTCCGTCACTTTAACACAAAAACGCTTGTTTGAAAGAAATTTATGTTATTTGCATACATAGATTTCATACAAACGTTTTTGTTATATTTATGGAATTAGAAATTTTTAAACTATGTAATACATTCTTTATGATGTCTATCGATATCGACAAAGACATAAAGAGTTGTACAATACTATAAATATTATTTTATTGTATTAATAATTCTAGCTGGATACATAGACTCATTTTTCCAATTTCTATAATATAAGGGTAGTGTCAGCTCTTTAATATCGTATCTGTTTATTAGAGGCACAATTATATTATTTGTACTCTGTGGTAAGCTGTTGGGAGAAAAGGAGTGTCATTGAATTTTATGTGATTTTATACCAATTGATATCATATAAAATTCAATAACATATTTATATACATACATTTTATATTACTAACACCATAATTGTGATTGAAGATGGTTATAAAGATTTTATTTGATTAAACATAGTGATTGTTGACTCTATAACATGGTGATCGAAAAAGGCGGGAAACATTAAACTTGGCGATATTCTGAAGAACGAAACTAAAATTAAAACACTTGATACTGGCAGAAATGGTTGTAAAAATTAAGTCCGATTGTCATTGAAGAAAAGAAAAAAGATGCACAATAATAAACAGCAGCGATATAAAAAAAATTATGTATCATTAGAGATCCGACCCGGCTGCGCGAGCAGAGTTTTCGAAAATCAGTACATAAAATAAAATAAGTCTCCCTCTGGTGCCTATGATTTCCATAGTATTCTAATAAATATGGATTTAGAATTTAAAAAATAATGTAAGTTTGCTTCGCGCAGTTAAGGTTTCTATTCGATTTTTGGGTAGGTCATTAAATCTCAGAACACTCAAGACAGCACAGGGCTGTCAGTTACGAGTTTATTATGCGTGTATTAAAAAATAAGCCTAGAAAAAAGTAACATCGTAAAATACTTTATCACGTCTGTATAGTGTCGTAAATATGTGAAAAATAAATATATAAACATAAATAATAATATAAAATAATTAATTTATATTTTATATTGTTTATATAAGACTTTAAATTAGGTTTAAGTAACAAAGCTAGTTTGCTTTGTGAAAGTGAGAGTCGTGTTTGATTGTTGGCTAAGTTTATAACTCAGCCAAAAATTAATCATAGTGATGTAAACACTTATGACTTCATTCATCATCATCATCATATTAGCCATTACATGTCCACTGCTGAACATAGGCTTCCCTCTAATGGGGAAGGGGAGGGGTTTGTCAGTAGTTGCCACGTTTGGCAGGCGGATTGGAAATAGCAGTTAGGCTTTGGTGATATTTAAAGAGAGACGCTGCTGCCTATCTTTCAACTATAAAGTTCCCTTAGTTGCCTTTTATGATACTCATGAGACAGAAAGAGGTGGCCCATTCTATGCCAGGACCACATGGTGACTTCATTTTTTTTTATACAACTTAGAATGGCAAACAAGCTGACGGCCCACCTGATGGAAAGCGGTAACTATCGCCTATAGACACGAGTAGTGTCATGGACATAACAGAGTATACTGTTTCGCTCATGATTCCCTCCATGCGTTGCCATTCCTGAAGATTTAGGTGTTGTTCCTCTGTACCCTGTAAATTCACGCCACATCACACCCTTCAAACCGAAACACAGCCATGCAAACACAACTGCTTTGCTGTTGAAACACGAAGTGGACAGAGGTACCCATGCAAACGACTTTTGTACAAAGTCTCTCATCTGGTAAATTTGTAATTAATGTTAAAATGTTGGCTATATTGCAAGTTTTTTTTTTTATCTTATGACGTGTATACCTACCTTTATCTATGCTCTGTTATTACGAAATAGAAAAAAAAATCTAAAAAAAGTGTCACCCTCAAATATTTGACCACGTCCGTAGTTTAATAACGCAAGTTTGCTTTCCGCTATTTGCGATTCGTATTCTATTTTAGGCAGCGTCACATATTTTTTTTTTATACAACTTAGAATGGCAAATAAGCTGATGGCCCACCTGATGGAAAGTGGTAACCGTCGCCTATAGATATGAGCAGTACCATGGATATAACAGAGTACACTATGTAGTGGTGTTTAGTACTAGTTTAGATTACTTACTAGAAAAGTGTATGCTTAGACAGTTAAAAAGTTATTTAAAAATTAAAGGTATTAAAATAATAAAAATTTTCCACAGTCAACGTCTTCCTATCCAGGGGGAACCACGCGGAGGTTGACCTGATAGGGCATATTGCTAGCAATGGGGCTGTCAAACTCCATTGCCAACAATCCCATCCACCCCCAGGATAGACGGTTACTTCTTCATTTTTTTATCACTGGCGCTACTTTCATACTTCCTTTGATGTAATCATTCTTAATTTTGCTCTCTTTCTCTCTTGTAACACAATTTTACCGCAGTATTTTACATATAGAATATATGAAAATGAAATTAAAAATAAACACTTATATACGAGTACCAACTAAACAATATTTAATTACTTAAACAGAGTTTTCATTCAACTCTGTTTAGATAGACAATTTTTTAAGTCGTTTTTGCGGTGAGACCTTAAACGTTTCCCAAAGTTTCACTGTCAAAAATATCCTCAAAGGTGAAGTCGCTGTGACATAAAGACGGACAGTAACGAGGGTGATTTTATTAAGCTACCGATTTCAAGATATGAAATGCCTTAGGTAATAATTAATAAGTATAATAATGACAATTCGAATGAAAGGCCCGTCGGCGGCTCGGTCGTTTACACCCTTCTTCAGTTAATTACGTACTAATAGCTCCACCGAGGCAGCGTTCGCTGTTTAATGGAAGAGAAGCCTATGTTACAATTACAATTATTTATTATTCCTACTACAGGGACAGAGATTTGCTTTAATGTTAGCGTGAAATTACGCATTTATCGAATTATAGACGGCGCATTGTAAATTGTTTTACATTTGTATCTGATTTTGAATTTATTTCATTGAATATATTATATTTACAAATAATAAGTACTGTGTAAATTTAGCATAGGCAGGCACTGTGCTTCTTAATCTTTGTGTAAATAGAACTGTAATTATAGTATAAAATAATAAGAATATATGGTTATCTCTTTTTTTTTTTAAATAGTGACTATTAATTGTATAATAAAAGTATTTAATTGTAACAATTTATATATTAATTTATAATATGGCATTCTTCTTTTAAAATTAATAATGGGGATATAATTTTTCATAAACATGTTATTATGTATTAATTTTTTTTTTGTGAATAAGGAAAAACGCTACGAAAAGAAAATATACAAACGAATCGGCAGCCTCCATTTACTTAATTTATAATTAATAATTTAGGTACTTTACTTAATCTATGTCATAGACATTTTTAATTAAAGAAAAATCCCGCGTAAAACTTATTAATTACCCATACTACACTAAGAAACGTTAAAAATTCTCTCTCTCTCTATTCATTCTACACTCTTTTCATTGAGAATACAGTTAAAGAAGGTTTAATACTTCGATGCGACGGTTGCTACTTTCCATCAGGTCATTAATTTATTTGCCATTCTGAGTTGCATAAAAAAATAAGTTAAGACTGTATGGGCCTTTCCCTTTGCCTATTCGTTTACAAAAAAGAGAAATAAAAGAAGAAGATGAAATAAAAAAACAACAGGCGAATTGACAGCCTTCAGCTTTTGAAGGATAATCAGAAGTGTTTTATGGAAATACAATTTTTTAACAGAACATCAGACTGTATGGCTTAATCCCTTTGCCTTTCTCATTGTGGATAAATTGATACTACTCAGAAATGTTTCGCGAGTTACTATTGACATCAAATCCACTGTTCTTTATTCCGCACAATCTCACGGCCGAAACAAAGATACGAACGTACACCTTTACATAACGAAGCAAGAAATAAACACGGCAACTGTGAATTAGTGTTGTCTAAAAATTTTATTACGATTTATTAATCGATTATTTATTAATTGATGGTGTTCACACACAATAATCTCAAAATCGGATGGCCGTTGATTGACAGTATCGATTAAATTGATACTGAGTTATACTCAATCAATTACAATGTTAATTATTATTTATTTATAGGATCACCCACATAATATACAGCGAAACATTTCAACACAATACACTTGCAGATTAAATAGATAGATAGATAATTTATTTGCATTACTTACTTACAGCACACAAATTACAACATACATATACAAAAAAAAAGCGAAATAACATAAATGATAAAAAAAAAAATACATAAAGCTAAATACAATTTTCGTTTGTGAGTGTGCCATAGCAATACAAAATGGCCACAATTCTTAGATTAGATTAGATCTAGCTGTTCTTACATTTATAGGCAAACACAGTATGCTTTGTGTTTGATAAACATTAAACATTAAATGTATTATCATTCATCATCATCATCATTATTTCAGCCATTATCCGTCCACTGCTGGACATAAGCCTCCCCCATAGACTGCCATAAAGAACGGTCCCGAGCCATCTGCATCCACTTATATATTATTATTATTATTTATTATAATTACTGAATTATTATCATTATCTAGTTAAAAATACAATTATTGATTAATTTATATACTTAGATGTAGCCTTAATATGGGAAATGCTATAGAATTTTGGTATCACATTATTACTTTTTTTTTATTGGAGATATTTAAGAAAAATTAATATTAGGGATCTTAATAAGAGCAAAAGAATCTGAAATAACAATTTTCAGATATATTGTCTGTTTATGTCTGTCTATATGCATATTTGTTTCGGCAATACGTAAAAAGCATCTATGAAATTGGATGCGATTTTTACAGTCGTATTTCTAAAGATCGAACTTAAAAAGTGTTGCATGTTTTATCTTATTATAGTATCTAGTACTCTGTATTTCAGAAATAGGAAAATTTATTTAATAGATTTTCCTATTTCTGAAATCATAAAGCTAATAAAAACATAATTAATTGATATGGCTATCGCTATATCCTAGCGATTCTATTGATTATATCGACTAATCAGTAGTATAACAATATTGATTGTTTCTAATCGATTATATCGTATAATCGATTCTATAAACGATTACTAGTTTATATGTGGTCCAAATCAAAACCGATTAATCGATTACGATTATTTATTAGACAACACTACTGAGTATAGTGAAAAAAAAAATAAGGTATTCAACGGCACAATCCGTAGGTTTTTCATTGTGATTCATAATTCGGTCACGAGCGAAGACACCACACGTCTTGCCACTCGACACAATTATGGCACACTACGTGACTGGATAAGGGAATAATAACAGCGTGGTATATAAAACTTACACCGATAATGTACTTTGTATGTTTACAAATAAAGTAACAAATTCATACCTCCTATTATCTTCTGGACTCCTGTTACAAAAAGAGGTTTTACTGATAGATTTGTTTGCGCGTATTCATATGGGGGTTGATGGAGAGAATGAAGTTAAGGGTTTTTTTTTCTTTTTCTTTATACAACTTTAAATGACAAACAAACTGACGGTCCAACTGATGTAAAATGGTAGCTATCGCCCATAGACATGAACAGCGTCATGGACATCATATATTGTTACCTCATGCGTTGCCATTTCTAAGGAATAAAGCCTCTTTACCTTATAATTTTAATGGTGTAATTTTTTACCTTAGCACAGTAAAACTATATTAAAATCGTCATATAAGCCATCAACAAAAAGGAAGAAAGTAAAATATAATAAAAAAAAAAAGAAATATTAAGAACGTTAAGAGAAATATTAGAAAAGAGGTGAGCAATATTCAGAAAATAGAATCTGCATAAAATTCCCAACGTATCGCTTTTAGAACCGAATCACCGTAGACGTCTCTTCGCTTTTGCACAGAATTCCGGCACAATGCAGTTTGAACTGGTTTAAATTGGTGTAAACTAGAGAGCCGGGAACTTTGAAGGCGCCATTTACCTCTTCTATTTCGCTTTTGGTGAAATTAAATGCTTTTACAATTGGGTTGTTCATACTTTATTTGGGACTTAGCATTTTTCTTTTTTATTAATAAACCATAGGTCACCCGTGACCTTGTAATTTTTTAATTTCATGGAGAATTTCCTAAAATAAATTGTTAATTTTGGGACGCCTTAAGTTATAATTTTGAAAGTGCACTATTTTGGATTTTTGAATGAATGAATGAATTGCAATTGCAATGTAAAAGGTTTTTTTTTTATGGGTGAAAATGGTATGGTAACCCCGCCTGCGCTAACGGGATACGCTGGCGAAGCACCAGTAAAGGCTGATAGATGAGAATGAAAACAGGCCAGTTAGCCTATCATTATGAATTCATTAGGAATTAACCATGATAGTTTCCAGGGGGAACCGCGAGGAAGTGGACCTGGTTGGGTATATTGCTAGCAATGGGATTTTCAGTGTCCATTATTAACAATCCCTTTCCCCTACATCTCAGCTATTATCTGTCCACTGCTGAACATACGCCTTCTCCATGAACTGTTATATGGGACAGGACCATTCCTTATAGCAGTTTGTTATTGGGAGATATTTTGCCAGTAATTGCCACACTTGGCAGGCAGGTTGACAACTGCACTTTGGCTTTTGGTGATGTTTAAAGAGGGACGCTGCTGTCTAGACAGTATCGTCTTATACGACACCCACGAGAAAGGAAGGAGTGGCCCTTTTTATGCCAGAAATAGATGACAGAGTAGTGTTAGGTATTATTTTGAGATTGAATTACTCCTTTTATTTTACGTATGTCTGTACACTCTTAATACATTATGTATTCCAGTCTCACATGTACCAATAAATCAAATACAAAACATGATGAATAAATAAAACTCTTACAAAAAATCGGCCACCGTACACAACAAACCCGAAAATTGGCGTTAATTCAGAATTTCCCGTGTTTTCGACAAGGGGAAAACGTGACGAACCGACAAATATTACATTTTCAGCAATCAAACCAGCCTTTAAAAGGGAACGTTTAAAAATACATATTTTTTTGTGTCGCTGTCGAGCTCCCGTATATTTTATTATAATAAATTGCTACTTTATCTGTATGAATATAGAGTATAAATATATTTCTTTATATGCTGTCAGATACACATTTGATATGTACGTTTGTTTGTGACCTTTTTAAAGGACTTCAAAATGGAGGCGCTTGTGAATATACTTGTACTTTGTACTTGTGTGTGTGTGCTTGTGTGTATGGGCACGAATCAACTATTGTCACGCGGTTTGATATAAGCTTTTGATTCTTCTCGAGTTTTCTTCTTCGCACGATGAATGTGTTTGTTATCCTAATCAGATTTTATTTGATGATAATGATTTCTTGTCTATTTTACGGAAATCTAAAGCAAAATATCATAAAATAATTAATAAAATAAGTAACCCTATTCTTATTTATAAGACAATATTTCACACCACGTATCTGACGACCAAGGAGTTTATAATGAAATGATTTTGACTTGTATTTTAAATATTTATGTTTGTCTAATGTCTCAATTTACACCGAAAACATCAAATTATAAGTATTATTGCATGCTTGTGTAGCATAGGCCAAGATGTCGTATCCACATACGACATCTTGGCCTATGTTGAATTTATTTTGGTAATTCTTTTTTAAATTGGTAGGATTTATTCCTATGTTCCATGTTGCGGTATAGTCTCGGTATAGCATAGGCCATCCCTTCTTTTCATGTGCGTGTCGAAAGAGGCAACTAAGGGAACATAATGGTCAAGAGATGGGTAGCAATAATCCCTCCAATAAACATCACCAAAACCTAACGGCTGTTAACCCGTCTCCAAAGCATGGCAAATATTGATAAAACTCCCCTTATGGGAAAGGATTTATGTTCAACAGCGGACAGTTGACAGCTAATATGATGATTCTGGGGGGAAGGGATTGTTTGTAATGAAAAGTTTAGTCCCCATTGCTATCAATGTACCCTATCAGGTCGACCTCCACGCGGTTCTCCCTGGAAACCATCGTGGTTAATTCTCGTGGAATTCTTTACGATGGGCCAACCGACCTGCTTTCATCCTCAGATATCACTTCTCACTGGTGCCCCGCCAGCGTATACTGATAGCGTAAGCTTCCAGGCAGGTAGCGTAGAGGTTACCATTCCATTTTCACCCATTAAAAAAAAATATGATGATTCTAATACAGTTTTGCATTAGTATAGTTAAAAATTACACATGGGGAAGGCCTATGCAAGTAGACAGTTAAGGCCTGGTATGATATGATATTGTATTTCCATGTTGGTGTCATGGTAAGTTTGTTACTGGACTTGTCATTGTTTATGGCTATTTATGAATAAATGATTTCATGGCTTTTGTTGCAGATTCAATTTAATATGTAAGAATGAACTCTTTTTATTATTGCACGTACTGGCCACTTATATTTTTTTATTATTAAAAATATAATGCATTCTGTTGATTCTATTCAAATTTAGTAAAATGGATGTTGAAAACGTAATATGTATTTTATTTATCTCGTCGTCCTTATAAATATATAATAGTTTAGCCGCATTTGCATCGCAGTTATCACAGTTTTCAACAGCTTTATATAATAACAGATTAGAGAAACACCATAAATCATCAAACTGTTGAATTTTCACCGGTTCTTAAACAGGTCAATTATAAAGGAAAAAGAATCCAACCGACGATAAAATTGACGTCAAATTATTGAGAAAACCAACCCCAAATAAAAAGGCAGTATTAGGAAGAGGAAAAAAAAACCATAATTTATTATCTGTTTGTGGACAATGGAATCGTATCAAAGGTTGTAGTGTGGGCGTAATCCATTGATATAAAAAAAAAAAAAAACTCAAAATGTACAATCGGAAACTTATATAGCAGTAAACGCTATACATTTTGAAAAGAACTTTTTGTTTTCTTTTTTTTACAACACAGGGGGCAAACGCGAGTAAGTGACTACCGCCGCCCATGATCCCCCACAACACTAAAGGCATTGCAGGTGTGCTGCCGGTCTTTTAAAAAGAAATATGCTCTTTTCTTGAAGGTTAAGTTGTCGTATAGTTGAACTTGTTGTAATAATGACAGATTGCTTCAGAACTTCACTAAATCCGGATTTAATCATCTTCATCTTATCAGCCGTTAACAGTCCACTGCTGGACATAGGTCTCCTATATTATCCTGTAGTCTTTGAGGAGGTTTTGCTAGTAGCCGCGCTTGGTAGGCGTTGGCAACCACAATTAGACTTTGGTCACGTTTTAAGAGGAACGCTGCTGCCCATCCCTCGAGCTTATATGGAGTTTTTTTTATACAACTTAGAATGGCAAACAAGCTGATGGCCCACCTGATGGAAAGTGGTAACCGTCGCCTATAGACATGAGTAGTACCACGGACATAACAGAGTATACTGTTTCGCCCATGATACTCCCCAAGCGTTGCCATTCCTAAGGACTCAGGTATTATCCCTCCGTACCCAGTAAATTCACGCCATATCCCACCCTTCAAACCGAAACACAGCCATGCAAACACAACTGCTTCACGGTTAAAACACGAATAGGACAGAGGTACCCAAGCAATCGACTTTTGTACAAAGTCTCCCTCTGTCCGTGAACTTTCCTATCTATCTATCTATCTCGTTCTAATATACATGGTTTAATGTCTTTTGCATTACCAATCTATACTTATATTTTTTTTCTGATTTATGTGTTCTTTTTCGCACATTCTATCATAAGTCAGTGCTGTAACTGATCTCTAATCTAGAATCTAGGGCTACACGAAAATGTTTTAAAAAATAGAAAATCGAAAATATAGTTTAAAATATAATATTTACATTCATATAAATTCAGTATATCCTGTCTGTACGTAGCTGCGGGCTGCCGTATGCGAACGACGGGTTGATAGACATCGGCATTGCCTTTTGTAATTGGCCGTATTACTTATCTCAGTACAAATGTGAAAATGTAGAGCGAATGTGTTTTATTTATGGTTTAATATGAAACTTTTCAATTTTACATTCATATCTCTTTCAAGTAATTAATCACTTTGATATTGTGTTTTTTTTTTATGTTTTAATATCTTTATTAATATTACGTGAAAGTAAGTTTTTTTTTACAGCACAGGGGGCAAACGAGCATGCGGCTCACCTGATGGTAAGTGACTACCGCCGCCCATGATCACCCACAACACCAGCGGCATTGCAGGTGTGCTTATTTATTTGTTTAAATTTTTAGATTACTCGACCGGTTAAAGGAACTCATTAAATGAAATCAATGTTTAGTTACCAATACTCTTTTAAATGGAAGATTAATTTTACGTATTACACACTAGACATGTAAGCCTGTATCGTGTTAGTCAGAAATGCGATTTAGCCGTGGTAGTATATTACATCGGTAGATATATAAATATACATATATGCAATTAGATTGGGGGGGGGGGGAATGATTGTTAATAATAAGGTCTAATAGCCCCGTTGCTAGCAATTGTCCCCCTCAAGTCGACCTCCACGCGGTTCCACCTGGAAACTATCATGGTTAATTCTTGTCATATTTATCATGGTGGGCCAACTAGCCTGCATTCATTATCATTTATCATCTTCCACTGGTGCCTCATCGGTGTATACCGATAGCGCAGGCGGGGTTACCATTCCATTATATATATATATATATATATATATATATATATATATATATATATATATATATATATATATAAAACATATGTGTACATATATGTAACTGTGTAGGTCCCGGTATAGAATAGGCTATGCATTCCTTCCCCATGGGCATCGTATCGTCATCGTCTCTCTTAAAACATGACTAAAAGCGAAACTGCCAACCAGACTGTCAAGTGGTAATTACTGGCAAAACCCCCTTTAGGGGGGAGGCTACCTTCGACAGTGGACAGTAACAGCTAATGCTTGGACATTGTCGCGGGCAAACACTAGTGAACTATAACATTTTCTTGTCAATATTGCTTATATAAAAGGATTACCGCCTGTACAGTGGATTGTGCTCAGAGGAATTGTTCAATACGATGCCCACAGCCACTTTCTACCATCGTACGGCTCGCCATCGACAGGGAGTTCATCCTCATGTCCTACAGCCTCAATGGTCGCGTACTGCGCGGTTTCAGAGGTGTTCCCTCCTACGAACACTTAGGAGACTACAGCATGGGGTTCTTCAAAAGGGGGGTAAAGAGGTTTCTTCAGGGTCGGGAACGTGCGCGTAATGCCTCTGGTATCGCAGGTGTTCATAGGCTACGGTAACCAATTACCATAAGGTGGGCCGTATGCTTGTTTGCCACCTCAGTGGTATAAAAAAAACAAAATAAAAGGATTGTTATTGATTTTTAATTTAATTCAGAAAACGTAAAATAATATGAAACGGGTCATCCGTGTTGAATGACCCGAGGGAATTTAATTTTGCGAGAACTTCCAGGCTGGTTTAATTTGTAATCTTAGTGGGATTTTGAGAACGGGTTCTGGACCCCTATTGCTCCCTTGGAAACTGTGGTTAATTTCTAGTGAGAATTATGACCGCGATGTGTCAACGGAGTAGGTCAATTAAAGTTATCTTTTTCATTATATAAGTTTATATAAAATGGAATTAATCTAAGACAAAAGAGGAAGGGAGAGTTTGTACAAAAGTCGATTGCTTGGGTACCTCTGTCCCATTCGTGTTTCTACTGTGAAGCAGTTGTGTTTGCGTGGCTGTGTTTCGGTTTGAAGGGTGGGATATGGCGTGAATTTACAGGGTACAGAGGAATAACACCTGAGTCCTCAGGAATGGCAACGCATGGAGGGTATCATGGGCGAAACAGTATACTCTGTTATGTCCACGGTATTACTCATGTCTATAGGCGACGGTTACCACTTTCCATCAGGTGGGCCATCAGCTTGTTTGCCATTCTAAGTTGTATAAAAAAAATACCGGTTTTAGTTGTGATTGCTTTTTTTCATTTACATAAATTAAATATAGCCATCAGACACTACCAGGATATCATAAACTTAGAGAGAACTCATAAACGGCCAATCTTACCGAGCGAGCTCCCGTCCGTCATACCACACCACAGTGCAGAAAACTAGCGCGCTTCCTTAATTTAACTTCGCTTTAAATCTCAGTATAAAATTACACCCATTTATACCCAGTGCCGTGTGAAATTGGATTGCTTCAGTGAAATTGAAATCTCTGTTAAGGGAGAGTGATTTTTGATCGTCTGTATTCATGGGAGACGATGTTAGTAATAACACTGAGTTGAAATAAAGAGGATTTTGTAATATATACTTGAAGTAGGATAGCTGTGTAGATATTAGGCATGGGTAACATCGGTATCGTACTAATAATTATATATTGAGTATCTCTTGATATTTATGGAAAGAAAATGGTCATTATTCATAACGAAATCGCACCTACAGGTTGGATATTTATATTTATTTTAATTGGATTCTTCATTTCCATATTGTATATTGCATAATAGATATTTAACATATTCGTTATTGGGTGAATATATAGATATTGGCGGGAAAGGGATTGTTAGTAATGGAGACCGAGAATCCCATTGCTAGCAATATACCTGACCAGGTCGACCTCCTCGCGATTCTCCCTGGAAACTATCATGGTTAATTCCTGATGAATTCATCATGATGGGCTAACTGGCCTGTTTTCATTCTCATCTATCACTCTTCACTGGTGCTCCGCCAGTGTATCCCGTTAGCGCAGGCGGGGTTACTATACCATAATCACCCATCAAAAAAATATATGTAGATATTCTTACATATTACGCACCTCTAGTAGATATTATATCAAGTTAGATAAACATATTTCTAGATGGAGAATGTTCCATTTAGAAATATATTGATCTAAAAAATTTACAGCCAACGGTCTTAAAGATGGTCTTAAAACAAAATATTGACTAAAGCGTATTGAAAAAATCGCGCCATTATTATTATTCGGTGTTGCAAGCAATAAATTGTAATATTTTGATACTTCTATCCGATCATACACTGATGAATTGATAAAAATATAAAATAATAATTTAAAGATAAAAAGGTTGGGCTGCTTTTGACGATGCGTTTTTAGAGAGACATTCATAAATACGTATTCGTAATGGTGTCTTATTTAGAAAAAAAACTTCAAATGAATTGAGGATTGCTTTCTTTTGTAAAATAACTTTACTGTATGCGCAGTATTCGCGATCGTCAATGAGTTTTGTAACGATTCAAATCATTTAATTTTTTTGCTGTAACCGTCGCCTATAGACATGAGCAGTACCATGGACTTAACAGAGTATACTGTTTCGCCTATGATATCCCCCATGCGTTGCCATTCCTGAGGACTCAGGTGTTGTTCCTCTGTACCCAGTAAATTCATGCCATATCGCACCCTTCAAACCGAAACACAGCCATGCAAACACAACTGCTTCACGGTTGAAACACGAATGGGACAGAGGTACCCAAGCAATCAATATTTGTCAACCGACTTCAAAAAGTCTCATTTAGTTTGTATTTTTTTTATGTCTGTTACCTCATAACTCTGCCAGTTGTAAATTGATTTGATAAAATATTATTTATGTCTGAAGTATACTTAAAAATTGGTCCTATGGTAATTTTATCAATAGTGATTTAGTAGTTTTTTTTTTAAATCGATATAACTGGTTTTGTTTTTCGTTAGTAGTTTTTCGTGGAACATAATTTTAAATTATATACTGGTGCGGTACTAGCGTTGTCTAATTCTATCTATAACTATGGAAATTCAGTTATTCATTGTTTGACCTTGAATTTGAGATACATTTGTATAAGTTCAAGGTGACGATTAAATATATTTATGACTAGCTGTTGCCCGCGACTTCGTCCGTGTTTCCGTCGTTTTTCGTAAAATAAGTAGCCTATGTCCTTCCTCACGGTTCAGTGGTTTGATGTAACAGACACATTTCCCTTCACTGCTCTGCTCCTATTGATCGTAGCGTGATGAAAAGTATACTATAACCTGCCCAGGAGTATGAAGAATAATTGTACCAAGTTTCGTTTAAATCCGTCGAGTAGTTTTTGTTTCTATAATGAACATACAGGCAGACAGACAAAAATTTAACTGATTGCATTTTTGGCATCAGTACCGATCACTAATCACCGCCTGATAGTTATTTTGGAAATATATTTCATGTACAGAATTGACCTCTCTACAGATTTATTATAAGTGTAGATTATAATGATATAGGAATAATTTATATTATTAGTATTGGAAAAATACTTGTATTCTTAACTTGTACATGTACAATACAGTATTGGAGGGAAAGGGGGAAAAGGGGGAAGTATAAGTTATCTGGTTATTAGGCTGACCTTCACGCAGTTCCCCCTGAAAACCTTTATATTATTTATATTATTCTTAATTTCGTGTATAATATAGTATATATCATATATGTGTAAGTATATTTGTTATTCATATATATATTTATTCGTTTATATATGTAATTTTAGTATGTATGTATATCAATAATTACTAGTACCGCATTCGAGTATTTTGACACTTCCCTATGGTTGACTGGCAGAGAATGCTTTTAGCATTAAGTCCGCCATGTACACATATTTGTACTAATGAATAAATAAATAAAACCATCGTTGTTAATTGTATTGTTAAATTCATCACGATGGGCTAACTGATCTGCATCATCCTCACCTATCATTCCTCACTGGTGCCCCGCCAGCGTAGACCGATAGCGCAGGCGGGGTTACCATTCCATTATCATCTATTAAAAAAAATACAAGTGTATATCTAATAGTGTCAATATGTGCTTGAAGGCAGTAGAGGGGATTGTTAGTAATGGGGGCTAGCCGCCCCATTGGTAGCAACATTCTCACCCCGTTAAGTTAACCTCTACATGGTACTCTCCAGAAACCATTGTAGTTAACTCCTCGTAAATGGGTGATGATGAGTCTGGCTTCATCGCCTTTTCATCATCATCATCAACATATCAGCCATTAACTGTTTACTGTTGATTATAGGCCTTCCTTTATAGGGGAGTTTTGCCAGCAGTTGCCACATTTGGCAAATGGGTTGGCAACTGCATTTAGGCTTTGGAGATGTTTTAAGAGGGACGCCGCTGCTCATACCTTTACTCTCATTATGCATAATAAATATTCATTATTTAATTTTCATTAATAAAAAAAAAACACTAGATACTAACTTGACCTTAATTAAAAAAAAAAATAAACTTCCACTTTAATTTTGCGAGTGTTAATATTCACAAATCAGAGGGGCCAAAGTATTTGTACAAGAATGCGGCCACTTGGGGAGTAATTTTAATCGATACTTAATCACTTTTCGTTTTACTTCGCCGTGACTCCGGCTGTTCCGCGGAATTCCTCTTTCCTGATTGCTCTTATTTAACAGAGTGGAAATATACCGAGATGAAAGAAATACATTTATTTGTGAAACCATTAAAAGACAGGACAGTTGCTTATATTGCGTTTTTTTTCCCCACCAAAATAAGTACCTGTTAATTCTATTACCATTATGAATGCAAGACTTTGTAAGGACTGATGCATGTTTGTTACTTTAACACGCAGAAACAGGGGGTAAGGGATCGTTAGTAATGCGGGCTACCAGTCCCATTGCTAGCAATATACCCTGTCAGGTCGACCTCCCCGCGGTTCTCCCTGGAAACCATCGTGCTGAGTTCCAGGTGTATTCATCACGATGGGCTGACTGATCGGCTTTTTGGAGAGTAGTCGATGTAGTAGTAGATGGAAAAATAGAGGGCAAAAGAGGAAGAGGAAAACCGAGGAATAACTACATGGGACAGATAAAAAACACTAGGTGTCATGTCGTATAGGGAGGTCAAGGATATGGCCTGGGATAGTGCTGGAAGAAGATGCATGAATTACTTGCACCGACAAGAGGTAACTTTTAAATGAAAAGAAGATGTAGTACGTATGCATGTAAATAAATAATCCAAATTGTATGAGCAACAACTATGTGTATGTACTATTATATATATTTTTTTCTGTTATCGTTTGTGACGTCATGCATGGCCATCACGGAATATCAGCGCTGTAGCGATTAATTCGCCGCAGCACATGCTGAGTGGCGGCCATGTTGGCAATAACAAACGTAAAGTTTATTTTCTATTGATAATTAATTTAACTCTTTTTAAACGGTTTTATTCCACAGCAGAACATAGGTCTCCCTGTATTGCGGAGTTTTGCCAGTTGTTGGCCACGCTTGGCAGGTGGGTTGGCAACCGCAGCTAGGCCTTGATGGTGTTTTAAGAGGGACGTTGCTGCCTATCCCTCGATAATTTTTTATACAACTTAGAATGGCAAACAAGCTGACGGCCCACCTGATGGAAAGTGGTAACTGTTGTCTATAGACATGAGCAGTACCGTGGACATAACAGAGTATACTGTTTCGCCCATGATACCCCCATGCGTTGCCATTCCTGAGGACTCAGGTGTTATTCCTCTGTACCCAGTAAATTCACGCCATATCCCACCCTTCAAACCGAAACACAGCCATGCAAACAACTGCTTCACGGTAGAAACACGAATGGGACAGAGGTACCCAAGCAATCGACTTTTGTACAAAGTCTCCCTCTGGTAACTTACCATAGTCGCCTTTTACAATACCCATGGGAATGCAAAGTGTGGCCTATTCTAAGGCGGGACTACACAGCGAGAATTTATATTAATATCCATCAATTCACTTTTTGGTTTAATTGTTTTCATAATAAACTCAAAATTAGTATATCTTTTGTGAGTTTTGTAAATTTTACTACGTGTTAGTTGGAAGATATTGGCAGTTTTTTTTAATGGGTGATAATGGAACGGTAACCCCACCCGCGCTATCGGTATACACCGGCGGGGCACCAGTGAAGGATGATAGGTGAAGATGAAGCAGGTCAGTTAGCCCATCGTGACGAATTCAACAAGAATTGTTCACGATGGTTTCCAGGGGGAAACACGTGGAGGTCGACCTAATAGGGCATATTGTTAGCAATAGGGCTGTTAAACTCCATTGCTAACAATCCCTTCCCCCCCCAGATGTTGGCAGTTACCCGTCGACAGGTCATTCACACCGTACGAATTTTATAATTAACTCTATACATGATAATGCAAGAAACTTTATAAAACAACATTAGGGTACCGAGCGCCCGCGGGATCCGACTTGGCTGTGTATAATTAACTTAGCTTAATTAAAAGCGAACGCCCCTCGTTATGTCTTGAATTTTAAAGCACTACTATGTTGATAAACATACGTCGTGGGTATTAAATGAAAGCTACTTATATCATTTTAGAGAAGGACTGCGATCGATTTAGACGTGCCATGTCATTAAATATATTCTTAAAAAAAGAAGGGTCTTTGCATGATTTTTTTTTTGTTACTGAAATAAATCAATGTGATATAATTCGTGCTCAAAATTAAAGGAAAATTAGGTAAAAAAATAAATTTGACAGCTATGTTTTTTTTTCTGCAATGGACATTAAAGAGGTATCCAGACACGATCAACTTAAAGTGAACTTGTTCTTTTATATAGTTTTTAGGCATTCAATGTTATGATGGAAATTTTCTCTATTATGCAAAGAAGGGTTAAGGTGGTTGGTCCTTAAACAAAAATAGACACGACATACTAGATGGCGTTAGAATCGAGGTTTGTAGTTTTTCGTATTCTCCTGTTTTGTACATTTAAAAAAATACACTTTAGCATGAATATTGCGAGTGTGTGAGTCATTATTCATTTAAGAATAGGTCGCGTATTATCTGTCATTTCTAATATTTTATTTGACAATTTCGTGAAATAACTGTTGTATTTTGTTTTTGTTTCAGCCATCGCGTACACTCTCGTATTTACAGTCGTTTAGAACTGACATTTGATTCTTTGTAACATCAAATTATATGCGTATATTTATAATAAAGAAAGGAATTAAGTGTAGGTTTAAAGGAGAAACGGAATAACAAGGGATTGTGGATTTATGTGAAGCTGAAAACATCCGGAGCCGCATCTGTGGCGGATTACTGGGGATTGGACAGATATTTGATACGCTGATTGTGTATACATATTGTCTTAGAGATAGAATTATATTTAGACAGGCTGTAGACAGTTTTGAAATTTTTTAACCTTAAAGCTAAGGAAGTTGGTAGGACTAAGGATTGGATGGATATTTAATAAGCCGATTGTTAATGCATAATTTGATTTTAAAGAGAGAAATATAGACAGGCTGTAATAATAATAATCATTATTGGAACCAAAAATTTTTGTTACGATTACAAAAGTAGGGTAGTGTGGAGTTAAAGTTAATAAAGTTAGTAGGACTTAGGATTGGACGGATATTTAATACGCTGGTCATATGTGCATACTATTATATAATCTTAGAGATAGAATGAAATTTAGACAGGCTGTAGATATTTTTGAAAATTTTTAATTTTAGAGCTAAGAAAGTTAATAGGAGATTCGGTAGATATTTGTAACGCTGATTGTATATGCATATTGTAATCTTAGAGAGAAAATTAAATGTAGACAGGCTGTAGACAGTTTTGATTTTTTTTTTTAACTTTAAAGCTAAGAAAGTTAGTAGGACTAAGAATTGTATAGATATTTGTAACGCTGTTTGTATATGTATATTGTAATCTTCAAGACAGAAATAAATGTGGACAGGCTGTAGACAGTTTTGAAATTTTTTAACCCTAAAGCTATGAAAGTTAGTAGGACTAAGGATTGGATGGATATTTAATAAGCCGATTGTTAATGCATAATTTGATTTTAAAGAGAGAAATATAGACAGGCTGCAGACATTTATGAAAATTTTTAACCTTGGAACTAAGGAAGTTAGTATGTCTGTTGATTATATTCCGTGAAAACCGATTTTCAGCGTGACAAAACATTAAATCATATTCCTTATTAATATTAAATTCAAATTCAAATTCAAATTCAAAAATCATTTATTCATGTAGGACATTTTAGCCGCTTATGAACGTCAAATTTTTACATTATAATTTTATTTATTTCCCTACCGTCCAGTTCGGTATATAGATCCAATTGAGAAGAACTGGCAAGAAACTCAATTGAATAACTTTTTTTTTAAAGCCAGTTTATTTACAATGTATATTTATATAGGTGTCTATGTCTAACATTAAATGAAAATTCAGTGCATGAACAACTATTGCCATGCACACTCGTCATTCAAGTAATCGTTTAGTGAGTAATAGGCTTTGCTCAGTAAATATGATTTAACAGATGTTTTGAATTTATTTAAGGGTAATTCCAACATATCCTTTGGTATCTTATTGTAAATTTTTATACCTATTCCCATAAAAGACCTATTAACTTTTTCTAAACGATACTTGGGGACAGCAAGTTTGTCTTTAAATCTAGTATTAATATTATGAATATTGCTGTTTTTTGGAAATAAGTCAAGATTTTTATGAACATATAGGATATTTGAATATATAAATTGAGAAGCAACGGTGAGAATATTTGCCTCTTTGAATTTCTCTCTTAATGAGTCACGACTCTTCATACAGTAGATCGCTCGAACGGCACGTTTTTGTAATATGAATATATTCTTAATATCTGCCGCTTTTCCCCATAGTAATATTCCATAAGAGAGTAAACTATGAAAATAACTAAAATAGACTAATCTAGCAGTATCAGTATCAGTGTATTGTCTAACCTTACGCACGGCAAAAGCTGCTGAACTTAGTTTCGCTGCAAGGCTTTGAATTTGTGCACCCCATTGTGTTTTATTATCTAGTGTGATTCCTAGAAAGACAGTAGATTCTATAAATTCGAGAGATTCGTCATTTAATTTAATATTGCAATTAGTATTAAAACTTTTAGACAGAGAGAAATTAACACATTTTGTTTTTTTAGCGTTTAACATAAGATTGTTAGTTGTAAACCAGTGCAGGAGACGCCGCAAAGCACTATTTACATCGTCATAATTATTAGTCATTCTATTAACTTTAAAAATCAATGAAGTATCGTCTGCAAATAATACTATGCCGCATCTATCCTGCATGGCATATGGGAGATCATTAATGTAAACTAGGAATAAAAATGGACCGAGAATAGATCCTTGAGGTACACCCATTTGCACAAGTGACCCGTCAGACGTAGCGTTGCTAATCTTCACTTTCTGTATTCTATCAGATAGATAAGATTTTATTAAATTTAAAGCATTGTCTTTGACGCCATTATAACTGGCTATGGGGGAGGGGGAGACCTATGTCCAGCAATGGATGAATAATGGCTGAAATGATGATTATTATAAATGTGAAAGTGTGTTTGTTACTATATAACGCTTAAACGACTTAACCAATCATTATGTTTGGTATACATACACTATATGGGATATAAAAGAATATAGGCTACTTTTTACACTGGTCAGATGACATATTCTGATCACGCGAACGAAGTTGCGGGTAAAAACTAATTTCACTATATTTTTATTATTATTTTCAAATAAATTTCTGTGTAAAACACATTTTGCTTCACAATTGTTTTTAGTATTTTGTTTTATAACAGGGAAAAAACTAGCATGCAGCTCACCTGATGATAAGTGACTACCGCCGCTCATGATCACCCGCAACACTAGAGGCATTGCAAATGCTGCTGGGCTTTTAAAAAGGAATAAGCTCTTTTCTTGAAGGTAACGTTGTTGTATATATTCGGAAATACTGCTGCTGGAAGTTGATTCCCAATCGTCTATTGATATTATTGAAAATATTTGCCTATAGTCGATACAGGAGCAGCGAATTCGAAAATATGAATTCTAAAATAGATCACTGCTAGTTATTTCCCAATATCTATTTCGGAACACTTAGACGTGATATTTTCCTATCATTCCCTATTTGTCTACACAAATTTCCTTTACATATTTCTACAAATTTTATTATTTCTTTCCGACCAAATTCGTTGCTTCTACATTGTCAATGTACAGGATAGTCTGCCTCGGGACTGTTTGTATTTTACCGCCTGTTGTCAAAGCTGTGGTATGCCTGCTAGTGATGTCTGATAGTTGAGTATCGATTTATGAATCGATAGTTTAAGTCACAAATAATATAGAAATAATCGATTATGTATATACATTACAAAAATGATTACTACTACTCGTTGGAGTACCTTTTTAGTTTTTTGTTTAATCACTAATAAGATATGTATAATTGTTATTAACAATTTATCGATTATAATAACAGAAATAACTAAAATTATGTAACTGTCGATTATTCTATATTCGATTGTTCGTTATAAATTCATCGATAGTATAGTTTTGAAAATTTTGAAGCAAAGCCTATTACTCACTAAACGATTACTTGAATGACGAGTGTGCATGGCAATAGTTGTTCATGCACTGAATTTTCATTTAATGTTAGACATAGACACCTATATAAATATACATTGTAAATAAACTGGCTTTAAAAAAAAAGTAATTCAATTGAGTTTCTTGCCAGTTCTTCTCAATTGGATCTATATACCGAACTGGACGGTAGGGTAAATATAAAATTATAATGTAAAAATTTGACGTTCATAAGCGGCTAAAATGTCCTACATGAATAAATGATTTTTGAATTTGAATTTGAATTTGAATTTGATTTAGTTCTCGATTAAATTGACACCATCGATCATTTTGTATCAATTACATTTGATTGTTTTTTTTACTTATGAATATGAAATATTGTTCTTAGTATAATTCTTAATATTTTTAATTACTTTTTTTTAACCCCTGTGTGGGTGTAGTCGCATATTTCTGTGAAATAAAGTTTCTTTCTTTCTTTCTTTTTTTTTTTCTATGGGTGTAAATGAAACTTTAACTATGTTGTTTGGATGGTATATAAGAAAAACTATTATAAGGGGGCTTTATAAATGCAATAGAACCCAAAAACAATGATTTTTTTTTTTTTAATTTGTCTAATTGTCTGTATGTCTACTTGTCTGTACGTTTGTGCGTCCTAATCTCAGAAACGGCTTAACGGATTTGAATGCGGTTTTCACTAATACGTTACGGTTTACTCAACTTAACATTTAGTGTATATTTTATTTCAATCGGCCCATAAATAAAAAAGTTTTATCAATCAGTTGTCAGTTGAATTAGCTCTTTTTTTTATACAACTTAGAATGGCAAACAAGCTGACGGCCCACCTGATGGAAAGTTGTAATCGTCGCCTATAGACATGAGCAGTACCATGGACATAACAGAGTATACTGTTTCGCCCATGATACCACTGCGCGGCTGAAACTTTTTTATTAGATGTATCGATTTTCGAAAATTCTATCTACTCGTACGAAGCCGGGTCCGGATCACTAGTTATAAATAAGGATGAAAGAGGTCATTTGGCCCATAGTGACGAATCTAACAAGAATTAACCACGATGGCTTCCAGCCGCGTGCCTCGATCGATCTCTGGAGGACGGAGAATAGGATATATTGCTAGCAACGGGGCTATTAGATCCTATCACAAATAATCCCTTTCCCCCTGCAATTTGTTGGTTATCTTTTGGCACCACAAGTAATGGTCAGACAATTTTATAATACACATTATTTCAGATTAAAGCTAGGCTACTTTTTTACTAATACAAATACTCTACCAGAGGGAGACTTTGTACAAAAGTCGATTGTTTGGGTACCTCTGTCCCATTCGTGATTCTACCGTGAAGCAGTTGTGTTTGCATGGCTGTGTTTCGGTTTGAAGGGTGGGATGTGGCGTGAATTTACAGGGTACAGAGGAATAACATCCGAGTCCTCAAGAATGGTAACGCATGGGGGGTATCATGGGCGAAACAGTATACTCTGTTATGTCCATGGTACTGCTCATGTCTATAGGCGACGATTACCACTTTCCATCAGGTAGGCCGTCAGCTTGTTTGCCATTCTAAGTTGTATAAAAAAAAACTCAAGGTGACGAGATTGCCTCAAATTTGCCATATTACTCGTATAATCGATTAAAATGTGTAAGATTTCATATCAATGTTATCGATTGGCTAATCAACAATGTGTATTCTAAATAGGCTAAGGGAGCTTTATGATCAAGGGATGAGTAACAACGTCCTTTTTAAAACATCGCTAAAGCATAACTGCCTGCCAACCAGACTAGTTGGCAGGCAGCCAAGCGTAGCAACTACTAGAAAACTTCTCAAGAGGGGAAAAGGGATTGCTAGTAATGGAATCTAACTACTCCATTGCTAGCAATACACCCTATCAGGTCACCTCCACGTAGTTCCCCCTGGAAACCATCGTGGTTAATTCTAGTGGAATTCGTCACAATGGGCTAACTGACCTGGTTTTATCGTCACCTATCATCCTTCACTGGTGTCCCGCCAACGTACCATTTCATTATCCATTAAAAAAAACCTTCCAAGAGGGGGAAATCTATGTTCAACAGTGGACTGTAACGGCTCATATCATCACCATCAATTGCCAATGTGTATTGTATCGATTAATGGATAATCGACTACGAGACAACACTATGTCTGCGCAAACAGCAGCTAAACGGAAAACAGCGGTGGCAACATGTGAATTGTCCTGATAATGGAGAGGCATGCAAATGAAAAAGGTAACGGAAAATATGGTTGTTGCGTGCGACGGAAAACATATGTAGTTGTATCTTTATTTGACAGCTAGCTGGAAGCTGCGGCTTTGCTCGTATGAAGTATTTATATTATTCTATATTTATTACTCGCCGTGTGGTCCCGGCATAGAATACGCCCTTACTTTTCCGTGGGTGACGTAAGAGGAGACTAAGGGAAGGCGAGGGATGGGCAGCAGGGTCCCTCTTAGAACATCTCCAAAGTCTAATCGCGGAGGGATAGGGATTGTTAGAAAATCCCATTGCTAGCAATATACCCAACCAGGTCGACCTCCTTTGCGGCACCCCCTGGAAACTATCATGGTTAATTCCTAATGGATTCATCATTATTAAGGGGTAACTGGCCTGTTTTCATTCTCATCTATCACTCTTGACTGGTGCTCCGCCAGCGTATCCCGTTAGCGCAGGCGGGGTTACCATTCCATTTTCACCCATCAAAAAGTCTGATTGCGGTTGCCAATCCGCGTGACAAGCGTAGCATCTATTGGCAACCCATCTAGGAGGCTTATGCTCAACGATGGACAGTTAAAGGCTGGTATGATGATGATATTTATTATTGTTGTGTGGTCCTAGTATTCAACTAGCCACCTTCTCTCTTTCTGTCAGTGTTGTAAGAAGTGACTATGAGAACTTAACGGTCGAGGGATGGACAGCAGCGTCCCTTTGAATTTACGGCGTGAATTTACTGAGTACGGAGGAATAATACCCGAGTCCTCAGGAATGGCAACGCATGGGGGGGGGGGGTATCATAGGCGAAACAGTATACTCTATTATGTCCATGGTACTGCATATGTCTATAGGCGACGGTAACAACTTTTCATCAGATGGGTCGTCAGCTTGTTTGCCATTCTAAGTTGTATAAAAAAAAATGTATCAAACTAAATTCAATTCGACTTCATATTATAAATACGTTAACTTAAAGTAAAAATAAGTGTGAACAAATATTCACATTTCGGAGGTAGGGGGATGTGGAATGGGGGTAGGGTATGGGGGGGATGTATGGTTATTACGTGAGGTGAAAGACATCCGCACCGGCACTCGGAGGATTACTGCGGATTTGGCGGTGTTTGATAGCTTAGCGGTAATGATTGCATCGATAGAGGTGAGCTGTTTTTAACCGACTTCCAAAAGGGAGCACTTAATTCTAGTTATTTTTGAGCTTTATATGTATATATATAGGTACCTAGATGTATAACTAGCTGGTGCCCACGTCTTCGTCTGCGCAGGATTAATATTTCGAGTAGTTTATTTTCTTCGTCGAAGCATTTGACGTTCCATTGTTTCTGCCTACCCTAATAGGAGACAGTCGTGACAGATATGTATGTATGTATTTATTTTCTTCTCCAAGGTCCTAACTATCTTTTTACCAAAATTCATAAAAAGAATAAAGCTACGTTATCAATGCGCAAAATTAATATTTTTTTAATCCATTCATTACAAAACAAACAGACGGAACATCAAATTTTTCCTCTTTATCAATCAATACATTGGTTCAATGAATGGGGTGTTAAAGAAAATAACATTGCAGTGATCGCCTTGCACAAAGTGGGTATGGAGCCGTCGATCGTATTCCAGACACTTCAAAAGCTTGGTATCAGCTACGGTTTGTACGGCTTGTATCAGCCGTATGTTCGTATATCGTACTATCAACAGCGGGTCTACCATGAAATGAAATTTCGAACTCAATTTCGTGTTTTTGTTCATACCAAAATCGGACCAATAAATGGAATTTAACATTTCGTTTATCATACATCCTATCATAAAAGTCCAAAGGAATAATATTTTAACATTTTTAATATTTCCAAACGGCATGTATTATGTAATTTTAACATCAAATTTGTGCTTCGTTCGGTCCCGAAATTTCGGAAAACATTTCATGGTAAGCCCTCAGATATAACAACACTTCCTCTGTCGAAGACCAGAAAAGATCGGGGCGACCGCGTGCGTTCAGAACTACAAAGGCTGTCAATGCTGTTAAAGCCAGAATTCGTCGTAACCCCATTAGGAGCAAAAAATCTTATCGCGAGAAATGAAGATTCTCGCTAGGACTCTGCCGCGTATTATAAAACAAGACTTGAAGCTTGGTGCGTATCGTCACTATAATTATATATTATTATATAGATTCGTGGCCAGAGATTAAAGGCCTATCTAAAAGCCAAAAGTGGCCATTTCGATCAAATTTTTTTTTTATTTTTTGCTGATTTTTTATAAATTTTAGTAATATTACATTACATCATAAAATAATTAATTAGCACTGACATTGAACTGAATCTAATGTATTGTTATTGATTGGTTTTTTTAACATACTATTATAATTTTGTTATTATTAGTTGAATAAATGGTTGGTGTAATGTTAAATCACTTATATGTATGTATTAAATGTAATGTATCTTGTACCCAATAATAATTTTGCATGCTTTAGACTATAAGGCGAACATTTGTACTTCACAATGGATCAATATCTTCAAAAAACAATGTTCTGGCAAATAAATTAATCTAATCTAATTTAATCTAATGCATTTTCATTTGTAACAGAACTTCGAAAATTCTCATTTTTTTATACACCTAATGGCAAACAAGCTGACGGTCCACCTGATGGAAAGTGGTAACCGTCGCCTATAGACATGAGCAGTACCATGGACACTGTTTCGCCTAGGATACCCCCATGCGTTGCCATTCCTGAGGACTCAGGTGTTATTCCTCTGTACCCAGTAAATTCACGCCATATCCCACCCTTCAAATCGAAACACAGCCATGCAAACACAACTGCTTCACGGTTGAAACACGAATGGGACAGAGGTACCCAAGCAATCGACTTTTGTACAAAGTCTACTCGTGCGAAGCCGGGTCGTATCCCTAGTTACTAAATATAGAGATAAAACACGTCTCAGTGGTCAGTTTTAAAGTAATATATTAATTGAAATGTATAGATGCACATAACGTAGCTAGAATGATGAATAATGTAGGAAGAGATGCATGCAAGCGACAAAACAACCCCTCATCATAATAGAGTAATGGAAGGGTAACGTGGGGAAAAGTGGAACACCACCACACCTCCCGTTAACGACGCTGCGTTGGGTACTAGTAAAAAAAATATTTTTTTTTATGCAAATTAGAATAGCAAACAAGCTGCCGGCCCATCTGATGGAATGTGGTAACCGTCGTCTGTAGATTTGAGCAGTACCATGACATTATAGAGTATACTGTTTCGCCCATGACATTTCCCATGCGTTGCCATTCCTGAGGACTAAGATGTTATGCCTCTGTACCCTGTAAACCCACTGCGATATTGCACCCTCCATACCGAAACACAGCTATAAACACAATTGCTTCATAGCAGAAAACGAATGGGACAGAGGTACCCAAATAAAAAAAAAATACAACCGAATTGAGAACCTCTTTTTTGTTTTCAGTTGAAAATTATGAAGATTCTAAATTCGTTTGTATTCTTTTATGTTTATTACTTCAGAATTTAGTTATTTATAAATCGATTTAAAAAACCATTTTACCTTTTTTTTTGTTATTCCTTTGTACCCTGTAAATTCACGCCATATCCCACCCTTCAAACCGAAACACAGCTATGCAAATACAACTGCTTCACGGTAGAAACACGAATGGGACAAAGGTACCCAAGCAATCGACTTTTGTACAAAGTCTCCCTCTTACCTTTCAGATTGATTTCATAGAAATTTTATCAAAATCGGTTCAGGTGTTTTGTTTTCAAATCAAAATAACTAGTTTTACCATTAACAGGTCGGTGTTTGTTTTTTTTGTGAAACTAAATCTTAAATTATTGTAAAATTTATTCTATCATCTAGTTATTTACTACATTACTAAAATTTGTTTTTCTTTCCACTTTCTGGCCGTTATTCATAAACTAAATTCTATTTATTATTATTTTAGGACGGGGTTGCTTTTCATGCGAAGGGTCAAGTATAAGATAAACGGATATGAATATTTTAACATTTCAAATTTATGATACCGTAATTGAAATAGCTTTTTTTTCCAATACATTTTATTTGTAATAGATCACAATTTTTTTTTAATTCAAAAAGAAAAGAAAATATTGCATTTTTATTTTCATCTTCATCTCAGCCGTCCGACTGCTCACTGCTGAACTGCTGTTCCACCATAAAAAAAAAACTAAAAAAAAAGTAAAAGTAAAAAAAAAGTAAAAGTAAAAAAAAAGTAAAAGTAAAAAAAAGTAATAAACAACTTGAAAGTAGTTGCTTCGTTTGGCAGATGGGTTGGCAACCGCAGTTAGGCTTTGTTGTTATAGTTGAATTTTTATTTTAAAATAGTATCATTTTTTATTTAACCAATAAAATAAATTTGCTCTTCTGTCAACTATAGATTAAGAGGGGGAAAGGAATTGTCAATAACGAGATCTAAAAGTCCCATTGTTAGATACTGATAGCGCAGGCGAGGTCACTATTTCATTTACACCTATTATAAAATAAAGCTATGGATTAAGAATATGACCCACTGGGACATGAAAGGAATCGGTTTCATTCATTTATCTATCTATAGTTTTCTATGTTAACATGGCATGGATAGGCGATCCAACTTTTACTTCAATGTGTGTAATGTACAGACGTGGTATTCTGTTTATGTTTGTGGGGAATCGTCGCGTCTTCAGTACTAATCTCCTCCTGCTGGACCGCTATTGAAGTTACCGCTATTATATTTTTGGGTTAAAACCTTGTAAATATTTTTACTCATACATGTTTATTTCTTTGGAGCTAAGAACAGGGGATTACATAGAAGGTAATGATAAAATAAAAACTGTACATCATATGATTGTCTCCTTTCTACTTATGCAAATATAATTAGTAAAAAGAAGACGAAATATAAACCATTAGTCGCTATTTTTGTTAATTCATTGCAGGTTTGTGTATAGGGAAATTTATACGGCCGTATAATCCTACCAAATTCAGATACAACTTGCTTGCATACTTTCTACATAAACTGTGTCGAATATATAATCTAGTAATGTAAAATTTTTCACTGATAAATAATTGACATATGAAACATTTTTTATTAGCTTCGGAGAGATCCGCCATGTTACTGTAGACAATCTATACTCGGATTATTTTTTAATTATCATTTACTTGACAAAGTAGCCAATTAAGTGACAGTAACGTAAGTGTATTTGCGGTATACTGGCATAAATACCCCCCGGGTGGGAAAACTGCAGAAAAAACGAAGTGGGGAGCGCAGATGTGGAGCGACAATGATCTTTCGTGCTACTTACACGCTTGTGGGAAGCGCGAGTGCAAGCGAGATAACACGCTTTGTGTATTAAAATGATTGTTAATTGCGAGTTGTTTGCAGTTTTATCTTTATGTAAGATGGTTTTATTTCTTTTTATGGCTAAATGTTAACATATGTTTTGTGTTAAAAATAAATGATTTATTTTTATAAATATAATAATGATACATTATAATTGATTATAAAATAATAGATAATTATATAGTAATTCTAAATCTAAGAGATATATGCACACGGTGATTATAAATAAGAACTCTTGCTGTTTCTGTCAGCTTGGTTTTCACCGATATAAATCTGGATCGATTCTGATGAAATTTGATGTGATGCACCTTGAATCTTTAAGAGGAATGCTTCTTCTTAGCCTTTTAAATAATTTCTTAAACAGCGAAATTAGGAAAATTTGAAAAAAATCTGGCGATATACATAGCTATGTAATGTATGTATGTTAAATAAATTTATTTCGTTTAACGCACAAGACTCGAAATCTTAGAATGCATTTATATTTTTTCGACGCCATTTAGGAACCTTTGAAAGGAAAAACATGCATATTTATAGAATTTATTAATATATGTATTCAAATATTTTTTTAATACAATTACGACGGCAAACGAGTATACGGCTCGTCTGATGGTAAATGGGATTACCGGAACCTATAACACCAGGCCTGTAACACCAGGAATGTCACTCGTGAATTGCCGACTATTAAGAAATCGTAACCTTTTTGATGAAACCTATATTTTAATGTATATGTATAATTCTTCTTAGTAAGATAACAGTTATATTCCTACAAGTGAATTCTGACAAAATATTTCCTTGTTATGTCATTTATTTTTTTTGTATGCAAATGTAGAATATTCTAAATAAAAATGCACCATAAAAACAAATAAAAAGATTTGACAATTCACCTTGTACTAACTCTGATAAAATATTTCGGACATATTTTACTATAAAGCACGACGTATTAGGCAGCATCCATTTTGTTTACTACCAAAATGCATTTAAAATGGCGGCATCAATCATGGCAGCTCAGTTAGCAGCTGTATAAATTTGGCGCGAATCCGCAACATTGCAGTGCATATTGTTGAATGCCGCGAAAACTAATGGATTTCGGGATGTTATTTTAATTTATATTTTTGGCTTTTAGGCACGTCGACGTTTTCAGCTAGTCCGCAAATGTTTATTGTAAGAGAAATAGTATAAATAGGGGATTCAGGTACTCAGTTTGGTGATTAAAGACTGATTTGATTATTTATTGAATAGACCTGGACCCGAGTGTACCTGTTATCTACAGGTAACTCAATCATTGAAACGTAATCATGTGAGGATAGAATGAAAATAATATTATAATGTGTCAATACTTCTCATTTCTATTCTAGAATATCATAAGAAGCGTCTAAGAAAATAAAGCGCAGTACATTAGTACAATAGAAGGTAAACTTGAAATAAATCATTAAAACCCTTTATCACACGCCTTTAGAAGCTCTTACTAAATAACTTCCTTAAGGTAATTATTTCACCAACTTAGATAAATACATTTGCTGTAACAGTAGCTACATGTGGGAATATATAATTTCTACCACACTACAGGTCCTATAAGAGCAACGAATAAATTAATAAAAACTCTGTTGGAGTTTTAATACTGGCAGTTGATATTTTTTAGAATAATGAGTATTATTTTTAAGTTTGTGCTAAGTCAGATTTTCATAAAACGTAACTCTTGTTAGATATCATGAATTATCTACTTACAGAGCTGATCCATGACCTGTTGTGAAAAGCAGAGTGCAGAAATAAAACATACATGTATTTGTATAAAATTTGATATGAAATAATAAGTTTAGTGAAAAAACACAAGACACGTTTTATGAAAATCTGACATAGAACAAACTTAAAAATAATAACCCCTAAATTAATAATAATATAACGCTTAAAGAAATAAATTAGTTTTATATTTTGTATTTTATTTTTTACAAAGGTTTTTACTGGTATTGGCTATAGATAGCTAGAGAAATATAAGATTATTTACACAAAGAAAATCATAATTACAAGGGGAGTTAATTAAAATCTGTAAAGATCCAAAGAAAAACAATTTTATAACTACTTACATTGTGTGATTATTATCTACGGTTAAAGAAATTTGAAGTTACAAAAAATATTTTCTTAATAAAAATATTGCAGATTTGGCTGTATGTATAAAAGATCCTTTGCTTTTCTAGTATGAAATAAAAAAGTTACCACTGCTGGCGCGGGTAATTTAGGAGTGATTCACCAGCGACCAACTGCTTTTTTTGTGGATGTTTTTACGCTTTTGGATACTTGCTGATGTTCTTGTAATAAATGTGTTATTTATTAATACTGGCATATCATATAAAACTTTATCTATGAGTACAATTTGTTTAGAAATAAAAAATAATTCAAATATAGCGGTAATAAATTTAAACCTTCGTTCAACAAATGTAATTAAAATTATAAAAATTACATGTTTTTTTGCTTTTTTGCAACTTCAATTCCATATAAATTCGAAACTGTCACATTGCATATATTTATAAAACAAGCGCATTAGTTACACCTATTTTATTTTCTCGTTTTTATAATTGCATTGCTAGTCTGTTAGTACTTACGTAATATATTATACTACGTCTATGATTTCTTTTCGTTTTGTTTTCTCCTATCCATAGGGAAGGCAAAAGGACCAAGTCTATACAACCATTGTCTTCAGTTAATTTTTGGTCTACGTCTATGATTTCAACAATACCATAGACAATGAAACATTAGCTTTCTCTGTTCAAAAACTAAGATCTTAGAAGATTAATTAATTCATTTTATCTTGTATCCTAGTTAACGTTTTAATCACGAAATATGTCTCGTCATTTAAAAATCATATTTTAATAT
Source organism: Galleria mellonella (assembly GCF_026898425.1). Lineage (NCBI taxonomy): Eukaryota > Metazoa > Arthropoda > Insecta > Lepidoptera > Pyralidae > Galleria > Galleria mellonella. The sequence continues at coordinate 1,603,671 of NW_026441978.1, forward strand.
GAATTATTATTGTGTTCTTCTTTTAATTAGGATAACAATTTTGTTATTATTGCAATTCGTGGTTTTATAAATGTAATTTACGTTAAAATTGTATTTTAAAAATAAATTCATATTTGTTTTTGTTTTATCAAAATTTTAATTAAAACGCGCGTGTCGATTGCGAGCAATATCCGTATTTCAACTTTACCAACGTCAAAACGGATTGACATATAGTTGGATTTTCGACAGGCGACCTATTGAAATGTGCGTTGCATTGTTACATATTTTTATTTATTTATTTATCAAAATATACACAGAAATGTAACAAAAAGGTATTTGTTGTAAACTAGGTAGCAATATACTGTTGACAGCTTAGTTGACTAAAATAAAAATAAATATGGCCACGACTGTAATTCCATATGGGATAGTTAGAGGCTTTTGTTGACTGTTTTTCTTTTTTTTTTAATAAATTAAGAAAGAAGGAGATTTTCATATCGTTTATTTTTTTATATTTGTTACGTCATAAGTTCGCCAGTGATAAAATTATTTATCTGAAAGGATATATTCGCAGATTAACTCCATGTAAATTTAATGAAAATGTATTTAGTAGTTTAGTTTTTAGATCAAAATAACTGGTTTTGTCTTTTTTTTTTTATACCACTGAGGTGGCAAACAAGCATACGGCCCACCTAATGGTAAGTGGTTACCGTAGCCTATGAACACCAGAGGCATTACGCGTGTATTGCATTGTATATCTCTGTTTTGCCAACTTTTTATCTGGCATATTTGTCCACATAACCGAATTATCATGAATTCCAGATGTATTTACCACGATAAGCTAACTGACCTGCTTTCATAGTCACCTATCACCCCTCACTGGTGCCCCGCCAGCGTACACCGTTAGCGCAAGCGGGGTAACCATTCTATTATCATCGATTAAAAAAACCGACAACACCGACACTTTTTTTCAGAACAACTCTCTCGCATAGAACTGTACCACGAATGCGGTCGGCCAATATTACCTCGCAATTTCTGCGTACCGCTCGCGGTTTCAATTTTCGTTCGTTTGTTATTGCGAATTATATATATAATAAATTATAAAATAACAACAAGGCGTTTCAACTGCCCATATAAATTGTTAAATAAGAGATATCCCACTAAATATAACGCTGAGCTGAGCACAAATTGTCCGCCATTTCGAGTAATGTATGGATGTGATTTAGCTGGTCCCGTGCGCCATAATACATTTTGATTATCGCACGGATATTGCTTTAGTTTATTTTGGTTTTTATATTAGATTATAGGTTTTATTAGGCACACTTACTCGTAGGGACCGATTGGAATTATTGTTTTTAAACCATTTGCAAAAATGAGTAATTTTTTAAACGACTCCAAGAAGAAGATTCTCAATTCCATGATATATATATTTTTTATGTTTATTATTCCATAACCAGAGGGAGACTTTGTATAAAAGTCGATTGCTTGGATACCTCTGTCCAATTCGTGTTTCAACCGTGAAGCAGTTGTGTTTGCATAACTGTGTTTCGGTTTGAAGGGTGGGATATGGCGTGAATTTACAGGGTACAGAGGAATAACACCCGAGTCCTCAGGAATGGCAACGCATGGGGGGTATTATGGGCGAAACAGTATACTCTGTTATGTTCATGGTACTGCTCATGTCTATAGGCGACGGTTACCACTTTCCATCAGGTGGGCCGTCAGCTTGTTTGCTATTCCAAGTTGTATAAAAAAAAAAAAACTTGGACAGTTAAGAAATGATTTCGAAAATTGTTTTTATGTGTACAGATATACATATATAGAATATAAATTAATCCTATAGGAATTTTATCGTAATTGGTTTAGTAGATTAGATTTTAAATAAAAAAAGATGGTTTTGTAATAGATTTATTTTTTTGGAACAAAATTTTAAATTATTTATTTTTGAATATATTGACTGCAATTGTAGCAAAATCAGTTATTTTGATTTAAAAACCAAATTACTAAATCGATTTTGATGAAATTTTTATGGGACCAATCAGAAAGTATACTCCTTTAGAATAAGATAGATTTTTCCAAATCGTTTTCTAACTAACGGAGTTATGAGGTAACAAATATAATAATACAACCGAATTGAGAACTTTGTTCGTTTTGAAGTCGGTTGATAAAAAAAATAATAGATTTCAAATTAAACTTTCAGGAAAGTAATTTTGATTACTAAACATTTATATATATTTCCTATGTACACAGTCTAGTTACAATTTTATTGTTTCTTTTTAATGAATAACCCCGCCTGCGCTATCGGTGTACACTGGCGGGGCACCAGTGAGAGATGATAGATGAGGAAGAAAGCAGGTCAGTTAGCCCATCATGATGAATTCAACAAAAAATATTCACGATGGTTTCCAGGGGGAACCACGTGGAGGTCGACCTAATAGGGCATGTTGCTAGCAAGGGGGCTGTCAAACTCCATTGCTAACAATTCCTTCCCCCCCCCCCCCCCCCCCAATACCAATAGTGTAGTTGTATGCCCGCTATGTATAAGAGCCTTTATTAAAATCATTCAGTGGTATAAAAAAAATCCGAGCATACCAACGCCAAAAAAAAAACTCCTTATGCAGACAATTAATTAATAACAGCGGAGTCGAAGCGGTCGTCGGTGATTGAAAACGGTCAGGCTTCATCACCGTCATCACAGGTAAACATGATGAGTAATTCCTAACAATTCTACAAGTAAAATTTTAGTAACAAAAAAAAATATATAATCGTCATCATTTCAGCCATTATCCGTCCACTGCTGGACGTAAGCCTCCCCATAGATTGCCATAAAGAACGGTCCTGAGCCACCTGCATCCACTGACTCCCTGCGACGCATTTCAGGTCGTCACTCCATCTAGTGGGGGGTCGTCTTACACGCGTTCGCCACACAAAAAAAAAATATATTATGTAATAAACCAAGCAACTAAAGAAAAGTACTAAATTTATTTATTATCGGATAAGCAAATGGCCACGACAAAATACGTCCAATTTAGTTTGTCTATTATGACTATATTTTGTGTTACCTGGAATGGAAATATCTCCATTTCTCCCCAATTCCATATTCGCCCGTCAATAATATCTCCATGACTGACTGACAGCGAATGGAACAGGAAAACTGTAACGCGCAAGGCAGTTACACGGACACGTGTGTTTGTATGGAATAAAATAAATAATAAAAAAACATTACGCCGCAGACACCGGGGGCGGGGCAGTAATCAAAACAAATGACATGCGTGTTGCTGGGATAACGCGCGGAATTACGGCGCTAACGTACACTGGCGGACAGAGAAGTGTAGAAGCAGTTTCAGCAAGTCAATTTAATTATGTACTATTTATTTATTAACGCTACTAATTTACGCCCGCGTGATTCGGTGTATAAAATATACTATGTTCAAAGTTAAAATATAACGTATGCGTGTATTAAATCTCAAAATTTTTCAGTAGTTTTTGTGTGAAAGTGTAACAAACTTCCATTTACATTATTTATTTCCATTTACATTCCATTTATCCTCATAAAATTTTGCATTTATAATGGGATTGTATTTTAATTTAATTATTATTTTTAATTTTATTTTTATATACATTAAAGATTTAGACTACAGATTATAAAATATATAAAGAGAAACAAATTAAAGTATTTACAAAAGGCGGTTTTGCCGCTAATGCAATGTTTTCCTAACAACCTTTGCAGAATGAGTAAAGGGCTTCAACATAGAGGTTGCGCTTGAATAGAAATAAGAAGAAAGAAAAAATAATAAGTAATATAATAAAAATGAATAAAACATATATACATTTTTTCGAGATTCAATACGATAGTTGTCTGCATGGATATTTCTATCTCACTGACATTTCTGCTGTGAAGCAGTTGTGTTTTGCATTGTTTTATTTCAGTGACAATAATGAAGCTTATTCTTCTTCTCTACTTCTTCTCATGCTTCATTATCGTCACATCAGTCGTTAATTGTCCACTGCGGAACGTAGGCTATTTCTATAATAGGGGATTTCCTAGTAGTTCCCATGCTCATCAGGCGTTTTGGCAATCATAATTAGGCTTTTCGTGATGTAATAAAAAAGATGATGCTGCCCATCCCTCGACCATTGTTTCCTTTGTCCTTTTTACGACACCCACGAGAAAGAAAGGGATGGCCCGTTGTATGCCGGAATTACACAGCTGTATTATAGTTATATGGTAGGCTGAAAATTAAAAAGTTAATTTTATATAATTTCATTGTCACCTGCTGTTTGATTCTGGCATACAATAGGCTACCCCTTCCTTTCCCGTGGGTGTCGTTAGAGATGACTAAGAGAACGTAATGGTTGAACAATGGGCGGGAGCATCCCTCTTAAAATATCAGCGAAAGCCTAATTGTGGTTGCCAACATGCCTTTATTACACGTTTTTATTTTAGTTTAAAAAGAACGCTAGTGAAGAGTCTATTACATTGTAATGCACTCAAGTGTATCACCGCACTTGTGTCGTTTTTATTCGCTTTGCTCTCGCTATGGCGTGTTGATTATGAGCGATGCGGATGTTTTTTTTTTTTATTTTCATACACCTCCCGTGACTCCTTATTACGTTGCCTCATAAGATAAATGTAGCCGGGGATTACCTGGATCTATCTCAACCAAGTCGTTCTACGTGTCCGCCGCGGAGATATGACTCTGTGTCAGCTCTAATTTTAAGCAGTTTTTATTTTAGCGACTATGTCGAAAAGGATGGACCTCTCAATTAATCTTTGCGAGTACGTTATGTGAAATTTACGTAACTCGTAACTCCGTCAGTTATTTTGATTGATTTGGATTTTTTTTTTTATCTGAAATGATTACTTAGAGATTAGTTCTATATAAATTTTATCAAATACAGACCAATATATTTGTAGGAAACTTTTTAATTCAGCCAAGTAACTAACTTGATCTTGTAAACGAATCCCGCTCAATAGATATGTCACGTAGGTAATTAAAATAATAAAAAAAAAACTATAACTATAGATGTACTAATAAGTAGTTTCTTATAATTTTATCCCCTTCATCCTTTCCTCTGAAATAACAGAAATTAGTGCGGGATTTATCGTATTATCTCGTATAGACTTCACGCTTTCCCGTCTCACAATACAGAAGCCATACTAACCACGTGTTACCTCATTTAAAATTATAATTCAATACCTTCACTTTGTCAGCCTGGCTGAGGATAAAGCGGAGGTCAAAGAATTTTTGTAAAAAAATCAACCGGGATAAACCGTGTCTAAGCTACCACGCGATGACGTCACGGCATTTGAGGTAATCCCGGCAAATCCCCGATCCTGGCCCGGCGTAGTACGGAATTTGAAAAAGATTGGCCTTTACACCTTTGGTAGGGGGAGTTGGTAGCAGTTTCTTATGGTAATAGTTCAGTTAGTTTCCATAGCATTATGCCATATGGAATACTGTTGTGGGGTAAAGGTAAATATAAATGCAATGTTTATTTTACAAAAGAGGAAATTCGTTCTATTTATGGCATGGACTCAAGGAAGTCGGTACGATAACGTTTAAAAAAATTCCTAATACATTTACGAGAATATATATATATATATATATATATATATATATATATATATATATATATATATATATTCTTTATTGCACTTGACAATACACATAGCGATTAGTTTAACAACTTGTTAGCAAGGGAGGGCTTACCTCTAAAAGAGACTTTTCCAGTCAACTCAGTGTAGTTAGAGAGAAAATAATTAGCAGCTAATCTCGTGCAGGAAAATTATATATATTATATATGCAAGAAAAAATTGTTACCAATTTTAAAAAAGTTTGCGATAGTACTAATAAAAACTTAGGCAGTATTTATAGATTAGTAATACCCAAATACCGTTTAAATCAGGTTAGTAATTAATTCTGTGATAATTGTGAAAGATTTTATAACAAACTGCCAGAGCTTGTTCTAAATTCGCAATGATGGCTGGCTCATCCGTCATACTCGTGAACGGGCGCTGCCTGTAGGAACCGGTCTGCTCTGCTCACTGCAATCGATTTATTTTACTCCTATTAGCCTTTAAGTGTCCACTGCTGAACATAAGCCTACCCCTCGGGGAGTTTTGCCAGTAGTTGCCAATCTTGGCAGGTGGATTGGATGCTGGTATTATTATATTATCTGAAAAGTTTCTAGTGTTACGGGTGATCATTGGGGGCGCTAGTCACTTACCATCAGGTGAGCCGCATGCTCGTTTGCCCTCTGTGTTACAAAAAAAGTCCATTCTTGTTAATTAAAAATCGTGTTCATATCACAGGATCCTAGGACACCTTGTTAGTAACCCGAACTATTGCACACAAAAAAATCGGTTTAATTTTTAACTGAAAAACTACAGGAACTTCGTTTAGATAACTACAATAGATTCCTGGTGGCGGCGAGCATAACTTTATTAACGTTGGTTAATTGGTAAAAACTTTTAATTGGCTGCAAGTTTCTATTTCAAAGTTCAAATTTGGGGGAGTAAAATAGAAATGGTAGTTCTTTTTTAATGGATGATAATGGAATAGTAACCAGTAGTATGGCTCATTAGAGGGAGACTTTTTACAAAAGTCGTTTGCTTGGGTACCTCTGTCACATTCGTGTTTCTATCGTGAAGCAGTTGTGTTTGCATGGTTGTGTTTCGGTATGAAGGGTGGGATATGGCAGTGAATTTACAAGGTACCGAGGAATAACATCTGAATCGTCAGGAAAGGTAACGCATGGGGGGTATCATGGGCGAAACAGTATACTCTGGCATGTATACGATACTGCTCATATCTATAGGCGACGGTTACCACTTTCCATCAGGTGGGCCGTCAGCTTGTTTGCCATTCTAAGTTGTATAAAAAAAAATGGTAGCCCCGTCCGCGGTATAGGCTGGTGTGACATCAATGAGTGATGATAGGTGAGGATGACAGCAGACCAATTAGCCCGCCCTGATGAATTTAATATAATAGTAATATTTATTAGTCACTCCAAACTAACACCATCTGTTTTGCCAAAGGTTGACTGGGAGAGAATGCTATATAGTATCAAGTCCGCCTTTTGTACCAGACATTTTTTTTTTGTAATGTGGTCAATAAAGCATAAATAAATAAATAAATAAAAATTAGTGTATACTATACGCGTGCGAAGCAGGGACGGATCGCTAGTCTATTTAAATAAAAATCAATTGTAATACTTCCATCACTTGGTAACTTACCATCAGGTGGGCCGCATGCTCGTTTGCCTCCTGTGTTATATAAAAAAAAAAAAACTTCCAAACGGCTTAATTGCCAGAATAAGATTTGTATGAAAGAAAATATTTGACAAACATACAGATAATTAAAAATCATGCCTATAAAAAACCGACTTCAAACGTGATAAAACTTTTAAATTAGTTTTTTTTTTTATTTTAATTGTATTTTGATCTAAATTACAGAACCAATTTTTTATAAAATTTCTATGGAATTAATCTGTAAGTATATTATAGAATATATCTATTAGATAAAAGAAGATTTTTCCAAATCGGTTTACAACTGACGGAGTTATGAGGTGAATATAAAAGAAATTATGACCGAATTGAGAACCTCCATTTTTGAAGTCAGTTGAAAAATACTAAATTCTTACTTTCGTCATCAAACGGAATATGGATAAAGCATGAAACGAAAAATATATTTTAATTGTAGAGATAAAATAAAAAGCGATTATTTTTGTTAAATTTCATATTTCAATTTGTTTTTCGTACACAAATCAGCAATTCCAATGTATCCAAACATATTTTGTAATAGAAAAAGTAGGCGTTTAAAAAACAACCACTTGGCTCTGTGGGAAAAATTGTATACGTAATATTTTTATATAGAAATTCGCCAACAAAAAAATAATATTAAAAGAGTTTTTGTTGAAAAAACTTGCTAACCTAAACCCTGTAACATGTTTCTACTGAATTTTGTAAAGAAATACTTTATATTAGGTACACGCTTGTTTAGATTTTAGTATTATTTTTTGCGGTCGACTATATGTAGGCAATTAGCTAGAAAAGAATATATATATTTAAACTAATAATTATTGTAAAGAGAAAATACCTGATTTGTTTGATAAACTCAAAAATTACTTAACTAATTTCGAAATTTTTTTCATCTATAGAAAGCTACATTATTAGTTAACCAGCAATTGCAGGCTGGCTTTGGAGATGTTTTAAGAGGAACACTGCTACCCATCCCTTAGTCGCCTCTTACGATGGGAAAGGAAGAGGTGACTTATTCTATGCAGGGACCACAAGAAAAGGTATATATAGCAATAAGTACTATACCAAAAGTACTATATATTTTTCTCAAACATGCTTGGAAATGTGAGCATTATTTTGACAATCTTCTTCGAGATAAATCAAAATTGCCGTACTGGCCAGATACATGCGGGCAGCGGCCGGCAAAAGTTGTATGAAAATCCATATCTGTCGTGTTTTGCGGCCAGATAAGTTATTATATAAACTCATCTGTCCTGTAATTTAAAAATGGAATGACCATTTACTTCGAAACATGGCTACCAAGGAGGTAATTTGTACGTTCGTCCATCAATGCATTAATTGCTGGCCGCTGCAGTAATGTACTATTGACATATTCCAAAATAGTTATTCAACCGATATAGGAGATATCAAACCTTTATTCCTCCTTAAATATCCAGAGGAACTGAATATATAGATATCATATCGGTATTCATATTACCCATGCTTAACAGGTACCTAAGCAGATGACTTTTGTTCCTCTGGTAAAAATATAGTATGTTTCTTTGGGGAAAAATATCCAGTTTCTCTGATGAGAGACTCTCTTAAAAAATACCTAATGTTTACGATTACACCCTATATACGTTGAATACGTCAGTGCTTCGCGGCAATAAAGGGTATTATACCATACAGAGACGTAGGGGTGTCTCCCCCACGTACCATTCATAAAGTAAACTTTGTATTCATTGGAGCGATATGGCGTAGCGTTGGGTGTCACACGAGTCATAAATTCAGATTAAGGAGTGAAACGATAGTTCGTTGCTGTCGTTGATTTTGATACTGAATTATTAAATAGTATTTATATTTCTACTAATTGTTTGTATCTATAATCAGTTTACTGTTGTAATCTTTTGGAGGAATCAAGAGTATCTATCTATCCAATAATTGTTGAATAATTGAAAAATTTCGAAATAAGCAGGATTTATTTATGAATTAGCAATTATATAGTAAATTACCAAGTATTCAATTTATCATGAACAGCCGTTACTTATCCACTGCTGAACATAGACTTGAGCCACCTGCATCCATTAACTCGCTACAATGTATTTGAGGTCGTCACTTCATCTAGCAGGGGACGTTTTATATATACTATGTTTGCCCGTGTGAGGCCATCACTCAAGAAACTTTCTTCCCCATAGGTTGTCCGTTCTTCGAGCTATGTTACCAGTCCATTGCCAATTCAGCTTGCTGGATAAGCAGCTATGTCGACGTGGTCGTTCATTTATGGTCGTAATTATTTTTCATTTTATATCATTATATGGTCGTACTATAATGGAAAGATTTGATTTCATTTTCAACTGATTTCAAAAAGAAGGTTCTTAGCTCTCTTTTATTTTTGTTATGTTTGTTACCTCACAACTTCGTCAATTATAAACCAAATTGGGTAATTGTTTGTTATATGAAAGGATATACTTACAAGAGAGAAATATATCAAATACGGCTCAGTAGTTTAGTTTTTAAAATAAATAAAACTGATTTTGTGATAAATAAAGTGAGTGTTTTTTAGGGACACTGATTTTATCACAACTGAAGTTAGTATTTTCAGGGATACAATCTTTTCTTCACTAGTATATCCATGTGAAATCAAAGAGCTGGTTATACGGCGGTTGGTTATTATGAAAAACATAACATTCGACATGCCAACATTTCAACGAGAATATTAGAATTTAATTTAGTAGGAGATTGAGTCTCCTAGTACCATCGTCACTTGAATTAATTTATTTTACCAAAAATAATGAAGAAAGTATCAAATGAAGTGTGCATACCGTAAGTGCGAACTCCCACAACTAGAGTTCGTATAGTCATGTAGCACATGTTTCAAGAAACTTTCACCTACTGAAATTTGAGTGAATTTAGATTAAACTGCTGTCTAAGTTTCCTTTAAAGGTGTTTGTAGTTGCAGCAATAGCTTAACTTGTAACTGCATGAACCAACAACCTGCTGTACGGTACATAACAATATAATGCAGACTCGAACTAGTTTATTAATCTAACCACTGGGGAAATATGAGTTATAGATGGACATACCAAATGATAAGTAATTAAAGAATGTGCTTCGGCTTCAATTGTGACAAAATCTTTGGAATCAACCTCCAGCAGCAGTATTTCCGAACTGATACGACAACATAACCTTCAAGAAAAGAGCATATTCTCTTTTAAAAGGCCGGCAGCACACCTGCAATGCTGTTGGTGTTGTGGGTGATCACGGGCGGTGGTAGTCACTTACCACTAGGTGAACCGCATGCTCGTTTGCCCCCTTTGTTGTAATAAAAATATGAAATATGAAAAAAATCTGTTATTTTGGTCTAAAAATTTAACTACTAAACCAATTTAGATAAAATTTCTACAAGACTAATCACTAAATATATCTTTTCAGATAAAAATAGAATTTTCCGAATCGGTTTAAAACTGACGGAGTTCTGAGGTAAAATAACATAAAAAAAGAAAAAAAATATACAACCGAAATAATCCTTTAAGGATATGTCAGCCCTATCATACCCTAACCTTATAGGGAGGGGAAAGGGATTGTTAGTAATGGGGAGGTTAGTCCCCTATACCCTATCAGGTCGACCTCCACGCGGTTCCTCGTGGAAACTATCGTGACTAATTCAACGATAAATTGAGGCTAACTGACCTGTCTTTTCATCCTCACCTATCGCCTTTCACTGGTACCCCGCTAGTGTATACCAATAGCGCAGGCGAGGTGGATTTTCTATTTCATTTTCACTCATTGAAAAAAAAAAAACTTTATAGGGAATCTCCTTTTTTTGAAATTTGAATCAAAATTTGAAAAAAATTACAGCATATACATTTTTTTTTAATATCACAAAGGTGGTAATCAAGCATACAGTCCGTCTGATGATAACCGGTCAGTTTAGTCTATGGACGCCTGCAACACTAGGGATGTCGCGTTGCTGACCCTGTAGAAACCTTAATATATCCATTTTGAAGAACCATTTATATCAATTATATTTATATCAATACGGATCCGTTTTTTTAGCGATTTAAATAAAGTAGGAGATTCTTAACTCATCAGTATTCTCTGTACAAATGTTACACGAGGAAAATACCCCAGTTCGGAATTGGTTTTGATATTTTAATCGAATGGAGCGTCTTTTAAATGATTGCAGATCTTTTTTTATAATATTTAAATTGGCAAATAGGCTGAGGGCCCACTTGATGGAAAGTGGTAACAGTCGCCCATAGATATGAATTGTAATGCTCATAGCACATCTTCATGTGTCGCTGTTCTAGAACATCAGTACTGTTATGTACCGTCTAATTTCACTGCAATATCCCATTATTTAACCTAACAGATAGCCATGAATTTTCAGAGTATAAAGGAATAGTATTTGAGTCCACAGGAATGGCAACGCATGGGGGGTATCATGGGCGAAACAGTATACTTTGTTATGTCCATGGTACTGCTCATGTCGATAGGCGATGGTTACCACTTTCCATCAGGCGGGTCGTATAATATAATATATTAAATAAATATTAGTAAATGTATAATATATTATATTATACATTTATTGTTCTTTATAGTAAATCTATTCACGCAGCACGGATAAAAAAGTTGACCTGTTTCTGGCGAAGCATTTTTTTTATACCACTGAGGTGGCAATCAAGCATACGGCCCACCTCATGGTAAGTGGTTACCGTAGCCTATGAACGATTGCAATATCAGGGGTATTACGCGCGCGTTGCTGACCCTGAAGAAACCTATTTACCACCCTTTTGAAAAACCCCATGCTGTAGTCTCTTGGGAAAACCTCGGTAGGGAACTCATGTGGAGACATTTATATGGAAACAATCTATCTAATTACGTATAATCTTTGCGTATGCTCGCAAGGGGTCGCCATTTGAAAACGCCTAATTCCGAGTACCAACTAAGTAAATTAAATTGTGACAACTTACATTTCCAAGAAAACAGATTTGTATAAGTTATGGATTAGCAAACAAGTTGTACATGTGGTGGATAGTAAACGACGTTTATAGGAGTAGACAGGAATGGTAACCCCTTACGTTGCCCCCGAGGACTATGGTTTTATGCCATCACTTCCAGGAATTTCAATTAAGCTTTGAATTTGAATAATTGTAGTTCGCGATTGCTTCATCGAGACCGCCTGCGAGTTCCAACGAAATATCTCCGTTCATATCAAACGGCAAATCTGGAATCGAAGGGCGTCTTGCGTCAGTTATAAAATTTCGATTTCCACTCGATCGTAAAATGTCATGATTCCTTATCTCAGATGTCGAACTGAGATTTAATTTTAAAGCGGACAACTTGTGATGAAATTCGGTGCATGATTTATTTAGAACATATTCCTGAATCTGTAGAACGTATATCAACTGGGGGGAAAGGGATTGTTAGTAATGGGGACTAATAGCACCATTGCTGGCAATATACCCTCTCAGGTCGACCTCCACGCGGTTCCCCCTGAAAACCATCATGTTGAATTCCTGTGGAATTCATCATGGTGGGCCAACTGACCTGCATTCATCCTCACCTATTATTACACCGACGAAGCACCAGTGGAAGTGCTTCGTCGGTGTATACCGATAGCACAGGCGAGCTTACCATTACATTGTCATCCATAAAAAAAAAACATATACATATATCAACTGCTAACTGTCCATTGCTAAACATAGGTCTCCCCATAAGGGTTTTTGTCAGTAGCTGCCAGCAGGAGGGTTGGCCACCGTAGTTTTTTTTTAATGGTTGATAATGGAATGGTAATCCCACCTGCGCTATCGGTATACACCGGCGGGGCATCAATTAAGGATGATAGGTGAGGATGAAGCAGGTCAGTTGGCTCATCGTGACGAATCCAACAAGAATTGTTCACGATGGTTTCCAAGGGAAACCATGTGGAGATCGACCAATAGGGAATATTGCATGCAATTGGGCTATCAAACTCCATTACTAACAATCCCTTTCCCTCCTGGCAACCGCAGTTACGCTTTGGTGTTGATGAGGAACGCTGCTGCCTATCTTTCAACCATTAAGTTTCCTTAATCGCTTCTTACGACATCCACGGGAAAAGAAGGATAGCTTGTTTTATGCCGGGGCCAATTTGTATGTTTGAACAAAATTGCAAATGTTTAATACTATGAAGTAAATACAACAAATAATTGGTGTGGTCTAGCTTTGTAAATACTTGTGTTGTAAATACTTGAAGTTTCAAATTTGATACCAGGTTATAAATTGCATTGGACGCCTACAATCAATTTTATTATAATATTTGGCTGTTAACATGTTACCAAATGTTTTTTTCAAAATAAATATATAAAAATATCGTTTTGATTTTTTTTTTACTATTTTTCCCCACTAGTAAACACAGTAATTTGATTTAAAAAATCAGGCTTTTAAGGCGATCTGGCCTTCAACTATAGTATTTATGAAACTGTATAAATGTCTACAAGAAAGATTGAGTGTTGGTATATTTATATTCTATGTAAAACTCGTATGATGCATGAAGAGAAAATTTATGCATTTTAAAATTTATACACATATTCCTTAGAGAAATTTGTTTAGTCTCCTGGTTGCTGTCGTTGAAATTCAACTCTCATACAATTTTTTTTTATATTTTTTCAGTCTAGACAATACATATGTACTTAATTAGTTTTGGTTTAATATAGATGTGTATAATTTGTTTTAAAAGAACTATATAAAAATCTAAACGAAATAGTAATCGGTCCGACTATAAGGTACCATCAAACTGTGATATTCAATAATAGAAAAATGTAACCTTTAAGAAAAGAGCATATTCCTTTTTAAAAGGTCGGCAGCACACCTACTACACTACACGATAAATAACCCTTCTAGCATGGCTAAAAATATAACAGGTATATGTATATAAATATAAAAATTGAAGCTGGTAGTATAAACGTCTCCATTCTATTTCAAAAGAACTTAATACTCGCAATAAGGTGAAGAAGTTAGCTAGTTGTTCTTCACCTAGCTAGTTGAATTACTATAGAAATACTCTTTATATTAAATTAATAACAAATCGAAACATTTGGTCGTTTATTTTTTATAACATAGAAGGCAAACGAGCATGCGACTGACTTGGTGGTAAGTGATTACCGCCGCCCATGATCACCCACAACACTAACAGCATTGCAGGTGTGCTGCCGGCCTTTTAAAAAGGAATATGCTCTTTTCTTGAAGGTTATGTTGTCGTATCGGTTCGGAAATACTGCTGCTGGAAGTTGATTCCAAAGAGTGGTTGTGCGTGGAAGAAAGTGCCTTGAAAAACGTACGATGGCGGACCGCCTCTCGTCCAGATGGTTGGAATGAAATTTTAGTTTATGACGGGTTGTATGTATACATATTTTAAATACACTATCAGGACTTATCCTGATAAATTGAACGTTTTATATGTAAACGTTTCGACGTATCCGACAGTTCTGTTATGACCACGACGTGGTGCAATCCACGTTGCTACGTTGGCAATAAAGAAGCAGGTATGTAGGTACCTATTGACTTGCAAATTTTTCATCGCGTTAAGTCCCGATAGTGTATTTAAAATCTGATCTAGTTCACCATCTAGTTTGCAGCGGAATTGAAATGTCATCCAGTAAACTTGACGACTATCAGTGTGTAAGACGAATCTGCAGGAGGGAAAGGGATTGTTAGCAATGGAGTTTGATAGCCCCATTGCTAGTAATATGCCTTATTAGGTCGACCTCCACTTGGTTCCCCTGGAAACCATCGTGAACAATTCTTGTTGAATTCGTCACGATGGGCTAACTGACCTACTTCATCCTTACCTATTATCCTTCACTGGTGCCCCCCCGGTGTATACCGATAGTGCGATAATGGGGTTACGATTCCATTATCATGCATTAAAAAAAAATACGAAATTGCACGTACCGCAAATTGGACGCGCAAACTTGACCGTGTACGACTGTTTTTACAGAATTAAAACCAACTCTATTCATTTACCCTGGTGCCATTCGCAGACGTCTGCACGATAGATTGCCAAGTAAATACAGAAATAAAAGTGACATTGTCAAAGGAAAACTCCAACTTAAGGTGGAAAAATGCATTTTATTTGAGCAGAATATATTCAGATGCAGTGCAATGATCCAATACATACTGCGAATAGGTACAGACGTGTACTATGTAGTAGCTTACATATTAGAACGATCAACTGTCTGCTTTTAAAAAGTAGAGAGTGTTTATAGGTATTATATACATTTTTATGATAGTCGCGACCGTTCAGTTTTAACGACCTCTGCGGGACAATAACCAGGCACGTCGCTTAAAGAATGATTCTCGGTGGAGCCAGTTAAAGAATAGAATTGGAATAATCTTTCTAAAGATTGAAGGTTGTAAAACTTCTGGTGGTAATTATCATCATCTTTTCAACCATTATCCGTCCACTGCTGGACATACGCCTCCCCCATAGAACACCGTAAGAAACAGCCCTGAGCCACCTGCAAAAGTTGTACAAAAGTCGATTGCTTGGGTCCCTCTGTCCATTGTATTTGCATGGCTGTGTTTCGGTTTAAAGGGTGGGATATGGCGTAAATTTACAGGGTACAGAGGATTAACATCTGAGTCCTCAAGAATGGTAACGCATGGGAGATATCATGAGCGAAACAGTATATTCTGTTAAGTCCATGGTACCGCTCATGTCTATAGGCGACGGTTACCACTTTCCATCAGGTGGTCCATCAGCTTGTTTGCCATTCTAAGTTGTATAAAAAAAACTGACTCCCTGCAATGCATTTGACGTCGTCACTCCATCTAGTTGGGGGTTGTCCTACACTGTATTTACCCGTACGAGGTCGTCACTCAAAAAACTTTCTTTCCCATCAATTGTCGGTTCTTCGAGCTATGGGACCAGCCCATGGCCACTTCTGCTTGGTTATCTTTCGGGCTATGTCGTTTACTTTGGTTCTTTTGCAGATATCCTCGTCTGGTAGTAATAGGGGTGATCAATCTTCAAGTGTTGGCAGCCACACACATACTAATGGTAGCAGAATTAAACAAAATAATTCTAATCAAATAACCAAATGGACTTCCACAAGATAAAACCTACTTTATTAAAATAAAATAAATAAATGGATGATCATGCTTTTTTATATCTGTTTCGTAGGGACCATTTTTTCATGCGTATTAATCTGCCTTCAGACATTATCATCACATGGAATCTCTCGCAGTCGAACTGAAAGTACTTCCAACATCGCACTGTTCAAATATATTTGAGTCAGCAGTGCTAAATTGTATAAATAGCGGATATTCGTCGCATAAGTTTTAATTGCAAGATTCAGTTACATTCCAATTCGGACAGGAACCATTTGCGGTATGCATTGGCTCCGCTTCTAATTATTTCAGCGTTTTCACATTTTGAAAGGAATTTACTCTGCAGTCTCATTATAAATGAAAATTCTTAACTTATAAGTATTTTTTTGTTGTATGTTGAACACATCGAAAACTCAAAAATCCACTGACATATAAAACCAAAGATGGATACAAGCTACTGATTGCACACAATCTTAACATTGAATCAACGACTGTCAGAGGGATATAAAAACCTTTGATATATACAAAAGTCGATTGCTTGGTAAATAGTTTTTCCTATCTGTCTCATTCGTGTTTCTACCGTGAAGCAGTTGTGTTTGCATGACTGTGTTTCAGTTTGAAGGGTGGGATGTTTACCAACAATATTATATTAAGCGTTACAGGCCAAGCTTTGTATACATTTAGGACTTCTTGCTTAGGGCTGTAGAAACTATGGGCCCATGGGTTCCAGACGCATAAAAAAAAAAATCATTTTTATCATTCGATCACAGCGCGCCTCATCAAGCTGCTTTGACCCAAGAACCGGTAGCTACGAGTCTATGGCCCCTCAACGTTTAGAAATCCTTGGAACAATGAGGATTCAAACAGAAGATAAGTTTGGTATATTTTTATAATCCAAATGCTGCCAGAAAATTCTTTTTTTATCTTGGGAACGCTGCTATAGAAATTTTATTAAAATGGTGCGTTTATTTTTCTCCCAACGCTAGTTTTTTTTTATTTTTAATATTTTATATGTTAGTATTATTATTTAAGAAAATATTATATAATATTTTGGATGAAAAAAACCTTTGACGGAGAAGAAGCGAAGAAAGCTCAAACAATGGTTCGCTTCTTCTCCGTCAAAGGTTTTAATTATTGTATGATGATATTATTAAAATGGAATGGTAACCACGCGAACGTTCTTAAGTTACGTTAGCGGACTACTAGGGCGGCATGGTAAGTGAGGATGAAGTCACTGCAGTTGGAGCATCGTGTCAAATTCATTATAAATCAACCAGGATACCAGGAGCGTCTAGGTAGTGGTTAACTTGACACAGTTTATTGTTAGCAATAGCAATTTGTACAGGGCTGTAAAAATTAAGTAAATTATCCGACATAACGTAGCAACAACAAGAAAGGTAACGTACAAAAATTCAGTTATAATTTAATTTGACGGACGAATTTACTTGAGAGGGTATTTTAATGGCTTTGATGTGACAACTCGTCTAAGAGATGAGATAATAAGATTTTTGAAATGTTCCTTCGATAATTGAAATGAAATAAAGAATGGAATAAACAATGAAGTATTTATTTGTTGTGACTATAAAGGGAAGATGAGGTATATTAAATTTTAATATTTGAAAAATTTATATGTCAAAGGTATTTTTCAAGGGTCGTGTTCGTTAAAAGATACTTTTAAAAGCTATTTGTTTTAATGTAACGCTGATTATCATCATTATCATTCCAGCCATTATTCGTCCACTGCTGGACATAGACCTTTCTTCATAAGCTGCCATATGGAATGGTGAATTTGCGGTCGTCACTCCATCTGGCGGGGGGTCGGCCTACACTGCGTTTGCCCATACAGAGTCGCCACGCAAGAAGTTTTCTCCCTCAGAACGCTGAATAACATTATTAAAATTTTGATTACGTGATAGACTTTTTATGTGCTTTTATTTGAAAGTGTATAATTTTTATCACATTTCTTTGCGTAATGAGGTGTCCGGTTCAATTCTTGATCAGACCAAGTTTATAGGACATAACTTTTCTAAATTGGCTCAGATCTGAATAAAGTTCCCGTTGTTCGTTGTTTGGAATCGTAGTAGGTAGATCAGGCGATTAGTTTGTTTTTACTTTTTTGATTGTGTAAAAAAATTTCGCATTTGGGCGTTTTCTTTTTTCCATCTGTCAATATATCATGCTTATTTTTTATTTTATATTTGTAATAAATTTGTTAATGTCGAATTTAATTCCAAATTTTATATAAATTGCTTGAACTTCGATCCATTTTAAACGTCATTTTTAATGATAAATAAATAATCAACAAAATCAGATTTATATAAATACAAATTTATATATTATTTTGCGACTCGCCCCGGTTTCGCCTGTTTTTTTTTTTAATAAAATATATACCATGTTATTCTCTGATAATGTAGCTGTCTATAGGTGAAAGAATTTTTAAAATCGGATCAATATTTTTGAGTTTATTCATTAGTAATTAATATATATATGGTATTAATACGTGAAGCAAAAACTTTGTACCCATTTTTACTAAAATTGCGCGGACGGAGGAGTATGAAATTTCGTACACTTATAGTTTAAACAGAGAAGGTATCTAGAAATAATACTTTTGTAAATAAAAAAAAAATATTACACACACCAGTATGTATTTGACACACGCACACACACATATATACACTTTTGTTTATTGTTAAAGTCTGTTATTAAATTGAGAATAAATTAATATTGTTTCTCCTTAATATTACTTGTCTATAGTGTTACTGAATGTCAAACATAACCATAATATATTCATTTATTACAATATATGTATATAATGATCGAATTTCAAACACTAGTATAAGACCACTAGTATTAGATTAAATACATAAGAAAACTTTACGATAAAACATTACCAGATGGAGAGTTTGTACAAAAGTCGATTGCTTCGGCATCTCTGTCCCATTCGTGTTTCAACCGTGAAGCAGTTGTGTTTGCATGGCTGTGTTTCGGTTTGAAGGGTGGGATATGGCGTGATTTTACAGGGTACAGAGGAATAACACCTGAGTTCTCAGGAATGGCAACGTATCATGGGTATGGGTATCATGGGCAAAACAGTATACTCTGTTATGTCCATGGTACTTACTGTTCATGTCTATAGGCTACGGTTATTATTTTCCATCAGGTGGGCCGTTAGCTTGTTTGCCATTCTAAGTTGTATAAAAAAAAACATTATTTAATTACATTCTATTATTCCATTATTGTTATTTCATTTTATAATACAAGTAATATTAACAAAGAAAACTATTTAATAATATAAAAATCTTGCTAAGTTCGCTTGCTTTATCTTAGTCCAGCAGTTAGTTACACGTCTACTCTATGTACGGGCAACATCGCCCAGGTGCTCCCTCTGTCGGGCGTTGCCTTTACGCGTACAAGTTCTTTTAAAGAAATTTATTTCATTTATTTATTTGGGTAGACACACAGTTATCTTTACTAATATTACTATTTCCAATTTTTTTTTTAATATTTAAGGGTATTGCGATTGATCACGATCTCACCCGAAAGCGATTTGGTCCAAAATGGAGTACGCGAACCTACGAATAACCTATTCACATTTGCCACATAATTCTGTACTCAATTATTCTCCACTAGCGACCCGTCCCGGTGTCGCACGGGTGGACATTTTTACATTTTAAAAAGTGCCCATTAAGGCTGCACACGCGACGGTAGCTTAAAAATGGAATAACTTCTCCCGTTTTCCCAACATTTCCCTTCACTGCTCTGCTCCTATTGATCGTAGCGTGATGAAAAGTATACTATAACCTGCCCAGGAGTATAAAGAATAATTGTACCAAGTTTTGTTAAAATCCGTCGAGCAGTTTTTGTTTCTATAACGAATATACAGACAGACAAAATTTTACTGATTACATTTTTGGCATCAGTATCCAACCCCTGATAGTTATTTTGGAAATATATTTCATGTACAGTATTCACCTCTCTACAGATTTATTATAAGTATAGATGAGGTCTCTTCTTTCTTCTAATGTTTAAACTATTGATAATATTTGTCCTCATCTGTCTTATGTATTTATTTAAATATAATGTTATATGTACATTTGCATACATAAAAATATGTCTACAGGGCGGACTTAATTCCTAATGACATTCTCTACCAGTAGACCGTTACGTTAAAGAGAGAGAGAGAGTAAATGGCGGTGTATTAATGGGAGACTTTGTACAAAAGTCGATTGCTTTGGTACCTCTGTCCCAGTTGTGTTTGTATAGCTATGTTTCAGTTTGAAGGGTGGGATATGGCGTGAATTTACAGGGTGCAGAGGAATAACACAGGAGAGCACAGTGAGTCCTCAGGCATGGCAAGGCATGGGGGGTATCATGGGCGAAACAGTATATTCTGTTATGTCCATGGTACTGCTAATGTCTATAGGCGACGGTTACCACTTTCCATCAGGTGGGCCGTAAGCTTGTTTGCCATTCTAAGTAGTATAAAAAATATGTATAATAATTAATGTGACACAGTATGTATGGTACGGGAGAAAAGGGATTGTTAGTAATGGAAACTGAAAATCCCATTGCTACCAGGTCGACCTTCTCGCGGTTCCCCCTGGAAACTATCATGGTTAATTTCTGATGAATTCGTCATGATGGGCTAACTGGCCTGTTTTCATTCTCATCTATCACCCTTCACTGGTGCTCCGCCAGCGTATCACGTTAGCGCAGGCGGGGTTACCATACTATTCTCACCCATCAAAAAAAAAATGTAATAATAAAAAAATTTAATAAAAAGCTTTAAAGTGGAACCACGACATATTCTCAGCGATGCATACATCCATGATCTTATGAGATCCGTGTACAAATTGCCTGCAGCTTTACAAACTTAGTGCTAAAATACGAAATAAGGATTCCTAACCCTTTCGCGTTTAACGGAATGACAGTCCCGCCCGTTATAGGCGATCCCCAATTAATGTGCATTGCGTAAAAGAAAAATAAAAAAGGAATAATGTAAAGAAAAAATGGTGTCCGCTCGGGTACAAGGGAATCACGGAAAGCAATTTCCTGCTTTTTTTGCCAGAAATCCCTCGGTCTTGACGTGGAGGCATTTTGAAAGCGTGATGTTCGAATCACTTCCATAGTTTAAGTCCGTGGGATTCGCATAACGGTTGTGTTCCAAATTATAAGAGTTTAGCTGGTTGAGTGCAGAATTGTTTGTATTGTTTTTTATTTTAATAGAAAATCTAGCCATAATGGTTTGATTCAATGTAAAATTATAAACTGTAAAGGTTTATAATTATATTTCTTTGCCAGAATATGCGACACGTATAATGCATGTAATATGTTTTTTATATAAAATGGATGGGATATGAAATATTATATGTATAAAAGTAATTAAAAAAATTAACTTTTTCGTACGGGGTTAAAAAGTTGTGTTAAAGAAGCTACATATTTAAAAGTTTGACCATGAAGATCTTTGATTATGAAATTTTGAGTGACAAAAAAGAACAAGATTTGAAGGGTGGGATATGGCGTGAATTTACTGGGTACAGAGGAATAACATCTGAGTCCTCAGGAATGGCAACGCATGGGGGGTATCGTGGGCGAAACAGTATACTCTGTGATGTCAATGGTACTGCTCATGTCTATAGGCGACGGCTACCATTTTCCATCAGGTGGGCCGTCAGCTTGTTTGCCATTCTAAGTTGTATAAAAAAGAACAAGACAGAGTAAAGCATGAGGTTTACATATATGATATTCTGCAATAAGGTGGCACCTAAATAATGGAATATTATTCTGGTTTTATTATTTACCAATTGTATTCCGCGACTTCACCTGCTCAAAGAGTCTATTCATGTACTAAATTTTATTTAAATTCGTTCAGTAGTTTTAGGTTAGAAAGAGTAATCAATATCCATCCATCGTTACAAACTTTCGGATTTATTTATATTAATAGGCTAGGATATCGTGCAAAAAATGCCATATTATGTAGCCCCGGTATAGAATGGGCCAGTTCTTCCTTTTTCGTGGGTAACGTAAGAGGTAACTAAAGGAAATTTAATAATTATTTGATTAGAATTATTTTGTTTAATTCGGCTGCCATTAGCATATGTGTGAATGCCAACATCAGAAAATTGATCAGCATTATTACTACCAGAAGTTCCACTACCTTCTATATTAGCCATCAATCTCCGACTGCCGTTTTGTTCACGTACGTTATGCGACATGTGTTTGACCTTTAATCGAGGCATCTTCAGACAAATTATTGGATAGCTGCTAACCGTTTGGCGCCAAAACTACAAATTTATATTGGACGAGAGATGAGCAGTAGCGTTCCACTTAAAACACTACCAAATTCTAATTCTGATTGCAATATTTCTTAATCGCTATATCTTATGCCTTGGACCAGATCTTAACTTAGGGTTTAATTGAGTGTTCCGAGATGGCATCGCTTTACCATTTCGTATTTACGATTCTAATATTCCCGATGGTATAGCTTTTTTAAATATATAAGTAATTACTTGATGACCTCGCTAGTACAACCGTTAAGTACCTATATCGTAAAAGTAAACAGTAAACTTAACTGCTTATAACTGTTGTTTTGTCTGTCACAACAGACTAGCATAGGGTTCTTCAAAAAAGGTGTAATAAAAATTCTTAAGGGTCGACAACGTACACGTGACAACCCTGGTGTTACAGGTATTCATAGGCTATTGTAATCCAGTTTTATCGTCAGGCAGGCCGTATGCTTCTTTGCAACTGTAGTAGTATAAAAAAAAGACAATAAAAATGTAAACAGCCGAATAATTTTTTATGCCAGGTTGTCTGTAAGAGATTGCTTTTAATGACAAGGCCGCCTTTTGTATATGCACATTCTGTATAAATACTCCTTGTATACATCTCTACTGTGCGCAATAAAGAGTTTATTATTATTATTATGAATTGGCCAGACCATGAGACAAAAATCTATCAATTTGATGTTTCGATTTGCTAATAATTTATGAGTCTTTGTGTGTTAATTTAAAAAATGCTTTATTATCTTTTTGTTAAGCTTGAAATTGAAACTACCTACATTCATACATATTACATTTAGACACGCTTTTGTCGAATTACACCTAAACATATACTGAACTAGGTGTTGATTTTTTCGAAATTTCTACTATTTTGCAGTAAGACAGTTAATGACTAAAAGTCAATGATGATGGTACATCGTTACGCTGATACATTCCATTATGACGTTCAATCATCCTTCCCTTTGTTTGAGCGTAATCATGGAATCGCATAAAGTCATTGCAGTTTACAGCTGTTTTACAGTCCCAGGGGTATAAATGTCGGAGCCAAGTGTCCATAAAACTTCAGCTATTATTATCCTACACTCTGAAAGGCAGTTCCATCTTTCTTAAATTAAAAAATAAACAATTTTTCTTCTGTCGAACGTTTGTCTTAAATATCTATGTACGAGTAAGTCTTTATTTGGATCTTACTAAATAATTTATTAAATGAGAGAGATAAGTTGATTGTTTAACAATTTCAAATTCATGAATATAATCACAGAGACATCAGAAATGGTAACGCATGAGGTGGTAGATACAGTATACTCTGTTATATCCATGGTACTATTCATGTCTGGAAGTGATGATTATAACTGTCCAACAGGTGGATTGAGGGGGGGGGGTAAGGAATTGTTAGTAATGTGGACTTATGGCCCTATTGTTAGCAAGCCCTGTCAGATTGACCTCCACACGGTTCCCCCTGGAAACCATTGTGATTAATACTTCTTGCATTCATCACGATGGGCCAACTGACCTGCTTACATACTCATCTATCATCTCTCACTGGTGCCCCGCCAATGTATACCGATAGCGCAGGCGGGGTCGCCATTTCATTATCATTCATTAAAAAAAACAGGTGGGTTGTCAGCTTGTTTATTTTTTTTTATACAACTTAGAATGGCAAACAAGCTGACGTCCCACCTGATGGGAAGTGGTAACCGTCGCCTATAGACATGAGCAGTACCATGGACATAATAAAGTATACTGTTTCGTCCATGATACTCCTTTCGCTATGAGTATATTCCTTTTTAAAAGGTTGGCAATACACCTGTAATTATATCGATGTTACGGGTGTCCATGAGCAGCGATATTCACTTACCATCAGGTGAGCCCCATGCTCGTTTGTCCTGTGTTATAAAAAAAATTAAGTCGTTTCAAGGTTAATAAAAAATCAAACATTAGTGTGCCCTCATACGCGAGATATACAGGCTGATGTTGGAGCGACGAAATGAAATTGTTCACCGCGACGTTAGCACCTGGCCGGAAACCGATTAAAATGATAAAGCGATGTGCGGATTTGAGCCACGGATAAAGTATTACATGAAGTGCCTCATAGTAAAATAACGGTTACTTTTTATAAACTTAACAAAAACGAATTTAGCAAAATTTGCAAAAAAGTACTCGAAAATAGAGTACTCGTAAACGTTTCGTCTGTTTCCAATTAGGGTAGACGAAAAATGTCAAATGCTCCGATGCAAACAGACAGATCTCTTTCGCTTCCTACACATTCATTAATGTATTTACACGCTCGCCAGTTACGGGTACTTTTAATTTAGCCGTTTTTCAACATGTCGCCTATTTGGCCACCATACATCTGTGTAGAGCGGGCCCTACTGACATCTCCATTTATTCGTGCTCGATAAATCTCTTTTGTAATTCTTCTTTCTTCCATCCTCTTCAAATGACAAAATCGACTCAACTATAAGTATTGTCTCCCATGAAATGGAATTTAAATAAATAAAAAAATATATTAAGTTTTGCACACATGTGCACACATGTACATGCACAGACACGTATATATGCGCACGCACACGCGTTCAGGCACACAAGTGCCCAAGAACACATGTACAAATATGCACGCGTGCTCACCCATACTAATTCACATGCGTACACACGTATACACATACACACAAACTTAGTATTTTATGGATTACGACGTATAAAAATATTTAACAAATACCGCTTCCAGCGACATATTGGACGCTGTAGTCACATTGGATTTAATCTTTCATTCCGGTTGTATTCCCGGTTGAAATTTTTCAACCGTCGCGTGTCGCGTCAGTATGACAAATGTTTTTAGAGCATCCTGTATGTGCGAACAAATTACGATCTGTTCCGCTCTTTTTAATTGGCCGAGAAATATTGAGTTTGTCATAGAATAAGGTATAGATTTTTATATTTATATTTAACATTTTTAATATATTTATAATGACAATAAAGCTGATTGACCCTCTGATGGAAAGTGATAGCCGTTGCTTACAGACATGTACAGCACCATAAATATCACAGAATGTACTGTAATTCCCATATACCTCATGCGTTGCCATTCTTAAGGAGTATGGTTTTATGCCTCCGTACCCTGCAATTCCACTGCCATATTCCATTTTAATCTGCCGTTAAAATGACGATGTCGACGATGATCTGTACATAGAATTTTTTTATGCAACTTAGAATGACAAACAAGCTGACGGGCCACCTGATGGAAAGTAGTAACCGTCGCCTACAGACATGAGCAGTACCATGGACATAACAGAGTATGCTGTTCCGCCCAAGACACCCTCTATGCGCTGCCATTCTTGAGGACTCAGGTGTTATTCTTCTGTACCCTGTAAATTCACTGTCATATCCTATCCTACAAACCGAAACACAGCCATACAAACACAACTGCTTCACGGTACAAACATGAATGGGACAGAGATGCCCAAGCAAACGACTTTTGTACAAAATCTCCCTCTGGTATATTCAGAAAAAAATATATGATGAGCCTTAATAAAGCAATAGAAGACAAGACAATTACTTTCAGAAATTTTATCTGTCTGTCTATTTGTTCCGGCATCTCACGAAAAGTACCTCACCAAATTACATGGGGGTTTCACAGTAATATTCTTGAAGGTCTAACCTTAAAGTCTGGTATAAGTTTTGTCTTATTAGATACATAGCATATATCTAGAAGTAGCCTATTTAATTGGTTTTCCTATTTCTGAATTCCACCTGTACGAAGTAGCGTGGAAAAGGCTAGCATTTGATAAATTATAACGTTTTCAGTACAAAACTCCACTCAATTATACATTATGTACACAAATCGTTTGATCCTGTTTGTATATCATTAGTGACGAGAGGCCGGAATTTTGTTTTTTTTTTTATTTATTTATTTAATTAATGTTCAGAGAGAAGGAGCGTAGATCATTACTCGCTCTCAAACAGACTGAAGCGCTCGCAACCTAGTTGCTTCTATCGATTGGTGTCGATCAATGAGAACAGATTGAATTAATATACTTGTATAATTGTCGCATGAACACGGAATAGAATGGACATTCTAGGCGACTAAGGGAACTTAATAGCCAAAGGATAGGCAGCAGGGTCCCTCTTAAAACATCACCAAAGCCTAACTGCGGTTGCAAATCAGCCTGAAAAGAGAGTCAACTACCGTCATACTCGATTCGCTGAAATTGCGTAGAGATGTTGCATATCTGTGCATCTTCTATCTAATTTATCATGAGGAGTGCTCTGAGGAGTTGTTCGGATTGATGCTTGCTGCTGATTTTCACCACCGTACAACCCGCCATAAACTAAAGTTTCATCGCAACCATCTGGAAGAGTGTCTGTCTTCCATTCTTCTTCTTCTTTTCGTTCTTCCACTTTCTTCCCCGCACAACCACTTTTTTGGAATCCACTTCCAGCAACAGTATTTCCGAACCGATACCACATCTTAACCTTCAAGAAAAAAGCATATTCCTTTTTAAAAGGCCGGCAGCATACCTGCAATGCCTCGTTTATACCATGAAGATAGCAGGTAGGTAGAAGGTAGGAACAAGCATACAACCCATTTGGTGTGAACGCACTTTAGCCTATGGACGCTGGCAATACTAGGGATGTCACATGCGCGTTGTCAATTTTGAAGAAAACTTAAGAAGCCCTATTTGAAAGACTCTATGCTATAATCTCTAGAGAAAATACGATAGGGACTTCATTTCACAGTTTAAGCCTGAGAGGAAACCATTAAGTAAGAACTGACCTAATTCAGCACGCTCCCTTAATTCACTCAGTACGGTTATTAAATAATATTATGAACATCATTGATATATTTAGTAGTAGCCCGCCAAAGATATTAGAAGCGGCTCAGAAATATCTAGACTCAGGGTTAAATACATTTATTATAACGTTGTATGTTAGCACACTAGGTTTATAACATTGATTTGGCTTTTGCTGTTATAATGTTGTAATTATTTTTAATGAATAAATAAATAAATAAATAAAATGTTTAAACCACTCTGTACGCGGCCATTTAGTTACTAACATATTAAATTCTCTGTCAATGATGAGAGTTGCGATGGTAAGAAAGGTTTAAAATGATTAAAATTTATTAAGCTAGGTTGTCTGTAAGAGATTGCCCTAGATAAGACCGCCTTTGTACCTTTATATATATATATTTCGATCTATACTTCACGCTACTGTATTTCAGTTGAATTGTTTATATGTCATTGTTTATTTTTATGTTTTTGTTGCAATAAAGAGTTAAATAAATGAATCAGCAATTTTCGACTTCCCATGGAATTGGCTGTCAGTATGTTACTCTATGTATTTTTTTTATACTGGCATCATAGATATATTAGATGTTGCAAGAATAAATATAAATAGTTGGTCATGCATAACAGCTTTCTCTCCCTAACAGAAAGGCTTCACCGTAGTCTCGTCACGCGTGTGTCTGGTCTCCACGCGTACTGTACGCATATAAATGACCGGAGGTTTATTATACAAATCTGTCCAAAATTTCAGAACGACGCTCGATTTAGGATTTTTTTTTTAAATATGAAATGGTAAACGATGAATAAAATAAAATTCTGTTTAAAAAAAAAAAAACGTTCATGCTCTCTTTACTTTATTTAAGTAGTAAGAACTTTATATTATTCTCATTTTCGTGTACAACATAGTATATTTTATATATGTGTAAGTATATATGTTACTTATATATATCTATTCGTTTATAAATGTAATTTTAGTATGTATATACTTAAATAATTACTAGTACCGTATTCGAGTACGCTCACACTTCCCTACAGTTGACACATAAATGTATTAACGAATAAATAAATAAAATAAATGCTTCTGTAATGGTGCAATTTCTATCGTTGTGACCCTTTCCAGGAAAAAGGCATTGTAATTGTAAATTTTTTTTATTTATTTATCATTTATTTAAAAAACTTTATTGACCAGAAGAAAATATGGTACAAAAGGCGGATTTAATGCTCGTAGCGTTCTCTTCAATCAATCAACCTTTGGGATGAACTGTGACTCATGTTTATTGGTAGTCTTCGTGAATTAAATTTTAAATTATTTAAGACTTAACTCATTAATGTCATCTTTAAAACAAAACTTAAGGACTTTTATTTGGGCAAGTTGTCATTTTCTTAATTTGTTTATTTGTCTGATTAGCACACTTATTTCTTCAGATATCTAAAAATTTTATAACTTTGTGTTTCACGTATAGATATAGACGTATAGATGTATACTACTCACATGTCTACGTGAATACCGCACTCGTTTAAAGTGGCTCCCAATTAGACATCGTCATGAGACACATGTCCTAGCGGTCCTATATAATATCCTTAATAATCCCAATTCTCCTTCCTACCTTCGTTCCCGGTTCCAATTATTACCTCCTCCTTCCAGACCTAGACGTCTTTGTCTGAACCAGTCCAGGGTACTGAAGCTTCCCTGCTGTAAAACCCATTTTATGGGTAACTCATTTGCATATCGTGCTGTACAGCTGTGGAATAAACTTCCCGTGAATATTCAGAATAGCCCGTCTAGCAGTTCCTTCAAAAAAAGATTAAAATCATTTTATCTTTCCAATTTAATTTAAATATAAAAATGATTAGAAGACTGTCATCATTGTGTTCTCTTGTATTTGATATTTATATGTTGTATTTAACGTGTGTATGTATGTGTGTATATGTATGTGTATGTGTATATGTATATATATGTGTATGTGTATGTATGTATATATGTGAATGCATGTGTGTATATATATAATTATTTATAATTTATGTAAATATTTATTTAAATTTCTGTCTTGCACTACTACTGCCCACTCACTACTTCCTATGCCACTGCGTTAGGTTGACTGGAAGAGATCTCTTTTAGAGATAAGTTCGCCTTTGCTAACATTGTTATTAACTTATTGTTGTTACTGTATGTTTTTTGTGCAATAAAGAATATATATATATATTTTTATGTATTTGTGTAGGTGTTTATATGCATGTGTGTATATATATAATAGTATATAAGTTATTATATAAATAAGTAGGGATATATAATTTAAATAAATTTCATCGTGCCTCCGATCAAACTGTTTATAATTACTCCTCTCCATCCAAAGGTTGCCTGGAAGAGATCGCTTTTAGCGATAAGGTCGCCCATTGTTTTCTCATTGTGATTATTTCTTGTGATTGTTTATATTTATAATAAGTTTCCTACTGTAATCTTTTGGAGAAAACAATAAAGAGTATCTATCTATATAAATATATATGTAATAATTATTTATTATTGAAATATAACTTGATGACTTTCTAAGATATCCTGGATAGAGCTAACTACAAGGGACTAGATATTATTACACAATAAAAGCAAAACCAATTATTTTGATATAAAAACTACTAAACTGATTTTGATAAAATCACTATGACACCAAAATGAAAGAATAAATTAGAATTTTTCAAATCAAAAACAAAGAAATACAATCGAATTGGGAATCTCCTTCTTTTTTTGATGTCGTTTGAAAATGGATTATTTTTATCCCCAAGGATGAATGAAGAAAAACTATATGAAAAATGACTTACTATATATTTATATAATAAATAAATGTTACTACTATAAGGTGGGCCTTTTTTTTAATGGGTGAAAATGGAATAGTAACCCCGCCCGCGT
Source organism: Galleria mellonella (assembly GCF_026898425.1). Taxonomy (NCBI): domain Eukaryota; kingdom Metazoa; phylum Arthropoda; class Insecta; order Lepidoptera; family Pyralidae; genus Galleria; species Galleria mellonella. Next base: position 1,633,950 of record NW_026441978.1, read on the forward strand.
TATCGGTATACACCGACGAGGCACCAGTGGAAGATGATAGGTGAGAATGAATGCAGGTCAGTTGGTCCACCATGATGAATTTTATAAGAATTAAACATGACGGTTATTAGGGGAATCCGCGTGGAGGTCGACCTGGAAGCGTATATTGCTAGCAATGGGGGCTATTTGTCTTCATTACTAACAATCCCTTTCTTCCTACTATGAAGTGGGTGGTGGGAAGTAGCTTCTTTGCTTTACGAAGACGTATATAAATATATATATTTTTTTCATTTCTACCTTCAAGGTTTCTCAAATTAGGGAATGACCTTGACTAGTGTGTCCACTCACAGGTCACGACCTCACCCCGTCCTAATAGGCAGTCCGCTCACGTCGTCGTATGGCCCTCCGCCTGTGTACCACGGCACTGATTTCTAAACTGCTCACCACCTCGAATTATTAAGTTACAAAATACTAATCCCTTAGTTTTAACACTAAATACGAATACCTAAATGTATTCGGTTGGTATTCTATTATAGTAGTTAAATTATAAAATTAAATATCAAAGTTTATAAATGAAATTTTGTACCTACATTCTATCTCCTAAATTAATACAATATAACAATTTTTATCTAAACTCATATCGTCATAGTCGTAGAATACTGACGGATCTTTATATGTAATCTTTGTCAGATCCGTCAGTATTCTACGACTATGACGATATGGGGGAAAACGCGGGGCATAACTAGTCTAAACTAATTAACTAATTAATAACTATTGGATTTCTTTGTTATTTTTTTCTCGTATATATGTTTGTGAATTTGTATATCTCGACAGTTGAGGTTGATCATAGATGACTTATCTTGTTTTATCATCCATTGTTATGTATCCTTACTTGTTACTTTATAACGCTTTAATGACTTAACAGTGAATTTACTGGGTACAGAGGAATAACACCTGAGTCCTCAGGAATGGCAACGCATGGCGGGTATCATGGGCGAAACAGTATACTCTGTTATGTCCATGATACTGCTTATGTTTATAGGCGACGGTTACCACTTTCCATCAGGTGGGCCGTCAGCTTGTTTGTCATTCTAAGTTGTATAAAAAAAAACTAATTACTTTGAAATTTGGTATACAAGAATTATATGGGATGAAGAAGGATATAGAGTACTTTTTATCCCGGTAAGTAAACATATCCCGGGCACGTGCACGAGGTCACGGGTAAAAGTTAGTCTAAGTATAAATTTAATACCGATTGTTAAAGATAGTTGTTATTGACACTTTGTTTGCACAATAAGAAGTAAATGCAAACTATTATATTAACAATAGGAAAATGCGATCAAAAGCGACAGACGCCATAATATTTGCTCGCCTGACCAAATTGTTTACTCAGTTGGTTGATATTGAGATTATATAGATAAAGCATCATGTGTTAAAAACGTGACAACTGTCAGTCAGTCAGACGTCATATTAGCTGTCAAAAGGATTTTTTTTTAATTAAATAAACACATTTATTTTTTAGTGTTGCAAGTTTCAAATCGGGAAAATTTTTAAATAACAATTGGGAACTATTTTTCTGATACGATATAAATATAAATATACAAATGTATATATCGCTTACAAATTAATATACATGTATTAATAAAAACGGCGGCTATTTTCAATATTTAAAGAAAAATTGTATAATTTTTGTTTATTAATTTATTCTTAAAATATATTTTTTCCATATATTGAGTAATCAATTAACATAATGGTAGCCCTATTTGCGGGGCATGGATAAAAAAGTTGGATCTGTTTTAAGCGAATGAATGAATGATAACTTTATTTATTTAAATACATTACAAGTATATAATGTTAAACACAGTCTCTCTGTATTCAACTGTATGAGTGCAAATAATAAATTTGCAACTTGTTCTTAAAATTTTAAATTAAACTACTGTTCAAGTGAGTAAAAACATTTCTTAGAAAGCCAATTAATTGTAATGTTTCTCATTAAATAAGCATGTAACTAGTGTGTATGGAGATACTCTATCTATATAATCTAAGGTCTGGTATTTGGCGAGTTGCTAGCGAAAATATGAGACGATCCAGGGGTAATATATAGGAAATATATATTGGCAGAAATTGTTTTGCGAAGCAGATAAATATGTCCCATCGTTGGAAGCTGGGACATCGATCAAAAATCTTCTAGTCACGCTGAGAGAAAATCTATCTTGGATAGATATGTCGGCAGAACTACGAATTTATATGGAGAAGGCATTAAGATTATTACGTGTTTTTTTTTTTAAAGTTATTTGGATTTAGTTACTATTACCTTACTTGATGTATCAAATGGATTTATGTATGAAAAACAAGAATATCAATCAATAGGGGAAAATGAGGTATAATGATCCCCTTAAGGGAAAAATTTAACTGTGGCTAAAGTTGAAGGCAAAGTCGCAAGATTTCTATTGTTGGAGATAGTGAATTTATTTAACTTTGTAACTGCATACTTATCTTTTATTATATGTATGTAATTCTTTTGTATTAGAGGTTTTTGTTAAAGTTTAGTAAAGGATCATTTTATACACGCCTATGTATAAAATAAATACATATAATAAAATCATAAGTGGTCGTTGTCTGTACATGGAAGATATATAAGAAAAACTATTATAGGGGGCTTTAGAACGCAAGAGAACCCAAAACAATTATTTTTAGAATTTTTGTCTGTCTGTATCTCTGTTTGTGCGCGCTAATTTCAGAAACAGATTAACCGATTTGAATGCGGTTTTCACTAATGCATTGCGGTTTACTCCACTTAACATTTAGGAATCGCGTGTAAAAAAGTAACTAGTCTTTTACCCGCTATTTCGTATGCGTGGATTTCAGAAGTAGAAAAAGTGACGACATAGACTACCTCTAAATGGCATATCAAGATGAAACACATGAGATTTTAAATTAACCTTTCAGAAACACAACTGTGATAACTTCATCGAATTTGGTGTAGTAGTTTTTTCCTGACACCGGAACAAAGATACAAACCGACAGATTAACAAAATTGCTACAAAATATTGTTTTGGCATTTATTGGTCTTATTAAAACCCTTCATATTAAAAGCTGATGGCCCACTTGATGGAAAGTGGTAACCGTCGCCTATAGACATGAGCAGTACCATGGACATAACAGAGAATACAGTTTCGCCCATGATATCTCCCATGCGTTGCCATTCCTGAGGACTCAAGTGTTATTCCTCTGTACCCTGTAAATTCACTGCCATATCCCACCCTTTAAACTGAGACACAGTCATGCAAACACAACTGCTTCACGGTAGAAACACGAATAGGACAGATGTGTCCAAGCAAATGACTTTTGTACAAAGTCTTCTGGTAAAGTCAGTTCAGTAATGCAAAAATTGCTGTTCTTTTCTGAGCAGAGTTAACATCGTGTGTAATAATGCCATATCTAAATTTAATTTCTCACTTCTTAGTTCCGCCTTCGTCGTATAAGTCGCTTGAGCGGATTACCGCATCGATGCGCGATTTATGTCACCGCAGTTAACGACTAGTCGTGCTATCAGCTCTTACTATATAGATATGTGCTTTCCAATTTTTATTTAATGTAGATATCTTAAAGTAAAAGCTGAATATTTACAAAATTGATAGATAGATAGATAGATAATTTATTTACTTACAGCACACAAATTACAATAAAAAAAAAAAAAACATACACATAATACACAGCAAAAGAGATAAAAGAATGAAAATAAAGAAGCAACAAAACAAAAAAAAAAACTAAATATATAAACCAACAAGTGTGCCATAGTAATACAAAATGGCCACAACTCAGCTTTTTGTTTTGTCCTAAAAAGAGCAAAACACTGATATTCTGTTGTGGCCAAAAGTGAGCCGCGAAATACTACTGAAAAAAATAATAAAAAAAAAGAAAGAAGATATATTTAATGTAGATATCTTGAAGTAAAAGCTGAGTATTTACAAAATTGATGTATCTAGGATATACATATATTGAAATGAGAATATCTGTAAAATAACTAAAATTACTGACATAGTTCGAAAGATAAGTAACCTGAATTGGTAATGGCTCACATAGCTCGAAGAACCTATCACCGATGACGAACAAAGATTCTTGAATCCCATTAGATGGGAGTGACTACCTCATATGTGTTGTAAGAATAAGTGAATGCAGGTGTTTCAAGATCATTCGTTATGGCAGTCTATGGGGGAGACTTATATTCAGTAGTGTAACATAGATAATGACTGAGATGATGATATATTTAAATATCTTGTAACTTAAGTTGAGAGCCTTACATTGCGTTATAATTTCGCTCATTTTTTGTTTAAACTAATTTAAGTAGCGAGAATTCTGATTCTATTACTGAATACAATATATAATTAAATCTTAACATGTTGATGTCTCCTGTATGGTACTTTTTTTTTTTTTTTTTTTTTACAACTCTCCTAGTACATTAGTACATTACAAGTCAACTCTATAGCAGGAGTGGAGGCTATTCCCATTGCTAGCAATAGCAATTTCTATCAGATCGACCTCCACGTGAACCCTAAAAACCATCGTGGTTTATTTTTAGGTGTTTTTGCATTTATTTTTTATTTTTTTATGCAACTTAGAATGGCAAACAAGCTGACGACCCACCTACTGGGAAGTGGTAATCGTCGCCTATAGGCATGAGCAGTGCCATGGACTATATCTATCCTTTTCCATTCCTTTTAGTACTTGTATACCAAATTTCATAGTGATTGGTTGCGCCGTTAAGACGTTATGAAGAAATAAACAAAGAAACTCACTTTCACATTTATAATGCTAAGACAGGTTGCCTGCTCTCAGTTATCCAAAATTTAGGGTTGCCTTACTTCCCTAAATATTAGATCAAACTCCGCCCTTAACAAATGGAATATAAGCAGAACAAATTTTCACACACTGATAAGCTGAGGAACACCCAAAAACACATTTACAACATGCAAGCCCGAGCGAGCAAGTGTACGCAACTGCAATCTAATTCCAGCTAGATAGCCGCAACGACAAATAGCCGTCCCGGATTCGCGTTATCGCATCACCCTCGCTCCCGGGAATCCCGCGGGACGCACAACACTTATTCCCGCTTATCCAGTTGCCCGTTAAACCCTCTGTCAGAACTGTTAGACCACAGTTTAATGTGGAAGTTGACGGTTTCGATGCAAATAAAGTACGTTTGTTGTTAATGATTAATTTAATGAGTTTGCGGCCTGTTTAAACGATTCCGTTTATGAATGTTAAAGATTGTGTTTGTGATGAATGTGGAAAATATTGTTTTGTTGTTTTCATATTAATTCTATTGTGATACATATTTTTTATTTTTTTTTATTTTATCTTTATTTGGTCTCCTAGCAATTGTTACATTGATAAGATTTAATATTAAAATCACTGTCTATTTATACTTAGTGTACAATCATTTTAAAGGAAACACAGCGTGCTAATTAACAAATAAACAATAATACGATATAACAAACTCTTGAGGTATTTGACATAGGTATAGGTATACCTATATATAATGTTATATGGACTATATAAAAAGGACTCTCTGTACAAAAGCATATTATAAATTAAATGACTATTTAAATGACAAAACTGCATGGATTTGAATTTTGTATTAATGTGAATTGTATTGTAAATGTAATTATTGTATTTTTTTTTTTAAATCAGTATTATTTTATATAGTAATTATTATAATTATAAATTGACGTATCATAAGAATCTGTAACAAATGTATATGAATAAAGATGATTGATTGATTGATTGATATCATTGTCAGTCAGTTACTGTTTTAAAGAATTCTTTGATGTTAGTAAACTCTTATAAAATGTAAAACTATATAAAACGTTCTCTTACTGAGTAAGTTACAAAGAGTTTAAAACGCAGAAATGTATTATATTTTCAATATTTTGTTCGGATGTATTTAATATATATATATATATATATAAGTCACGAGTAAATTCCAGTATTTAAGTATTTATACATTTTTATAAAGTACGGTTATATACGAGTATATATAAAGAAAATGTTATACCATTATCGCTCTTTCCTTTCATTTTCTCTAGTAATGTGATCTTTTTGCGGGATAAAAGTATCTGATCTAGCAATCAGTAACTCGAAATCTCTGAGATAGAGCTCTATTTTTTGATCGTAAACTCCTGTAGCATAATAGACACGTTTACTTTCTGATCTGTGCGGTAAAGTACTTTTATAACAATATAATTTACAGGGTACAGAGGAATAACACTTGAGCCCTCAGGAATGGCAACGCATGGGAGGTATCAATGGCTAAACAGTATACTCTGTTATGTCCACGGTACTGCTCATGTCTATAGGCGACGGTTACAACTTTCCATCAGGTGGGTTTTTTTAATTGGTGCAAATGGCATGGTAACACCGCCTGCGCTATCGGTATACACTGGCGGGGCACCAGTGAAAGGTGATAAGTGAGGATAAAAAAAGCAGATCAGTTAGCCCATTGTGATGAATTCAACGATAAATTAGTCACGATAGTTTTTAGGGGGAACTGAGTGGAGGTCGACTTGATAGGGTATATTGGTAGCAATGGGGATTAACCTCCCAATTACTGACAATCCCTTCCCCCATCCATCTGGTGGGCTGTCAGCTTGTTTGCCATTCTAAGTAGCATAAAAAATCCCGACAGTGTATTTAAAGATATAATATTTACTAGATCCAGGTCAAATCGAAATTAGGTGTTTTGATAAACATCACTATTAGACATACGGAACCCCAAAACAAGAAGAGTGGCCAATAATAACCCACGTTGGGCTCGTTAACCTTGTCGGGTCACGGAGCAGTCGGCCAATCAGCGCGGCCCACAGCAAATTGCTCCATTACGCGTCAGCAATATGGATGTCAAACATTGAACGAATCGGCCCGCTGGGGACAAAAGTCAGAATGGCTTTCTATTTCATATCGTATGTCTATACGGTTATATTATATACTAGCAACCCGTTCCGGCGTCGCACGGGTGGACATTTTTACATTTTAAAAAGTGGCCATTAAGGCTGCACACGCGACGGAAGCTTAAAAATGGAGTAATTTCTCCCGTTTTCCCAACATTTCCCTTCACTGCTCTGCTCCTATTGATCGTAGTGTGATGAAATGTATACTATAACCTGCCCAGGAATATGAAGAATAATTGTACCAAGTTTCGTTAAAATCCGTCGAGTAGTTTTTGTTTCTATAACGAACATACAGACAGACAGACAAAAATTTTGCTGATTGCATTTTTGGCATCAATATCGATCACTAATCACCCCCTGATAGTTATTTTGGAAATATATTTCGTGTACAGAATTGACCTCTCTACAGATTTATTATAAGTGTAGATATCAGATTTTGGCCGTGACTTTGTCTACATGACCGGAGTGAAAAGTAGCCTATGGTCTTTTGGATGGCTGAGTTTGTATGGCGCTATATTGCATCGGAGACCTCCACGTGGTCTCTCCTGGAAACCATCGTGCTGAATCCCAGGTGTATTAATCATGATGGGTTAATTGACCTAGCCTTTTCATTCTCACTTGTCATCCTTCACTGGGGCCCCGTCAGTGTATATTGTTAGCGTGGGTTAGGATTGCCATTCTATTATCAATTAAAAAAAAAATGACTCACAACGAATCCGTATCACTTGATGCAAAGTGATTACCGTCAATTATAGACATGTATTATTCGTACGATACTCGATACTGAATATCGGGATTTTTACCGACTTTAAAAAGAGGTGTTTATATGTTCCATTATATATATGTATATATATATATATTTTTATGCAATTTAGAATGGCAAACAAGCTAAGGGCCCACCTGATGGAAAGTGGTAACCGCCGCCTATAGACATGAGTAGTACCATTGACATCACAGAATATACTGTTTTGCCCATGATACCCTCCATGCGTTGCCATTCCTGAGGACTCAGATGTTATTCCTCTGTACCCTGTAAATTCACGCCATATCACACCCTTCAAACCGAAACACAGCCATGCAAACACAACTGCTTCGCGGTAGAAACAGGAACGGGGCAGATGTACCCAAGCAATCGACTTTTGTACAAAGTCTCCCAGTTTATTTTACCTGGGATAAAAAGTAGCCAAGCCCCTCTCTCTCTGACAAGACAAAATACAAATTGTTATTATTGTTTGTTTGTTTGTCTACAATTATAACTTTCATAAAAACAAAAACTTTCTTCGCTTTCCATGTTACCTATAAAGTACTAGGAGAACAGAATTATGTAAAAGATGTGTATAAAGGATGTTATGGATATTCCTTCTTTATAAAACTGCAAAATTTCAAGATTGGACAGCGGATGAATTTATAGAATTAGTTTTCTTGTTTTTAACCGACTTCAAAAAAGAGAAGGTTCTGAATTCGGTGTTTTTTTTATGCTTAGCAATCTTATCCTTTTGGAAGTCTTTTAAAAATATAGTGCCAAAAATGTAATGAAATTTTATGTCATGAAGACGGCAAACAAGCCCGTTCAATGGTAAACATTCACTTCAGTCTACGGACGCCTGCAAGACCAGCGGTGTCACGTTCGTGTTGCCAACCTTAAAAAAAAGAAACCTTTATGAGCCTATATGTACAATGCCCATACAATTTAAAACTATTGCACAGAGTAAAAAAAAATACCTATAATATTTTTATTTTGGCAATAAAAAGCTACTATCAAATTAATTGGATAAAATATTAATCCTTTGAAATGCTGACGAAATTTAATTTCGCGTCGGCCGCCGACTTTGAGTGACGTCAGCCTGTCATGGTTTCGTTGGTATATTTTTACTCAACTGCCAAATAAAAAGGAGTTACGTTTTTGGTTTTATGTATTTTATTTTCAACTTAGAATGGCTCACTTGCAAGCAACTTGCAAGTTGACGTCTCACTTAACAGTAAGTGGTAACTGTAACCAATAGAAAGAAAGGCACTATGAATATAACAACACAAATAGACGTCTATAGTACGTTTTTTGAGTCGCATATTCTTAAGGACTGCCGTGTTTTTGGGATGGGAAAACCGATGAGGAAGAAAGGTCCTTAAGTGGCGACCTCGTATAGGTAATTGTAGTGTAGGACGACCCCCCCTAAATGGGGTGACGACTTCAAATGCAATACAGGCAGTCAGTGTAAACACGTGGCTCAGGACCGTTCCTTATGCCAGTTTATGGGGTCGGTCTATGTCCAACAGTGGACGGATAATTAAATGATGATGATGATGATGAAGATATTTTTGTATTAATGCGTGAAAATAGATCATTAATTAGTCATTCGTAGTTTGGGTGCCGAACGGTTAACACAAGGCTCCGAGCAGCGATCTAATAATTTGCCTGAAGATGCCTAGTTTAGAGGTGAATATGTGTCGCAAAACGTGCGTGGACGAAATGGCAATCAGTGATTGTAGGCTAATATGGAAGGTTGTGAGACTTTTGGTAGTAATGGTGGTCAATCTTCGAGTGTTGACTGTCTATGAGTTTACGCTCGCGGGGTACTAGGGCGGGATGACTGGTGAAGAATAGTGAGTTGACCTCTCTTGACGATTTCACCAGGAATAGACCATAGCGACTTCCAGAGAATTACTAGCTATGGGCTGATAGTCCTCGTTAAGAATTCCCCCTCTAATATATAAAAGGATACCCCATTGTTGATTGTTGAAAATATGTTACGCTTCTCTTGTAGAATTACAATTTTTTGTTCTCAAAGTGAGTAGCGAATGAAGGAAGTTTGAGAACCTGTCTACACAGAATTAATGTCCCAAGATGTTTACATCAGTTATCTGGTGAGATTACATCGGCTTATTTATAACTGGGAAACTGTTTATCAAACCTTTAAACAGTAAATTCTTAGGGTTGTCGCGTGAATATTCATTAATTGAAAATTATTAACTTCCATTTAAGCCAATTTAGAGGCAAGTCAGTCAAAGTTACGGATTGAGGAGGATAAGACAAATATTTTGTAAAATAACTTGCATATAATAATAATTTTATTAACTGCCTCGGGGAAGAAAGCATTGTTAGTAACAGCGAGCAAATTTAGGTTTATTTCCACTTAGAAGGCTTATTGCTCTGACTACATCTTCACCTCTTATGCTTTCCTGGTATCTCGCTAGAGTCCCGTTTTTATTTACAAAACAAGTGCTTGAATCTGTGAATGCCGATTTTCGTGTTTCATTCAGATATTTCTTCCTATGTGGCAGATTTATCTTTTTTAAAATACAATTTTAAAACACATTATTTTTAATTAAATTAAAAAAAAAAAATTTTTACATTATACGGTTCTTTTTATTTTATTTATTTATTTACTCATTAGTACAAATATGTGTACATGGCGGACTTAATGCTAAAAGCATTCTCTCCCAGTCAACCATAGGGAAGTGTCAGAATACTCGAATGCGGTACTACTAATTATTGATATACATACATACTAGAATTACATATATAAACGAATAAATATATATAAATAACAAATATACTTACACATATATGACATATACTATATTATACACGAAATTGAGAATAATACAAAGTACTTACTGCTCGGATAAAAATAAAAAGTGTGCGTTAACGCTTTTTTTGAAAGATGGTTTTTTTTTTTTTTTTTTTACAACACAGGGGGCAAACGAGCATGCGGCTCACCTGATGGTAAGTGACTACCGCCGCCCATGGTCACCCACAACACCTACGGCATTGCAGGTGTGCTGCCGGCCTTTTAAAAAGGAATATGCTCTTTTCTTGAAGGTTATGTTGTCGTATCGGTTCGGAAATACTGCTGCTGGAAGTTGATTCCAAAGAGTGGTTGTGCGTGGAAGAAAGTGCCTTGAAAAACGCACGGTGGAGGACCGCCACTCGTCCAGATGGTTGGGATGAAATTTTAGTTTATGGCGGGTTGTACGATGGTGAAAATCTGCAGCAGGTATCAATCCGAACAATTCTTCAGAGCACTCCCCATGATAAATTCGGTAGAAGATGCACAGAGATGCAACATCTCTACGCAGTTTCAGTGGGTCGAGCCGGACAGTAAGACACCGATCGTCAACAATTCGAGCTGCCCGACTTTGAATGCGGTCTAACGGAAGGAGTTGGTACTGTGGCGCTCCTGCCCACAGGTGAGAACAGTATTCCATGTGTGGCCTCACTTGAGCTTTATACAGTTTCAGGCGGTTTTCTGGCGTGAAATACCGTCTCACCCTATTGAGCACCCCCAACTTTTTGGAAGCTATCTTAGCTTTTTCCTCCAGATGACCGCAAAACTGGACGTCGCTAGATATATCGACGCCAAGAATCCCCAGACTCGACTTATTATCAAGGGAAGTGCCCTGAAAGTGAGGTGATACGACAAACGGTGTCTTTTTTGCGGTGAACGCGCAGACTTGTGTCTTCTTAGGGTTAAAGTGAACAAGATTGTGTTCACCCCAAATCGAAACTTTATCGAGTGAAGTTTCGATTTCAGACACAAGTCTGTTCCGGAGCTCATCGGTATGTGCCCGCGAGATCTTTGCATGACCGGTGTATAATGCATCTCCTGTACTGTCGTCCGCATAACAATGAATATCACTGATATGTAACATATCATTGATATGCAGAAGAAACAGTGTTGGAGATAGTACACAGCCTTGCGGGACACCAGCATTCACAGGTTTTAAGTCAGAGCATGCTCCGTCGACTACGACCTTAATGCTACGTTCGTTAAGAAAGCTGGCGACCCAACTGCACAATCTCGCAGGCAACCCAAACGAAGGTAGTTTTGAGATTAGTGCCCTATGCCACACCCGATCAAAGGCTTTCGCAATATCCAGACTAACAGCTAAGGCCTCTCCCTTATTCTCGATTGCCACTGCCCATCGGTGTGTTAAATAAACTAAAAGATCACCAGCCGAGCGTCCCCGTCGAAAGCCGTACTGGCGGTCTGAGATCAGCTGGCGATCCTCTAGGTACCGGAGCAGTTGATGGTTAATAACTGATTCCATGACTTTCGAGAATAAGGAAGTGATAGCTATGGGCCTATAGTTAGCTGGATCTGAGCGGTCTCCTTTTTTAGGGATCGGATGCACCAGAGCAGTCTTCCAAAACTTTGGGACTATACCTGATGAGTAACAGAGCCGAAAAAGACGCGTAAGAACCGGAGCCAACTCTGGTGCGCACGTCCTAAGCACAATTGGAGGAATGCCATCGGGCCCGCTCGACTTATGGATTTCAAGGGAGAGAAGTGCTCTACGCACTGATCTTAGCGTGAATTTAACATCCGGCATAGAGCTCCTACAACACGGGATGGTCGGCGGTAGTTTCTCCCCGTCATCCAACGTCGAGTTTGATGCAAAGAGAGATCCAAGGAGATCGGCCTTCTCTTTGGCGTTCAGAGCCAACGAGTTATCCTCCCTGCGCAATGGTGGAAAAGATGACTGACAGAAATTCCCTTGTGCAGCTTTGGCAAGAGACCAGAAAGCTCGAGATCCCGAAGGTAAACTAGCCAATCTCTTGCCAATTCTACCAATATGCTCTGACTTCGCTGTGGCCAAAACTCTTTTGAAGGACCTAGAGGCAAAGTTATACTTCTTTTTAAGGGCACTGATGTTAGAATCTCGCGATGCCACACCTTTGGCCCAGGCTAGGAAGCACTCCTGTTTCAGGCGAGATGCTATTCTACAAGAGGCTCCATACCAGGGCTGGGATTTCCCACCGACAGGTACCACAGAGTTAGGAATAAATAATTCCATTCCCTGGAGCACCACATCGGCGATGGAATCGGCGATGGCGTTGGGATCCCCCAGTGCGAAGCAAACCTGCCTCCATGGGTAAGATGCGAAAAAAAATCCGCATCTCATCCCAGTCTGCCGACCTGTAGTGCCAAACACGACGTCTACCCGTAGAACGTGGTGGAATCGGACTCATGAGAGGCACCTCGCTCCGCACCAGACAGTGATCCGACGATCCAAGCGGAGCTTCGACGGAAATCACATAGTTGTCTGGGTGGGTGGTCAGCAGAAGGTCCAGCAGTGAAGGTGAATGGTCCAACACATCAGGTATTCGCGTGGGCGAGGAAACAAGCTGCGTCAGACCATAAGCCAAAGCAAAGTCATGAACAGATCTTCCCGCATAGTCGGTTGTACGTGAACCAAGCCATTCGGTATGGTGGGCATTAAAATCGCCAAGAATCACGACTTCAGCGGAAGGAATCTGTTCGAGCAGGGAATCTGTAGCCATTTGGACGTGCTCAATGAGTTGGTCGGTTTCGATGTTACCGCTGTGGGACCTGTATAGGCATGCATAGACGCGAGGATGGTCATTGCAGTCTACACGCAGCCATAAAATAGACAGGTCCGTTCCTTCAAGACTTCCAAGGCGGCGACAACAGATATCCTCTCTGACATACGCGCATACACCGGCACGCGAAACAAAACAATGTTCAAGTTTATAGCCCGGGTACGTCAGGTATGAAGTTTCGTTTGGAGAGGATATCTGTGTCTCCGTTAGAAAGAGCAATGCCGGCCGCGCCGTTTCTAGGTGGTGGTGGACAGCGTTTAGGTTAGAATGTAATCCCCTGATGTTGCAGAAGCTCACATTGAGCGAAGGGGATGCCGTAGAAATATTGCTCCGTTTGCCCTTGGTTCCAAAGAGCGGAATTTTGCCCCCCCAGAATACGCAGGGCAGCCCGAGCGTGGTTGCTCGAGGGAGGATTCTCCAGCAACATGGTTACTGGTACCTCCCTGGGGTATGTTATTTTTTTTTAATTCCACTGCCATGGTTGCGTGTTGTAAGATAGGGGGACGGGGTTGGGGAAAGGATTTTAGGAATAGGAAAGGGATGGGTATGGGATGGGTTTGGGATGGGCCACCGGACTCCCTCACTCACCATACGGAATGTGATCGCACTAAAAATGCAACCACTTAGCGTCGGTATTCTGTGAGGGTGTGGTACTTCCCCGGTCGAGCCGGCCCATTCATGCTGCAATACCATATAGGATTACAGCGTGGCTCTACCACAGTAAAAATGTAATGGTTTAGTCGGTAGTCTCTTAATGGCATCAGGAAGCGCGTTCCAGAGTCGTGAAGAATGTAGGAGAAAAGAGTTTGAAGCGTAACTAGTACGGTGAGAGGGGAAAGATAATTGGAGAGTATTATTGGAACGAAGGTTACGTTCGTGAGTTTCAAAAAGATAATGGAATTTACTCCTTAAGTAGTTAGGAGACTGGGGGTTTCGAAGAAGAGTGTAAAGGGTACAAAGAGTTCTAACGTTTCTGCGTTGACGAATGGAAAGCCATTTGAGCTGATACCGATATAAAGAAATGTGATCGAATTTGCGGAGGTTGAAGATAAAGCGTATGGCTTGGTTGAGGAGACGGTTGGTTGAGAGAGTTTTTAATCTTTTTAAACAAAAAAAAGTTTCTATGCAATTGATTAATTGAATTCATAATTTTTATTTTTAAAGTACTTAAGTCCAAAATACTAATAAAGGCATATGATAAATAATTATATGATGCTATGAATATTAATTTATTTTTTATTGACCACATAACAAACAAAAAAAATATACTATTTTTTTTTGTTTGTTATGTGACATAAAGACGAACATAATAATACATAGCAACTCTCAGTTAATTATTTAATTATTATGTTGATATTTCTAGTTAGTTGCAGAGATTCATTTTCCAGGTTATTTAATATAGAGTCATGCCAATTTTTAAAAACACATAGTAATAATTATTTGGGATGGGTAACAGAAAGCATTACCTGTATATTTTAGTTGAAATAAATAGATATTGGCACAATATAGAATATTTTAAATATCTTGTTACTGTCCAATATATAATATCAAAATAAAGGACCCGATCGAAATAAATCCGACTTGTATGAGAGTTACCAAAATTAATGATGACCTTTTTCACCTTCAATGACTACAGGAACCCAACATATAGATATTAAAAAAAATATCAATATTATACATGCCTAATAATAATTAAATTAAATCTTCGATTACAATGTAAATATTTTTTGGTTTCGTACTTATGATTGCATTGTCAGTCCGTAAATACGTTTTCCTACGTCTTGTCAGTCCGTAAATACGTTTTCCTACGTCTATGATTGAATCAAAATAGCCAAAAACAACTAGTAATATAATAAAAATTAAACAATAAATAATAACTCACACGACCTTTCGATAAATTTAAAAATTGGTCAAGGTTTTTTTTTATGCAACTTAGAATGGCAAACAAGCTGACGGCCCACCTGATGGAAAGTGGTAACCGTCGCCTATAAGCATGAGCAGTAACATGGACATAACAGAGTATACTGTTTCACTCATGATTCACTCCATGTGCTGCCATTCCTGAGGACTCAGGTGTTATTCCTCTGTACCCTGTAAATTCACGCCATATCCCACTCTTCAAACCTAAACACAGCCATGCAAACACAACTATCAGATATGACCAACTCTAGATTTAAGTATTTTTTTTATGATATTTAAAATGGAAGACATAAAATTATATTCAGGTGTATGTGCAGAGGCATAAGGAGTGTGGAAATCAATGTGCCTGTATTATGTTAAAGTTCTCTAAGCAGAAAACAATGTATCTCTCAGAAAAGGCCAATAAGAAAGGTCAAATAAGAAGTGACGCCTCTCATCACAGTACAAAGGTATAACCTTTATTAAATTGTAAACTTCCAAAAATCTGTCAATGGATGTTTAGTGCTGAGTGTATTTTTTATTAGTTTGTCCTCCAGAGTTCGTTGCCTTATTGCTCCTATCCTAGTAATATAGGCTGAGGACGAGACAACTGGACTCCTTTTACCTTTTTTTCTCTGAACGATATTTTTAGAGTTAGTGTTTCGTATCTTGACAGGTCATAAGTTAACAAAAGTAGTTACTGTTAACTTAAAAAACATGGTAGTACTCATATCTATAGGCGACGGTTACCAATTTCCATAAGGTGGGCCAGTGTCCTGGTTGATGATGTAATGGTGACCCCGTCTGCGCTATCGGTATACACTGGCGGGGCACCAGTGAGCGATGATAGGTGAGGATGAAGCAGGTCAGTTAGTGCATCGTGACGAATTCAAGAAGAATTATTGAAAATAGTTTCCAAGAGGAACCACGTGAAAGTCGACCTGATAGGATCTATTGTTAACAATGGGGTTTTTAAACCCAATTACTAATAATCCCTTTCCCCCCATCAGGTGGGCCGTCAGCTTGTTTGCCATCATTCTAAGTTGTATAAAAAAGTAATACTATCGGTTTATATTAGAGAAGTACCAGGCTAGCATGATAGGTGAGGATGCACTCAGGTCAGTTGGCCTATTGTGACTAATTCACAGATCACGGAACAGCGTGAATATCGCCTTGACATGTAATGGCGGTTGCTAGTGTTTTTAGAGTTGAGACATATATAGAAATATTATATCTATATATTTTAATTATAACATATTGGTCCAATAACGAATATTTTAAAAGTCTATTATCTAATCAATAATATTAGATAACAGATTTTTATTATTCGAAACTTTAGCTAACTATATTTGAAATTTTATCATAAGGAAGACTTTTTACTAAAATCGTTTTCTATAGGCATCTCTGTCCCATTCGTGTTTCTAACGTGAAGCAGTTGTGTTTGCATGGCTGTGTTTCGGTTTGAAGGGTGGGATATGGCGTGAATTTACAGAGTACAGAGGAATAACACCTGAGTCCACAGGAATGGCAACGCATGGGGATACCCCCCATGCGCATGGCCGAAACAGTATACTCTGTTATGTCTATGGTACTGCTCATGTCTTTAGGCGACGGTTACCACTTTCCATTAGGTGGGCCTACAGCTTGTTGGCCATTCTAAGTTGCATAAGAAAATATTCGAAAATAGAGAGGATATATTCCTATATTGGATATATATATATATATATATATATATATATATATATATATATATATATATATATATATATATATATCGGTACCCATATAACCTACGCCTAGTGTCTTTACTAACAATCCATTTACGTCAAAATCTATTAATTACTTACATAGCATTAAATACTAAAATACACTTGAAATAGAAACGATTATAAAATCAATACTAATTGGAGTCTTAGTTTTTGTTTACTGATTATAATGCCTCAGGCATAAATAACAACTTAATTAAATGTTATTAAATGCACGAAACATAACTGTACAAGATGAACAACTTACAATTAAGATACAATTGTCAGATTCATTGACTTTGCTCTAATCGATCAGTAATATTTAATAGATTTAGCATAGATATCTAACAATGAATTGATTTGTGTCTATATTGCCTATTTATTAATATGTAATATAGGGGGGACAGGGATTGTTAGTAATGGAGACTGAGAATCCCATTGCTAGCAATATACCCAACCAGGTCGACCTCCTCGCGGTTCACTAGCAATGGGATTCTCAGTTTCCATTACAAACAATCCTTTTCCCCCCTATTACTTAGGTTTAAAAAGTTTATTTTCTTATAAAAAATTAAGTTTAGTGCGATCTTGGTATAGAATGGATCACCACTTCATTTCCCGTGGGTGTAGTAATAGGTGACTAAGAGAACATAATGATCGAGCGATGAGCAACAGCGTCCCTCTTAAAACATCTAACTGCGGCTGCCAATCCGCAGGAACCCAATTCAGGGGGAACCGCGAGGAGGTCGACCTGGTTGGGTATATTGCTAGCAATGGGATTCTCAATCTTTATTACTAACAATCCCTTTCCCTCCGACACAGAAATATTACGTAGATTTTATTGAGGAGAAGAGGAGCAATATATCCTGTCAGGACGACCTCCACTCATAATATACTGTGTTTAGATGAATTGTTCAATATGATGTCCACGGCCGCTTTCTATCATAGTTCAGCCATCGCCATCGACAGGAAGCTCATCCTCGTACCCTAGAGTCTACATAGTCGCATACAGCGTGGTTTTAGAGATGTTTCGTCCCACCAACGCTTAGATTATGGAATAAGCTCCTTGTCGAGGTATTTGCAGGATACTACAGCATAAGATTCTTCAAAAGGGGGGTAAAGATGTTTCTTTAGGGTTGGCAACGCGCGCGTAAATCCCCTAGTATTGTAGGCGTTCATAGATCATAGTAACCGCTTACCATCAGGTGTGCCGTATGCTTGTTTGCCACCTTAGTGGTATAAAAAAGAAATGGTCCCTACTGAAAACCATCGTGCTGAATTCCAGGTGTATTTAAGGTGGGATAACTGGTCTGAAGTCTGCAGACATGAACACGAATTATTTAAAAATAAAGAATTAAAATATAGCGAACTAATAAAGGTAGAAATTTCAGTAAATTAGGTATAAAAGATGACACCCTATTACAAACAAAACAATGTAGTTCTTTGATATATTTAAAGTAGCAATGCCCGAAATTAATACAACTACTAATTATCTCATTAAGCAATTTTTTTTATACCACAAAAGTGGCATAATGCCATTGGTGTTGTGGGTGACCATGGGCGGCGGTAGTCACTTACCATCAGATGAGCCGCATGCTCGTTTGCCCCCTATGTTGTATAAAAAAAATAAAAACAAGCATAAAGCCCGTCTGATGGTAAACGGTTACTGTAGCCTATAGACGCTTGCAGCACTAGGGGTGTCGTGTCACGTGCACGTTGGTTATTAGTGGTTTAAATCAAATTATTAATTAGTAGAATCATTCGAGTACAAAAATTAGTATATTACTAATTTTGTAGTCGAATTATAAAATTAGTAATTACTAATTTAATAATCGAATTATAAAATTAGCAATTACTAATTATTCGAATAACAAAATCATTCGAATTCGTATATTGCTAATTTAAAGCAGGCTAGTGCTGTGATCGAATACTAATACCTATATAACGTTCGTTGCTAGACAGGTCTTGCGTCTGAGTTTACAGTTCCCATTCCCGCTGCCATTGATCCCACACGCGCGGTAGAATTACGACGTCACAATGTTTGTGGAGTTGCTAATATTTCTTCTAACATTTTTAATAGCTTATTATCTATATTTTTATTATAAAATACACGATTTCTTTAAAAAGAGAGATGTTAAATTCGTGCCCGGTATTCCTATGTTCGGAAATGTGTTTCAAAGTTCCATTTTGAAGAAGCACCTTTGGGAAGATGTCGACGCTGTCTACAGAGCTTTTCCGGACGAAAAGTAAGTTTTTATATTGTTTCTTATTTAAACTACAGTATAGTTGAATTTTAAACTTTATTTTTGAAATTTGACGTGACGCGATTTCGCAGTAAGTTACACTTGTTGCATTATTTTTACTTGTTTTATATTAATTATTTTTAGTTAATACCAAGTTTAATTATAACTGAACAAAAATAGTAAAATATATAAAATTACAAATTTATGTAATAAAATATAAATGTCTTAAATTATATATATATAAATATATATAAATTGAAACATTACTAGAAATAAATGTTTATTTAACATTTGTTACGATTACTAATATATGTTTATTATTTCAAAATATTTCTCTGCAGTTTGTTTATTTTTAAAATTGCAAAAATATTTGGCGATTTCGAAAGAAATATTTTATTATATATATCAAGATATTTGTCTGTCTGTTGTTTCTGTATTACGTAATAAAACGTACATGTATGATCATATTTCATATCATCATAATTTTTTAACTGTCCACTGCTGAACATAGGCCTCCCCCATAAGGGAGGTTTTGCCAGTAGTTACTTCTAACTTCAAAATTATATAAACCCCCTTATTTAAATCCCCTTACACAGCGTACTCATTTCTTGATTCTCGTGCAAAAACAATTCAAAAAGTTCATTGTTGTTCGAGCTGTATTGTTGTTTGTAGTCATAAATTCTGTAACCATTTACAGCTTTACAGCATTACAGCTTGCTTAGTAAATTTTAATAATCTATTTTAGCCTATCACAAATCAATTATTGATTGTATAAACTTTACCAGAGGGAGACTTTGTATAAAAGTCGTTTGCTTGGGCACCCCTGTCCTATTCGTGTTTCTACCGTGAAGCAGTTGTGTTTGCATGGCTGTGTTTCGGTTGGAAGGGTGGGATATGACAGTGAATTTACAGAGTACAGAGGAATAATACCTGAGTCCTCAGGAATAGAGACGTAAGGGGGGTACCATGGGCGAAAAAGAATACTCTGTTATGTCCACGGTACTGCTCATGTCTATAGTTCGTCTTTGAACGGAGAAACTTTTATAAAATATATAAAAGTTTCTCCGTTCAAAGACGAACTACGAGATTAGTCAACGATCCTATGTCACACGTAGTATCGAGCCCTTAAGTCTAAGGCGATATTTCGCCTTCCCTTTGCGTGTTCTACGGCTTGTATAACGGATTGTTTTCTTATAAATTGTTTGAAAACATACCCACAGCCACTTTTTGTCATCATACTGCTCGCCATCGATAGAGAATTCATTCTCACCCACTTGAACCTTCCACGTCACGTACAGTCCGTTTTCAAAGGGTTTTTCTCTTGCGAACACTCAGGCTGTGAAATGAGCTCCCTGCCGAGGTTTTCCCTAGAGACTGCAGTATGGGGTTTTTCAAAAAGTGTATATTAGATTTGTTCAAGGTCAGCACCGCGCACGTGATACTTCTAGTGTTGCAAGCATCCATACGTAACCGTTTACCATCAGAAGAGCTGTATGCTTGTTTGCCACATTCGTGGTATAAAAAAAGTATGTTAGCAAATTTAATCTTTAACTTCATGAAAGATTAATGACAATAAGTAATCGTATTGTAAAGACTGTATTCCTCACTGCATACTTGGTGACAAAAGATTTTATAATGAAATGATTTAAATTAGTATTTTGTAATTAATATGTAATTTAAAAATAATAATAATAGTTTTTATAATTAATAATATAAAAATAGTAATTAATTAATTAAAAGGAAATTTTTATCATAATAACAATAAACTATGGGTAAATTCCTGAAAATAAAAGATTTATTATTATTATTAATTTATTATCGTGCATATTGTATTAGATTTACCAATCGAAAATTGTGAAAAAAAATAATCATTTATTGTAATAATTAGAATTGTATTTAGCAAAAAAAATGTTTTAGAGATATATGGATTTTACATAATTACATATAAACAATTTATTAAGATATTTACGTAATTTTACTATCAGTATAACGTTTTATAATAACGCATATAGTTTGTAAACAAATGTGCTAGGTCACATATCATTTAGCCCTCTACTTAATAGTCATAATGTGTATTAAGATATGAGTTTTAAGTTATAAATATCGAGACGAGATGATTTAAAAATGAACAATTGTATTTTACAACAATTTAATTTTTAATAGCAATTTAAATATTTGCAGAATATGCAATGCAGAATAGAGCATGAATTAATGCAGACAAAATAATGCAGAATAGAGCATGAATTAATGCAGACAAAATAATGCAGAATAGAGCATGAATTAATGCAGACAAAATAATGCAGAATAGAGCATGAATTAGTTGCACCAATAAGAGGAAACTTTTAAATGAAAATAAGATGTAGGGAGTCAGTGGATTCTTTATGACAGTTTAAGGGTGAAGCCTATGTTCAGCAGTGGACAAGTAAGGGCTGAGATGATGATGATGAAATGTCGTCTACAAATGAATCTTTCTTAGACACATTATATTCTATATATTTATAACCCAGAGCTGCGAATAAAAATTTGTTTTGAAAATTTTGAAAATCAGTTTTTGCTCTGCAATGTAAAACGAATTTTAGATTCGTTACAATTACGTAGTGATTGTTAGTATAATTTTAATTTATAAGGGATCTTATTTATTGGATAGTGTTAGGACTGACTTAGTGTTGATGGAAATCGCTTTTTTCGGATGAAAATTTATCTACCTACTTATTGAACTGTTATTTCAATAAAAATAATTACTAAGATTGTTTATATACTTAGTATATAAACAAACTTATATATAACATACAGGTCCGGCATTCTAGAAAGATGCAAAATAATGACGTTACAGCGCGGGGATCATACCTTGTTATTTGATGTGCATCGCGTCGCGCCTAACTGCACGCAACCGGATTCATTCTGTCTCTCTCTCTCACATATTTGTCCATATACAAGGTTTTTTAATGGATAATAATAGAATAATATCTCTGCCCGCGCTATCTATTTACGCTGACGAGGCGCCAGTGAGAGATGATAGGTAAAGATGAAAGCAGACCAGTTAGCTCATAGAGACGATGATGCTCATAGATTTTTTTGTGGTAGAGCCACGCTGTCTATATGGTATTGCAACATGAATTTTCAGTAGTGGTTGCACTTTTAGTACGATCACAGTCCGGAGGCCCATCCCATACCCATCCCATACCCATCCCTTTCCTATTCCTAAAATCCTTTCCCCAACCCCGTCCCCCTATCTTACAACACGCAAGGGAACCTTGTGTGGTGGAACCAAGGGCAAACGAAGCGCATCCCCTTCGCTCAATGTGAGCTTCTGCAGGGGATAGAATGACACAGCTCTCTATCCATTGTTTTGTTTTGGGAGGGAAGAGAGGATTGTGAAGGTGCGGACCTGTCTATTTTATGGCTGCGCAAAGACCAGTTTGACAGTCCCATTGCTAGCAATATACCCTATTACGTCGACCTCCACGTGGTTCTTCCTAGAAGATATCGTGAACAATTCTTGTTGAATTCCTCACGATGGGCTAATTGACCTGCTTCATCCTCACCTATCATCCTGCATTGGTGTCCCGCCGCTGTATCACCTATTAAGAAAACCCCTTCCTTTCCGGTGAATGTCGTAAGAGGCGACTAAGAGAAATTAATGGTCGACAGATAGACAGCAGTGTCCCTCTTAAAACATCACCAGATCCTAACTGTGGTTGCCAACTCGCCTTTCTTGTGAGGGACCGCATGGAGGTCGACCTGATAGAGTATATTGCTAGTAATATGGTCGCTAGTCCCCATTAAGAACAATTCTTTTCCCTTCCCATATATGAGGATTTGTAGTTTCGAGTTTTGTTTTTTTTTTTCCACTGATGTATTTTGTTTTGTTCCTTTAATCATCTTTCATCATATTTAGGGGATGAAAGAGTTAAGTCGACTATCATCTTCTCGGAAACGATCGTAGTTAATTCCTAGTGAGTTTTATGTTAATTTCCATATCACCTTGAACTATTACATCATGCAGATTTAATTCTGTCCAATAACAACAATGATTGGAATTAGTAACGTGCCGACTGTGGGCAGGAGCGCCACAGTCCAGTTTGCTATATAAAAAGCTAAGTGATGGACGGTATTTCACGCCAGAAAACCGCCTGAAACTATATAAAGCTCAAGTGAGGCCACACATGAGGAGCTGATTCCGTTAGACCGTATTCAAGGTCGGGCAGCTGATTGTTGACGATCGGCGTAGGTACTAGCTTGAATACCTAATATGTACTCAAGTACTCGAATATTCGATACACGGAATTCGGGATACATAATACTCGAATACAGTATTCGAGTATTTTTGGTACTTATACCAAATAGTTCGTACTTACACGAAATAATTGACAGTCCGACGATCTGGACAATTGTTGTAGGCAAGATAGAGGGATAAAGATCACGCGGCCGATCACCTAGTCGATGGTCGAACCAAGTAACCACTGTTACAGGACTGTCTGTTACAGCTGACCTGCGAGAGACTGTGCGAAATGGAGTAATATCATAAGATAGGCAACATACACCTTTCAAGGACACGACCTTCAGTAATGAAGTAGACGAAGAGAGAGAGATACCAAATAGATTGTCAAGTACTCAAGTACTAAGTATACGAAGTTCGGAATACATAATACTCAAATATAGATCACGCGGCCGATTTTCGAGTATTTGCGTCTGTTACTTGCGAGAGATACCAAATAGCAACATACACCTTTCAAGGAGACCTTCAGTAATGAAGTAGACCCAAATAGATTGTCAAGTACTTAATATACGAAGTTCGGAATACATAATACTCGAATACTGTATTCGAGTACTTACGGTATTTGAATACTGATCATGTACTTATTGGAAAGTTTCATTTTATTATATTACTTTATTAATTCTTTCTTAAATTACCAAAGAAAAAATATCAAATGACTTAAAATTCATAAGTAAAATGAATTAAAAGAATATTCGAGTCGGATGAAATACTCGAGTAATATACTCGAAAAAAGAGCTGAGTCCTCAGACTTGAGTCTGTATTTGTTTATTATATTTTTTTAATCGGTATCAGAGTACTCAAATATCAAAAAAGACTGACATCACTAATTGAAACATGTTTATTAAGTACAATATTAATTTATTTCATTGTAGAGTTAACGCCATCCATTATTACATATTAACATTGTTTTTTTTTTATATTGGCACCATACATTGACTCCATAGCTATCTAATGGTAAGTAAATATGGAATCTATCTGTGTGAGCTACAGGTTCAACGCAAGATTGCATCTAACCTGTGACTCATACTTTGTCGGCTTATAAATGTAATAATAACAATATTTTGAGCAAAAAATATCGTTTAATGAATTAAAGAATGAATGAATGAATGGTTTATTATTCCCTTCACAAAATGTAGTACAAAGTAACAGTTTGAGGTACAATTAAATATGCGATTCCAATTTTTGCGAGAGATTGGTGCCTGCAGTAGGGTTTGAAAAGACCTATGTTACGAGGCACTTTGAGTTCTAAATTTTAAAACTTTCAATAGCTGTAGATTTTTTTTTTAATTAATTTAATTCATATTATGATACACTGTGAAAATTTTTTCACAACCAGTTCAGCCAATTTTACATGAAATACTAACACACACAAACAAAATAAATATTCTAAAATTATTGTTTTCAACCGGCTTTAGATAGAAGGATATTCTCGATTCGGTTATATTTTTATGTTTGGCACCTCATAACTCCGTCAGTTGTAGACAGATTTGGAAAATTATTTTTTGTATCTGATAGGATATATTTACAGATGTATCTTCGGTAGTTTAGTTTTTAAATAAAAACAACTAATTTTGCCACAATTTAAGTAATATTTTTTGTGAAACACAATCTCATATTCTATGTTTAGATAAAAATAATCAAAAAATTACGCAAAATTGATATACGACTCTAAAATTGTTTGATTGCATGCATCCTGTACAACAATGGAAAATTTGATTGCAGCAAAAACATACTAAAATTAGACAATCATTAGAGTTATTCACATTAAATAAAAAATAGATTACAGAGCCTCGAGATCTATCATTATCAGTTTTTAATGAAAATGTAGTTTTTATTTGCATGTTGCATTAAAATAATTAAATGTAATCATGCAACCATATGGTTAGTGTTTCCATTCTTGGGAACTTTATTTTGTATATTTGATTATTTGTTTATAACATTTTATTGTATAGTCAAATCTTAAAATCTACGTATTTACTAGGATGTACTTAACCCATAAAGAGGCAAAAATTTCGTCCAGTCAGTTCTCCTAATTGGAAATATATATATAAAAAAAATAGTCAATGAAAAAAAATAGAGAGAGTTTAGTTTTCGAAATTCATGTCACATATTAATCACTTATGTCAACTTAAATAAGTGAAAATTTTGAGGTTAAATTTGAAAATTTACAGAGTAGTAATACAACAAACAATGGATACGTTGTTAGTAATCCTTACTAATATGCACATTATACGTACAAATTATTATTATAGTATTAAACTATACATTAATTCCTAAAATATCAATTTAAATAATTGTATTATAAATTTAAATAATTAATATAAACTATAATTTCTCTTTAGAGATAAGAAATTCATGTAAATATTGCGAGTATATGTTAACAACTTGTTGACATATTTAAACTATGTAAACAAGTTGTTTACAGAGTTTAAGGTATTTTTATTTCATAACCTTCCAGAGGGAGACTTTGTACAAAAGTCGATTGCTTGGGTACCTCTGTCCCATTCGTGTTTCTACCGTGAAGCAGTTGTGTTTGCATGGCTGTATTTCGGTTTGAAGGGTGGGATATGGCGTGAATTCACAGGGTACAGAGGAATAACACCTGAATCCTCAGGAATAGTAACGCATGGGGGGTATCATGGGCGAAACAGTATGTGTGTGTACTGCTCATGTCTATAGGCGACGGTTACCACTTTCCATCAGGTGGGCCGTCAGCTTGTTTGCCATTCTAAGTCGTATAAAAATATATATAAAACTTTATGCCACTCCATATGTGTATGTCAGCAATAGAGTATTCATATAGATATAGCATATCTTCATACATATAATGTCATTGTAAAAGACACGTATTGTAATCCTGTCGTTGATACATGATGTAATGTGGGTGGGTGGGATGTTGTAGGTGGTTTTTGAGAATTTTGAGATGATTGTTTTAGTATATCATGGCTCATTTAGTCATCTGAGTGTTAATGTAATAAATATTTTTGAATTTTCGCTGGATCTTTTCCTCTCTTTTCTGCAACCGTACCACACGTAAATGTCAAAGGCTACATCAATTTATAGTACATGTAAATCGACCACGTACAGCTAAGTTGTTGTTAAGCTTTTTTTTCGTAATGGATGATAATGGAATGGTAACCCCGCCTGCACTATCGGTATACGCTGGCGGAGCACCAGTGAGGGATGATAGGTGATGACGAAAGCAGGTCTGTTAGCCCATCGTGACGAATTCCGCTAGAATTAACCAGGATAGTTTCCAAGAGGAAACGCGTGGAGATCGACCTGATAGGGTGTATTGCTGCAACAAGTCAGTTAGATCCCATTACTAATATAATACTAATAAATGGTAATAGACATAATCCGTCTCTCCCCCGTACAGCTAAGTTTGACAAATCGTACTTTTGTCGTACTATTAAAACGTAGAACGACCTTCCATCCTGCATTTTTCCTTCAACTTAAAAATTGGGATCTTCAAAAGACGCGTGAAAAGCTACCAGTAAGTCAACATAGCGGGGTTAAGCGGTTATGCTTTTTTTTCATTGGGTGAAAATGGAATAGTAACCCTGCCTGTGCTATCGGTATACGCTGACGGGACATCAGTGCGAGATAATAAATGAGAATAAATGCAGGTCAGTTGGTTCATCGTGATGATTTTAATTGCGATGGTTTCTAGAAAGAATCGCGTGGAAGGCGACCTAACAAGGTATATTACTAGCATTGGGACTTTTAAACTTCGTTACTAACAATCTCTTTTCCCTAAAGCGATTATGTTAGGTTCACCTAGCTTACAGGTAAACCCTGTTCACGGGTTGTGCATCGAATCTTGCTCTTGCAGGACATTTGCTGCACCATCATACGAGTACCTACGTGGAACTGTTATAAAAAATCTATGCACGTTACGTGCATACGAACAATTGTAAATTGTAATAATAGCAATTAATTTTACAGATATGTCGGATTCATCGAAGGCACTGTACCTGTAATCCTTATCAGGGAGCCAACGTTGATAAAAGCAATTACTGTTAAGGACTTCGATCACTTTGTCAATCACAAGGATTTCTTTGACAAAGATATGGAGCCCTTATTTGCAACCAGTTTGATACAGATGAAAGGTAGAGTAATCATTTAATATATCTATATATCTATGATATATTTTTAACAAAAAAAAGGTAAAAACAGTTGTTTGGTATATTGCACAAATGTTATAATAAAAAGCTATATAGTTTTATAAGGATTAGTCACAAAATAAGCTATGTTAAAAAAGATATTACTACAATTAGAAACTAACGAAATGTTTGAGAAACTAGCCACCTTTTGGAGACTGTTGTTGTTGCACAGTGTTGTTTTTTTTTTTTTAATTACAAAGGTAGCAAATAGGTGTAGCTGGTAAACGGTCGCTGTGGCTTATCGATGCCTGCAATATTAAAAGTATCACTGAAGAAACCTTATTACGTCCATTTAAAAGAATACGGTTCCTAGGAAAAACTACGACAAGGATTGCACAGCCTGAGTGTCCAAAGAAGGAAACTCTTCTGGGGTCTTCCATGATATAAAGTAATGGCTTTAGAAGTTCTGTACGAAGTTTTAGGATATTTAATATTTTTGTTTATTAATGCAAACAAAAACAAGACTATAGTTGAAATGAAACATAAATTTAATTGAATCTAATCTAACTAATTTTTAATTTCAGGATGGTACTTTATAGCGAATCTAAGAGAGATGTATATTTAGCAGTAGATAACGAATAATTTACAATAACTAATTATAATTTATAATTGCAGACGACAGATGGCGCGATATGCGAGTAACCCTCAGTCCAGCGTTCACCGGCTCCAAAATGAGACAAATGTTGCCGTTCATGACTGAAATCAGCAAGAATATTGTTGACTATATTAAAGGTATCGTTGTATTTGTTACTATTTATTAAAAAGTTATTATATTGTAAAATAGTAAATATATTAAAACATTTTCTATTCTCTTATAATCTTTTATAGTCTCATTAGATTAATTTAGAGATTTACAAGTGACAATACTTGTACTAGGTCAAAAGCACTTGCACGAAATTTATGCAACTTGTATATTGATAATTTGTAAATGTTGAACTATAAAAAAGCTAGATCTTTTATGGTAGCTATCATCAATGTTTTGAATAGAGGCATGTTACGAGTATAAATACATATTTCCAGAATATAATGAATATTTATTTATTTATATTATTGTATCGGAACTTCTAGTTGCTAGCATAAATTCATTGTTCAATTTCATTAATATATGGAATACAAACAAATGTAGAGGTTTAAATACCGCAGTGATTACTATTTATGTGCTTTATATTACTTCCACATATTTTTATTTCATTATAATAATTATATAATCATATTAAGACATTATTAATGGATGTATATATAGTACAATTATTTTCACTAATCCAATACAAATTAAAATTCACAAAGTGTCAAGAATTTCCAACAACAGAATGTACCTAAACCATTAACATCCAAAATTTTATATCGTAAACATGTCTTTTGTCATATCAGATCATCCTTCAAATGAAAGCCACGTAGACGACCTTGTTCGTCGGTATACCGTCGACGTCATAGCATCAGCCGGCTTCGGTCTCCAAATCAACTCTCTTAAGGACAGAGACAACGATTTCTTTAGACTGGGATCAAACTTATTCAACTTCAGCTACAAGCAGAGGGTTGTAGAGTTTTTATCTAATCATTGTCCGATAATTGGCAAGGTAATATAATATTTATTAGTTTCATCATTTCAGCCGTTATCCGTCCACTACTGGACATAAGTCTCTCCTATAGACTGCCATAAGGAACGGTCCTGAGGTTATGGCTTTACTCACGTAAATTAGCATTCAAAGTGTTTATTATGTTAATTAAGGATTATAGTATATCTGTGTATTAAATACCCTCAGCAATTTAAGAGTAATTAAGTAAATAAATATTTACATCTCTAAAGATCATTACATTTTTAATTAAAATTTAAAAAGCCGTATAGCAACATTTTGCAGAATTGTATAAAATACTTTTTGTGTTACATTTTGCATATTCAATATAACATTAACAGATATTTGGACTCAAATTATTCTCACAAGAGACAATGGACTTTTTCAAAAACACTGTTCGAGATACAATTAGTTATAGAGAGAAGAACAATGTTGTGCGACCTGACATGATTCACCTGTTGATGGAAGCTACCAAAGGTAAGATTATCAAGCAGATAATTATCAAAATAATAAGTCTAAATAGTCTCTAAAATCCTCACTGTTCTAATAAGTAACTTTAAGGTAAAATGAAAATAGAATAGAAATATTAATGTTGTATTAATATTTCTATTGCCATATGTTGCCATAATATTTTGCATGACATTTCCAAACTAAAATTTAATTCTTAGAATCAACTTTATTATTATAAGAGATATCGTTATATTATGTTGTTAAAACACAGAAAATGGTATGTATTAGCATGTGGATATAAATTTCATATTGATATGTCAAAAAACGCTATGCATAGACGAATTAATGTTACTTTTTAACTTTTAAATTTTTAATTTTTTTTTAATATTTAGGAACTTTGAAAGATAGTGACAATGAGAAAGATGATGCTAGTTTTGCCGCAACTGAAGAGGGTTTAAAATCTCGGAACGTTACCAGAGGTATGAAATTTGTAATCATGTTACAATTAAATGGTTTTTAAAAACAACAATAATTTTAATAGCTAATAGTATTTTGTGATTATATCAAGCAGTTGGATTAAATTAGGCTTCGTGCAAGTTCAAAAAAGGTGACATAAAGTAGCAGCACAAAACAGAAAAAATTAAGACTTGAACAATTAAAACATTTTTCTTAGTTTAAGGTTTAAAAAGGTCTTAACACGGCAGTGATAATAATGTTGCTAATTAAAAAAAAAACTTCAACCGCCGTTCTATCACAAATAACCATGAATATTTTATGATTTGCCATGTTGTTCCGGTACAGATTCTATCATGTAATGTTTAATTTGTTATTAGGTGAGTCTATTAAAAGTTCGATATAATATAACTAAAAAAAATTTGTTTTCTAGAATGGACTGCAAGGGAAATAACTAGCCAAGTGTTCATATTTTTTGCGGCTGGTTTCGAGAGCACAGCTGGAGTAATAACCATGTGCATTCACGAGTTGGCTTTGAATCCAGAGGTGCAAGAGAAGTTGTATCAGGAACTCAGAAACTTTAAGGAGGAACACAAAACTTTGACGTATGAAAATTTGAGCAAGATGAAATATTTGGATGCTGTAGTTACTGGTAAACAAAATTTGGAACTGCATAATTACTATTTTATATAATTATTTTAGAATATTACAGAGAACTTTCTTGCAGAAACATTGAGGAAATGGTCAATTGCTATTTTTATGGATCGTGTTTGCAGTAAACCATATGTACTACCACCACCGAGAGAAGGAGGAAAGCCATATCAAGTAAGTTTTGGCATTATTTTGAATGCTATTATCATTTGGGTCTATCAAATCATCATCAAAGTCTTACAAAATACTTTCTACGAAATAAACAAATTTAAAATATTTGACTTTTTCTCCTGACAGATAAGACCCGGTGATATTGTATACAACATGGTGAATAGTATACAAATGGACGAAAAATACTATCCACAGCCTGAAGTATTTAATCCCGACAGGTTTTCTGACGTTAACAAAGCTAACATAACACCAACTACCTACGTGCCTTTTGGTAATGGCCCAAGAAATTGCATTGGTATGTAATTTTTATGTTTATTTTCATTCGTATCTAGTGTAGGTTTTTAGTGATAATCCGATAATTTGAAATAATCTATTTAATTTAAAGGATTTATTAAGTTGAAGTAGACTTGAAGAACCGAAACAAGATGAATTCAATATAAATTATATTTTGTAATAAGTTTAGAGTTTTCTGCAGAATCAATTTACAAAAGAATTTAAAAAAGAAAAGTTAATAAGCATTGTAATTAGTTAGATCAGTTCCTTTATTATTTGAGGTTTTACGATAAACACAGATTATAGAAATCATGTTTATTATAGTTTATTGTAAATGTAACCAGATAATAATGCAGTTTCGTTGCTAAATTTTTTTTTTAATGAGAATATTATTTTAACTCAAAATGAAATTAGTGCCTGATTTGAAGATTGATCGTTTCTGAAATTCTTAGTTAATCAAGTTATTAAGTCAAAATCAAGAGTGCTTAATATGAGAACTCCTCAAAATGCTCGTATATAACTTAAATCAGTAATTTCATTTCGATAATATTGATATATATTTCTATTAGGTTTCACATTTGCATTAATGGAGTTCAAAATTACTTGATCCGTGAACTCTCCAAAATTTGTAAATTGATAAGTTAACAATTCCATTGTGAATAATGTAATATGTATGTTTCTATATTAGGTTCCAGATTTGCATTGATGGAGCTCAAAGTGCTAATATCTGATCTGGTATCGAACTTCAAGATACTCAAAAGCAAGAAGACCTCAGATCCTATTCGTCTTCATCACAATGATTTTAATATCAAAGCTCTAGGGGGTACATACGTTAAATTTGAGCCTAGAACATACAATTTAGTTTATTAATATTGCATTTTTATCGACTATAATTCGAATCTCAAATTATGAATAAGTTAACTGTTACAATATTTAATTTAGTTTAAGTTTTGTGTGAAATATTAAATCAGGATAAGTATTTAAAAATATTTACAAAGTTTTATACTTCTTTATGATACATGAAAGTCGACTTTTAATTTTCTAAAGTACTTAATACTTTAGTAGTCTCCGGCTAGGTCTTTTAGACTTCAATATCAAATTGGAAATTCTTTAAAAATAATATATCTGTTGGACTCGTTACTGGAATTGGTAGAAACTATTAATACTGAAATAAAAATAAATACATAAATCGATATAATATGTTTTACACATATTATATCGATAAAATAAATTTGGTTTTTGGATTTCATAATGAAAGTGTGATTAGTTCTTCAATCTAAAAAAAACTCTGAAGTTAAAATCTAAAGATAGAAATAATAAGAACAAGTAACATGTTTTTTACGATATAATAATCTTTACATTTTAATATTTAATTGTCAAAATATTGTTATACATTATTATAATAAATAAGAGAAAATGTATTGTATGTTTCATTGAAAATACCTTAGTGATGTTATTTTGGATTAATTTATGGTTGTATTCATGGAGTTAAAATTTGATTTAGTAATTGATCGTAACAAAATTAGTCGGATAATTGCACCACATTCCGTTACTGTTTATAATGCTTGTTATTCAACAATTAATACAGGGACAGTGGCATTTGACAGTTTACAAAGAATTAAAACATATAAATAAACCGACTCTTCTGCTTCATTATATTAGAAAACAAAAAAGATCTTTAATATTTTTATATATAATTCAGACATTCAAGTCTTAAAACAAAGAGTCTAATGTGAGTTATATGGATTTACGTTAAGACAATTAGAAGGCAGAAAATCAAGTTCCTCACATTTATACCGTTAGGCAACACACACAAACACACACACACATTTACACACACACAATTTTTTTTTTAAGTTAACATGTAGGCTACTGTGTTTAAATTGTCAATTTTTTTTTTTAATTATTGTAGTTTATTAGTATTGTAGTTGGTTGCTAGATATGGCAAAATGTCTCCGTTGATGTAACTAGCTACCATACGTTTTAAATGTTTATTTTGGAATCCTGCAATGAGGAGGAGGGCGTTGATATTCGCGACACAGTTTTATACTTCTGCGGATATCATCGTTTTTTAATAATATTGTAACCAATGTTTTTGTTCCAAATAAAGAATTATTATTATTATTATAATAGACCGAGAATTTTTTTTTGGTGAGTTTCGACTGATTGATAAGGTGTAGACTAAATTTATATACGTTTATGTAAACAAAATTTTTTTTAATGTTTAAAATGTGATCATAATTTTTTTTTTATAAAACTTAGAATGGCAAACAAGCTGACGGCCCACCTGATGGAAAGTGGTAACCGTCGCCTATAGACATGAGCAGTACCATGCATATAACAGAGTATACTGTTTTGTTGTATATAATTCAATGAGACTAAGATTGCGTATGAAGAAAAAGAATACAAAAAAATATCTACAGTATCTCATATAATCTATACTTATAATAAATCTGTAGAGAGGTCAATTATGTACATGAAATATATTTCCAAAATAACTATCAGGCGGTGATTAGTGATCGATACTGATGCCAAAAATGCAATCAGTAAAATTTTTGTCTTTCTGCCTGTCTGTCTGTATGTTCGTAATAGAAACAAAAACTACGCGACGGATTTTAACGAAACTTGGTACAATTATTCTTCATACTCCTGGACAGGTTATAGTATACTTTTCATCACGCTACGATCAATAGGAGCAGAGCAGTGAAGGGAAATGTTGAGAAAACGGGAGAAGTTATTGTCCACCCGTGCAAAGCCGGGACGGGCCGCTAGTATTTTAATATTTTTGACTTAAATCTATTAGAAAATTAGTTCCTATTAGTCCTTACGAGTATATCCGTGAAGGTCGATTTGCTATGATGGTCGATGTTAAGGAGATGTTTTCACAAGTTCAGATTAAGAAACAACACGAAGTTGCATTTAGGTTTCTTTGGAGATACAACAGGCTCATAAAAGACTTC
Source organism: Galleria mellonella (assembly GCF_026898425.1). Taxonomy (NCBI): domain Eukaryota; kingdom Metazoa; phylum Arthropoda; class Insecta; order Lepidoptera; family Pyralidae; genus Galleria; species Galleria mellonella. The sequence goes on from NW_026441978.1 coordinate 1,668,083, forward strand.
AGGATAATGACCGTTATTTCTGGCATATGCCGTAGACTATTTATTGCATAATTCATGAAAAAGGACACTCATGGGTATGAACACGTGTAAATTAAAGCTACAAATGCTTATTGCATTATTACGTAGATGACTACATGAAATCGTTGTGTGATTTAGACCAAGTAGCACAATTAACATCTGATATTGTCACCGTTTGCGCTGCTGTTTTTTTCGAGGATGCGGAGTTGGATTTCCAATGAGCCCGCAGTTTTAAAACTTATCCTAAAGGATCTTCGCGCTGTTCAACCATCGGAAATTAATCTCTGTACCTCTGTCAATAACACCCAATGCCCACCACGGGCATAGCATGAAATTCTATAACAGACAACTTAGGCCTCCATACTGGTTTACCAAAATCTACCCAAATCCTTTTATGAAATTAAATGTCTAGTCTCTTGGGTCTAATAGGTCCTGTAGTCGTAAAGGGTTAAATTTTATTTAAACAACTCTGGAGGTCATTTTTGTTAATGCTGTTTTCTCCTAATTTCATGTAGTGGAAATAAGATTTCTTACTTTCAATTATAGACTATGAATGATAAATACTGAATAATTCATAGTCATGAGTATTATTGTAGGTTTCCTATTTCTTCTAGCCTCTTACTTTATTTTTAAAAATATGATGTAAATTATTCAAGAAATCGAATGGGCTTATGACAAGCAGTAGAAATGTTTGTAAGAACAATATGATATATGAGTTCATAAAATGTTTGTTCAGCTATTTCAACAACCAATTCAACCAATGTTAATGACCAATCAATGTTCTACGTAAATGAAACCGCTAGTTATTATACTAAAATACAATATCTTCTAGCTCACAGTTTATAATATTATAATTTGCGGAATTATATTTAAATCTATTCAAAGCATGGGTGTCAAATGTCATAGGTTTAAAATTAATATTAATGTACACTTAAAATTAAAAGTTTGTGATGATAATAATAATAATAAACGTTTATTTGTAATCTCCAATTAAACACATACAAAATCATACAGAAAAAAAGCAATCATAGTTTCCACAACAACATTATGGAAAAAAGAAGACTATAACTCTCTGCGCCATAACATTACAAAAAGGTTACAACTACAGATGGGCAAAGCACCGGGTTTAAACCCGGTGCTTTGGTAAAAACCCAATAAACACCCATAAACTCCCATAATCACCCAAAAAAATAGGTCTTTACGTATTTTTTTGAAAATATGTAAGTAATACCAATAAATTATTTTTATAAATTGTATTGATCAATTCTACAATATTAAATAAAACGTTAACTAATAATATTTCAGGAAATTTTAAAAATCTATATATAATAAAATGAAAGTAATTAATTTTCAGTGTTTTCATGTTGCAGTTGATCAACATGTTGGCCTTTTGCTTCCCGTAGATACTTTAAAATTTCTTCATAACACCTCGTTCGCACACATGGCCGTATATATTTAAATTCTTGAGCCACTAACAGTCCGAAATACTCATTTCTTTTATCCTCTTCTCCATAAATTAAGCATTTAGAACAGTTTGTTTCTTCTTTCAGTAAATTTTCTTTTACTTTATCCTCGTTTTTTTCTTTGTTGCGACGACGCTGGGTAAATCATCTGGACACTGGGTCTCACTATCGCCAAATATATTTGGAGATCGGCTTCGGCTACGGCTTGGCAGACATTTTTTTCTTTCTACAATTTTAAATTAAATTTATTAGAATAAATGCTTCGAACACACGCGATCTAAGTACCTTTTGTGTTTATTATACCTTACCTACCTAGGTATAAAAAGAGTACTTACGTAGATTTTCTTTTATTAACTGTTTTATACGAAGATCTTGATCTCTCAAATTAGCATCCATTTTACTTCCAGTGATTATCAACTAAATTAATAATCCACAAAGTATTAAATAACGTTTTTATGAAATATTTAGCACAAAAACAATACCCTTTAAATATCGATCGTCAGTAACTGTGGCTGACTTACCTATATTCTAGCAAGCAGGACTGCCAGATGTGAAGGGGAAATCCCCAATAAATTGTTGCATGTGACTGATGATGTGAGCATGTTCGTTTCATAATAAAAATGTTGCCAGGTAACCAAAAAGTCGTATGTTTTTGTGCGAATTACGATCATAATCTTTACGATCGTACATTAAAAAATAGACAAATAATAGTATGAGTACGATTTAAATCGTATATCTGTCAACCCTGCTAGCAAGACAGCGACAAAATCACGTTGCATAACAATGTAGCCCAAGCTTATATCTTATGAAATATACGGAAGAGATACGGACTTAGAAAAAACAGAAATGTTGTTCTTTGTGGAAGTCATTGATGAAATTCTATGTATTTTAGCCCGCAAACTTTCTTCAAACAAAAACAGCGCCATCTAGTATCGAGTTCTGTAATTATCTCTTTGTTTATGGATTTGAAGTAAGACCGCCACGCATGCAATACATTATGACTGGGGATTCCCCTATTCGTCGACGCTGAATATGAGGCGACGACAATCACTGTCAAACGTGTTCACTATTACTCTGACTCTGGTAACGTGACTTCCTGGTAACGTGTTAGGTAGGAAAAGCAGTAAAAAAGTGCATATTAAGGGAGCAGATTTGAAATAATATTTATACTTAACAAGAAATAATTAAAGGTAAGTGGATTTTTGAATGATACAATTATATCATGATCACTTAACAATTTTAACTTAAAATTAGATGTATTATTACAAGCTTTTATTTAGCTTGCGTTATGTAAATAAAAGTATGTAGGTATGTTCGTATGTTGATGCAATTATCCTCAATCCTCAACCGACTGGGATAAAATTTTCCATACACGTTTATTTTGGATGATAGTGCATAGTTAGCTGAGAGTCGTCATTGGATAATAATGGTGGATAGCCTAAGATGTGTACTAGATATTTATTTTTAACATAATATGCGTAAGTACCTAATCGAATTAAAGAAGTTGCTGAGAAAAATACAGAACAATACGATAATAAACTAGCGTCTGCGTTTAATCCTCCGAGGAGATGTAATTTTACAAAGGTTTTTTGTATTTATTTTATTATTTTTTTAATAAATTTATTGTAAATAACAAGAAATAATCATTGTAAAAAAATAGGCACTCTATTGTTGAATTTTCGTCAGACCAACTAATCATCGTTCATTTTTTTAGGTTCAATGGGGAGACCTAAAGATTTACGCATATGGGAGCACTACCGTACTTTACCAAACAAGTCTGTTTCTTGCAAGCTTTGTAATAAGGTCTACAAATTCAGTAATGCTGCCAAAATGCTTCAACATCTTATCACTTGTCCAAAATCTCCAGAAACATTAAAAGACTCTATGAAACTTATAAAAGATAGCTCGTCCAAAACCAAAATGTCTGGACTGTCAGAGATAGAGACAAATGATTCTTTTATAAGCCCCTCGTCGTCTGCTGACACTACAATAAATGCTGAGTTTCAAGACACCGATGATCATATAAAAACAGAATTAGCGAGAGCTATATTTGTAACAGGGACGCCATTATCGATGGTGCAACATCCTTTATGGATACAATTTTTCGAAAAATTGCAACCAAAATTTAAAATACCTTCACGTAAAGCTTTAGCGACAAAATACTTAGATAAAATATATAGAGAAATGCGTTTTGAGTTAAATGAGGAACTAAATGCTTGTAGTTACTTACACCTTCAGTGCGATGGCTGGTCTAATTTAAGAAATGAAGGAATAATAAACTTTCTTATATCAAAACCTCAACCTGCATACGTTAAAAGTTTGAATACAGAAAGTAATCCTCACACTAGTGAATACCTTAGCCAAGAAGTTGAAAAAGTAATGAAAGTGTATGGAGCAAATAAGTTTCTTGTACTTATTGGCGATAACGCTAGAAATATACAAAAGGCATTCGAATTAACAAAACTCAAATATCCACATGTTGTTCCTCTCGGTTGCTGTGCACATATCCTTAACTTGTTGTGCCAAGATATTGTAAAGATACAAGAAGTAACTGTGTTTATTATGCAAGCCATAAATATAATAAAAACTGTTAAAAGGAGTCAACGATTAAGTTCCTTGTTGATAAAATCAAGGCAGGGTGAAGATTCTACACAAACACTAAAATTGCCTTGTGCTACAAGATGGGGAAGTCATGTTACTTCGTTAAAAAGTTTGAAAGCAAATAAGATAGCTTTGCAAATATTAACAGTTAGAGAAGATGTGGTAATTTCAAGAGATATTAAAGATTTAATTCTAAGTGATGATTTCTGGACGAAGACAGGGGAATGTATAAGTATTTTGGAACCAGTCACTGAAAGCATATTTTACTTAGAGAGCGACCAGAATCGTTTGCATCGCACATACATTACATTTAGAGATGTACAAGCTAAGATACGTTTTGCATTAAATGAGATTTCGACATTGAGCGAAGAAAGCAAACAGCAGATTCTAACATCAGTATCTTCAAGATGCAATATGGCAATGAGGCCAATACATTTTGCAGCATATATTCTAGACCCCAGGACTCTAGGAGTCGAACTTACTCAAGAGGAAGAACTTAAGGGTATGGAGTTTATCTACAATTTAAGCCAACACTTAAGTTTGTCAAATGTAATGGCAGATTTGGCGTGTTATAAAGCTAAAGAAAACTTTTGGGCCAGAGGATTTGTATGGAGCTCATTAGATAGCATTGAGCCCCTAATATGGTGGAAAGGTATTTGTGGTTCCACTGAGTTAAGCAAAGTAGCGATTCGTATTCTATCAGCTCCCTGTACTTCGGCAGCCACTGAGCGTTCCTTTAGTATCCAAGGCTACATACATAATAACAAAAGAAATCGACTTACAACTGAAAGAACTGAAAAAATTTCATTCATTTGTTATAACTGGAATCTTAAACATAAAGCTGAATGCGAGGACATTCAGTTTAATGAAGAAAATACCTTAGAAGCTTTCATTGAGCAAGTAAATGAACATAACAGTTTAGACGAAATAGAGCCTATCGAACCTATACAATTCATCGCTTGTAATAACTCTGAATCTGACAGTGATTGACTGTAGTTTTACATTTTACTTTCATCTCTTTCTTAATAAACTCAAAATCAAATTAAAAGTTTTTTATTCTGTAGGCTGCATAATAATATTGTCTATGTCCAGTATAGTGGACGTCTTGCGGCTGAGATGACGATGATGAAGTACAAAATCATAAACACCCAAAAATTTGGGTGTTTATGGGGTTTAAACCCAATAAACCCAAAACACCCGGTTTTTACCCACCAGACTTTAAACCCACCCAGGTGGATTGCCCATCTCTAGTTACAACTCTGTGTGAAGCTTCGACCTATTAGACAAAACACTACTTTTCTGCTGGGATCTGTAATCAGATTTAGGAGAATATGTTTACTAAGCCATACAATGTTGTAAACATGCAACAATTAATGCATATAAAAACATAGTTACATTTATTAATAGTATAACATAAACAGAAGTATTAAATAATAATTTAATAATGACATCACTTACTGATAATAATAAAATGAACACACGAAGGTCATCAATTAATGAAAAACAATAGACAAATTATCTGTTATTTGATGCATGATACCAAGCAATTTCTCTCGTGCAGCAGGTGTTCATTAGTGACGGTAGCCGCTTTCTATCAGGTGGACCGTTTGCTTGTAGTAGTATAAATGGAATGAAAAAGTAGCTTCATGAAATACCTAATTTCTGCAGATCAATCAAGGATTTTTGGAATAAAATTTGAAGGTGCCCACCTTCAAAATTTAGTTAAGTGTCGATTAATCGAAATAATATTTTTTTGTGGCTCGACACGCTGTTTTATGGAGATAACAAGCTAGAAGAAAAGGTATCGCTCTAATGCTGTGATTAGGTAATCTTGCCAATTTATTTGTAATTATATAAGTATGTAATAATTTACAATTATTATCTAAAATCTTAATATAATAAAAAAGTAAATTCTTTGTGTTTCCCTCTCCTCGTTTATAGAGGCCAACTTACATATCTCAGGCATGACCATTTAGAATTAAGTACGTTTGTCTTGTAAGCAATCGTTTAGTGTGCTTATTTCATATATTTCAAAAACCTTCTTCATTAAATTTCTCTTAGTAAATACTATAGTAGTTATTATATATTTTACTTTACCAGAGGGAGACTTTGTACAATAGTCGATTGCTTGGGTACCTCTGTCCCATTCGTGTTTCTACCGTTAAGCAGTTGTGTTTGCATGGCTGTGTTTCGGTTTGAAGGGTGGCATATGACGTAAATTTACTGGGTACAGAGGAATAACACTTGAGTCCTCAGGAATGGCAACGTATGGGAGTATCATGGGCGAAACAGTATACTCTGTTATGTCCATGCTACTGCTCATGTCCATCAGGTGGACCGTCAGCTTGTTTGCCATTCTAAGTTGTATAATAAAAAAAAAAAACTTTATTGCTAGTTATTATTACTTCAATGTTATTACGAATGAACTCCTATGATATTCAGTTTTTGTTGCAATTTAAGTCAATCACGTTTTTAAAAGATATCTTAGAACTCACTACAATTACGTAAACAGTGTATTTTCATTGAAAAACAATGACACTATTCATAGATAACCTCTGTGGTATTATTGCGATGCATTTTGCTTACTGCTGTAATTCAAATTCACGAATTTGTTTCTCAATTAGGATAATTTTGGAAATGAATCTGGTTGTGTTGTGTTGTTGTTGTTAACACTAAGGCAATAGAGAGCTCCATATTTCTGCATCCACAATATTTTTTATTTATTTTATTTATTCATTAGTATAAATATGTGTACATGGCGGACTTAATGCTAAAAGCATTCTCTCCCAATCAACCATAGGGTAGTGTCAGAATACTCGAATGCGGTACTACTAATTATTGATATACATACATACTACAATTACATATATTCATCCAATTCTAGTGGTAATTTTATTGACAGAAATAGTTCTGGCCTTATTCGCCAAGTTCCAATCATGAACTTGTCTTCTTAGTCATCAGAGGTCAGACGATGGTTTCCAGAAGTAACTACGTGGTGGTCGACCTGGCAGGGTATATTGCTAGCAATGGGACTTATAGTCCGCATTACTAACAGTCCTTTTGTCCCCAGTCAAGTTGGTTAGCCCATTATGGTGAATTATTCTTAGTGGACAATAATGGAAATCGTCCTAATCATAGACATGGGGGGAAGGGATTGTCAGTAATGGGAAGGTTCCCATTGCTATCAATATATCCTCTGTAACATACAGTAATCTCAAGCGGAAATCAATGTGTCGCTCACAAAAGTCCACCTGTACAAATATGAAGTAATGACTTCCATTACAGTACCGAGATAGAACGTCTAATAAATTTTAAAACTGAAAAACCTATCAATCTATGTTTGAAGCTGACTATATTCTTTATAAGTTTGGCCTTCAGAGTTCATTGCTTTATTACTTTTATCGAAATAACATGTGTTGAGAATCAAACAATTGGTTTTGATAGTGTGGCGCGTGTTATTATTGTTCTTTTAAGTTTTTCCCCTGAATGGTATGTTTACATTTTGTATTTCGTAACTACAGATATTCATTTTACAGAAATAATTGATATAATGTGAATTTAAAGAAAAAATATTACGAAAGAAATATCGGCTAACCTATCGGTTTGCATTAGAGGAGTACCAGGATGACATGGTAGATGAGGATACAGTTACGTCAATTGATCTATTGTAACGGATTCAAGGATAACGGAACAGCGTGAATTTCTCCTTGACCTGTAATGGCGGTTATTAACAATCGATTTAGCTAAAAAGCTAAAATGTACAGAGGAATAACACCTGAGTCCTCAGGAATGGCAACCCATGTGGGTATCATGGGCGAAACAGTATACTCTGTTTTCTTCATGCTACTGCTTATGTCTATTGGCGACGGTTACCGCTTTCCATCAGGTGGGCCGTTTGCCATTCTAAGTTGTATAAGAAAAATAAATCTGTTAATTACTGAATAGCATTCGACGCTAAAATATGCCACGAATGGAAACGATTATAAAATCTATACAAAAACCAATTGGAGTCCATTTTTACTGATTATGATGTCTCAGGCAAAAATAACAACTGCATTAAATGTCATTAAGTGCACGATATATAATTGTACAAGATGAACAACTATCAATTAGGATCCGATTGTCAGATTCACTGACTTTGCTATGATCGCTCAACAATATGCAATATGAAATCAATATATCAATCGACACTAATATTGGGAAAGATTTTTTTTGTTTAAAATGGATAAACTCCAAAACCGATTTTAAAAATCATTTCATCTACTTTTGATTTAATTTTATCTACCCACACGAAGGAATGGCAACGCATGGGGGGTATCATGGGCGAAACAGTATGCTCTGTTCTGCTCATGGTACTGCTCATGTCTATAGGTGACGGTTACCACTTTTCATCATGTGGGCCATCAGCTTGTTTGTCATTCTAAGTTGCATAAAAAAGTTGTAGATAAAAATTTTACTCTGAAATTAGTGCTGCTTAAGTATTTCTACAGCTGCTTTTTCCTGCTCTAAGTATTACATAACCGCGTGCTCCTGATATAGAATGGGCCACCCTTTCCTTTCCTGTGGGTATTGTAAGAGGCGACTAAGGGAACTTAATGATTGAGAAATGGCAATGGCAAGCAGTGAGAAAAGAATTCCAAGGATACCCTGAATGCAAGTCTTCTCTTTCAATTCGATTTGTCAAACCGTTAAAGCGTTAAGAAATAACAAACAAACATACTTTTATATTTGTAATATTATACTAGTAAGAAATTAATAGTAAAATGTTCCAACGAATGAAAATGAAAGTGAAATAAATGCAGCTGAAATGCGAGGCATGCGAAGAATGCAGTAGACGTAAGCTCGCGGAACGTATTCCACCGAAGTTGCAAAGGAAAGTTGGTTCGAAAGAATTTGACGAATCTAATATCCCTAGTTTAATGCAAAATTTATTTATTTATTTATAGGATTACCAACATATGATACAGCTAAACATTTTAATACAATACACTGGCAGATTAGATCTTACTGTTCCTACATTTATAGGCAACCACAACATGCCTTGTGTTTGATAAACATTAAAATATAATTAAATTATTAAATGTCATTATATGAGTAAAGATATTAACAATATGAATAATACTTTTTTTTTTTTTTTTTTTATACCACTGAGGTGGCAAACAAGCATACGGCCCACCTGATGGTAAGCGGTTACCGTAGCAAATACAATATAAATAATGGAAAATTGTATTTAAATTATTATAAATTATAAATAAAGATAATGTAATGGGGAGGTACATCAACATTTTAATTTAGCCATGAATACAGAGTGACTATCTTTGTGAATATCAAGTTCAGGCTTTGTTTTTACAATATCGTTATACAGACGCGTTATGCGGACGATAGGTGATTCGCGACCAAAGTTTGTTCGGCAAGCTGCATTTTTAAATAGATTGCAAGAATGCCGTTATATAAAAAAAAATACTACGTTATATAAAAATAAATATTTACTAATATTATATATGTAAAAGTAAGTCTATTGTCACTTAACATCTTTATCGAATCAATCTTAATTAAAATTTGCTTGGTAAAGGACATTTCTTTCAGTCCGTTTATTAGTGTCATTATTAGTATACTTAACAATAGTTTTTTTTTTACAATACAGAGGGCAAACGAGCATGCGGCTCACCTGATGGTAAGTGACTACCGCCGCCCATGGTCACCCGCAACACCTACGGCATTGCAGGTGTGCTTCCGGCCTTTTAAAAAGGAATATGCTCTTTTCTTTAAGGTTATGTTGTCGTATCGGTTCGGAAATACTGTTATTAATACTGAAATATTATTAAGTCCAGGCTATATTTATTCTAGTTAATCAACTCACCCAAGATATGCAGACAAAGTGGCAGATAAAACTATGGTCTACATATGTGTTATATTGTTAAGCTATTAAAATAACGCGAGGTTAGAAACGATCGGTTCTTTAAATTGATGTGTAGTATAAATTATCGTCATGTTATCATTAACATCATCAGCAACATTAACATTAACATCACATTTATAAAAATTCAAGATCCAATTCGGGCTATCTATTACGCCAAATATTTAGCATAAGTATGCAATTACCTATCTATCTATCCTATTTAAGAGCTGCACTCTTGTCGGTGGAGCTCTTGCCACTCACTACGATTTTCAGCGAGTCTCTTCACCTCTTGATACGACACGACACCAACTCCTTCCTTGATCTGCCTGATGTAACTATGTCTCGGTCTCCCTCTCCCCCTTCTTCCTTCTATGCAAGTACATACACTCGAAAAACATTGTTCTTATTTCATTGGTATTCGAGTAATTGTATTACTAGAAATTACGCAATACTTACTGTTGAACATACAGTATTAACTTTATGTATATATTTACAGTAAGTTATTGAATGGTTTCTAGGAATCTAACAAGTTGTTATTATGTTTATTGTACTTACTTAACATTGGACATATGAAAAAGATTTTATATACAATGCCGAACTTATACCAAAGAGAGATTTAATATAGTCAACCTTTAAAGAGCTATAAGAAGTTTCAGCAAAATAAAGCAGAAGAATAGGATAAACTTAACTATGACAAAGCAGATGAAGCTCAACATGAGAAATTTAACTGGATACATGATCGCACACATTACATGAGTTTAGCTTATGAGACTGTAGATATTACAGTGTGGAATTGGAATCTATGGAGCATTTGGTGTGCAATTCTGGTTCATTGACAAGTTTATTTTATAAACCGTTGAGGTGGCAAACAAGTATATGGCCCACCTGATGGTAAGCGGTTATCGCAGCCTTTAAACGCAAGTGATAAGTATTGAGTGATTCATATTAGTCTAATGAAAATAGTATAAACAAAGTCACATTGTTACATGCGTCCCAGGTTGTAGGTGCATGCATATTGCTCTTTAAAATTAGTAACATAGTTGATAGAAGTGGTAATGAACTGTTCATTATTGCATTTGAAATATTTTACTGAACTCTATATTAACTAAACTTGCGGAAGTCCATATTGCTGGTTATTTGAACAAAATAATTTTGTTTAATTCCACTACCATTGGTATGTGTGTGACTGCCAATTTCAACATTCACAGTTTAGGTGCCGAACGGTTAACACTAGGCTCCGAGCAGCGATCTAATGATTTATGTAATGATGTCTCGTTTAAAGGTGAAACACGTGCAGCAAAACAGGCGCGAACAAAATGGCAGTCTGAGGCTTATGGCTAATATGGAAGGTTGTGGAACTTCTGAGTCTTGATTAATCAATCGAGTATTGGCAGTCATACACATACTAATAATAGCGGAATTAAACAAAATAATTCTGATCAAATAACAAGTGAAATATTAACGGTTGGAATGTATCTAAATTAATTAATAATAATAAAGTATTATAACTGTTGTTATGATAAATGACCTTGAGTTGCGAAAGTAGCCCTCATAACATTAATATATAAGAGTATATATTTAAATTGTATTTCTCAAAAAAGAACCAAATTCAGTTGTGGTAAAACCATATATTTTGATTTAAAACCTAAACTAATGAACTGATTTTGTTAAAATTTCTACAGGATTCTTACGTAAGTATCATTTCAAATAAAAAAGAATTTTCCAAATCGGTTTACAACTGAGTTATGAGGTAACAAAAATTAAAAAAAAAAAAAACATACAACCGAATAGAGAATATCCTTCATTTTGAAGTCGATTGAAAATAAAAACAACGTTGAAGTCAGAAATTACAAGGAGTTTTTGAAATAAATTTAGTTCGACCTAAAACCGATTTTAATTTCAAGAGCACTATTTCCATAATGGCAAAACCAGCTATTTTAAAAACTAAACTACTAAACTGATTTTGATAAAATTTCCATGAGATCAATTTGTAAGTAAATCCTTTTAGATGAAAAAAAAAAAATTCCAAGTTGACTTACAACTGACGAAGTTATGAGGTAACAAACGTAAAAAAAATATAACCGAATTTAGAGTCAATTCAAAACTTCCTTGAAGTCGGTTGAAAATCAGCCCGCAGATCTAGCGCCTGAGTTTTCACTTCCACTATTGCTTCCATACACGCGGTGAACATACGACGCCACAATGTTTGTGGAGTTATTAATGTTTTTTGCCACATTTTTAATATCATATTATCTGTACCTTCATTATAAAATACATGATTTCTTTAGAAAGAGAGATGTCAAATTCGTGCCCGGTATTCCTTTGTTCGGGAATATGTTTCAAACTTTCATTTCGAAGAAGCATTTTTGGGAAGACGTCGACGCTGTCTACAGAGCTTTTCCGGACGAGAAGTAAGATTTTATATTGTTTCTTATTTAAATTATATAATATAGTTGAATTTTGCTTAATTTTATTTTCGACAATTTGCGACGCAATTTCGTGTTAATTTACATATCAGGTTACTTTGAATTGTTTTACATTATCTTATTTATTCTGTCTCTCTCTCTCACGAATTTGTCCATATATAAGAATTTGTAAAGTCTGATAATGGAATGAGAACCCTGCCTGTGACATCATAATATGCTGGATGGGCACTAGTGAGGGATGATAGGCGAGAATTAAAACAGGCTAATTGGCTCATGGAGACGAATTCATCACAAATTATTCACAATGGTTTCCAAGGTTAGTTAGTACCCATTATTAATAACCCTTTACCCTAGCATATGTGTCGCTTACTTATGTTTTGTGCTTCATTACTTTATTCACCTTTATTGATATCTTGAAAATTCTTGCGGAGATTGTTAGTAACTAAGATTATGATCACAAGCTGCCAAAGAACCCAGTCAGGTCGAATTTCAGGTGGAATTCTCCTTGGAAATTATCGTGTTTGATTCCTTGTAAATTCACCACGGTGGCCCAGCTAACCCCTTTCAAAAAAGGAGGTTATATGTTCGGCTGTATATATGTATGCCCACCGATTTCTCCGTCAATTGTGGACAGATTTCAAAAATTTTTTTTTCTTGAAAGTGTATGAGCTGGCGATTCTTTGAAAGTGGTTCCACTGTCACCAAGTCAATCTTTAAATGCTTTAATCATGTTAGTCTGTTACTTGCTATACTCTCTTCACTTCAGTTACTGAGGTGAGCTGATTGTAGAAGGTCTAACTCCTCAAGGATTAGGAGTTAGGGGACCATTCTCTGAATATTATAAGCACATATAGACCGTTTCTTAGGTTTTATCAAGTTACTTGAATGATTGCTTCTGGGAGTTATTATTTCATGCTATTGAGATGATAATGGAAAGCACAACTCCTTAATGGTTAGGAGCTAGAGAGTAATTGTTTAGATACTATAGATACGTATAATCCGTTAGGTATTATACTCCCTTAAGTAATCCAGATAAGCTGATGATGGAAGAAGTTAGGAGTTTAGGGATAACCATAGTAAACTCCTCGGTTAATTTTTTGATGGGTGAAAATGAAATCGTAACCCCGCTTGCGCTAACGGAATACGCTGGCGGAGCACCAGTGAAGGGTAATAGATTAGAATGAAAACAGGCCAGTTAGCCCATCATGATGAATTCATCAGGAATTAACCATGATAGTTTTAAGGAGGAACCGCGAGAAGGTCGACCTGGTTGGGTATATTGCTAGCAATGGGAGTCTCAGTCTCCATTACTAACAATCCCTTTCCCCCCAAACTCCTTGGTTAGGAGTTAGAGAATAACTCTGCTATGATACAATAATAGTTCGATTGTATTATATGAAGTAGTTATTTTACTCCTTATATATATGTGAACTAATAAAAAGCAACTAAATTCAATAAAATATTTGATGTATGGAGCGTAAATCATTCTCTTTTCGGTTAATCGAGTTCATGTACCATATTGTCTCTGTATTCGCTCAGGATGGTGTGATGGTGTGGCAACATGTCGTTTTACAATAATAATAATTATCATCACCATATCAGCCTTTAACTGTCCACTGATGAATATAAGCCTCCCCCTTGGGGGGTTTTACTAGTAGTTGCCACGTTTAGCCGGCGGATTGGCAACCGAAAGAAAGAAAGAAAGAAACTTTATTTTACAGAAATATGCGACAACACAGGGGTTAAAAAAGTCATATATTAAGAATTATAATAAAGAATAACACAAGAAATATTTACATATATATATAAAAAAAGAATATAAAATTAAAAAAGAAAAATAAAACAATTCGTATTATAACAGTTTCATCAAAGATGAGTGTATGTGTGCATGCGTCGCAATACCTGCAAAATGAGGTCCGTGCTCAGCATTATGCTGTAGTGTCAGGGACACTACAGCATAATGCCGCCAGTTAGGCTTTGGAGATTTCAAAAGGGACGCTGCTACTCGTCCCTCGCATTCCCTTAGTCGGCTCTTACGACACATACGGGAAAGGAAGGGATGGCCTATTTTATAATAAATAAATAATAATAATAAATAGTAATAAATTAAAATACGAATACCTGTGTCGTGTTTTAATTTATTACGAAGTATAATATAAGTATAAGTAATATATAAGTAGGTAAACAAAGTGTTTCAATGAGTATTTTATTTGCTCAATTCTGACAGAATTTTCTGACAATTTGCAAGTTGAACAGTTATATTGTGCGAATTTATTAGTCCAATAAGAAAAATAAATGAAATACATTTGTTTGTACAGTTGTTTATATTACTACACTAACTTGTGTAATATAATGTAAATTCGTCCCCCATTTCCGCATCGAATGGTAACTCCGCCTGCTCTATCAGCATACACTGGAGGGGCACCAGTGAGGTATGGATAGTAAGGTGAGAATGAAAACAGGTCAATTGGCCCGTCGTGATGCATGACATACAATGTATACTATTTCGCCTATGATACTCCTCATGCGTTGCCATTCCTGAGGACTAAGGTGTTATTCCTCTGTACCCTGTAAATTCACTGCTATATTCTACCCTTCAAACCAAAACACAACCATGCAAACACAACTGCTTCACAGTCGAAACACGAATAGGACAGAGGTACCCATGCAAATTACTTTTGTACAAATTCTTCCTCTGATAGGGCGATTATGTACATGCAAATAATTATAAATCTTTAAAAGGTCCATTCATTTTGATTTACAGATATGTCGGGTTCATCGAAGGCACTGTACCCGCAATCATTATCAGAGAGCCAACATTGATAAAAGCAATCACTGTTAAGGACTTCGATCACTTTGTTAATCACAGGGATTTCTTTAATAGAGACATAGTACCTTTGTTAGCAAGCAGCTTGATACAGATGCATGGTAAAGTAAACATTTATATATGTATTTATCTATACAGTGTGTAAAGAACAGGTTGGCATAAACTAAAGTAATGAATTCAGACCATTATTTTGAACTGAAACCCAGTGGAAATTTTTCAACATTTTTCCTTTTTTTTCTTTTAAAATAATGTTATCTTTGATATTATGTTATATAACAAATAATAATACTGTATAGTGACATACTATGAAATATTAAAAAAATATAAATGTAATATTCATAGTAAAAACTTACCGCGACGCGCGGAATCAGCTGTGTAAGGTCAATGCCACTAGCATACGAAACTACCCACGAAGAAGCGCCATTGAGCGCTCTGTGTAGGTATCGCGCGTCGTGTGAATCGAAAAATCTCAAATACATTGGGCGGCATCAAAACTAATAATTATTAATTATATGACTGTGCTGGTTTTCCGGTAGGAAAATAATCTGCTATCAGATTCAGAATGTTTATCTGAATCAGCTGTTTTAATTTTGGCTAACCTGTCCCTTCCACCCTGTATATGATAAATTTTAAACAAAGTGGATATAGCAGTTAATTATATTACATAAATTATAATTAAATAAATTATAAAATGAATAATATCCTTAAATATTAATAAATAAATCGCTATTACTGTAGTTATCCCTGTAAATGGTAAAAGAAAACTACAATTAGAAATTATTAAAGAGTTTGTAAAACTGACAACCTCGGGTAGACTATCACTAATTGGGGTACTCCATGAGATAGTGTGGTGATTTGAAACATGCTATAGTGTTTCTCTGAATGTAGAGGGTTCAGGAATAATTGGAAATAACTAATTGTAATTTGCAGACGACAGATGGCGCGATATGCGAGTAACCCTCAGCCCAGCGTTCACCGGCTCCAAAATAAAGCAAATGTTGCCATTCATGACTGAAATCAGCAAGAACTTAGTTGACTACATTAAAGGTATCGTTGTATTTGTTACTCTCTCACTTTTTTCATTTAAGAGCTTTCCCTTGTCGGTGCAACTAATTCATGCATTCTCTTTCAGCCAACTCTATTCCAGTCCATATCTTTGACCTCCCTATACGACATGACACGTAGTATTTCCTTTATCTGTCCCATTATTTGTTATTACTTACTAAATAAATATTATGATGTAAAATTATAAATATATTAAAAAAATAGATAAATATACAGATTTAAAGTGGGAACACTAGTAATAGGTCATAAAACACTTATAAGAAATTTATGCAACCGGTTTATTAAACTTGTAAATTTTACAGTATAAAATACCTAGATCATTTATGGTAGTTATCGACATCGATATTTTGGGCACAGAGACATATTTATAAACAGCTTGTCGACACTTCTAGTTGCTGGCTTTAATTTATTCTAGTTTCGATAATAAATGGGTTACAATACAGTATGGCATTTTAAATAACGCAGTAATTACTGACTTTGTAACTTGTAATACTTCTACAAGCTTTAATTTAACTATAATAATTATATCATCATAAGAATATGCAAGCTGGAGTGGCAATGGACTGGCCACATAATTCGAAGAAGTCACAACCGATGGAAATGAAAGAAAGATTCTTGGGTAACGACGTACGAGTAAACGCAGTGTAGGACGACTCCCACTAGATGGAGTGACGACCTCAAATGTATTGTAGGGATTCAGTGGATGCAGGTGGCTCAGGACCGTTCCTTATGGCAGTCTATGGGGAAGACCTGTCCAACAGTGGACAAATAACGGCTGAAATGGTGATGATGATATCATCGTATCAAATATTATGGAAAAGATTTTGCCATCACAAAGATATGAAAACAATACAAGTATTTTCACTAATCCAATAGAGCTTTTAAATTTTACTAAGTTTCAAGAATTTCCAGCAACGAAATATATTTAAGATTATGAATTGTAAAATCGATGATATTATTCTTCTTGTCATATCAGAACATCCTTCTAATGAAAGCAACGTGGACGACCTTGTCCGTCGATATACGGTCGATGTGATAGCATCAGCGGGATTCGGACTTGAAGTCAACTCCGTTAAGGACAGGGATAATGAATTCTTTAGAATGGCAGCAAATTTATTCAACTTCAACTACAAGCAGAAGATTATGCATTTTGTTACTGCTCAGTGTCCCATAATTAGCAAGGTATTATTTCTTTACTAGTTACGTTTTACTCACGTTAATTAGGATTCAAAGTATTCTGCTGTTGTAAATGAATAGAATAGAAAATATTCATTGCCAGGAATACATGCAGTTACAACAAAAAATACAGAAATATTTTACATAAGAAGTGTCTCATATGTATTAGGCAAAAAGAACTAGATCAGATGATGTTGTGAGTGTCCCAGTGCAATGTGTACAGTTGCACAGCTCTGGTTTTCAGTCTCTCTCTTAACAAAAGTGTATTATTTATAGATTATGCTATATCAAATTTAATTGAAATCTACTTTGCTATTTATTTATTAACTTAATTGTAATTAAGTAACAAATTGCCGAGTGGTTTTAGAATAGGTCCTAATACAGAATAGGCCACCCCTTCCTTCCCTGTGGGTGTCGTAAAGTCGAGGGAGACTTTGTACAAAAGTCGATTGCTTGGGTGCCTCTGTCCCATTCGTGTTTCTACCGTGAAGCAGTTGTGTTTGCATGACTGTGTTTCAGTTTGAAGGGTGGGATATGGCGTGAATTTACAGGGTACAGAGGAATAACACCTGAGTCCCCTGGAATGGCAACGCATGGGGGGTATTATGGGCGAAACAGTATACTCTATTATGTCCATGGTACTGCTTATGTCTATAGGCGACGGTTTCCACTTTCCATCAGGTGGGTCGTCAGATTGTTTGCCATTCTAAGTTGTATAAAAAATAAATAAAAAAAAAAGACTAAAGGAATTTAATGGTTGAGGCATGGACAGCAGCGTCTCTCCTAAAATATCTCCAAAGCGACACTTCGGTTACAAATTCATCTGTCAAGCATGGCAACTATTGTAAAAACCCCCCAAGGGGG
This sequence comes from Galleria mellonella, assembly GCF_026898425.1. Lineage (NCBI taxonomy): Eukaryota > Metazoa > Arthropoda > Insecta > Lepidoptera > Pyralidae > Galleria > Galleria mellonella. The sequence goes on from NW_026441978.1 coordinate 1,686,422, forward strand.
AGGCTTATGTTCAACAGTGGATGGTTAAAGACTCATATGATGATGAAGTAACAATTAGTCAAACATTCAAAGATCATAATAATCTACATCACCATTTAGAAAAGCTGTAGCAAAATTTAGTAATATACATACATTCTGCAGAATTGTATGAAAATATTTTTTTATACTTTATATATTTGGATACAGATATCGAATGTCAAATTATTCTCACAAGAGACAATGGACTTTTTCAAAAACACTGTTCAAGATACAATTAATTATAGAGAGAAGAATAATGTTGTGCGACCTGATATGATCCACCTATTAATGGAAGCTACTAAAGGTAATATTAACAATCAAACGAGAAATTTAACAAATTATTTATTTATTTAACTATTAATCAGAATAGTCTGTAGTTCTAGTAATAAGTAACATTGAGATGAAAATAAAAATAAAATAGAACCATTGATAGACATAAATCAACGTATTGCCATAAATAAGGCAAGCCTCATTAATATAATAACATTGAAACTAAGGTATATCTGTAGAGGAGATACTTAAGAGAAATTAATATGAGAAATCTTTATAACATCTAATGATCCTACCATTAGATGTTAAAATAATAATTTTTAGAAATTTAATCTGTCTATCAGTCTGTATATTTGTTTAATTGATAAAAATTTCATTAATATTATTATTACAGTGGTATAACATTTTATACCGAATATAAAATATACTTAATAACATATAGATATATTGGAATATGATTTTTATATTTTAATTATATTTCTACATAAATATAAGTTTAATATAGATTTAACTAGCAAACACCTGTATATAAACGATAACATTATATGTTAATAATTGACGTATTTCTTTTAATGAGTGATGATGAAAACGTACTCAGCCTGCGCTATCGGTATACGCTGGCAGGGAACCAGTGAGTGATGACAGGTGGGAATGAAATTATGACCAGCTGGTCTATCCTGATAAATTTACTAGAAATTGACGACGATGGTTTTCACGCAAAGGTTGACTCGATAGAGAATATTACTAGTAATGAGGTTGCTAATCCTCATTACTAATGATCTAACAATAATTGATTTTATAGAAACATTAAAATATTTTTACAGGAACATTGAAAGACAGTGGCAATGAAAAAGATAATGTTGGTTTCGCTGCGACTGAGGAGGGTTTAAAATCTCGGAACGTTACCAGAGGTATGTAATTTGTGTATAACGTTTTAAAAGAATAACAATTGTTTTATTAATACTTAATTGTATTCCGTGAACATGTCAAGAAGGTGAAAATTAAATTTGGTTTCTTGCAAATCATTAAGGACGAAGTAGCAGTAGAGCAGAGAAAATTAAAACTTGAGCAATTGTTATGTTTAAATAAAAAACGTAGCTGGAAGTCTTTACTCAAAAGAAATCTACTTGCTATTGTTTGGATCATCAGTAGTCTATTACAAGTCTGATGTAAAATAATAAAAGAAAACCTTTTTCTAGAATGGTCTGCAAACGAAATAACTAGCCAAGTGTTCATATTTTTTGCGGCTGGTTTCGAGAGCTCAGCTGGAGTTATAACCATGTGCATCCACGAGTTAGCTTTGAATCCAAAGATACAAGAGAAGTTGTATCAGGAACTCAGAGACTACAAAGAGGAACACAAAACTTTGACGTATGAAAATTTGAGCAAGTTGAAATATTTGGATGCTATAGTGTCTGGTAAGCAAAAAGTACAAAAAAATAGTTAAAATATCTAAATGTCATCATCGTCATCATATCAGCCATGTACTGTCTACTGCTAAAAATTGGCCACTATCAAGTGGGGGTTTTGCCCGAAGTTGGCAGGCGGATTGGCAACCGTAGTTAGGCTTTGGTGATGTTCTAAAAGGGATGCTGCTGCCCATCGCTCGATCATTAAGTTCCCTTAGTCGCCTCTTATCACACCCATGAGAAAAAAGGGAATCTAAATATTCTAATTACGTATATATACTTTTAATATATATGTTTATTTTATTGCAGAAACATTGAGGAAATGGTCAGTTGCTATCTTTATGGATCGCGTATGCAGTAAACCATATGTGCTACCGCCACCAAGAGAAGGAGGAAAACCTTGCCAAGTAAGTTTTGGTGACAGTTTAACTAATATTAATACAAAAGAAGTATATTAAACTAATGAATATCCTGAATTGTATTAAAAGTAATATATCTGTTTCTTAAAAAAAAATGAATATTAAACCCCATTACAATGTTTTCTACTAAATAAATAGGCTTTAAAATATTTATTTTCCTTCTCTGGCAGATAAGACCCGGTGACATTGTTTACAACATGGTAAACAGTATACATATGGACGAAAAGTACTATCCAAATCCTGAAGTATTTGACCCTGACAGGTTTTCGGATAAGAATATAGCTGATATAAAACCAACTACCTACATGCCTTTTGGTATTGGTCCAAGAAATTGCATTGGTATGTAACTATCGTATTTATTTTCAATAAATATTAAATCATTCTTAGATTCTTGGTAATTTAAAACGAGAATGCAGACGAACTAGAATAATCAATTTAGTTTGAAGGTTATTAGAAGTAATTAGCAGTTTAGTTTAAATAACCGATAAAAAAGAAATAGGAAACTTAATAGAAAATTAATAGACATTGTATATTGATAACTGTAGTTTAAACACTAGGCGTCATGTCGTATAGGGAGATAAAGGATATGGTCTAGTATAGAGCTGGCTGGAGGAAGATGCATGAATTAGTTGCACCGACAAGAGGAAACTCTTAAATGAAAAAAAAAAGTTTAAAAATCTGTTGAATCTATCATCAATAAATCAGATGGTCATTTTAGTAGCTTAGATCAGTTCCTTTATTATTTGAGATTTAAGAAACACATATGGCAGAAATGTAGATGATTACAGTTATATTTTAAATCTAACCAAAATTTAATATAGTCTCACAGCTAGATAACTAGCTCGTTTTTAGTACAATAAGAAGAGATTGTCACATTTTTTTCTCATTACCAAACTCTAAATTACGGTCGGTTCACCACTTGAAGGTTGATTGTTCGTAAAATTCTTATTTGATCGAGTAATTAAGTCAAAATTAAGAGTGCTCGATATGAGAACTCCTTAAAAGCTATAAGTTGATTAGTCAGCAATTTTATTCTGATAATTTAGACATATATTTCTATCAGCTTTCACTTTTGCAGTTCTTGCACTTGAGTTCCAAGAGTATTTGATTTTAAAACTTCTCAAAATTTAGAGGGTAAAATGGAAATTGTTAGCGATGTGTAAAACAAAGTATCATCCTATCCGAACGTGTTGGGTTTGATATTTTGTGTTTTTTTTTCTTTTTTTTTTTATATAACATAGGCCGTTAGCTTGTTTGTCGTTCTATCTAATGGAAATTGGTAACCATTCCCTATAGACATGAACAGTACCATGGCTATAACAGAGTATACGGCAGTCGCCTATGATACCACTCATGTGTTGTCATTTTAGATAACTAAGGTGTTATATTTCTGTACCTTGTAATTTCTATGCTATATCCCACACTTCAAACCAAAACACATACACACACCTATTTTAGACCCATATTTCTTTGGTGAAAGTGTTTCGTTGGTTTCATATATAAAATATTTACTCTATAAATTGAATAACCAATAACTTCGTTCTGAGTAATATAATATGTATATTTTTATATTAGGTTCCAGATTTGCGTTGATAGAGCTCAAAGTACTGGTGACAGATCTGGTACTGAACTTCAAGATCCTCAAAAGCAAGAACACTTCAGATCCTATTCGTCTTCTTCAAGGCGATTTTAATATCAAAGCTGTAGGGGGTACATATGTAAAATTTGAAGCTAGAACATAAAATAGTATCCTTTTACTTAAATTCAAGAATTCAAATAGTAGAAGTAAACGGTGTCAATTCTAGTGGATCTTATATTGAAATGGGTGTGCCTCAGGGATCTATTTTGGGTCCTTTTCTTTTTCTTATATACATGAATGACTTACCGTATCATGTTCAAGATTTGTCTGATATTGTATTATTTGCTGATGACACTTCACTAATGTTTAAAGTGAATAGAAATACACATAACCTTGACCATGTAAATGTTGCTTTGTCTAAGGTTTTGATATGGTTTACGTCAAATAATCTAGTACTTAATTAAAAAAAAAACTAAATGTATCAGATTTTCCATATCCAATACTAAGCAAGTGAATACCGCTATTAGATTAGACCACCAGGATTTAGACTTTGTAGATAAAACCACTTTTCTTGGCATAGTAGTTGATTATAAGTTGCAATGGGGCTCCCTTATATTTGAATTGGCCAACAGGCTGAGTTCAGCTGCTTATGCTGTTAGAAAAATCCGACAATTAACTGATACAATAACAGCTAAGCTTGTATATTTTAGTTACTTTCACAGTATCATGTCATATGGCATTATATTATGGGGGAGGGCTGCTGACATCGATACAATCTTTGTACTGCAAAAAAGAGCAGTTCGGTCAATATTTAATTTGCCTTCTCGGGAATCTCTTAGAGAATATTTTAAGCAAACAGGTATACTTACTGTTCCCTCGCAATATATATACGAAAACATTATGTATGTACGTAAAAATATAAATATTTTTAAAAATAACAGTGACATACATAATTTCAATACAAGAAATAAAAACAAATTGAATGTTCCTTGTTATCGCCTTAGAAAAGTCAGTACATCTTTCATGGGGAACTGTATACGTTTTTATAATAAACTTCCAGATGACGTTTTACAATTAAATGAAAGAAAATTTAAGACATATATAAAAAGGACTCTCTGTACAAAAGCATATTATAAATTAAATGACTATTTAAATGACAAAACTGCATGGATTTGAATTTTGTATTAATGTGAATTGTATTGTAAATGTAATTATTGCATTTTTTCTTAAATCAATATTATTTTCTATAGTAATTATTATAATTATAGACTGACGTATCATAAGTATCTGTAACAGATGTATATGAATAAAGATGATTGATTGATTGATTGAGTAATAAAACTTAATACAGTCAGCATTTAATTATTATCCACTATGAGTTAAATTTCATATATTAAGTTAATTATTATAATTTTTAAGTTTCGTGTGAATAGTTGAAACATTTAAAACGTTTATCAATGTTTTATACTTCGTTATGATACGTGGAAGTCGACGTTGATTTTTCTAAAGTACTAGTTACTATTCAATCTTTCAGACCTAAATACATAGCGTCTATGTATATATAAATAAAAATAAAAAGTTAATAACAATTAAGCCGCAATTGCGAAATAAAATGTTTTCGTTTCTTAATTTCAAACGTGCGACTTCTCAGTAGTCCAAAATGAGAATCGATAGAATAAACAAATATATACTAATAATTTAAATAAAGATCTGTTTATTTATATTCTAATATATAATAATCTTTATATTATATATTTAATTGATAGAATATTCTTATACATTATTATAATAAATAACAGGAAATTACATGTTTGTTTCATTGAAGATACTTTTGTAATGTTATTTTAGACTAATTAAAGATCGCGTACGAGTTAAAATTTGATTTAGTAATTGTTCGTAACAAAATTCGTCAAATAATTGAACCACATTCCGTTACTGTTAGTTATTCAGTTATTAATAAGGTAAGATTGTCTTCTATAATAAACTAACTTTAATTGTGATATAACCAGTTATGTAAATTTTTAGACTTTTACGCTGGAGAATCCAGCGTAAAACTAAAGGTCTAGATAATTCAAGTAAATTATCACTGTTTACCTAAATGAACACATTAATTCTTGTTTCATATATATAGAAACCAGCTATTTTAATTTTAAAACTAAACTATTGAACTGAATTTGTTAAAATTTCTATGAAACTGATTTATAAATAAATCCTTTTTGATAAAAAAAAAATCCAGTCTATTTATAACTGATGGAGTTATGAGGTGATAAACATAAAAAAATACAACCGAATTCAGTATTTCTTTCTTTTTGAAGTCGGGTGAAATTAATGACATGCGACAGGTAGCAAGTAGATAAGATCGTACAAAGTGTATCGAGTATTTTCCCATTTATTTTTTAACGGGGAAAAATGCCTTTTCACGTCTTTTGCGATGAAAATGCTCATTCTGAAGCAGACTTCTAGAATCATATTGCTATCCAAAGGTTGCTTGGAAGAGATCGCTTTTAGCAATAAAGTAGCCCATTGTTTTCTCAGCAGGCTGTTGTTTTTTTGCTATATGTACTGTAATGGATTGTAGCTAGACCCAATTTTAAGGTAGGTAAAAGAAGTTTTTAGTAGGGCAAAAGCCTTAATTAAGTGACTTCGAAAAATCTAAATTTGTCTAATTTTCTTGGAACCTTTCATTTTTAGGTAGGGTATTGGGCCTTTTAAAGTAGGTCATTGCCCCTCAAAGCTGAGCAGCGGCCATGCTTGCTACGTTTGGCAGTTTGCAGTTGCAAGCTTTGGTGATGTTTTAAGAGGAACGTTGTTGTCCATGCCTCAATCGTATAAGTTCCCATAGTCGCCTCCTACGACACCACCAGGAAAGGAAGGAGTAGCTCGTTCTATGCCGGACTACACGATATGCTGAGTACGAGTATATATGTCACAAAAGATCTTTCTTAATACTTTAAATACACAATCGGGACTTAACGCTTAAAAATAGTAAAACGTAAAAGATGTAAAAAGTAACGTTTGACAATAAATAAACAGGTATGTAGGTACTATTTACTTGTAAAGATATTTAAATCGCGTTAAGTACCGATTGTGTATTTAAAATATGTGTAAACAACGCGAAAGTTTAAAAATAACTACCCATCTTAATCTTTTTTTTATATAGAAAAAAGTTTGAATGGAAAACATTCAAATCTTAAAACAGAGAATCCAGTGTGAGTTGTATAAAGTTTGACGTTAATTAACATTTACCTTTATGTCGATAAGTTTGTATGGAAATCTGAGTTTCCAAAACTATCCACTAAAAGCGCAAATAAGTTATTAATACACATAATTGTTATAAACGCTAATGTTATTGTAACGTAAATCTATGTATATATAACTATCCACTCTGAACTAAAGCGTTCACGGTCAACATAGTATGGTTTTCAATGACCCCTTTGCCAAATAAATTGGTGGGAGACCGCTATATATTTTGCACGGAGTCTCATCAGTTTAGGGACGGCTCGGGGTCAAGATTGATTCAATATTGTATCTCTAAGAACAATGATGGGTAGAGTTTTGTGACAAAATGAGTAACAGTAGTTACCTCTCTAGTAACATATATAATAAATATATATGTTACTATATTTATTTATTTAATTCTTTATTGCATCATAAATAAAAATATACAATGAAAATTGAATAGTTCAAGTGAAATATAGTAACATAAATACGGATTGAAATAAAAATATAAAAATACAAAAGGCGGTCTTATCGCTAGGGCAATCTCTTACAGACAACCTCTGGTTAAAGGAGAACAGATAGAAGTGGGTAAGTGGCCCAGGAGTGATTAATAATACCTTTTACATATACCTATTATTATCTGTTTTTTTTATTATGACAACTGACGAAATGATGTCTAAAGGTAATAAATAAATAAATAGCTAAATAAATTAATAAAAGAAAATAAAATAACATTAATATTTCTGGCATTCATAGGTTATAGTAACCGTTTAATATCAGACGGGCTGTATGCTTGTTTGCAACCTTCGTGCTATAAAAAAAGTTATACATTAATCAAGTAACTATATTTTACTCCACAATCTATCATCTGTTAATCTGTCATGGTCATGGAATATACAATGGTGGGGGTGAATTGGTCATGGTAGGTCAATTTACTTGGCTTTATCCCCATTAAGCTGGATTTATAATAGGCTCGGCAAGACCGGCATTATATACATAATGCACTAGTCAACAAATAGAATAGAATAGAATAGAAACATTTATTGCCAGTAAACTTACAATATAAAATATAAATGACATATACAAAAAGTGTCCCACACCCGGCAAAAGGAACCGGCTCAGCGGATGCTGTGAGTGTCCCAGCGCAATGTGAACAGCTACACAGCGCTGGTTTTCAGCCAGTCCCTCTCTTATAAAACAACCAAAGTGCAGGGTACCACTGTACATTACTTTTTACAAGAATTATTTCTTGATACTAGTTAAAAAAAAAATACTAATATATATATACACACACATACATACACACACACATATACATATACATACATACATACACATATACATACACACACACACATACATACACATATACATACACACATAAGTAAAATATCATATTGAGGATCAGATACTACCGATAGTTATGTTCTCCTTTATTTTGTTTCTCCAATAGTACTCGTTTTAGTCTATATTTGAAACAGAGCTGGGACATTTCCTCGTGGAGAGGCGGAGGCAGATCGTTCCAAATTTTAGCCGCGGAGAACTTAAAACTTCCTCTGTTTGCCGACTTCCTATGTATAGGTAATGATAACCCGCTGCCACTCTTGCTACGTGTATTAAATTAACAAATAGTGGGTATAGCAATATCTATATATATATATATATATATATATATATATATATATATATATATATATATATATATATATATATATATATCGAACTGATACTGAAATGTCTTGGTTCATTCAAATCCAAATCGGTTTGAAACTAACAGTGTTATAAAAAACAAAAAAAAAACGACCTTCTTTCAGAAGTCAATTGAAAAGTTGTTATTTTTTTATATCCATTGTAATTGAATAATTATAGTACTGAATAATCTATTCACTTACAAAGACATATAAAAATCTATGACATAAACGCCAAAACGGTGACAGTACGGAATAGTTAGCGGTCGCGCCTGGCGTCTATGGCAGCGAAATTAGCATTAAAATAACTCAAACTGAACGCTAACTACCTGCCTGTGGTCTCACTTCCATTTGGAAGTTGGGTCTGGGCCATTTTCAAACATTATTGCAGTTAAAGTAGGCACCCAGGTCGACATATTTTGTGGTGAGTATTACTAGCCAAATTGTGGCAGAGAAGAATTTAATAGTCGACGAAGTTGATAATTATTGGTATACGAATTAATTTTTGAACTTCAAATTGTTATGATATCAATTATTTTAACTCCCAGGATTTCAGAGACGTATAGGAGATTAAACGTAAAATTATTTCAAAAGTATAAGACTTTACCAGAAGTAACTCTGTACAAAAGTCGTCTGCTTGGGTACTTCTGTCCTATTTGTGTTTCTGCTGTGCAACAGTTGTGTTTGCATGGCTGTGTTTCAGTTCGAAGGGTGGGATATAGCAACAAAATTACAGAATGCAAAATCAAAACACCTTAGTTCTCAGGAATGGCAAGGCATGGAGGGTGTCATGATACCGAAACAGCCGCTCTGTGTTGAATAAAAAAAAAAGCAATTTCTGTATATTATTATCATCTGTGGTATCATTCTTTAAATGTATTTAATTAATAAACATCACAAACTCTTGTGAAGTAGTAGAATTTCATTACCCTGGTTCTTTGAAAATAACTGTTCATATTTCATTTAATTCAGTCAATAGGATATTTTCTATGCATAATAATGATGAAAGATATTACCGTAAATATTTTACTGAACTACGTGTTATGTTTCGAGAGTCCATGTGAATGATTATTTAATTAGAATTATTTTGTTTAATTCTGCTACCATTAATATACTTATGTATGACTACCAATACTGGAAGATTGACAACCAGAAATTCCAAAACCTTCCATAATAGCCATCAATCTCCGCTTACCATTTGGTTCAAGTACATTTTGCGAGACGTATTTCGCCTGTGAGCGGAATTAAACAAAATAATTCTAATCAAATAGTCAGTGATTACAAATGTTTTGTTTAATTCCGCTAGACACTGAGTAAGTGTTGGCTATAGCACGCGTACTAATGTTAGCGGAATTAAAAAAAGTAATTCTAATCAATTAACTAGTTTTTTTTTACTGTGATTATATCGTATATATCAATTTCATCATCATCATCATCATCTCAGCCACTATCTGTCCACTGCTGAACATAGCCGTCTCCCATAGACTGCGACAAATAAACAAATATATTTAATGAAATATATATATACTGATTATGACAAAGCACTAACTGGTTTACAATATAATAACAACTAGGTTGATTATTTAGGACTCATTCATTTGCTTTGTTCAGCAATATTATGTTTCAAAATACCTTCACTGTGCAAATATTTAAAACAGGAATTATACCCGGCGTTGGATTTCCGGAAACCCCAAACTGCTTCGTGGAGTCAAGTTAAAATGTGCTTGTTCTAAAAACACGACTAAAGGCTGCCAAATGTATGCAATTTGCGTAAACATACGCCACAAAATTTTGTTTATTCACGTGGCGTTCTAACTTTTTCCTAATTACTTGTTACTGGTGTTTATAATGAATTTTTTAGTTATATATAATTTTCTGGCACTGGTTACTTCGCTACTGCTGTGTGGTCCAAGCAAAGAATGGACTATTTCTTCCCGTTCCGCGGATGTCCTAAGAGGCGACTAAGGGAATTCAATAGTCGAGGAATGGGCAGCAGCGTCCTTCTTAAAACATCATTAAAGCCTAACTGCGGTTGCCAACTTACCTGGCAAGTGTGGCAACTATTGGCAACAATATATTTCAACCGTAAAGCAGTTGTACTTGCATGGCTGTGTTTCGGTTTGAAGGGTGGGATATGGCGTGAATTTGCTGGGTACATAGGAATAACCCCTAAGTCCTCAGGAATGGCAACGCATGGGGGGTATCATGGGCGAGACAGTATTCTGTTATGTCTATGGTACTGCTCATGTCTATAGGCGACGGTTACCACTTTCCATCAGGTGGGCCGTCAGCTTGTTTGCCATTCTAAGTTGTATAAAAAAAAACACCCTCTTTATGATGGAGCCCTATGTCCAGCAATGGACTGTTAACGGCTGACAATAATAAATATGTATAATAGATCACACAAAACTCAACTTACATCAAATCTTGCCGAGCATATTTGAGATTAACGTGGCAGAAAAGGAGTTTATGATGTCTCTTTGATTACTTTAGTTTGTTTATAGTTTACTTGAACCGGTGCAAGCTTAGTAGGGTAAAACTTGTTGCAATCTGAAGGCGTAATAGAATCATAGTTTATGATTTTTTTAAATTCACACTCCATTACAGTTTACAAGTATAAATGCATTGAGGTAATATTTTACTAAACGCCTGAAAAACAAATTCGTATGTTTTTTTGTAAAACGCGTATGTTTATTTGTGTGAAGCTTGTGAAGTTTTTAATGTGCAATTCAATAAAATGTCACTTGGGTTACATAGAATTGCAGCGCTCTATATTTGTAGATTTATTCATAGAGTTATTAACAGATATTTAATTTGATATATAACTCCAGTTTAAGGACATAAGGTTTTAGAATGTTTTCTTTTTCTTAACTAGGGTAACGTTTACAAGTTTAGCTTTCACTGGTGGTAACTGTTGTTTTCAAGCAGTATCATTTCTAAACATTAAGATGTAATATTTATTATATTTGTTAAATAAAGGAACTTCATTGGAATTTTAGCTTTGATCACCTACTTCATCTCACATTAAGGTCGCTAATTCAGGACTCTTAAAAGGTGAATCGTCGATGTATATTTTCAATCGTTTATGTATACGTGTATAGAAAATAAATACAATAATAAATTATTTCTAGACTCACTCCAAATAAACTCACGATTTGCGAATATTTGCATCAAATTCCAAAAATAAAATGCAGGTCGACATGTCCGGTCTTCCATACAAAATTACACTACTGGCAGGCAGGAGTGTCCATACATTTCCGCAGGAGTGTTCATACATTTACAGGGACATATATATACAAGTATATATATGTCCCTGTAAATGTATATATATGTCCCTGTAAATGTATGAGAGTCTATTTTAAATCACTGTTTGGGTTTTATTAAAAAATACAAATAATTGTGCATATACATTTTTATAGAAAAATTTTAAAGTTACATTAATGTAATATTTATTTAATAAAATATAGGTGGTTAGCATTAGTATGCGCAATACTAATGGCGGTGGAAGTAAATATAAAACTAATAAACTACCTAACAAGATTGATATTCGTTTAACACGATTACACAAGTACACGTAAATCTGCATGCCAACTACAGTTCGTTAACATCTTCAATCTCTCGGTTCAAATTTAACATAAGTGCCACCTAAAGCTCTTATGTTGAAGTCGTTGCTGTGCAAACGAATTGGGTCCGATGTCCTCTTACTTTTGACGACCTTGTAGTGTAACACTAGGTCGTATAGGAATACCTTCATTTCCAGAATAGCAAATCTGGATGCTGTAAAAGAGAAATACGATTTTAGTGAACACAACATTAGATTTTTATTTTATTTTATAGTACTTAGAATGGCAAACAAGCTGACAGCCCACCTGATGTAAAGTGGTAACCGTCGCCTATAGACATGAGCAGTGCCATAAATATAACAGAGTATACTGTTTCGCCCATGATACTTCCGATGCGTTGCCATTGATGAAGACTCAGCTGTTATTTCTCTGTACATTGTAAATTCACTGTCATGTCCCACCCTTCAAACCGAAACATAGCCATGCAAACACAACTGCTTCACGGTAGAAACACGAATGAGACAGAGGTGCTCAGCAAATGACTTTTGTACAAAGTCTCCCTCTGGTAAATTCTATGTAATAATTTGAGATAGAAAAAAAAATTGAGAACTAACTTGTTATTGATTCTTTATTTATTATTCATTAAAATAATTATAACGTTATGATAGTAAAAATTAAATCAATATTATAATTCTAGTGCTTAATACAAAATTATATTAACGGTATTTAACCCGACTCCAGATATTTCTGAACCGCTTCTAATATCTTTGGTTAGCTACTCCTAAAAACATAATATACATAGAGACCTACGTTATTAATGAACAGCTAACATTAGTGGACATTAGTGGACAGTTAACAGCTGATATGATGATGATGATGAAATCAGTAGCTCCAAAGACCTTTGAAAACAAACCAGTTGTAATAACTTACCGATACAATTTCTTGGTCCCATGCCAAAAGGTACGAAGGTGAAGGGTTGTATTTTGTGCTTGTTCTCATCAGAGAAGCGGTCAGGGTCAAACACTTCGGGTTTAGGATGGTATTTTTCGTCCATATGTATGACATTCACCATATTGTATACTATATCGCCGGGGTTCAACTGAAAATTGTACAGATAACATCAATAAATTTAGATAGATGCTTTGTGTAGTTCTGTTATAGAAATAAACAAAAAAATGCACAAAGAAAGCATTAAACAGTCTTATCGCCAAATCGATCTCGTCTAGGCAGTTTGTAATCGACTTCAGAGACAATGAGGTTTTTAATTCGGTTGTAATTTTTTTATGTTGATTACCTCATATTTTGACACATACCAGGTAAGGTTTTCCTCCTTTTCTCGGTGGGGGTAGCTCGTAGGGTTTAGTGCATACTCGATCCATAAAAATTGCTGCCGTCCATTTCCTCAATGTTTCTGTAATGACAATTGCATAATTCATAAATTATCGTCTTCCTACTCTTATATTTAGATATAAGTATATATATATATATATATATATATATATATATATATATATATATATATATATATATATATATATATATATATATATATATATATATATATATATATATATATATATATATATATATATATATATATATATATATATATATATATATATATATATATATATAATTATATTTAGGGCTATGCTCTTTCACCTCTATTCTTCACTCCCATTCTGGCCATATTTTCTTTATTTTATTCTTATGGCCATCCACATTTATACCTAATATTTAATTAATAATTAATAAATTTTCTTAAAGAAAATCTTTCCATTCTTCATGTATGACATATTTATTTATTTGTATTATACCAATACAAACGGCGAGTTGGTTACAGGTAACCTATAAATATTATAATTATTCTAGGTATGGATGGGGTCAGCACCTTCGAGGGAAGCCAGTCTTGTGCTAAACTGGTAATGATTGGTCAATTAGCACTTAATCAGACGAAACTCAATCAAATATATACAGGATCTTTATTTTATTATTGCACTAATTAAATTACTAACTCATTATGTGTAGTTACACGATGTTTGCTAATTCCGAACCTTTGAAAAGTTATTTCCAAAAAATTCCGAAAATTTATTTTTGCAATGCATAAGGTTTAGTCCTATTTTGATGCAATATTATTTTGGCATGGCATGGATAGCAAGTGTTGCATTGTTCAAAAACTAACTCTTTACATAAAAGCATCTGTCTAGTTATTCGCTATAAGTTCCTAGACTGTAACCAACTGTAAGACCGTCATCAAGACGTAAGACGATCATCATATCGGCCATTATCTTTCCACTGCTGAACAAAGGCCTTCCCATAAACTACCATAACGAACGGTCCTTAGCTACCTACATCCAACTTTTTGCAATTCATTTGAGGTCGTCAATCTATTACATCCACAGTAGTGGGTATCCTACATTGCATTTGCACGTACGGGATCCCCATCTAAGAATCTTTTTCCCCATCAGTTGTCGGTTCTTCGAGCTATATGGCCAGTCATTTTAGTTTGCATATCCTTCGGGCTCCGTCTGTCATTTTGGTTCTTCTGCGGATATCCTCATTTCGGATGCTGTCATGCAAAGAAACTCCAAGCGTAGCCTTTTTCCATAGTTCACTAAATAATTTGAAGCTTTTCCATACAGACAATTGTGTAGGACCATGGTTCGGTTTCATAGGTCATCGCTCAGACAGAAAATGCATAAAATAACTGATGCAGCACAATATGCCGAAATCATTGTAGCAACAATTGACTATAATATTAAGTCAGAAATCGACAAATAATCGGCTAATGGAGTCAGTTAATTGGTTGATTGATTCCATAAGCTTTTTCTGCAATCAATTAATTGAAAAACTCATCATAATATATTTGATGTTGTTGCTTTAAAGAACGCCATATAGTGTAGATACTTGTTTTTTTTTATATATGACAAACAAGTTGACGGGACAACAAAATGTACATAGAAATCGTCACTTAAATAACTTCGAACATCGCAAAATATGTTGCGAAGTCTACTTCCTCGGATAAACTTTCTTCCCTCTAGGTGGTATGGCGTAGGAGTCTGTTTTGAGTTGACCTTCTCTTGTAATGGAGTACTGTGTGTTGTTATTTACTCGCCTTTTAAATTATTTTGGGAGTTAAAAGGAGTAGAATTCTTATTCTGTTGTTATATTTTTTTAAATATATATTTTAATAATTATTAAGTAACTAATAGATAACGACAAGCCCGCTTCGATGATTTTTCAATCACTCCTTATTATACTTATTGTAATATAAATTTCATATTTTAACGATATTTCTGAATATTTTCGATCTCAGTCAATGATCTAAACTCAAAACTTACCGTTGATGACACAATCCATATATTTCAACTGGCTCACATTCTCGTAAGACAAAACCTTGTTGATTTTCTCGAATTGTTTGATTTCCTGGTACAATTTCTCCTGGACCTCTGGATTTACGGCCAATTCGTGGATGGCCATAGTTATAGCTCCAGCGGAACTTTCAAAACCAGCAGCAAAGAATATGAATACTTGACCAATTATTTCATCTTCCGTCCATTCTGAAATTATAATTTTATATACATCACGTTTCTTTAAGATATTTTTACAACTTTTAATAATTTTATGCTCAAAAACACTATTTCTTCTTCAGAATTTCTTTTCGAGCATTAACTGTGCTTGTAAGACTTTAGCAATATTTAATAAAATCTCAAATATTTTTATGACACCTAGCAAAATATAAGCATGTGAAATAAATGCCATCATAATTTCAACACTCAACAAAAGTATCAGTTTACATAAGTTAATTTATTTATATCTTACGTTAATTACAATATTTACCTCTTGCAACAGTTTTTGATTTCGAGTCTTCTGTCGTGGTAACTTCATCTTTCTCAGTATTACCAGCTTTTAATGTACCTTGAATAATTTCAAAATTAGTTGCAACAAGTTTCAAATTCAAATTCAAATTCAAATTCAAAAATCATTTATTCATGTAGGACATTTTAGCCGCTTATGAACGTCAAATTTTTACATTATAATTTTATATTTTCCCTACCGTCCAGTTCGGTATATAGATCCAATTGAGAAGAACTGGCAAGAAACTCAATTGAATTACTTTTTTTTTTTAAAGCCAGTTTATTTACAATGTATATTTATATAGGTGTCTATGTCTAACATTAAATGAAAATTCAGTGCATGAACAACTATTGCCATGCACACTCGTCATTCAAGTAATCGTTTAGTGAGTAATAGGCTTTGCTCAGTAAATATGATTTAACAGATGTTTTGAATTTATTTAAGGGTAATTCCAACATATCCTTTGGTATCTTATTGTAAATTTTTATACCTATTCCCATAAAAGACCTATTAACTTTTTCTAAACGATACTTGGGGACAGCAAGTTTGTCTTTAAATCTAGTATTAATATTATGAATATTGCTGTTTTTTGGAAATAAGTCAAGATTTTTATGAACATATAGAATATTTGAATATATAAATTGAGAAGCAACGGTGAGAATATTTGCCTCTTTGAATTTCTCTCTTAATGAGTCACGACTCTTCATACAGTAGATCGCTCGAACGGCACGTTTTTGTAATATGAATATATTCTTAATATCTGCCGCTTTTCCCCATAGTAATATTCCATAAGAGAGTAAACTATGAAAATAACTAAAATAGACTAATCTAGCAGTATCAGTATCAGTGTACTGTCTAACTTTACGCACGGCAAAAGCTGCTGAACTTAGTTTCGCTGCAAGGCTTTGATATTAATGATCATATTAAGAACATACAAATTTATTATTCTAGAGTAGCTATGTCTTATATAAATGTAAATTAGTGTTCAAAATATTTTAAGTGCTAAGTTCTGATATAACCTACCCACATATACAATTTAATCCAATTTTTATAAATAGTTTTTACATGAAAGACTAATAAATATCCGTTAATCACTACAAATTTTCAAATTTATTATATAATAGAATATATTATAGGATTTATATTAATGCTTATTGACAAACCTTTTGTTGCTTCCATCAATAGCTGGATCATATCTGGGCGCACCACGTTATTATTTTCTCTATAACTTATGGTATTTTTAACAGTTGTTTTAAAGAAGTCCATAACCTCTTTTGAGAAAAGTGTCAATCCTAATTTCTGTAAATGTATTTTTATATTTAAGATCTTATTGATAATGATAGTGAGAATGATAAGATGAAGATGCTTAAGTCAAATTCAAATTATCTTTATTTCAATAGATCTGTTCACAAGCATTTTAAAATCGTCATTCCTTTCTAAATCTACTGCAGAGTTTGGAAAGAGCCCGCGAGAAACTCAACAGTTACTCTTTTAAATCTCTGTTAATATTATGCGTATTTATTTAAATGTATTATGTCTAAAATGACATGGTTATTAAAAGTCCATGCATGATCGACTAACACCATGCACATTTGTCATTCTAGCTAGTAATGATAAATTATCGACATAAGGTTTTCCTATAGTATGCTATGAGAGTAACTACAAAGATAGAGAATTTTATTTTATAAAAGTGGATGAAGCAAAAGATTTATATATAATATTAACTCTTCTTTTCATTTAAGAGTTTCCTCTTGTCGGTGCAACTAATTCATGCATCTTCCTCCAGCCAGCTCTATCCTAGGCCATATCCTTTATCTCCCTATACGACATGACGCCTAGTGTTTCCTTTATCTGTCCCATGTAGTTAATCCTCGGTCTTCCTCTTCCTCTTTTGCCCTCTATCTTTCCTTCTAGTATGCTCTTAAAAAAATCGTCATGTCGTATAAGGTGGCCCAGTATTTTGCCTATTCTATTCTTATAATATAAACTAAGATACGAATATTCATATAATCGATTCAAATAAAGGTCTACTAATATGTAGCAAAAACTACGCACAAGAAATATTAAAATATGCACGTAGCATTAATTAAAAATGTTGTGATTATGTTATACTAAATCATCATACCAATTGTCTGAACTTTATAATAGGAAATTGAATTTAAATTTGCGCTAATTGAAGCACAACTCAAAAAATTTTGACCTGCAATATTTCAAAAGTTTGTTTTCTAAATTAGTCAGATGGAAAGTTAAACCCGGGATTTTGTTTAGGCAAATCAAAATGTCCACTATTGTGCAACTGATATCGTTATATAAATAATAATAACAAAATAAAAAAAAAATCTAGGGTAATTTTATTTCGAGTTTATAGTATAGTCCTATGTAACATTTATAATAATAATGGCATAGGTTCCAATATAATTAATAGAATAACTATGGGGCAAGATAAGAAGAAGACAATTGAAAGAAAAATAATTGAAACTTTAGTTTACCTTTCCAATTTTAGGAAACTGTGTAGATATGAATATGATAATTTTCTGCTTGATGTTAAAATAGAATAAATTAATGCCCATTTTGAAGAAATCATTTTTTTTGTCTTTAACAGAGTTGACTTGAAGCCCGAAGCCTGCTGATGCAATGACGTCAAGGGTATATCGGCGCACCAGGTCATCAACGTGAATTTCATCAGAATTATTTTCTATAAAAAAATATCATATAAAACTCAATTTTATTGCTGAAGTTTTTCATTTGTAATTGGTTTCATTATAAACCTATGAATAACGAAACTGAAGTTATCTTAATCATTTATTGCATTGCTACTGCAGGCAACAGTTTAAAACAAAACTGGTCTCATATATTTAATTGTACCTCAAGTTACTTTTTACTACCTACTGTGAAGAGAAAAAGAAAAAATTCATTCATTTTTGTATCGATTTTGATGATTTTTAATCTTTACGAATTGTTTTCGTGATGTTCTTATATATTTTTTTTTATCAAACCCTAACTATTTTTTCCATACAATATAATTTATTATCTCTTACTATAATATTACTATTTTATCAAAATATACAGCAGCAATAAAGTAGTTTCATGAAACATGTCCCCCAAAAATTATTACAGCGTGTATTATTGCCATACAAGGTCATAACCATTCCAATTTATTCCGTTCGTGTAGGTATAAAATGACGGGCGTTGCAATCTTCCAATTGATCCGAGAGTTATAAAATTTATAGATGGCAGCAGTCACTTAGCAATACTAAGATATATATATATATATATATATATATATATATATATATATATATATATATATATATATATATATATATATATATATACAACCTGTATATAATATGTTCTAAAATATATATTTATGAATCTTAAAAGTAAACGAATATACCGAGTACTGCTTGATAAAATATAGTGTTTTGTTAACAAATAAATCGTTAATGCAATGGAAATAACTTTTGCATTGACAATAGACGATATATCAGTGATAAATAATAATCAGAACAGAAAAATAATAAATACCTTTTTCCAAAGGTTTTCATTAATAAATTGTGTAGAGAATTTTGTATAATCTCATTAATTATTTGTAGTTCATTTATAAACAATACAATATAGTAAATTTTTCTGTTTCACATTACCTTTTAAATAGTCCATAATGTTATGGCTGACTTCGCTCATAAAGTTCATCATAAGCCTCATCTTGGAGCCAGTGAACGCTGGGCTCAACGTGAATCGCATATCTCGCCATTTGTCATCTGTAAAGAATAAATTTTTGTTACTGAGTTTCACAAACTTCTTTAAATACTCTAATCAATCTAGCAGTAAGTAACTGTATGTATGCATACAATCCTTCATGACGTAAATCAAGATTGACTTTTACTTACTGTTTCCTTTCATGCGTTCTAATGTGGCCAATTTTGTTTTTGAAGATTTGGTCACACTGGCCAGGTTGGCTAGATTCACTGTACTATAATCAGTGATTAGTTTTTAAATGATCAGTGAATTGATAAATGAAACTCGGGAGTCAGACTAAGTAGGTAAGAAAGAATTGGAATGATATCATCCTGTGTGTTTTAATAAGAAGAAAAAAAATCTTCTTTGCTTTGTTAAATAATAAATTCGGAGTGCATCGTAATTTCAGGTCTCTCAAAGTTCTGTCGAACCGAAAAGCAAAGTATGGACAATTGAAAGTAAATACGAAATAGTGTTATTAAAATTGGTGGACCACAAAATTTGTATGTACCTTTCATCATGAAAAGACTACCGCCAAACAACGGATCAGTGTCTTTACTGAAGAAGTCCTTATGGTTAACGAAGTGATCGAAGTCTTTAACGGTGATTGCTTTTGCCAACTCGGGATCGCGGATCAAAATAATTGGTGTAGTTCCTTCGATGAAGCCCACATATCTGCAATGTTTTTATATATTATAGACAGGATTCATAAGATACATTAATTTCTTTTAAATTATATTAGATACTACACTAATATTATAGAGAGGAAAGATTTGTATTTTTGTGTGTATGTATGTTTGTAATGAATAAACTCAAAAACTACTTTGCCGATTTCAAAAATTTTTTCACCATTAAAAAGCTACATTCACCCTGAGTAATATAGGCTATATTTATTGCCAGAAAAGATTAGGCATCCTTACTAAAACTTTAGTAACATGTTACAGTGTTAAAAATGCTACAAAATATCTTTGGTCGCGTGCGCTGCGGAAACTATTGGTGATAGAACAAAAGTATGTTCTACAATATTGAAGAAAATATCAATAACTACAAAAAAACCTCGCGATACTATATGTCCCACTAATATCGTTATGTCACAATAACCACTTTTTAAAATGTTGTAAAAATGACTATCTGTACGAAGCCGGGACGTGCCGCTAGTTAGTAGATAATATCATATGACGATTGGTCCTTTTGCATAGAGTGGTTTAAATTACTGCTTACTAGTTAGAAAAAATCAATACGTTAGTTATTTTGTATTTAAAGTACAGATTCGCTTAGTTTAGTACTAAATGTTAGTGTATAACTTGCCCACTTGTATTTATTATTTTAGTATCTTTCGAGTTCAGAATACAAATAAGAAATAGAATAGACGTAAGTAATGAAAGAGAAATAACAATATTTTTTTTCCCATCAAATGTAGAAGCCTACATATTTTGCATGTCATTTAATGGTATCTAAGTACATTGTTTAAGAAAGGTATTAACACGAAAGTTAACGAATGTTACAAAGTAGTTATTATTAATAATTACTTAGTTAAAGTCTTTTTTACACTGCTTCATATTGTAATGTACAAATATTGTAGTATTTATTACATAGGTATCAACTTCAGTGTTTTTATGCGATATATCTCTCGTTGGCACTATTCATAAATAGAATTATCAGTAAATATGTGCTCAAAGGTTTTTATGTTATTTATTATTTTTTCTGGGTTAAAGATCGTCACCTATTCATATCTAGTCACCTTTTGGTTAACGGGTATAGAAACAAATATTATCTATTAGGTTAAAAAATATAATGAGATATATCTATGCCCATTAAGTCGTTATCTACTGTTGTATTTAGAATCTTTTTTACGTTTTTTTTTCCTTTCGTGTGTATATATATTGCGCCTTGTGTACATATGTACATGTATGTACAATCAAGCAGTTATTCTTGATTGGTTATGTTTTGGTTTAAAGAGTAAAATCATCATTTTCATATTAGTCGTTAACTGTTCATTGCTCAACAAGGGTTTCTCCTTCGGGAATTTTGCTAGTATCACGTTAGGTAGGCGGGTTGGCAGCCGCAGTTAGGCTTTGATGTTTTACGAGGGACACTGTTGCTTATTTCTCGCCCATTAAATTCTCTTAGTCGCCTCTTACGACACTTACGGGAAACGAAGGGGTGGCCTATTCTATGCCTAGACCTACACGGCTATGAAGACTAAAATATAGAAGTGAAATTACAGGATGTAGAACCATAACAAAGTTAGTTATTAGAAAGAGGCAGAGCTGCAGGGATATTAGGAGCTTTCCAGAATATTCTGTAGTATTTATGATATTGTTTAGATCTATAAGCGGCATTTAAAATTCATCAATAAATTTCTATCAGAGGAATCATCAGTTTGTTTACCATTTTTAGAATAATAAACTATAAAAAATAATAACAATTTTTAATTTAACAATTTGGTAATTTTAAGCTAAGTATTTATTTATTTATGTACACTTTATTGCACCATTTATAAAATAGTAGACACATTTAACTGTAATAAGAAATGATACAAAAGGCGGCCTAATCGCTAAGCAATCTCTTCCAGACAACCTTTTATGTAAAAGTAAACTGTAATTTTGATAAAATATTGTTTATTAAAATAGATATGGTAGCTAGAATTATTAAAAGAAAAAATAGAGGGGATAACGAAAAACCTAAAAAAGAACGATAATTAAATTAAAAGTAACTCACCGTTCATCAGGAAAAGCTCTGTATACAATTTCGAGATCCTCTATGAAGTGTTTCGTTGTAAATAAACTGTTACATACGTTTCCAAACATAGGTATACCGGGTAGGAATTTGACGCCTCTCTTCACAAAGAAATTATGTATTTTCTTATGCACGTACAAGTAATAAAAGAATAATGATGAAATTATGAATATTGCTAGTTCAACAAACATTTTTATTTCTTTATGTATTGCGTAACAGTACTGCTCTTTATCGCTCAGGCCAGGGGAATGGCGTTGAACGCAATGGATTCTGTATTGTTGATAACTAAATTGTTATGTTTCAAACACGCAGTTGTATTATCGTAGAGATTAGTTGATGCTACTTAATTTAACTTTTTTACTTTTGATTAGCCCTACTCGTTATCTTTTCCTATTCATAATAAAAAAAATCTCAAAATAATAAAAAAATATTTCTTCGTATTGACTGTAATCGACGTTTAAATACATCATTATGTTGATGAAGTTATTCATCTTATTTTACTGAATGATACACACGGTAAAGTACACAGGAATACACTACACTACATCTAATAACACACTCTTCATACATTTATCTCTAAAACTAAAATATCGTAAAAAAACTTACCTTCAAATAACTGTATTGATATAATAATATAGATATACAGTAATATAATGTAAGATCCCGGAGAGCCTAGAACTCTGTAGTACAGGTTTCGATCTAGTTCCAACTCCAGACTCTAATAAGAACCAATATTTAAAGAAAACAAAAGGTTTTTAGAAACCTAAATAGTTATGCACTGTAATGTATTCATTATGAGTGGTAAATAAAGATTATATATCCATTTATTTATTGTTATATACCTTTAAACTAATACCATAAAGACATTGATTTCCCTTTCCACTTTGGGTTCGCTGGGAGAAAACTCTTTTAGAGTTGAGCTCGCCTTTGTACATTTACTTACCTCTGTCATATTTTTATGTATGTACTACCAGTGTGTACAGTAAAATATAAATAAATAAATAAAGAAAAAAAAAATGTAGAAATCAAAACTTTTAGATAGGTCTTCTGTTAAGGTCGCCACAACAGAGAGCCATCTATTAAAATTCATGTCTGTTGTGATGCGGTTGCTAAATTGCACACATACATACACATACTTAATTGCACACATACAACAGGAGAGAATGAAAGTGGAAGATGAAGAAAGAACACGGGAAAATAATACTTAAAGGATTATTTGTTATATAATTGTAATATAGTTATACAGTATATGTTATTGTTTTGATGTTTTCTTCGATGAGCGTATCGGAAAACTGTAAAGTAAAAAAAAATCTTTTGCAGTCCGGCTTCAAGTTCTTGATTCAAATTTGACGTAAGTGCCACCACAGGCCTTGATTCTAAAGTCGTCCTTCTTTAAGCGAACTGGGTACGATGTCTTCTGACTTTTCACAATTTTGTAGTGGAGAATGAGGTCGTATAGGAATACCTTCATTTCGAGAAGGGCAAATCTGGAAGCTATAATCAAAATATTATGTTTCACAAAAAAAAAAAACCGACTTAATTTGTGGTAAAACCAGTTATTTTGATTTAAAAACTAAATTATTTAACTGATTTCGATAAAATTTCTATGGGGCATGTTTTTGCATCAGCCTTTAACTGTCCACTGTTGAACATAGCCCCCCCCCATAAGGGGGTATTGGCAGACGGGTTGGCAACTCCAGTTTGGATTTTGGTGATATTTTAAGAGGAGTGTTACTGTCTATTCCTCCACCATAAGTTCGCTTAGTTGCCTCTTACGACACTCACGGGGAAGGAAGGCGTGGCCTATTCTATGCCGGGACCTACACAGCGGTGGCGGTGACGGCATGGCGCGTGTATGATCTAATATATAAGTTCTATGATATTTTATTTATTTAAACTTTAATGCACAGCAAAATTCTATGTACATTTGGCGGACTTAATACTGGACGGTGTTCTCTACCAGTCAAGTATTGGGCAAACTGAGAAATAGGTAGGCAGTGCATTTTTGTATAGAGAAAAAAATAAAGCAATATTTGATACATTCATATAATATAAACATACACATAATATATTAAATAAATAAATGTATACATACAATAAATACATGAAATATTACTGTATAAAACAATTAAATAAAACAACTGCAATAGAAGAGCAAATAGTAATCTATGACTCGAACAGAGTGATGTCCTTTCAGATGGAACAATAATTTTTTTAAAATAATATTTCAAATCTATTTATAACTGGCAGAATTGTGAGGTAACAAACATAAAAAAATACAACCGAATCGAGAACCTCTATCTTTATGAAGTTAGTTGAAAACTAGAAATTTTTCGCATCGCTCAATCAAACTGATTACTGATGCTCCAAGGAATAAAAAAGTGTTTTGAGATGTTCGTGGTGTTGTTCAGCCAGTATTTTTGCTATTTCTAGTATCATAAAAGCATATTTATTGAATTAGATGTTATCTTGTGGAAATCTATATCATTAGTTATCTGATTAGAATTATTTTGTTTAATTCCGCTACCATTAGTATGTGTGCGACTGCCAACACTCGATATTTGACCACCACTATTACTACCAGAAGTTCTATGACCTTCCATATTAGTCATTAATCTCTGACCATCATTTGGTCCAGGCATGTATTGCAATAATTTTTGTGGTCATCTTCGAATGTTGGCAGTCACACATATACTGATGGTAGCGGAATTAAAAAAAAATTATAATCACGTAATTAATCATAATCGGTTTGAAGGGTGGGATATAGCGTGAATTTACAGGGTACAGAGGAATAACACCTGAGTCCTCAGGAATGGCAACGCATGGGGGGTATCATGGGCGAAACAGTATACTCTGTTATGTCCATGGTGCTGCTCATGTCTATAGGCGACGGTTATCACTTTCCATCAGGTAGACCGTCAAGTTGTTTGCTATTCTAAGTTATATAAAAAAAAATATCATAAAAGAAATGACTTTTTTTGTAACGATATTATGTAACGAAAATAAAAAAAAAAGATATGTTTACAGTCTCACTTTCATCCTTATTTGTCATGCCTCCCTAGTACTCTGCTAGTTAAGTATACCCACAGCGCAAGTTGGGTTTACCTACTCTCCATTTTTAGCGTCTTGTAACAGGAGGACATTTTTAATTCTTCTTAATTTTTTTACTATTTTTATGCAGAAAACAAGATGACAGGTGGAATAAAAAGTGCTTAGTGTTGTCTATAGGTGTGAACAATATTAATCTCCCATGCGTTTCCTGAATTGATTGACTTTAGTAATTCTTATTTTAAGATTGTTATTTTTTTCGAGTTTTCGCTATTTAACCGTGTGGTCCTGCCAAAAAATGGACCACCCCTTCTAAAGACAACTAAAGGTGCTTATTGGTCGAGGGATGGGCATCAGCGTCCCTCTTAAAACGTCACCAAAGTTAAAAATGCGATTGCAAACTTACCTGCCAAGCGTGGTACTAGGAAAGTACTAGGAAAACTCCCTAAGGGGAGATCGATGTTCAGCAGTGGACAGTTAACGGCTGATCTGATAATGATTTCTCTTTGCAGAATAAAATCTATTGAATGAATGAATGAGTATACTTTATTTGCATTATACAATATAGGAAATAAACAAGACAATTTACAAACATAACGATACAATTGTATAAGTACAGTAAGGCGGTCTTATTGCTGAGAGCAATCTTTTCAAGACAAGCTTATTTTCTTCTATTTATGGGCATCCATTAAAAAAAAAAAACTTACCGATGCAATTTCTCGGACCCATACCAAAGGGCATGAAGGTGAAGGGTTGTATTTTGTGCTTGTTCTCATCAGAGAAGCGGTCAGGGTCAAACACTTCGGGTTTAGGATGGAATTTTTCGTCCATATGTATGACATTCACCATATTGTATACTATATCGCCGGGGTTCAACTGAGAGGAAAGGAAAATAATGTATTTGATTAAATAATAAATTTTCTATATGCGTAGCGTAAACAAAACTATAGATTTTATTAACTATATCATGATATTTATTTATTTATTATATTTACTAACTAAAGGAGTTTGGCAGTTTCCCAATTCGCTCTCATAGCAACCACAATATATGAAACATCATCGTCATTTCAGCCACTATCAGTCCACTGCTGGACATAAGCCTCCCCCATAGACTGTCATAAAGAACGGTCCTGAACCACCTGCATCCACTGACTCCCTGCGACGCATTTGAGGTCGTCACTCCATCTAGTGGGGGTCGTCCTACACTTCGTTTGCATGTACAAAATATGAAACATAATAAAATTTTATTTACTAAACGCTTTCTAAATAATTTATTGTCTTCTAAACTCGACAAGTTTACAAGGAAATATATCAAAGTCCGGATACGGGCTTATGACACCGTTGAGCAGAGTCAGTGCTAGTGGAAGATGAGCATTCTCCCACAAACACTCAGGTTATGGAATGAGCTCCCTGCCGAGGTTTTCCCAAGAGACTACAGCATGGGGTTCTTCAAAAGGGGGTAAAGAGGTTTCTTCAGGGTTGGCAACGCGCGCGTAATGCCTCTGCTATTGCAGGCGTTCATAGGCTACGGTAACCGCTCATCTCGCTCATACCGCTCGCTCGGTACCATCAGGTGGACCGCATGCGTTTGCCACCTCAGTGGTATAAAAAAAAGAGCATGTTTTGCTAGCTTTATTCTTCTGAACGGAACATGGAAATTCCTGTCGACGTGCTAAAGCATAATTAGAAGGCGCTCGAGAGGATATCGATGCTAGGATGCTCTGAATATTAAATGTATTCCATGTCTTTGCCTGCATGAATATATAAAGTAGTAGTATATAAAATGTTCCAAGTTAGGAAATAATTTTTTTTCTACAACTTACAATAGTAAACAAGCTGACGGCCCGCCTGATGGAAAATGGTAACCGTCGCCTATAGACAAGAGCACATTATTTTACCATGGACATAACATAACAGAGTATCCGTTTCGCCCATGATACCCCCCATGCGTTGCCATTCCTGAGGACTCAGATGTTATTCCTCTGTACCCTGTAAATTCACGCCATAGTCTATCCGTTGACGTCAGGCAGGCAGCTGGTCGTAGGACTAAATCTTGGCTAATATGGACAAAAACATATTACGCCGACTTCAAAATTTATATAATTGGGATAAAGGTAGGACGACTTCAATTATTTGTTATTTTAATTTACAAACTTAACTATTGAACCGATTTTGATAAAATTTCTATGGAAGCAATCTATAAATATATCCTTCCAGATAGTATATAACTGACAGAGTTATAAGGTAACAAATATAAAAAAATACCACCGTAAGAACCTCCCAATTTTTAACTCGGTTTAAAAACCGTTCTGTTGATATTTAATTATAGATCAATTGATTGTATGTTTCTATTTATTACTAATTTCTTTTACATAATGTCTCTATGATTATTTAAGGAAAACTTATGTACCGTTTTAACCGAATTTAAGAAAAAGAAGGTTTTCAATTAGATCGTATGTTTATGTTTGTTACCTCATAACTATGTCAGTTCTAAACTGATTTGGAAAATTCTTTTTTTTATGTAAAACTATATACTTACAGATTGGTCTTATATTGGCATTATATTTATTATATTATTATTTATACTGGTATTGTTACAATTAAGGACTTTTTTTACGACACAATCTTTATCATTAAGTTCTATCGACATAGGCTCTAGATACTTACTTGATAAGGCTTTCCACCTTCTCTAGGTGGCGGCAGTTTGTAAGGTTTACTACATACCCTGTCCATAAAAATCGACGGTGGCCACTTTCTCATTGTTTCTGTGAATTTGTCGATAAAATTTTAAAAAGCATATTAATTAAAATAAAACAGACAAATATGAAAACAAGTATTATTATTGATAAGGATTATAAATAAACAACTAGTATATATCTAGTCTGGCCATAAATACTTTTACATAAAAACTTTTCTTATTTTTAACTTTTTAATAATTTTGAATTTGAAACACCTTTATTATTTTAAAAACTTTTTTCGATTTCGCGCCATTTTACATACGAGTATTTTTTCTTGTTCATTACCAAATTACAATATAGAATGGGGCGTTACAGAAAATATGCACCAAGTGGGTATGGAGCCGTCGGTCATATTCCAGAAACTTCAAAAGCTTGAAATCAATCACTGCAATCCTATTGAATGGCAAACAAGCTGACGGCCCATCTGATGGAAAATGGTAACCGTCGCCTATAGACATGAACAGTAGCATGGACATAACAGAGTTGTGTCGCTCATAATAGCCTTCATGCATTGTCATTCCTGAGGACTAAGGTATTATGCCTCTGTACCCTATAATTTCACTGGCATATCATACTCTTCAAATAGAAATATAGCCATGCAAACAACTGTTTCACGGCAGAAATACGAATAGGACAAAGGTATCCAATTAGACGACTTTTGTACAAAATCTCTTCAATTAAATAAAATGTTACCATTGATCACACAATCCATATACTTCAATTGTGCTACGTTCTCGTAAGACAAAGTTTTGCCATACTCTTCGAATCCCTTGATCTCCTGGTACAATTTTTCCTGGACCTCTGGATTTACGGCCAATTCGTGGACACTAAAAGTTATGGCTCCAGCCGTGCTGTCGAAGCCAGCCGCGAAGAATGTAAACAATTGACTGATTATTTCATCTTCTGTCCATTCTAGAAGCATATTAATCAACTTAATGAAATCTTATGTATTATTTATTCAATTTCGTTAATAAATATGTATGTAAAACATTTCGTTAAATCTGTGGTGAGATAATACTCACCAATGTTTATTATATATATGTATATCAACTTTTTTAATTTAAATTTTTATTAGTTAAAAACAAGCAGACAAACTAACATTTTGTTATATATATATATATATATATATATATATATATATATATATATATATATATATATATAAATAAATAACATGGCGCTTGGTCACAGGACTCATTCGCAAGATGCGCGCGCAGGTCGCGCAGGCGCTTTGTGATTGTTGACTGCGCGCGCATCCCGCGCACGGGCCAGCGACTAGAGAGTGTTTTGTTAACTTGGACATTTTAAAATTTTATTTGTTTTATTGTGAAATACTTATTGTTTTTTTTTAATTATTGATTAAATTTATTTACAATATGAACCTTACTATCAATCCTATAAATCTATCACGGCTTTCTAAATATAGCAAATAATGGCGGTAAGATTAACATTGATATACGCACATATACATATACATAACTATTAAAGTAATATTATTATTTCCAAATGAAATATTTACGAATTAAAACTATGTTTTATAATATGTAAGAACATTAACAAGATATTTAGTTACAGATTTCGAGACTGATTGAATTGAGAAAATCTAATATACTGTCGACTGGTACGGTATACTGGTAGACTGACAGATAACGCCATATGGTGTTAAGTCGATCATTTACACTTTCATTCATTATCATCATTATGTAGGTGTATTAAAATTTAATTAATAAATACGTAAATATCTATTTATTTTGTCATACTAACTCCTTGTAACACTTCTTGGTTTCAGGGTTTCTTCTGTTGTAGCGAATCCGACGTCATCTTTTTCAATAGAAGTATTTTTCAAAGTTCCTTAAACAATATGCAAATAGAATTACTGCAGTTAAATAATCACGCCTCGAGCAGTTCTTGAAGTCATTTCGAATTATCACAGTATAAATATTGATATAATATTTTCACCTGGTAATAGGGAAGGTAAAATGAAAATACGGTTACAAATACATTTTGACACCATACTGTAATTATTGTGCTACTAAAGCTAGTACTCGCGACTTCGTCTGCGTAACTGGGATATCTTTTTATTTTATTTTATTATATCTTGTTTTATATTTAATTGAATTTTGTAGGAAAGAATATGTAATTGTAAATTTAATTTATTATATTAATTATATTATGACATTTATATACATATAATCTGTAGTCAATGTTGTGTACGCCTGCTATAGGTATGCATATCAGCATACTACATAAGAAATGTTTTTTTAATTTATGTATAATATGTATACTGTTGGTGTGCCTAATTCAGAATAAATAAAATAAAAAATAACTGGGATATCTTTTTGATTGTGTATATTGAATAACTGATATCTAATATATCTGTTATTGGGCAAAATATATATATATATATATATATATATATATATATATATATATATATATATATATATATATATATATATATATATATATAGGGGGGAAAAGGGATTGTTAGTAATGGGGACTAAGAATTCCATTGCTAGCAATATATCCAATATAACCAGGTCGACCTCTTCGCGGTTCCCCCTGGAAACTGTTATGATTAATTCCTGATGGGCTAACTGGCCTGTTTTCATCCGCATCGAACACCCTTCACCGGTGCCCCGCCAGCGTATCCCATTAGCGCAGGAGCGGGGTTACCATTCCATTTTCATCCAATAAAAAAATATATATATATATATTGTTTTATATTATCCACATACCTTTGGATGCTTCCATTAATAGATGTATCATGTCATGTCGCACCACATTGTTCTTTTCTCTGTAATCCATTGTTCTTGTAATGGTCTTTTTAAAAAAGGACGTGATCTCTTCCGGGAATATTTTAAGTCCTAATTTCTGTAAAAGAATTTGTAAAATAAAATTATAAAAAAAATCCTATATTATACGTAATATAAATGAGAAAGTTTGTAACGACGGGTGGGTGGGTACAATGTATGTTTGTTACTCTTTCATGCAAAAACTACTAAACGGATTTTTTTTTTTTTTTTTTTTTTTTTTTTTTTTTTATAGAACTTAGAATGGCAAACAAGCTGACGGCCCACCTGATGGAAAGTGGTAACCGTCGCCTATAGACATGAGCAGTACCATGGACATAACAGAGTATACTGTTTCGCCCATGATACCCCCCATGCGTTGCCATTCCTGAGGACTCAGGTGTTATTCCTCTGTACCCAGTAAATTAAAATTACGGATTTGTATGAAATTTGGTTCACGAGTAGGTTATATACTTACTAAAATTGTGTTAATTTTCTTAATTATACAATACATACTTATACAACAATTGGTCCTAAGGTTGTCTTGAAAAGATTGCTCTCAGCAATAAGACTGCCTTACTGTAATTATACAATTGTATCGTTATATTTATTAATTGTTTTGCTTATTCCCTATGTTATGTAATGCAAATAAAGTATACTCGTTCGTTTATTCGCTCATAGAATATTTTATGTACCGATTCTAAGAAAAAGCCGGATGAAATAGCTAGTAATTTATAATTTTGATATAAAATGTTGTATCTAGTTTAATTTTATTCATTCTCTTACACAGAGGCCTCAGTTTGTAATATTATGAATAATTTATTAATTAAGTTATGTATTAATTAATTGTGTTTGTTCATCGACCCATATTATTTTTTGTTTCTAGACAGATTATAACATTAACAAATGCGAACAAGTTATACAAAATCATAGCGTTTCGTATTATTTACTAGTTTTTGCCCGCGATTTCCTTCTAATGTCATGCTTATTACGGTATCTGCGTTAACTTCATCCACTGCTTTTCCTTTATTCACATTATGTTACTAGCTGTTGTGTATCTCGTGTACTTAATTAGTGCTAGTTGTGTACAAAGTATTATTAAAATCCATTCATAACTTTTTGCATGAAAGAGCAACAGACATCTAACTTCCTTATCATTCCGAAAATCCTTACGAATTCTCTCGTTTACAAAAGTAGTTGGACATATTTTTTTTATACAACTTAGAATGGCAAACAAGCTGACGGCCCACCTGATGGAAAGTGGTAACCGTCGCCTATAGATGTCTATGGTACTGTTCATGTCCATAGGCGATGATTACCACTTTCCATCAGGTGGGCCGTCAGCTTGTTTGCCATTCAAAGTTGTATAAAAAAAAATATTTATTAAGCTAAATTGTATGAAAAAGTTGACCCGCTTTTCTCGTATCATTTGTATGGAGATACTCTATCTATATAATCTAATACTTGGTCATAACTTTTAATTACCTTTCCAAATAGTGGGTATTGAGAACATATATACATTGCAAGTTTCCGATTGAAATTAGAAACGAATAGATCTGTGCTCATTTTGAAGAATTCATTTTCCTTGTCTTTAACAGAGTTGATTTGAAGCCCGAAGCCTGCTGATGCAATGACGTCGAGGGTATACCGACGTACCAGATCCTCAACGTTAAATTCATCAGAAATATGTTCTGTAAAGATAGAGTCAACAGTTAAAATTGAGTTCCACAAAAAAATTTATTTCAATTTTGAACATTAATTTAGGATAAACTAGTAGTGGTAGTAGGTAGTAGGTAGATATTTGATAGAGTTATTAATTCATATTTACATATATTCCTGAGTTTATCCTAAACTAAATTTCCTTATAAACCAATTTCAATTAGTGTAAATAAGTTTCTTTTTTTTTTAATGATGGGTTGGTGTTCCTGTTCTCACTTTGATATTATATTTACTTATAATATTTAAAGAATATTTGTGTTGTTAAGCCATATATATATGTTCATTATTTACAACTCTGTATGTATTTTTTTACCAGAGGGAGACTTTGTACAAAAGTCGATTGCTTGGGTACCTCTGTCCCATTTGTGTTTCAACCGTGAAGCAGTTTTATTTGCATGGCTGTGTTTCGGTTTGAAGAATGGGATATGGCGTGAATTTACAGGGTATAGAGGAATAACACCCGAGTCCTCAGGAATGACAACGCATGGGGGGTATCATGGGCGAAACAGTATACTCTGTTATGCCCATGGTATTATTGTTCATGTCTATAGGCGACGGTTACCACTTTTCATCAGGTGGGCCGACAGATTGTTTGCCATTTTAAGTTGTATAAGAAAATATATAATAATGGAATGACAACTCCGCCTGCGCTAACGGTATACACCGGCAGGGCACTAGTGAGAAGAATACATCTGGAATTCAGCATGATGAGTTCTAGGGGGGACCATGTAGAGGTCAACCTGACAGGGTATATTGCTAGCAATGCAACTGGCAGTTCGCATTACTAACAATCCCCTCCTGACGATTAGTAGTTCGGTATAAGTACAATGATTTAGTGAGAAAATATGAAAAAAAAAGATCGTTTACAAATTTGATCACATTCGTGGTCAGTTTTCTGAAAGAAAAAAACCTTGCATCCAAAAAAAAAAACAAGATGGCGGAAACTATTCAACAGTACGTGCATACTGTTAACACTTAAAAGTTTTGCTGTTCAACCTTTTATGTGATCCGTGATGTTATGGCCGACTTCGCTCATAAAGTTCATCATGAGCCTCATCTTGGATCCAGTGAACGCTGGGCTCAGAGTCACTCGCATGTCACGCCATTTGTCATCTGTAATTATTTATTTATTTATTAAACTTTAATACACCTAGATAGTGTAAATGGCGGACATAACACCATAATGGCGTTATCTACCAGTCGACCGTAGAGAGTAGTAACAGAAAATATAATTCAAACGTAATAAACTATATTAATTTAAAACAATAATATAGTATTATTAAAATATTATTAATTATTAAAATACCTTATAAACGTTATTTTATCAAATACTATTTGACAATAGGTATTTGATTGAAACATTTTGTATTGGCTTCTAAGAACAATTTGTACGAAGGGAAAAATTGGAATTTTACGTATTTCCTGGTAATTTTTCCAATTTTTCACTTCATAAGTACGTGCATCGGATTTCAAAGAGTATTTGTGAAAAAAATAATTATCGATTGGCCCAACCATTCTCGAAATTTTCACATTAAATGATTTATTATCTTTTTTTTTTTTTATACAACTTAGAATGGCAAACAAGCTGACGGCCCACCTGATGGAAAGTGGTAACCGTCGCCTATAGACGTGAGCAGTGCCATGGACATAACAGACTATACTGTTTCGCCCATGATACCCCCCATGCGTTGCCATTCCCGAGGACTCGGGTGTTATTCCTCTGTACCCAGTAAATTCACGCCAATCTTTTATATAGATAAAGTTTTTGTCTATATCAATAATGTGAATAGTGTGGCATAGAGACCGAGAAAAAGAATAGATATTGTATTATTACTTTTACCCCCAGGATATGAGACCATTAAAGGGACAAAGCACAATATATCAGAAGAAGGAAATTATTGCATGATGACCAGTTTGGCAATAAACAGTTGGCTAAATAGGCTCCTCTTACAGTAGAGAGTGAATATGGCGCCCGGAAGTTAGTCAATAACAAACAAACATGATTCGTAATTGATTGTAGTTCTCTTGTCATTTTATCAAAAGCTCAAGTTTTATTTGAAAAAAGTTGAAAAGCAACAGCTAAGTTTTTTGTCCGTTCATCTCAGCGGAAATTTCATTCCGAACTGGGAGGTAAATTAAAAAAAATTATCAAAATTATATAATATATTATATTTTAATATTTATAATTAAAATAAAATATTTATTTATTTCAAAAATGAAAATTCACGAGAATGTTTTTTTTTTATACAACTTAGAATAGCAAACAAGCTGACGGTCCACCTGATGGAAGGTGGTAACCGTCGCCTATAGTTCGCATGTTCGGGCATAATCTAAATCCGTAGTGATTTATATAATCCCTTTTTTTTCTTATGAGCTTATTCTTAGGATATTGTTCACGAAAAATTTTTATACGAATGTAAGTAAATAAAAAATACTGATCACTATAATACATACCTTTCATCATAAAAAGACTTCCACCGAACAACGGATCTATGTCTTTATCGAAGAATTCTTTGTGGTTTACAAAATGATCAAAATCTTTAATGGTAATCATTTTTATCAAGTCAGGATCTCGGATCAAGACTATTGGCGTACAGCCTTCTATGAGACCAACGTACCTGTAAATATTTGTAAACGGATTTCTTTTTTTATTATTATTTTTATTAAAGAATTTCGAGACTGACTCTTGGTATCAACAGAATATCAGTGTTTTGCTCTTTTCAGGGCAAAGCAATAAACTGAGTTGTGACCATTTTGTGTTATTATGGCACACGTATGAAAGAAGGAAATTGTTGTTTTATATATTTTGCTTTTTGTTTTTTTTTGTTGCTTTTTTGTTTTTCATTCTTCTATCTCTTTTACTGTGTATGTCTGTTTTATGTATGTGTATGTTTGTATTGTTATTAGTGTGCTGTAATGCATTTAAATTATTTAGGTGTCTATCTATCAAAACATAATTTTTTGGCGTAGCTTGTATTTTTTATTTTTTTCTGTATCGGTGAGAGATGGTAAATGAGTATGAAGTCAGGATAGTTAGTTCATCGCGACGACTTCACCAGGAGTTAATCACAATGGTATTTGATGGTCAATTTAAATGTAATTATTAGTTCTTATTACTAACAATCCCCTCTTATTTGCGGGTAAAAATATGACTTAAAACATTGGGCCAAGATCCCCCAATGGTAAACTGCTATAAGGAATGGCCCCTTTCCATATGGTAGTATATGGGGGAAATCTATGTTCAGCACTGGACAGATAAACGTTTAATATGGCGATGACATGATTTAAATATATAAGTAGGGGGAGGGGATTATTAATAATGGGGAGGTTAGCCCCTATTGCTATTAATATACCCTTTTCAGGTCGACTTCCACACAGTTTCCCCTGAAAGTCATCATGACAATTTTTTTTTTATACAACTTAAAGTGGCAAACAAGATGCGGTCCACCTGATGGAAAGTGATAACCGTCGCCTATAGACATAACAGAGTATACTGTTTCGCCCATGATACCCCCATGCGTTGCCATTCCTGAGGACTCAGGTGTTATTCCTCTGTAACCTGTAAACTCACGCCATATCCCACCCTTCAAACCGAAACACAGCCATGCAAATACAACTACTTCACGGTTGAAACACGAATGGGACAGAGGTGCCCAAGCAATCGACTTTTGTACAAAGTCTCCCTCTGGTAAGTAAGTAAGTAATTTATCGTTGTATTCGCCACGATGGTTTAACTGATCTAACCCAGAGAATTCATCGATGGAGTTGACATTGCTAGCGAGTCCGTGAGATAAAATGAGATAGCAACGTCGAATGTCTCATTCTAATTTTATCTCACGGACTCACTAGCGATGTCGATTCTATCGATGAATTTGCTTGCCACTTGTCTAGAGGGCCTGCCTTTTTATCATCACCAATAATCCCTTATTGTTGCCCCGTCAGTGTATAATATATAGGTGGACAAAATTATCTGCTAGAAGAAATATCTACATGAAAAGGTTTTGCTGGAAGAAATCTCTTATTAGAGATAAGCTCGCCTTTGTACATTATTTTTATAATGAATTGTGATTAACAGTATGTTTTATGTACAATAAAGTATAAAGATTCTTTATATATTTTTTACATGCAAACTTTAATAAAAAAATAGTAATCAACTAAAACTCACTCACTTTTCATCCGGGAAAGCTCTGTATACAGCGTTTAAATCTTCTACATAATGTTTTTTGGCAAATGTACTGTCATACATGTTTCCGAACATCGGAACGCCGGATAGAAATTTCACACCTCTTCTCTCAAAGAAATAGTGTATTTTCTTATACACGTACAAGTAATAAAAAAATGTAGAGGTGATTATAAATATTATAAGTTCTCCAATCATACTGTCGCAGTACTAGTTGTTGTCGCTTTTGATAGATGAATGGCCGTGGAGCAGAATTGACCTTGCTTCGTTGATATTAATATCATATTGTGATTGAAGTACATACGACAGATTCTATAGTTGATGCGACATACGTAGAAGGTTTTTGATTAAATATATTTTCTTGTACTAGACGTAATACGAAGGGTACATTTATTAAGGTATTATTATTTGTATATTTATTTATTAACTATATATATATATATATATATATATATATATATATATATATATATATATATATATATATATAACTGACCTGCTTCTTCCTCACCTATCATCCTTCACGGGTGCCCCGCTGGTGTATACCGATAGCGCAGGTAGGGTTACTATTTCATTATCATCCATTAATAGATAGCAATGACGTTGTTATAACCCATTACTAATGACCTCTTATCCTCAAAATCGGTTCAGATTAGGTAACATAATTAGCACAGACACAATAAACAAAGGAAATTGAGAACTTCCTTTTGAGAGGAGAAAGATATTGTATTATTATTAGATTTGTATTTGTCGTTCTATAAGGATCAATCCTGGGGCCACTTCTCTTTGAATTCAATGAATAATTTATGTGATGCAGGTAAAGCGTGTCAGATTTCACTCTATGTAGAAGGTTATGTCCCTTTTACTTTGCTCATTCCAAAAATAGTATTGTAAATGAAACTCTAAATATAAATGCTCTTGAGTTATTGTTACATGAAAAGAAAAAAAGCTACAGTTATATTAGAGAAAAAAGGTATTATATGTTTTAAGGATAAAAATATCTAAGTACAGTTTGAGAATGCGCAGCTGTATTACAAGGTTACGAAAATATATAAAAGATTTCACGTATTAATTCTATTGCATGTTATAAAAATAAACTAAAAGAATTTCTTGTAGAAACTCCTACTGAATACTAATTACCTAGTACCTAATATATTATTATTTAATTAATATCTATCACTCCATAATAGCTTTCTCTTAAAATAACATCAAAGCCTAACTGCGGTTGCCAACCCGCCTGCCAAACATGGCAACCACTGGCATCTCGTATAGTGATGCCTATGTTTAGCAGTGGATAGTTAACAGATGATGGGAGTAGGAAAAATAAGAAATGGAACATGTTATTTTTTAAAGAAGGTACTCGTTTTATACAATATATACAATAAGAATGTTCTAACATAAGAGAAGTAATATAATGATGTAGATTCAAGTATATTCAAGTATATTTTCTAAACTTCAATTAATTCCAACAAAGTTGTTTTTAGATACTAGCTAGACATCGAATTTGTCTAAAAAAATATACGTACATTCGAAAAACATTACTCTCCTTTTTGCGGCAGTCGGTTTAATAGCATAAAACGTTTATTTACATTGATCTGAGGCACCTACTTGCGGAATTTATTTCAATATTTTGTATTTGTATTTGTATTTATTGGAACCATAAAAAAAAAAAAATTACAATTGTAGGGTAGTGTACGATAACAGCCACATTAATTAAAAATAACTGTGTCGTGGCTGTCAACGCCCACCTCCTCAAGGCAGAAGCGCTAGCGTTCCAGTATAATAAATAAAACTGTTAATTAAACAAGAAAAAAAACATATACCTACATGTAGCACATATATATGTGCTCAACATACATATAAATATTTAGACATTTAGTTTTACATTTATTTTTACATTTTATTATTATGTTGTTATATTATATTAGTTTAGTTATATAGCATGCAAAGGAACTAGTATAAGTTATATAGTATTTGGAAGTTAGTGTGCGTGCGTGTGTGTGTATGTGTATGTGTATGTGTATGTGTATGTGTATGTGTATGTGTATGTGTATGTGTATGTGTATGTGTATGTGTATGTGTGTGTATGTGTATGTGTATGTGTATGTGTATGTGTATGTGTATGTGTATGTGTATGTGTATGTGTATGTGTATGTGTATGTGTATGTGTATGTGTATGTGTATGTGTATGTGTATGTGTATGTGTATGTGTATGTGTATGTGTATGTGTATGTGTATGTGTATGTGTATGTGTATGTGTATGTGTATGTGTATGTGTATGTGTATGTGTATGTGTATGTGTATGTGTGTGTGTGTGTGTGTGTGTGTGTGTGTGTGTGTGTGTGTGTGTGTGTGTGTGTGTGTGTGTGTGTGTGTGTGTGTGTGTGTGTGTGTGTGTGTGTGTGTGTGTGTGTGTGTGTGTGTGTGTGTGTGTGTGTGTGTGTGTGTGTGTGTGTGTGTGTGTGTGTGTGTGTGTGTGTGTGTGTGTGTGTGTGTGTGTGTGTGTGTGTGTGTGTGTGTGTGTGTGTGTGTGTGTGTGTGTGTGTGTGTGTGTGTGTGTGTGTGTGTGTGTGTGTGTGTGTGTGTGTGTGTGTGTGTGTGTGTGTGTGTGTGTGTGTGTGTGTGTGTGTGTGTGTGTGTGTGTGTGTGTGTGTGTGTGTGTGTGTGTGTGTGTGTGTGTGTGTGTGTGTGTGTGTGTGTGTGTGTGTGTGTGTGTGTGTGTGTGTGTGTGTGTGTGTGTGTGTGTGTGTGTGTGTGTGTGTGTGTGTGTGTGTGTGTGTGTGTGTGTGTGTGTGTGTGTGTGTGTGTGTGTGTGTGTGTGTGTGTGTGTGTGTGTGTGTGTGTGTGTGTGTGTGTGTGTGTGTGTGTGTGTGTGTGTGTGGTGTGTGTGTGTGTGTGTGTGTGTGTGTGTGTGTGTGTGTGTGTGTGTGTGTGTGTGTGTGTGTGTGTGTGTGTGTGTGTGTGTGTGTGTGTGTGTGTGTGTGTGTGTGTGTGTGTGTGTGTGTGTGTGTGTGTGTGTGTGTGTGTGTGTGTGTGTGTGTGTGTGTGTGTGTGTGTGTGTGTGTGTGTGTGTGTGTGTGTGTGTGTGTGTGTGTGTGTGTGTGTGTGTGTGTGTGTGTGTGTGTGTGTGTGTGTGTGTGTGTGTGTGTGTGTGTGTGTGTGTGTGTGTGTGTGTGTGTGTGTGTGTGTGTGTGTGTGTGTGTGTGTGTGTGTGTGTGTGTGTGTGTGTGTGTGTGTGTGTGTGTGTGTGTGTGTGTGTGTGTGTGTGTGTGTGTGTGTGTGTGTGTGTGTGTGTGTGTGTGTGTGTGTGTGTGTGTGTGTGTGTGTGTGTGTGTGTGTGTGTGTGTGTGTGTGTGTGTGTGTGTGTGTGTGTGTGTTTATTTAATATATACAAACGTAGTTATTTTAATTTAAGTACATAATAGTTTTTCGGTGCTGTCATAGTCTAATTTATGAAGCCATTGGTACAGTATTTTTTTACATTCACGAAATGTACGTGGATATATGGTAAGTTCTTTGTTAACTTTATTATATAATACTGAACTTTGATATTGGTATTGACGTCGTACTGTTACTAAATTTGTGAATGGAGTGTGACAAATCTTATTAGGTCTACGTTTGTTATTGTCATTAGCCGCATTAAATGTAGTATTCGAATGTCTACGTAATACTGTTCTAAATATATATGTTTGTCTTACAGTCAATACATTACAAAAACTATAGAGCTCATTTGTTGGGTGATAAATTGGTTTATTGATCATAACTTTCAAAACAACTCGTTGGGCTCTTTCCAATTTTAAAAATAAGCATTTTCCAGAGCCTCCCCAAACTGGGATACAATATCCTATAATAGAATGAGCGAGGGCAAAATATACATTTTTCAAGGTATTTAAATCTGCGCAATTTCTGAGGTTTTTAAAAATATAAATTAATTTTCGAACTCTTGATATTAATGATTCAACTTGAACATTCCATGACAAGGTACTGTCAATTTGTATACCGAGGTATTTTATATTATTAGTACGGGTAATTTTAACACATTGACAATTGACATTTGATGACTTACACATATGTGCAGTCAAGGAAAACGAGGGAGAGGGTTGAGAAGATAATCTTGGAGCAAAAGTGATGTATTTTGTCTTATCTAGGTTTAGTGTTAATAAATTATAGGAAAGCCATCGCATCACATGTTGAAGTGAAGATTCAGCATACATCTGAGCCTCAGACCAATCCTTACCATGAACAATTATGACAGTATCGTCAGCGTAGGTTACTATTTTACAATTTGGTAGTTCGATCTTACAAAGCTCATTTACATAAATCAGGAACAGCGTTGGTCCGAGGACGCTACCTTGTGGAATGCCGTAGTTAAGAAACTCTTCCCCGCTAATATAGTTATCAATTTTTACAAATTGTGAACGATTGCACAAGTAACTTGAAAAGATTTCAAGCGATATACCTCTTATACCAATTTGCTCCAATTTGCGAATTAATAACGGGACAGAGACAGTGTCAAATGCCTTTGACAAATCGAGAAATATTGCAATAGTCTTAAACTTATTATTAATGTGGTTAGTTACAGAGCCAGATAATTCCAAAATGGCATCTTCTGTGCTTTTTCCAGATGTAAAGCCGAACTGGTTAGTAGCAATAATATTATGTTTATTTAAATATTTTATAAGCCTATAATTTAGAATTTTCTCAAAGATTTTTGATAATGTTGTTAATATAGAAATTGGCCTATAATTACTGACACTATCTCTGTTTCCGCTTTTATATATAGGATGTACAAGTGCTTTTTTAAACACTACAGGGAAAATTCCAGAAGATATACAAACATTAAAAACATGACAAATGATTGGAACTAAAGTATGTTTAGCAGCTTTAATCAAAGTAGCTGAAATGTTGTCATAACCAATCGCACAATCCGATTTTAGACCTGTAATAATGCGTTCGATTTCTTCATTGTCTGTGTTATATATAACCATAGAATGTAATGGTTGAGCTATTGAGCATTGTAAATCAACATCAGAATTAGAGGTGGTAGAGGAAGAGACACCAGGACAGGATACAATTTTCGATGCTAAATTTTTTCCAACATTAGAAAAATAATTATTAACTTCATTAATTGACTGTAAAGGGTCAGTATGCATTGAAAGAAGCTCACTAGCCGACACTTTTTTATTGTGAAGATTAGACACAGACTTTATGAGATTCCATGTACCTTTTAGATTATTTCGATTTTTATAGAATTCCCTTCGCTCATATTCACGTTTTACTTTTTTAAGTAAATTATTACAAAAATACTTGTAACGTGCATAAATTACCTTAGCTATATCATTGTTTGGGTTTCTTTTTGATTTTTTATAAAGTTTATCTCTATTACGTATACATCGCAAGAGTCCTGTTGTTATCCAAGGTTTAATGATTCTATTTTTGTTAGAAATATTTATAGTGCGAGTGTTATTGTGAACTACTTTAGAAATAATATTGACCAAGGTGCTAGCCGCAGCATTTGCATCATTAGAATGTATTACGGAAGAAAAGTCAGTCTTATCAAGTTCAGATATGCAAGCAGAAATATCTGTTCGCTTAGAAAAACTAGTATGTTTTTGTTTAACGACTTTAAGTGTGCAAAGAATAACTAAAGGAGAATGATCTGTAATTAAGGAGTCAAGAATCAATGTCATTGCTGGTTTATTAGATTTAATCATTACATGATCTAAACAGTTTTCGTTACGCGTTGGGAAATAGTGTCCTGGCAGCATACCATTCATTAAAATTGTATTAAGATATATATCTGAATTATTGTCATTGTTATTAGGTGTTATATTTATATTAATATCACCAACAAGCACTATAGTTTTAAATATTTTTAGCGAGTTAAAAATTATATTCAGACTATGTATAAAATTGTTAATATTTTGATATGATGGAGAACGATATAAT
The DNA here is from genome assembly GCF_026898425.1 of Galleria mellonella. Taxonomy (NCBI): domain Eukaryota; kingdom Metazoa; phylum Arthropoda; class Insecta; order Lepidoptera; family Pyralidae; genus Galleria; species Galleria mellonella. The sequence continues at coordinate 1,729,348 of NW_026441978.1, forward strand.
GCAATAAGAACTACCTCAGTAGAAAGTTTCAAGATTAAACAGTTAGCATCAACAAATACTGGCTTTTCAATAGTATGAGCGATATAGTGTCTAATATAAATTACTACTCCATCATTTTGATTTTTGAAGTCAGTGCTATGGGATACAAATTCAGGTATAACTGGAATAAATGGACACTTACTAAGCCAACACTCCGATAGAACAATGACATCAATATTTATGCTAATTCTTTTTAGAAGTATTAAGAGATTATTAAAATTTGTGGTATTACCTAGACTTCTTATATTGAGATGTATAATTTTAAGGGAATCTGTAACATTAGTTAAATAAGTGTTACATTGCTCTGGGGAAGTTATATAGGAATTAAAAACTGTTAATTGATCTATATCATTAGCGATTTGTGTACTATCCATTATCTATAGATGAAATTAACATGTTATACGATTTTACAAATATTTTCGAGGTATATAAATTAAGTTTACTATTAAAGTTACAATTATCTACAATATAAATAAAATTAATAATATAAAAAATGTATTGAAAAGAATTGGCTTCTTTTAAATTAGAATGAATCTGCACACACACGAAAAAAAATATGTGTAAGTGTAAAAATGTTGTGTAAAGTGTAATATGATTAGAACAGTTTATTGTTGCATATATCAGATAATTAAAAGTATTTGACAATAATAAATAGTGGTAATAAATTAATATTGTGACAAAAATAGGGATCACTACAAAGATTATGGTTAAATGGAGTACAATACAAAGAATACAATTACTGCAGTGAACAAAAACAACTAGTCACTTAGCGGCACTCAAATTTTGTAAATCTATCTCATCTTTAATATAATGCAAAGTATCACCATCATTTTTTCTTATAAATATTTTTCCATTGACCGTCCAGCAGTAGCGGTAACCATTACTCTTCGAGAAATCTCGAGCAAAATAGAATAATCTCTTCATCTTAGGTGACAAGTTTTCAGATATAAATAACGGTTTTGATGGCCCACTAATTTTCAGATGTTCAGTAGTTAATGACTTTCCCTCTTTACGGTACCTTTTAGACATTTGAATAAATTTTTCTTTCAAAATATTGCTGTTGAAATCTACAATGACGGTCTTATTTGATGGATCTCTCGCGGTTACACGAAAAACATTCTTTACTTCATGTGGCTGAATAGAAACATTAATTATAGCCCCAGTCTTTATTACCGTGTTCAATAAATCCTCTTTAGACTCCTGTTTCTTTACAGGGATATTTCTAATTTCTACACAAGTAGATCTAGCGCTACGTTCCATTCTTTCCAACTTATCCTCTAATTCTCGTATATGTATCAAATTACTGTTACGGTCCGCCTGCAACTGGTCAATTTGATGTTTTAAAATTTCGTAATTTTGTGATAAGAAATTTATTGACAATTGTATATCACTATTCTGCATCTTAATTTTTTCCACCGTTTCATAAATCTTTTCCATATTTTTATTCTGTTGGTCTTTAAAATCTGAGATCATAGTTCTTATTTCTAACATAAAAGCTGATAAATCATTGTTTAGATCTGATCTCGAGTCCGAACATTTGCGTTTGGCACGTGATGTAATACACAGCGATTCACCATCAGGATTATTTGTTTGTCTATTGACTGCAATATTTGGCTCAGATGAGCTATGTTGAAGTGTCAGACAACTTAATTTGGTTGTCGCTGAAGGTTTCGTTGGAGAGCGATTTATAGGCATTCTGGTTCTTATATAATCTATAAATCGCTTTGCAATATAATATTCACACTGATTGAATGTAAAAATTATTACAAGTGAAATTAATAATTACTCACTATAATCGCTGTCGCTTATAATCTAAGCGGCCGACAAGTGAATGCACGCGGGGGGAGTGGTCACCGCACGCGCTGCGTAGTTTACAATGTTGTCTTCGTCTTAACTCCCAAGTATTTCCAACCTTAGATCACTAACAACTACAATTACTTTTTGCTTGCCAAGTACTCGGTTTTTAATTTATTAAACAAATAAATAAGTGGACACGTCTAAACGCTTCCGCGGTCCGGAGGGAAGAGGATAAAATAATAAATCAATACATATAGTAAAATCGTAACTGGTCTGTACATGGAAGATATATAAGAAAAACTATTATGAGGGGGGGGGGGGCTTTATAAACGTCTTAGAAAGGCAATTTCTTATTTATAATATTTAATATATATATAAAATGATATGTGGGGTACTACGTAATACTAACTTTACATATATGTATATAATATATTCTTTAGCAATATAAAAGTTGTAAGCCTCTTAGTAATAAATAGAAATAAAGCACAAGTTTTTATAGTTCCTTTAATTTAGATATTATACTATTAAATCATATATTTACTTATTTTACTTTATTTTTGATATATAACAAATAATATAACATAAATACCCAATTTCTGTTAGTCCATTGACACTTATTTAAATATAGCTTCTTTAGGACTTCCATCAACAATAATTGTGATATATTTTATATAATGACCACGTGGTTTACTATAATTGTTCACTCTTGATACGACAGGGAGCTCCGCTATGTTCAACGGTTGGACAAGAAGTGTCTCCCTACCCAAATGACAATCTTTTATATCCACACGGCCGAATTTGAGTGAACAAGTCAGTGAGACCACGTGTTCTTACAATTTCATTACTTTTTATTCAAGTCTCATGAAATAATTATAAAGTTAATTAAAATATAAATTAGTGTTCTATATACATTACAAGAATAATTTATTACCAAATTTGGTATAATAACGATTTTAACGTTTTATTATATTTAAAGTAGTTAGTCTGATTTTTATTAATAAATGTAGATACACATTTTAACACAAGATGTTTAAGAAAATTAATATAATTTAAAATACATATCTAACAAACGCAATAGAACACAAAACAATTTTTAGAATTTTTGTCAGTTGGTCTGTTTGTCTATATGTTTGCGCAAGCTAATCTCAGAAACGGCTTAACCGATTTAAACGCGGATTTCACTAATTCGTTTTGGCTTACTCTATTGAACTTGTAATGTTTGTTTTACTTTAATCGGTTCATAAATAAATAAAGTTATATTAATCTAAAAAAATCACATAAAATAACCGATCAGTTGAATTAACTGAAACTTTATGAAGGTATGTAAATATCATTTAAGTATATACTCGTAATACAATATACAATCAGATTCATGAAGATTTGCAATGGGAATGATATACGGAACTAGAAAAGTAGAAGCAGGTAATACCGCGGGAAACGGCTAGTAGCAAAATAAAATAATATAATATAAACAAGTATATCCCACAGTTTTTGTTTTCTAGAGTAAAAACCACAAAGTTAATTTTAAAACATTTTAATACAGTTATAGATAACCCGCGACCTACGATAAAATGTTGTACTTTTATCATACTAGTCTGGCCTTAAATACTGTTACATAAAAACTTTTCTTTTTTTTTAACTTTTTAATTATTTTGAATTTGGAACACGTTTATTATTTTAAAAACTTCTTTCGATTTCGCGCCATTTCACATTATTTTCGTGTTTATTAACAAATTACAATATGGAATGGGGTGTTAAAGAAAATAGGTCGGTCGGTAGGCTGTCGGTCATATTACAGATATTTCAAAAGCTTGGTATCAGCTGTATGTTCGTATATCGTACTATCAACAGATACAACAACACTTCCTCTGTGAAAGACTAGATCCGATCTTTTATCGGGGCGGCCGCGTGCTGTTAGAACTGCAAATGCTGTTAATGCTGTTAAAGTCAGAATTCAACGAAACCCCATTAGGAACTGGATTAGGTACATAAATAAGTCATACTTTTAAATGAAATTTATTGTAGATTAGCTGTATCCCTCGACTTTTCTTACGTGAATTTTTAAGTACATAAAGTATCCTATGTGCTAAGTTAAGATATAACTTACTCGTGTACCAATTTTAATTTAAACCCGTTGAGTAGATTTTGAGTGACACATTCACGACAGCACAAATATTCGTCCATCCATCCATATATCTAATTATCCATACAAAGTTTCGCATTTATAATACAAATATATTGTTTTTTTATACAACTTAGAATGGCAAACAAGCTGACGGCCCACCTGATGGAAAGTGGTAATCGTCGCCTATAGACATGAGCAGTACCATGGAAATAACAGAATATACTGTTTCGCCCATGATACCCCCTATGTGTTGCCATTCCTGAGGACTCAAGTGTTATTCCTCTGTACCCTGTAAATTCACGCCATATCCCACCCTTCAAACCGAAACACGGCCATGCAAACACAACTGCTTTACGGTTGAAACACGAATGGTATAGAGGTGCCCAAACAAACGACTTTTGTACAAAGTCTCCCTCTGATAAATTGAAAAGAAAAAATAGTTTCATGTTTAATTTCAACCCCCTTTCCCTTCATTCCGCAAATTTTTAACCTCCTCTCGTATTCATCATCATCATCATCATCATATCAGCTTTTAACTGTCCACTGCTGAATATAAGCCTCCCCTTAAAAGGGTTTTGCTAGAAGGGAGACTTTGAACAAAAGTCGATTGTTTGAGTACCTCTGTCCCATTCGTGTTTCTACCGTGAAGCAGTTGTGTTTCGGTTTGAAGGGTGGGATATGGCGTGAATTTACTGGGTACAGAGGAATAACACCTGAGTCCTCAGTAATGGCAACGCATGAGGGGTATCATGGGCGAAACAGTATACTCTGTTATGTCCTTGGTACTGCTCATGTCTATAGGCGACGGTTACCACTTTCCATCAGGTGGCCGTCAGACTTTTAATGATGTTTTAAGAGGCTGCTGTCCATCTTTCGTCCCCCCTTAGTCTCTTCTTACGACACCCACGGAAAATGAAGGGGTGGCCTATTCTATGCCGGGACCATACGGAAAATTTATAATACTATTGTATATATACACATTATATTTGTATTAACGTAATATTATTCTTTTTTGTCATGATACATGAATGTCGTAAGCAAAGTAGATAGTGGTTTAGTTTTTACTGGTTTATCATCATTGCCACTCATTATCACATAATAAATATAAGTGCAAGTCATTTTAGTTTATATTTTTAACCGACTTCAAAAAGAAGAAGGTTCTCCATTCGGTTGTATTTTTTATTTTTGTTACCCATTACTTCGTCAGTTATAAATCGATTTAATTTTTTTAACTGAGAGGGTATATATTCTCAGATTGGTCCTATAGAAATTGTATCAAAATCGACTTTTGACTGCAGAGGAATAACATCTGAGTCCTCAGGAATGGCAACGCATGGGTGAAAAAGTACACTCTCTTATATCCATGGTACTGCTCATGTCTATAGGCGACGGTTACCACTTTCCATCAGGTGGGCCGTCAGCTTGCTTGTCATTCTAAGTTGTATAAAAGTCTTCCTACGATGAATTTCTTGCAGGTTCTTCTTAGCAGGTAACAACATTCCGAACTCGGCAGTAGGATCTTAAAAAATGATAATTTAAAATAGTTTCAAAAATAAAAATTTATTTTAATGAAGATTATTTCAATTCTGTATATATATATTCACAATATTTCTTTTGGTCGGGTCGCTTACTTGTTTGTTTACATTTTTATTAAGTGATATAGTTTTTCGTGATCATTGTGTAGATCTAGGTTCAAATTTCACATATGTACCACCCATGGCCTTAATGTTGAAATCATTATTATGCAAACGGATAGGGTCTGAAGTGTTTTTGCTTTTGGCAATCTTGAAATTCAGCACCAGATCGTATATGAACACCTTTATTTCCAAAAGCGCGAATCTAGATGCTGAAAAGTATAATTAATGCTTACTTTAATGATTGCTGAAGATGTAGAAGCATGAATGCTGAGCTACTTTGTCATGATATCAAGTAAATGCATGAGAATGGATTTAACAGTTTTGTGTAATTAGTTTGTTGATAAAGATATTTAACAGCATTCATAATTTACCAAAAATGGCAATGCAATTACGAGTATATGTCAATTTTCAAAAACAATTGAACAAAATTTAATGTTTTTAACTGATTATTTAAAAAGCGCTCTGCTAACGAATCAAAATGCTGATTATTTATTTATTTATTACATGCACTGGGTGAGCCTTACAGTCTTCCAATACGAGTACAATAACATATAAAAAGTAATATTACACAAAAATAATATAAAAAGATTTAACTCTAACAAAAAACGTCTGAACACAAATACCATACTCTGTGGTCACTCGACGAAACTCCTGAAAGTTGGAGGCAAATACATCCAATTGCGGATACTGGCTCAAAATATCATTGACTAGTTTCAATGCAAGAGATAGGGGAGTTTGCTTAGTAAACTTATGAATCTATTGCAAAAAACTTTGCATCAATTGCTTGGGATTTTTTAAAATATTTTTTTGTTATCAAAATTTAAACTTTCGATAATGGCTTTATAAAAGAATATAATGGCACGATTAACGTTTTAGATCCCTAGTAGATCAATCAGATCAATCAGAAACATTGAAAAAAGATATCAATTGGTAAACTATGCAAAAAATTAATGCAATTTACGTACGCCAGCAAAGGATTTAGGGTCAAAGGTAACAAACATTATTTATTTTTTACAAGTTCTAGCGACTTACCAATACAGTTTCTCGGTCCCATGCCAAAAGGCATAAAGGTGAAAGGTTGTATTTTGTGTTTGTTCTCATCAGAGAAGCGGTCAGGGTCAAACACTTCGGGCTTAGGATGGTATTTTTCATCCATGTGAATTAGATTCACCATGTTGTAAACCACATCGCCAGGGCGGAGCTGATAAAAGGACATTAGATAAATTGAAAATTATAATCATATTTATTATATCAACCAATTAACGTAATCTATTAATCTATATCTGGGTATTTTTACGCATTCACATACTGTAGACGAATTGTTAAATATAAAATTTAGATTAGAAATCAACTACGTCCTGAATTAATGAACAGATAATTTTTTCCAGTAGACTAAGACTGTACAAAAAGTAACTTATTTTGCAATAGATGTTGATACAAAACTACGAATTAATAAATAAATTATAAACTCTAAATGCAGTTAGTTGCCAATGAAGATTTCTATCTTTCTTTTTACAGATATATGTTAAATAGATTCCAATTTATAATCAAATTTTGCTCTGGTGATAATTGATAAATAAATCTGTGTACACTATAGCATGCATGTGAGAAAAATAAAATGCAACTTGCTGACATTTCATCTGAAATCTTGTTATAAATAAATGAATACATTTGTAGTGTAAAGGATCTTATATATCTATTTTATACTCGTATTTTCAACACTTACAAGATAAGGCTTTCCACCTTTCCGCGGTGGAGGCAGTTCGTAGGTTTTATTACATACTCTGTCCATAAAGATAGCTCCAGTCCATTTTCTTAATGATTCTGTAAATGCAGTTTAATATCATTCAAATGCTTATCTCATTGTACATATTGTTTTATATAATTATGACTTACAAGTAACATTTATTTAATTCTTATAAAGTCACACATCATCTTCGTAATTTTGAATTAAAGAACTTGTAATCTTTTAGTGTCTAAATTCAGCTTCATTTAGCAAAGATATTCTATATAAATATAATCTCTTGCTAGTTATTTAATCATATTATTAGTTCCTAAATGGCTTTTATTCTCTCTAAATTTAACTGGCTCAAGTAATATTTACCATTGACTACACAATCCAAATATTTCAGCTGGGTCACATTCTCATAAGATAAAGTTTCGTTGGTCTGCTGGTGATTCAGAATTTCCTGGTACAGTTTCTCTTGGACTTCATGATTTAAGGCCAATTCGTGGATACACATGGTTATCACACCAGCAACACTTTCAAAGCCAGCCGCGAAAAATACAAATACTTGTCCAATTATTTCATCTTCCGTCCATTCTAGAAGCAATTGCTAAATTTATTAAATGCTTTTTAAAATTCCACTCTGTCTAAATTTATTTATTATTTTCGCATGATAATTTATAGTATTTTAGAAATATGAGCTGCAAGTTATTTTAGTATGCTGTACTATACAAACATCATTAACTTTTGTATAAGGAAGAATTAAATGTATTACAAGGAAATATGAATCTTTGTTTAATATTTTAGACAAAATGTTTTCATTTTGTTGATATTTACCTCTTGTGTCACCTCTTGGCTTCAACGCTTCTTCAGTAGTGGCAAACCCAACATCATTTTTATCAACACTGCTATCTGTTAGTGTCCCTGCAGTTACATTTTAAAAATATATTATACTACTGAGGTGGCAAATAAGCATACTGCTCACCTGATGATAAGCAGTTACCATAGTTCATGAACGTTTGCAATACCAGAGACATTACGTGCGCTTCGCTGACTCTGAAGAGACCTCTTTACCCATTTTTTGAAGAATCAAAAATAATAAACAAATACGATAAGGAAAGATACAGTAAATATTTCCGCATTTTTTTTACATTTAATTGCTTTATGGAATAGAAATATAAAAAGTAAAATCATTATCGTTCTTAAAAGCGAAAGACATTCAGATTACTTACTGCATCATAATATATTAGTATATTATAATTTATATCGATATGCAAGGCAAGTTTAGAATAAATACCATTATTTTATGTTGGATAATAAAACAGACCCCATAACTCATAACTTAGTTTATATATTCTTTATTTTACTCTGCACAAATTTTGTCTTTTTAAAGTTACTTTGAAAGTAACTTAAATATATTTATCTCAGGGCATAACGATATTTATTCACACCTTCCTTATATTTACCGAATATTACTGTCTTACTATTTTACCAGTATTAGTCTATACAGTCAGGGTGGAAGGGATTGTTAATAATGTGGACTATCAATCCCATTGCTAGCAATATACTCTGTCAGGTCGACTTCCATGTGGTCCCCCCTGGAAACCATCGTGCTGAATTTCAGGTCTATTAAGCTGCTTTTTCATTCTCACCTATCATCCCTTACTGGTGACTCGCCAGTTTATACCGTTAGCGCAGGCGGGGCTACTATTCCATTATCATCCATAAAAAAAAAAGAAAAAAAGCAATGTAAACTTGTAAATCATACTGTTGACGAGTTTTTTTTTATTTCAGTTTGTCATAATACATAATAATAATAATAATAAACTCTTTATTGCGCACAGTAGAGATGTATACAAGGAGTATTTATACAGAATGTGCATATACAAAAGGCGGGCTTATCGCTAAAAGCAATCTCTTACAGACAACCTGGGTAATGCACGTTGTTTGTCAATTTTGTTTTCATTGCTGTTTTGTATTGTACTTAAGTATATGTGTAAATAGTAAGTTACGATTTTTGCAGCTAACCTTTGGAAGCTTCCATCAATAGCTGGATCATGTCAGATCGAATCACGTTGTTCTTTTTTCTATAGTTGATAGTGTTTGTAATAATATCTTTAAAAAAGTTCATCACCTTAGGTGGGAATATTCTGATTCCCAATAACTGTAAAAAATATTTAGACCAATTTAATTCTTTAATTTTTTATTTTAATTTTTAGTCTTTAGTTTTCAATCAATCAACCAGTTAATTTTAAAATTACCTTTGCTATTTGAGGGCATTCTGCTGACATAAAGAATGCAAGTTTCTGTTGAAAGTCGAACGTGAATAATTTCATGCCTATTTCAAAGAATTCGTTGTTTTTGTCTCTCAAAGAGTTCACCTGAAGTCCAAAGCCAGCTGATCCAATGACATCCAGAGTGTAGCGACGCACCAAATCGTCAGCGTGAATCTCTTCAGACAGATGCTCTTAGACATAAATAGTAAATTCTTAATAATTATTTTTTGTAAATTTTGTTATTATTATTATTTCAGCCATTAACTGTCCACTGCTGAACATAGGCCTTCCCCATAAGGGGAGTTTTGCCAGTAGTTGCTACATTTAGCGGGCGAGTTTACAACCGCAGTTAGACTTTACAGATGTTTAAAGAGCAAATATATAAATAAATGTAAATAAACTAACAATTTACCGTAAGACCGTCTGTTGATGTCCAATAATTGTACAAATAAAAAACCATTCAATCTATTGAATAATTTGATTTGTTCTTAATTTCATTTATGAAAATTGAACATCAATCACATGAAACATATAATTAGATTAACCCTGTTCGCCGCACCATAACTGTAAAATTACTTGCTTTGACTTCCACGAGGCAGGCTTTGCCTAGTGTGGGGTCATAGCTATATTGTACCATAGGCTAATTTTGTTGAAGGAAATAAAGATATTCTTAAAAGAAATTATCAATGTAGTTGTTAATTTTTTTGTGATAATTTCAACAAAACATGGACGCCTATCTTTAAGTAGACTATTAATTTATTAACTCATTACATATAAATAAAATAATATACCTTTCAAATAATCCGTGATGTTGTGGCTGACTTCGCTCATAAAGTTCATCATGAGCCTCATCTTGGAGCCAGTGAACGCTGGGCTCAGAGTGACTCGCATGTCACGCCATTTGTCATCTGTACCAAATCATCTAAATGACTCTGTTTTATTTATGTTTCTGGCGCTTAATAGTTGTATTTGCAAATTTCGATTTGAAGAGTAGGATATAGTAGTGAAGTGACCGAGTATACAGTAGGCATAATACTGTAGACTGTGGAATACTGTGGACTGCTAGCTTCATTGCCAGTCAATCTCACGCAATATAATTATAACTCAATATAACGCCATCTAGTTTCAAATTAAATAATGCATACATCTGATGACGATTGATCATTATCGTCATCATATCAGCCATTATCTGTCCACTGCTGAACATAGGCCTCTCCTATAAACTGCCATAAGGAATGATCCTGAACGACCTGCATCCACTGATTTCCTACAATGTATTTGTTGTCGTTACTCTATCTAGTGGGATGACATTACGTTTGTCTGTACGGGGTTGCTACTCAAGAACCTTTTTTCCCAATCGGTTATCGATTCTTCGAGTTATGTGACCAGTCTATTGTTACTTCAGCTTGCTTATCATTCAATACATACATACATATGTATATTTGTACCCATAAATAAATATATTGTCCTGGAATCGAATTTGTAACCATTGGAATGTAAGCCTGTGTAACATCATCAAGTCTACGTCGTCAAAGTCATCATTGGGGTTCAGAACAAGTACAGTACAAATTACTAGGAGTTCATAAATTGTGTGTACCTTGTACCTGAGAATAATAGAACACAAAACTGATTCATATGCGAGGATGTGGATGGTATCGGACAATAAAAATAACACTATGCCAAGGAACTGTGGTTCTTCGACAAACCAAAACTGATACAAACTGTGGACAAAAATTTACGGAAATTTGAAATAAACCAATAAGATGGTTACGACAAATGGGAAAAAGTGGAATGAAAAATGAGGAATGAAGGGGACATGGTAGTTAAGAGTGAGGAAAACTTAGAAGGAAATTAAATTAGCTAAAAAACCTGGAAATTAATATCCGGCAACAAGCTGCACTCCTACGGGAGGCAAACAAAAAAATTGTGTGTACCTTTCATCATGAGAATGCTTCCACCAAACAACGGGTCGATGTCTTTATCAAAGAACTGCTTATGGTTCACGAAGTGATCAAAATCTTTAACTGTAATGGTTTTTATCAACTCAGGGTCTCGGATGAGGACTATTGGAGAAGTACCTTCGATGAGGCCTACATACCTGTAAGTTTTATAATATATTGATTTTACCCGCGACTTTTTTGACGTAACTGGAATGTTTATGAATGAATGAATAAGTATACTTTATTTGCATTATACAATATAGGAAATAAACAAGACAATTAATAAATGTAACGATACAGTTGTATAAGTACAGTAAGGCAGTCTTATTATTGAGAGCAATCTTTCCAAGACAACTTTAGGATAATGGACTAATTTATTTATTAACTTTTTATTGCGCAGCTTAAATAATAATACAAAAATATTAATAATATTTCACCAGAGGGAGACTTTGTACAGTAGTCGATTGCTTGGGTACCTCTGTCCCATTTGTGTTTCAACCGTAAAGCAGTTGTGTTTGCATGGCTGTGTTTTGGTTTGAAGGGTGGGATATGGCGTGAAGTTACTGGGTACGGAGGAATAACACTTAAGTCCTCAGGAATGGCAACGCATGGGGAGTATCATGGGCGAAACAGTATATATACTCTGTTATGTCCATGGTACTGCTAATGTCTATAAGTGACAGTTAACACTTTCCATCAGGTGGGCCGTCAGCTTGTTTGCCATTCTAAGTTGCATAAAAATTTTTTTTGTGATTCCCAAAAAAATTTACTCCAATTATAGCAAAACCAGTTATTTTGTTTTAAAAACTAAACTACTGAACAAATTTTGATAAAATTTATACATGATCAATCTATAAGTACATTGTTTCAGATAAAAATAGAACTTTCCGAATCGGTTTGCAACTAACGGAGTTATGAAGTAACAAACATAAAAACAACAGGCGAATTGAGAACCTCCCTCTTTTTAAAGTCGGTTTAAAATATAAGTTATATCACGCTTATATAATTATATATGCTTATATATAACGTTTATATATTATATAAAAGCAGTCTTTATTTATTAATAAATTGCTTTATTAAGCAGTCTCTTCAAGATAACCTTTGGGTAGAGGAGTAAAAAAGAAGGCGGTAGCTATTTGTTACAAGAAATATATCTAATAAAAAAATGTACATATTAATAAAACATATACTAATAAATGTATGTATATCTTACACATATACAAGTATTTATAATAGTATATGTTACATACATTTAATTTCATACATTTATAATATAATAACATAAAAATCGCTATCTGGTCCCGGTATAGAATGGTCACCCCTTCCTTTCCCATGAGTGTCCCATGGGAATGGGCATTAAACGTTATAATAAGATATTCTGGATATATATATATATATATGTTAACGGAGACTTAAAATTACTTGTTTATTTGATTAGACGATTTGAATTTAAATTAATACGCCAAGAGATAACAGACAAACAGTTTATCATTTATATGATTACGAGTAGTATCTAGGAAGGATTTATTGATTAACATTACGGAACATCTTTATTATCGACTTTTGTTATCGATTGAAAAACTTTGATTTTATTTATCATCTATTTTAATTAGGTACAAATATGTTATTTATATACTTTTATGATAAGTGACAAGGTAGGTAAATATTTTATTACCAGCTTTTATCCGCGACTACGTCCGTGTAACCGGAATATGTTTTTTTTATACCACTGAGGTGGCAAACAAGCATACGGCTCACCTGATGGAAAGTGGTTACCGTCGCTCATAGACTGATATGAATACCTGCAATACCATGTAATACCTGCAAAATGTTCTATATCTTTCTAAGTCTCATATAGTACGTACGTCATCATCATTTCAGCCATTATCCGTCCACTGCTGGACATAGGCCTCCCCCATAGATTGCCATAAAGAACGGTCCTGAGCCACCTGCATCCACTGACTCCCTGCGACGCATTTGAGGTCGTCACTCTATCTAGTGGGGTCCTCCATTTCAAGAACCTTTCTTCCCTATCGATTATCGGTTCTTCGAGCTATGTGACCATATAGTACAACAAACATACTCACTTTCATATTTATAATATTTATACACCTATCATAGTATTTAGATATTGCATACATACGCTTCCTAATTTCATACATACCCTTCATACGCTTTCTAATTTTACCTAATGGTTAGCTGGTAAAGAATGCCATATGGCATTAAGCTCGCCATTTGTACAAAATTTTTATTGTGCAATAAAGAATAAATAAATAAATAAATATTGTACTAATATAAATTTAACATAGAAACTTAGTGAAAACCGCATGTTTAAGCATAGTATATTTTGTTTTCACAGCGCAGTAGTCGCGCTTGCGTGGCTGTGTTTCGATATAAAGGGTGGCCTAAATCAGTAAAATTACAGGTTACAAAGGCATAATATTTCAGGACAGGAATGCATTAGGAGTACTGGTCGCCACAGTATACTCTGCGATATCCATGGTACTGTTCGCAGATCGTCATCAATTTTTTTATTTTGTTTTATACATCAAATTCAAATATCGAATCGTCTTCATACAAATAGACTTGTTTACAAGCACTTTTAAATCGACATTTTTACTGCAGGATTCAAAAAGTTATAACTTGCTGAGAAGAATCCGCAAGAGACTTAACAGTTATTTATTTATTTAATTTTTATTGCATCACTTAAAAATATTACAAATATATATACATTACACTTATGAAGTAAGTAAGGCGGTCTTATCGCTAAAGCAATGTCTTCCAGACAACCTTTAGATAAAAAAGGAAAGAAAGCAAGCGGTGACTATTGGCGTCAGAAATGTATATAGTTACTCTTTTAAATCTCTGTTAACATTATGTGTATTTATTTAAATGTACTATGTCTAAAATTATATAAGGCAATTAAAAAGCGTAAATAAAAATTATTTATTCTATTCTATTCTATCCCGGTCATACAGACAAAGTCGCGGGTAATTTCTAGTCATCATCATTATCATCATATTACCAGTTAACTGTCCACTGCTGAACATAAGCTTCTCGGGGGGAAAGGGATTGTTAGTAATGGAGACTGAGAATCCCATTGCCGGCAATATACCCAATCAGGTCGACCTCTTTACGGTTCTCCCTGGAAACTATCATGGTTAATTCCTGATGAATTCGTCATGATGATTTTAATTTTTTTTTTTTTTGATATATCATTCTATACATATCGAAGCAGGTACCGGGCCGCTAGTTACATATATATTTTAACGTCAACACGGTTATGTCGGATGGTAATAATTATTAATAGACTAAAAAATATACACAAGATAAATAATAAAAAATATAAAAAATAAAAAATAAAAGATAAAAAATAGACACTGATATACTTTTGTATATATTACTACAATTTTATATTACTATGACTCCAAAAAATTTTTTATACCACTTAGAATGGCAAACAAGCTAAAATTTATAATATTAGTAAGGATTGGTAAGAAAGAAAGAAAAAATTAAAAAATAACTCACTTTTCATCCGGAAAAGCCCTGTATACAACATCCAAATCTTCTAAGTAATGCTTCGTACCCACTGTACTATGATACATGTTTCCAAACATCGGTATACCAGGTAGATACTTCAGGCCCTTCTTTTCGAAGAAATAGTGTGTTTTTTTATATACAAATAAAATATAAAACAATAGGGTTGTAACTAGGAAAATTAATATTTCTGCAATCATTTTGTCGACCGTCCGCACTCTGTCGTTTTTGATACAGCAATGACGGTTACGCGTCCACTATATTGTTGATGTCCGAATTATCGTTATGACTGGCCCACGTATTAGGGATGGGTTGACAATGGTACCACTTCAATATCTATATATTGGGTTTCTCTGGACATGGCGGAAAAAAGGTCATGGACCATTTCTAATATGGTCTGTACCAGTAGGATATATGTGTTATTTTCGATTTGGTTCTTTATTTTATAATTTCGTTAACTGTACCTTCATATATCTGTTACAGAGAGTGAGAGGAGAGAGAAGGGATTATTAGTAATTAGATGTAACAAAATACTTTAACAGGTCGAACTCCATGCGATTCTTGTGTCATCTCTCACTGGTATCTCTCTAGCGCATGCCGATAGCGCTGGCGAAATTATCATTCCATTTTTATCTATTGAAAAAACAGGCCAATATATAAATATTTTAGATATATAGATATTACTATATATTACCGATCCCTAGTGAGGATAATGAAAAAGGTTTTTATCATACGACTCTCTCTCTCTTTCTCTCTCTCTACTTACTTACCCCGATCGAAATTAGATTGGGTATTTTATTTTAATATTATATATTGGACAATTGATATTTAATATTGTATTTATTTATTTATTTATTCATTAGTACAAATATGTGTACATGGCGGACTTAATGCTAAAAGCATTCTCTCCCAGTCAACCATAGGGAAGTGTCAGAATACTCGAATGCGGTACTACTAATTATTGATATACATACATACTAAAATTACATATATAAACGAATAAATATATATGAATAACAAATATACTTACACATTACGTTCGTTACTCTATCTAGTGGGATGACATTACGTTTGTCTGTACGGGGTTGCTACTCAAGAACCTTTTTTCCCAATCGGTTATCGATTCTTCGAGTTATGTGACCAGTCTATTGTTACTTCAGCTTGCTTATCATTCAATACATACATACATATGTATATTTGTACCCATAAATAAATATATTGTCCTGGAATCGAATTTGTAACCATTGGAATGTAAGCCTGTGTAACATCATCAAGTCTACGTCGTCAAAGTCATCATTGGGGTTCAGAACAAGTACAGTACAAATTACTAGGAGTTCATAAATTGTGTGTACCTTGTACCTGAGAATAATAGAACACAAAACTGATTCATATGCGAGGATGTGGATGGTATCGGACAATAAAAATAACACTATGCCAAGGAACTGTGGTTCTTCGACAAACCAAAACTGATACAAACTGTGGACAAAAATTTACGGAAATTTGAAATAAACCAATAAGATGGTTACGACAAATGGGAAAAAGTGGAATGAAAAATGAGGAATGAAGGGGACATGGTAGTTAAGAGTGAGGAAAACTTAGAAGGAAATTAAATTAGCTAAAAAACCTGGAAATTAATATCCGGCAACAAGCTGCACTCCTACGGGAGGCAAACAAAAAAATTGTGTGTACCTTTCATCATGAGAATGCTTCCACCAAACAACGGGTCGATGTCTTTATCAAAGAACTGCTTATGGTTCACGAAGTGATCAAAATCTTTAACTGTAATGGTTTTTATCAACTCAGGGTCTCGGATGAGGACTATTGGAGAAGTACCTTCGATGAGGCCTACATACCTGTAAGTTTTATAATATATTGATTTTACCCGCGACTTTTTTGACGTAACTGGAATGTTTATGAATGAATGAATAAGTATACTTTATTTGCATTATACAATATAGGAAATAAACAAGACAATTAATAAATGTAACGATACAGTTGTATAAGTACAGTAAGGCAGTCTTATTATTGAGAGCAATCTTTCCAAGACAACTTTAGGATAATGGACTAATTTATTTATTAACTTTTTATTGCGCAGCTTAAATAATAATACAAAAATATTAATAATATTTCACCAGAGGGAGACTTTGTACAGTAGTCGATTGCTTGGGTACCTCTGTCCCATTTGTGTTTCAACCGTAAAGCAGTTGTGTTTGCATGGCTGTGTTTTGGTTTGAAGGGTGGGATATGGCGTGAAGTTACTGGGTACGGAGGAATAACACTTAAGTCCTCAGGAATGGCAACGCATGGGGAGTATCATGGGCGAAACAGTATATATACTCTGTTATGTCCATGGTACTGCTAATGTCTATAAGTGACAGTTAACACTTTCCATCAGGTGGGCCGTCAGCTTGTTTGCCATTCTAAGTTGCATAAAAATTTTTTTTGTGATTCCCAAAAAAATTTACTCCAATTATAGCAAAACCAGTTATTTTGTTTTAAAAACTAAACTACTGAACAAATTTTGATAAAATTTATACATGATCAATCTATAAGTACATTGTTTCAGATAAAAATAGAACTTTCCGAATCGGTTTGCAACTAACGGAGTTATGAAGTAACAAACATAAAAACAACAGGCGAATTGAGAACCTCCCTCTTTTTAAAGTCGGTTTAAAATATAAGTTATATCACGCTTATATAATTATATATGCTTATATATAACGTTTATATATTATATAAAAGCAGTCTTTATTTATTAATAAATTGCTTTATTAAGCAGTCTCTTCAAGATAACCTTTGGGTAGAGGAGTAAAAAAGAAGGCGGTAGCTATTTGTTACAAGAAATATATCTAATAAAAAAATGTACATATTAATAAAACATATACTAATAAATGTATGTATATCTTACACATATACAAGTATTTATAATAGTATATGTTACATACATTTAATTTCATACATTTATAATATAATAACATAAAAATCGCTATCTGGTCCCGGTATAGAATGGTCACCCCTTCCTTTCCCATGAGTGTCCCATGGGAATGGGCATTAAACGTTATAATAAGATATTCTGGATATATATATATATATATGTTAACGGAGACTTAAAATTACTTGTTTATTTGATTAGACGATTTGAATTTAAATTAATACGCCAAGAGATAACAGACAAACAGTTTATCATTTATATGATTACGAGTAGTATCTAGGAAGGATTTATTGATTAACATTACGGAACATCTTTATTATCGACTTTTGTTATCGATTGAAAAACTTTGATTTTATTTATCATCTATTTTAATTAGGTACAAATATGTTATTTATATACTTTTATGATAAGTGACAAGGTAGGTAAATATTTTATTACCAGCTTTTATCCGCGACTACGTCCGTGTAACCGGAATATGTTTTTTTTATACCACTGAGGTGGCAAACAAGCATACGGCTCACCTGATGGAAAGTGGTTACCGTCGCTCATAGACTGATATGAATACCTGCAATACCATGTAATACCTGCAAAATGTTCTATATCTTTCTAAGTCTCATATAGTACGTACGTCATCATCATTTCAGCCATTATCCGTCCACTGCTGGACATAGGCCTCCCCATAGATTGCCATAAAGAACGGTCCTGAGCCACCTGCATCCACTGACTCCCTGCGACGCATTTGAGGTCGTCACTCTATCTAGTGGGGTCCTCCATTTCAAGAACCTTTCTTCCCTATCGATTATCGGTTCTTCGAGCTATGTGACCATATAGTACAACAAACATACTCACTTTCATATTTATAATATTTATACACCTATCATAGTATTTAGATATTGCATACATACGCTTCCTAATTTCATACATACCCTTCATACGCTTTCTAATTTTACCTAATGGTTAGCTGGTAAAGAATGCCATATGGCATTAAGCTCGCCATTTGTACAAAATTTTTATTGTGCAATAAAGAATAAATAAATAAATAAATATTGTACTAATATAAATTTAACATAGAAACTTAGTGAAAACCGCATGTTTAAGCATAGTATATTTTGTTTTCACAGCGCAGTAGTCGCGCTTGCGTGGCTGTGTTTCGATATAAAGGGTGGCCTAAATCAGTAAAATTACAGGTTACAAAGGCATAATATTTCAGGACAGGAATGCATTAGGAGTACTGGTCGCCACAGTATACTCTGCGATATCCATGGTACTGTTCGCAGATCGTCATCAATTTTTTTATTTTGTTTTATACATCAAATTCAAATATCGAATCGTCTTCATACAAATAGACTTGTTTACAAGCACTTTTAAATCGACATTTTTACTGCAGGATTCAAAAAGTTATAACTTGCTGAGAAGAATCCGCAAGAGACTTAACAGTTATTTATTTATTTAATTTTTATTGCATCACTTAAAAATATTACAAATATATATACATTACACTTATGAAGTAAGTAAGGCGGTCTTATCGCTAAAGCAATGTCTTCCAGACAACCTTTAGATAAAAAAGGAAAGAAAGCAAGCGGTGACTATTGGCGTCAGAAATGTATATAGTTACTCTTTTAAATCTCTGTTAACATTATGTGTATTTATTTAAATGTACTATGTCTAAAATTATATAAGGCAATTAAAAAGCGTAAATAAAAATTATTTATTCTATTCTATTCTATCCCGGTCATACAGACAAAGTCGCGGGTAATTTCTAGTCATCATCATTATCATCATATTACCAGTTAACTGTCCACTGCTGAACATAAGCTTCTCGGGGGGGAAAGGGATTGTTAGTAATGGAGACTGAGAATCCCATTGCCGGCAATATACCCAATCAGGTCGACCTCTTTACGGTTCTCCCTGGAAACTATCATGGTTAATTCCTGATGAATTCGTCATGATGATTTTAATTTTTTTTTTTTGATATATCATTCTATACATATCGAAGCAGGTACCGGGCCGCTAGTTACATATATATTTTAACGTCAACACGGTTATGTCGGATGGTAATAATTATTAATAGACTAAAAAATATACACAAGATAAATAATAAAAAATATAAAAAATAAAAAATAAAAGATAAAAAATAGACACTGATATACTTTTGTATATATTACTACAATTTTATATTACTATGACTCCAAAAAATTTTTTATACCACTTAGAATGGCAAACAAGCTAAAATTTATAATATTAGTAAGGATTGGTAAGAAAGAAAGAAAAAATTAAAAAATAACTCACTTTTCATCCGGAAAAGCCCTGTATACAACATCCAAATCTTCTAAGTAATGCTTCGTACCCACTGTACTATGATACATGTTTCCAAACATCGGTATACCAGGTAGATACTTCAGGCCCTTCTTTTCGAAGAAATAGTGTGTTTTTTTATATACAAATAAAATATAAAACAATAGGGTTGTAACTAGGAAAATTAATATTTCTGCAATCATTTTGTCGACCGTCCGCACTCTGTCGTTTTTGATACAGCAATGACGGTTACGCGTCCACTATATTGTTGATGTCCGAATTATCGTTATGACTGGCCCACGTATTAGGGATGGGTTGACAATGGTACCACTTCAATATCTATATATTGGGTTTCTCTGGACATGGCGGAAAAAAGGTCATGGACCATTTCTAATATGGTCTGTACCAGTAGGATATATGTGTTATTTTCGATTTGGTTCTTTATTTTATAATTTCGTTAACTGTACCTTCATATATCTGTTACAGAGAGTGAGAGGAGAGAGAAGGGATTATTAGTAATTAGATGTAACAAAATACTTTAACAGGTCGAACTCCATGCGATTCTTGTGTCATCTCTCACTGGTATCTCTCTAGCGCATGCCGATAGCGCTGGCGAAATTATCATTCCATTTTTATCTATTGAAAAAACAGGCCAATATATAAATATTTTAGATATATAGATATTACTATATATTACCGATCCCTAGTGAGGATAATGAAAAAGGTTTTTATCATACGACTCTCTCTCTCTTTCTCTCTCTCTACTTACTTACCCCGATCGAAATTAGATTGGGTATTTTATTTTAATATTATATATTGGACAATTGATATTTAATATTGTATTTATTTATTTATTTATTCATTAGTACAAATATGTGTACATGGCGGACTTAATGCTAAAAGCATTCTCTCCCAGTCAACCATAGGGAAGTGTCAGAATACTCGAATGCGGTACTACTAATTATTGATATACATACATACTAAAATTACATATATAAACGAATAAATATATATGAATAACAAATATACTTACACATATATGACATATACTATATTATACACGAAATTGAGAATAATATAAAGTACTTACTGCTCGGATAAAAATAAAAAGTGTGCGTTAACGCTTTTTTTGAAAGACGGTTTAGTCAGTAGTCTCTTAATGGCATCAGGAAGCGCGTTCCAGAGTCGTGAAGAATGTAGGAGAAAAGAGTTTGAAGCGTATTTATTGGGTCAATATCTATATATTGTAGCTATAATATATACATGTTACAAATGACCCATTCCTAGTAATTATTTAAGAGTCAGCACTGCTCTGTATTGATAAAACTGAAAAAAGGAATCTATGCAACCAATTAGAAGTATCAACATAACAAAATAACCAACGATAATGTTATAAGCGACCCCCGTGGATGGTCTTTGGTGAATAGCCCAGTTATACAATTTTTATGGTACTGCTCATGTCTATAGGCGACGGTTACCACTTTCCATCAGGTGGGCCGTCAGCTTGTTTGCCATTCTAAGTTGTATAAAAAAAATATAAACATACACCTAACATATTAAATATATTTTAATGTTAAAATGAATACATACATAAATAAATACATAATATATTACAATATAAAACAATTAAATAAAACAGCTATGATAGAAGAGCAAATAGTAATCTATGACTCAAACAGAGTAACCAGCAAGATTAAGTTGAAAGGGAAAGTGATTTTTCTAAGAAATTGGTGCGCAATTTGTGTTTAAAAGCAAGCTTACTTAAAGTTAATCTTAAGTCAAGTTGGAGTGTGTTCCAGTGTTTAAAAGCTTGAACAGTGAAGGAATAGGAAATGAAGCCAGTGCGATGAGCAGGCTTGTGAAGAAGAAGATTCCTGCACGGATGACGACAACGATTGGTAATGTCCCCATGAGAACAGAGGGCCTACCATGAAATATTTTCCGAAGTTCGGGCACGAACGAAACAAAAATTTGATGTTAAAATTACATAATACATGCCGTTTAAAATTATTAAAAATGTTAAAATATCATTCCTCTGGATTATTAGGATAAGATTTATGATGAACGAAATGTTAAGCTCCATTTACTGGGTCGATTTTGGTACGAACAAAACCACGAAATTGATCCCGAAATTTCGGAATTTCGTTCCATGGTAGACCACCTGGTTGTCACGAAGAAAACGCCTAACTATATTCCTGAGCAATCGAAGTATTTTGTGGCATATTGCTAATGCTGGTTAACAGCTATAATTTGTTTTTTCTTTTAGTTTGGGCTATAATAGTGTTTAGAAAGTGAATCGTATAACTAAGTTTATTATTGACGGTTGTTTCATAATTTCTCATAAACTTAATTAAAGTTAACTGTCGACTCCTAAACATAGGCCTTCTTCATAAATTATATAATATTATCATACCTACTTGTATAACAATTAGTCCATTACCCTAAAGTTGTCTTAAAAAGATTGCTCTCAGCAATAAGACCGCCTTACTGTACTTATACAATTGTATCGTTATATTTATTAATTGTCTTGCTTATTTCCTATATTGTATAATGCAAATAAAGTATACTCATTCATTCATTCATTCATTTATTCAGTATGGATGTAATTCTTCTCAGTCCGGTACAGACTCGAGTCCCATTAAACTATGGTTATTACAAGACTGTGTCATAAAATTGGAAAGTTGCCCCCATTACGACGTATGCCCCATGAAACTGCATATAAGAGCCATTCCGGCGCGATTTAAAGCTAATATTGGGACACGTTTCAAAAATAATGCCAATATTATGGTAGTTCTGGAATTAACTTCTCAGATCCAATTGTTATTTTCAAGCGATTACCTCGGCTTGATTCAAGCGATGAGTGATATAAATAGTTGTGTTGTCTGAAGTTAATTTAATCCTTTTTTTATGCCACTTAGAATGACAAGTAAATTGACAGCGCACTGGATGGAAAGTGGTAACCGTCGCCTATAGACATGAGCAGTATCATGGACATAACAGAGTATACTGTTTCGCTCATGATAACCCCCATGTATTGCCATTCCTGAGAACTCAGGTGTTATTCCTATGTACCCAGTAAATTCACTGTCATATCTCACCCTTCAAACCGAAACATAACCATGCAAACACTGCTTTACGGTAGAAACACAAATAGGACAGAGTTGTCCAAGAAAACGACTTTTGTACAAAGTCTCCCTCCGGTATGCAATAATTATCTAATATATAAAATTCTCGTGTCACGGTGTTTGTCACCAAACTCCTCCGAAACGGCATTACCGATTTTTATGAAATTTTGTGTGCATATTGAGTAGGTCTGAGAATCGGCCAACATCTATTTTTGGTATCCCTCAAGAATAAGGATGGCCTACCCCTAAATTATTTCTTTTAATTTTAATTTTATTATGATTTAGCATTGAAAAATATATACAAATTAAAATTTTCACGCTTTTACGGCCAACCCCTATTTTTTTATTGCGATTTTTATATGGCGCAATAGGGTTGAAAGATGACAATCGAATATAATAATTGTAATACGAAAAAATACCATATATAGTTCTCGAAATAATGTATATGGTAAAACAACGTTTGCCGAGTCAGCTAGTAATATCGTATCATCATCTTCCTACCCTTATCCCAATCATTTGGGGTCGGCGTAATATGATTTTATCCATATTACAAAAAGATTTGTTTTTTTTTTAGTTTTACGACCGGCCACCTGCCTGACGTCAACCCTCTTTGGGAATATAATAATATCATAAAATAATAATAATAATTTTCAACTGCCTGGTAGGATATATTGCTAATATGGTAATTTTTAAACCTACATTACTGACAATTCCTATCTTTCTAGACTATTATGACTCCTGTTTTTCAATGGGTGAAAATGGTATGGTAACCCTGCCTGCGCTAACGGGATACGCTGGCGGAGCATCAGTGAAGGGTGATAGTTAGGAATGAAAACAGGCCAGTTAGCCCGTCATGATGAATTCATCAGGAATTAACCATGATAGTTTCCAGGGAGAATCGCGAGCAGGTCGACCTGGTTAGGTATATTGCTAGCAAAGGGATTCTCAGTCTCCATTACTAACAATCCCTTTCCCCCGCATGACTCCTGTTATGACTTCATGCTCTGTAATTTACTGGTGAGACATGGATCCTTCAAACCAAAACATAGCCATGTGAGCAAAGCTGCTGCAAGAAAATATTACATGAATAGAGGTTCCTATGCAAGTCATACAAAGTTTCCATACAGAGTCGCAACTTTAATAGTCACGGAATTAATACCGTAACCTGCACTTGAATGAACAAAATAATTCCAAAAAGCTTACATGTTTACATGAAAACAAATATATAGGCGATATAAAAGTAGGTACAAGTGTTTTTCTCTTAATATTAAATTCAGGTGAGTTGAGAACAATTTTGAAGTGGCTCAAAAAGTTCAATATTTATATATCACTAGAGATCCGCTGGAATAATTATTGGGTGCTTTTATAATTTACAATGGAACGGTACAATTTTATCGTCACGATATAATCCTCATTTTTATAATTTTACGTAGCGATTCGATATAATGTATATTGTAAACATGCAACTACATGTAAAAGTTTTCGTGATATTTCAGTATACAGATAATTAGAAACGATTCCCACAATTGCATATAATTTTTCCCCTTTTTATAAAAAGGGGAAAAATATATATCATAGCAATAAAATCGTACGATATCATATTATGCTATAGAAAATTATAGAAATATTTAATTGGAAAGCGCAATATATAAAATTGTATGAAAATGCTTTTATTTTTCCACGACGGTATTGTATATGAAAATAAAAGCATTTATATAGAATATTGTTAGAATTTACCATTGCGCAGTACCAATATTCTACCTTTATATCATCATGAAAACTTGGATCTCCTATTATATCGTTCATGACGATAAAGTTATACGATATACTAATTATTAATATTAAAAGAAATGTATCATATTATTGATATTACATTATTAAATCACTCATTTACTCATTTTATCCTATACAATTTATTATATTTTCCACGACGTTATCATAGACGTGCACGAAAATGTATTTTTTGTTGTGCTCTCCTATTATATCGTGACGATACAATCGTACGATATCGCGCCGTGCCACGGTACACTATAAAAGCGCCCATTTACTCACTTTTCATACACACCTAAACGTAATAAAGAGTGGAGCAGGAGGGAGATTACAGCTACTTTACTTTTAAGTAGCACTTATTTACGTTGTCATAGCGCGGGCATCCATTACCTGTTTCTCGAGGAACAATGGCGTATGTACTCTATGGAAAAACATTTCTTAAGAAAACAAGCATATGCAAATTTTTTATGCATCCTTTTAATTAAATTGGTAGTAATTGGTAGGTGTTTAATGCATTGCTTAAAAAAATCGATGGTCGCGGATTCGATTCCAGGGTATTTGTATATTTGTATTCATTAAATTCTGTGCATAAAAGTCTAGGCGGTTTTCTAGTATAATTATATAGTTATACTTTTTTTTTATACAACTTAGAATGGCGAACAAGCTGACGGCCCACCTGATGGAAAGTGGTAACCGTCGCCTATAGACATGAGCAGCACCATGGACATAACAGAGTATACTGTTTCGCCCATGATACTCGCCATGCGTTGTCATTCCTGAGGATTCAGGTGTTATTCCTCTGTACCCAGTAAATTCACGTTATACCAGAAAACCGCGGAAATATGCTGTATTTAATTAAATTTATGTATATTAATTGTCTAGTTTTATTAATAAACATTTTGCTTGTTATTATTTTTGATATTTTTCTCTTTATTAGTAGTTAAGCAGATTTTAAGAGATTTAGAAAGAAATTTATTTTATTTCCAAGTTGAAATTGATATAATTAACATTGTATTTCACAAAAAAAAACCGACTTTAATTATGGCAAACGTTTTATGAGGTAATAAACATAAAAAAATACAACCGAACAGAGAATCTCATTCTTTTGGAAGTCGGTTGAAAAGAAAATATTTTAATGAAACAAAATCTTAGTTTTTCTTTTTTTTTTTAAATTAAAAATGGAATATTGTAAGATTGGATGCTATATTATATTATTTAATGTCTAGCGATATTTAATTATTTAATTAAATTCTTATATCACCAGAATAAAACCAATTATTTTTTGTGGAATTAATTTTTAAGGTGCCTATGTTTGAAATACTAAATTTAGAAAGAAAGTCTTGTGTATTATTAGATAGTGTATAAAAATATAATGAAATACTATGTCGCTTACGTCATTTTGCAACCGCGACGCCAGATTAGCCCGGTCGTTAGGGAGTATTGTTGTAAACTCGCAACTCGACTACCGACTCTAAAATGTACGTGAACAAATGGGCTTTATTAGAGATAATGAGTGCCGTACGTCTGCATTAGCGATGTTGTTATTTCTTGTTCCCCCGGGCAGGGGGACGGGGGTTAGAGTCAATATTTTTTTTAATGGACGGTAATGATATGGTAACCCCGCCTGCGCTATCGGTATACACTGGCGGGGGGAAAGGGATTGTTAGCAATGGAGTTTGATAGCCCTATTGCTGGCAATATGCTCTATTAGGTCGACCTCCATGTGGTTCTCCTTGGAAACATCGTGAACAATTTTTGTTGAATTCGTCACGATGGGCTAACTGACCTGATTTTATCGTCACCTATCATCCTTCACTGGTACCCCGCCAGCGTATACCGATAGCACGGGCGAGGGAACCATTCCATCATCATCCATTTAAAAACAAAAAAATATACCCTATATTTATTTATTTATTTATTTATTTATTTATTTATAAAAGACACACCAACAATATGCTCACAATAATTAAGTAGATAATATACAATATTATTAGTAATTTAAAGAGAAAAACTACTATTACAAAATGCTTAAATCTAAGTTTGAACAAAAAAATCTTACTCCTCACTACCAAGCTTAAGGCTATATGAACATATCAATTAAAGGCGTATACAGCTCTCACAGATAAGCGTCAATGTATACTAACTAACAATTATACAATTAGAAAAGACCTAACTACCAATCCATATTATTAATAAGCCTAGTATACTGCACTAAAGAATTACCAAAGATGTCGATATCATGGTCAACGTTTACGGCTTTATTATACGATGATAACATTCTGTTGAGGGGAGAATTGGATCCTAAGTTAGTACGACAAGCGTATGTTGAAAATGTGTTAACTATTTTAGCAGTTCTAATATTGAAATTACGTGGTACTATCAAGCGTATATCCTTAACAACGTCAGGCTTGTAATAGGGTGGATTATATTGCTAGTAATAGGGTGGATTATCCTTATTTATTATTATTATTATTGAAAAAGGGGCTTTTTACAGGCAAAAAACCCTGTGACACTATGACGTTTCCATAATCTTTTGTACTCGCCCTTTTTTAAAGTTCGCTACTAATTCCTATCAGTGATAGGAAGTTTAAGATACGATTTTATATTATGTATGACTCTAATGTTATTTACAGGGGGGAAAGGAATTGTTAGTAATGGAGACTGAGAATCCCATTGCTAGCAATATACCCAACCAGCTCGACCTCCTCGCGGTTCTCCCTGGAAACTATCATGGTTAATTCCTGATGAATTCATCATGATGGGCTAACTGGCCTGTTTTCATTCTCATCTATCACCCTTCACTGGTGCTCCGCCAGCGTATCCCGTTAGCGCAGGTGGGGTTACCATGCCATTTTCATCCAATAAAAAAAAATTACATTTATAACGTTTCCGATTAAATTTCTATTCTATATCAACCAAAATTAATCCCTTATTCATCCTAAAGCTAAAGAAAAGTGATGAATACATCACCATCATACCAGCCGTTATCTGTTCACTGATGAACATAGGTCTCCCACACAGACCACCGTAAGGAACGGTTTTTTTTAGACAACTTAGAATGGCAAACAAGCTGACGGCCCACCTGATGGAAAGTGGTAACCGTCACCTATAGATATGAGCAATACTATGGACATAATAACCCCCAACAACAACATAACCCCCAAGCATTGCCATTCCTGAGGACTCGGGTGTTATTCCTCTGTACTCTGTAAATTCACTGCCATATTCCATCCTTCAAGCCGAAACACAGCCATGCAGACACAGTAGAAACACGAATGGGACCTCGATCTCCTGTTGCATGTGACCAAGCAAACTACTTTTGTACAGTCTTTATTTGGTACAGTACCGAGCCACCTGCATTCATTGACTTGCTGCAAATTATATGAGGTCATCACTCTATCTTGTGGAAGGTTGTCCCACTCTGCGTTTGCCTATGCGAGGTCGACACTCAAGAACCTTTCTGCCTCATTGTTTTTGGATCTTCAAGCTGTGCCTATTGCCACCATTGTTCTTCTGCGGATAACCTCATTTCGGATTCTATCACGCAAAGTATCTCCGAGCATAGCCCTCACCATAGCTCCTTAAGTAATTTGAAGCTTTTGCATATAAGCAGGAACATACATAAAAAATAAAGTATAAGGGCAGAGTAAAAATTGTTGTCCTTATAAAATTTTTAGTACGTACATAACACCACTGGTTTTGTCAGGGGAACAAACGCCAACGTGAAAACACAACGTTAATTAAACCACATAATGTTAATAACACGTACTGCATGATTATGCTCGCCTGGTACTTCATTTGGCATTTTGTACTCGTACTCTGTATACCAAAATGCGGTCATTAAAGCGTATTTTAATTTTTTTTTTTTGGATCTATTTGAGGAAAAGCGCAGTTGTATGTATACAGCTTCATGGTTTGTAAAGAAATCTGTCAAATATACAAACCTAATCATAATTGTCAGTTCCAATTTACTTCAAACGTGAATTGTTAGTCATCAGTTCTCCGTTGATTATTTCGCATTGAAAGGTAATATAAGCAACGTATGAAGGGTACAATGGGCGGCACAGCATATCCTGTATTTTTCATCTATACTAATATAATAAAGTGGCAAAACTTGATTGTTTGTTTGTAATGGATAAATTCAAAATTACTCAGACTATTTTAAAAATTCTTTCACGTATAAAAAGATCAGCGAGTAATAGAAACTATAATATATTACTTTCGAAAATTGTTTCTACCTACGCGAAGCAAATCGGATCGCTACCATTGCTACTTTCTGTCAGGTGGAGATAATTTATTTTAAATAATCTAGCCTTATAGCCTGAAGAATAAGCTAGCTGAAGTGCTAATGGGCTGTTTACGTAGTTCGAAGAATTGAAAACCGATGGAGAAGAAAGGTTCTTAAATGTTGACCCCGTATGAACAAACGTAGTGTAGAACGATCCCCCACTAGTTGAGGTGACGACCTCAGATGTATTACAAGGAGTTGGTGGTTGCAGGTGGCACAGGATCGTTCCTTATGGCAGTCTATAGAGGAGGGGGAGAAGGGACTGTTAGTCAGTTAGCCCATCGTGACGGATTCCACTATGATTAACCACGATGGTTTCCAGGGAGAACCGCGTGGAGGTCGACCTGACAGGGTGTATTGCTAGCAATGGGTCAATTAGACCCTATTATTAACAATCCCTTTCCCCCGGCTCATAATATATAGGTACAATAATGAATAGTACGTATTTAGGGTCTACTGAAAATCAGTGTCGTAGCTTCAGATTTAAAATTGCGACATATGCTGAGTTAGGTATTTTTTTTTTATACAACTTAGAATGGCAAACAAACTGACGGCCCACCTGATGGAAAGTGGTAACCGTCGCCTATAGACATGAGCAGTACCATGGACATAACAGAGTGTACTGTTTCGCCCATGATACCCCCCATGCGTTACCATTCCTGAGGACTCAGGTGTTATTCCTCTGTACCCAGTAAATTCACGCCAGGTCCTTTGCACAAACACTGCTACATTCATTTTGTTTTTTATATGTTTTTCTTTTTATTCTAAATTAAAAGTAAAATAGTAATGTTATTATATAATTGTGTAATCTTTATTATTATGTTGTTTTGTTACATGTAATATGTATAATTTGTATTATTTTTCTTAAAGAGCGAATTTTTAATTATTTTTTATTTTATTTTATTTTATTGGCACATAAAACAGATCACAACCATAAAAAACTTAAATAATATGTAATTACATTTGTGATTCGGCTAGGTTATAACCCAATTACATTATGTGCACAGCTTGAGTAATTCATTAAAAGCAAACACATAATATGAAATTCTTAAAATGTTATATAAATATATAAAAGATAAAACTACATAAAAAAAAAACATTTTCAATCGTATTCTACAAATCGTATTTAACTAATGATATTATTTAAATGAAAAGTTTGTTTAGTGTATATGTAAATAATAAATAAATAAATAAATGATCCACCCTTCTCAGGGGAGTCTTACTTTCTATACTTATTCACTGGAATGCTTTTGTCTGGTTCGATTCCCGTGTGTATATAAATTGTGTTTATTCTCAGCTTGGGCGTAGTTATCTTTAATTTATATATTTACACCTAAATCAGTTAAGAGATCATGACTTTCACCAGATCACCAGAGGGAGACTTTGTACAAAAGTCGATTGCTTGGGTACGTCTGTCCCGTTCGTGTTTCAACCGAGAAGCAGTTGTGTTTGCATGGCTGTGTTTCGGTTTGAAGGGTGGGATATGGCGTGAATTTACTGGGTACAGAGGAATAACACCCGAGTCCACAGGAATGGCAATGCATGGGGAGTATCATGGGCGAAACAGTATACTCTGTTATGTCCATGGTACTGCTCATGTCTATAGGCGACGGTTACCACTTTTCATCAGGTGGGCGGTCAGCTTGTTTGCCATTCTAAGTTATATAAAAAAAAAAAAACTTTATCAAGGAATTAGTTTTTATATCTAAGATCCGTATTGCCAACTCAACTTATCGTTTTTTGTATTTTGTCTAACTTTTTTTTTAATCGAAGATAATGGAATGGTAACTTCGCTTGCGCTATCGGTATACGCTGGCGGAGCACTAGTAAGGGAATGAAAGGTGAGCATGAAAGCAGATCAGTTAGTCTATCGTGATGAATGCACGTATTAATCCAGGCGAAACCGCATGGAGGTCGACCTGACAAGGTTTGTTAGCAATAACTGACTTTGACTCATTTAACATTTATTCTTTTTAAGTTTTAATATTTGCGTGCCTAATTATAGCGAAATATGAGGACTTATACCTATTGTTTACATCTATTTACCATTTTTCTATTTATCTTATGAATAAATAAAAAAATAAATAAAATTGGATCATTACTTCGTATTACTAACAATCCCTTTCCCACAGTTCCGTATGTTATTCGAATAAGCAATTAATATTTAATTATGGTGGAAGTTAAACTTCGAGAGAAGAGATTGTTAGTAACGTTTAACAGCTCTTTTGCTAGCAATATACCATATATTGCTAGCAATGGAGCCCGTGGTTTTTTCTTGCGGAATTTGTCACTACAGGCTAACTGACCAGCTTTAATGCTTACCTCTCATATCTCATTGGTGCCAGTATATTTATTTATTCATTAGTACAAATATGTGTACATGGCGGACTTAATGCTAAAAGCATTCTCTCCCAGTCAACCATAGGGAAGTGTCAGAATACTCGTATGCGGTACTACTAATTATTGATATACATACATACTAAAATTACATATATAAACGTATATGCTGGCAGGATTCCTTTTATCAGTTCATCATAACAGTCATTAACTATTCAGTGCTGAACATAAGTCTTTCAGTACAGTACCGCAGTTTTTTTTATGGGTAATAATGGAATGGTAACCCCACCCGCGCTAACGGTATACACCGGCGGGGCACCAGTGAAGGATGATAGGTGAGGATGAAGCAGGTCAGTTAGCCCATCGTGACGAATTCAATAAGAATTGTTCACGATGGTTTCCATGGGGAACCACGTGGAGGACGACCTAATAGAGCAAATTGCTAACAATAGGGCTATCAAACTCCTTTGCAAACAATCCCTTTCACCCCCAGTACAGCAGTTAGGATTTTAGTGATGTTTTATGATACTACTGCCAATCTTTCGATCATTCAGTTCCCTTAGTTGCCTCTTACGACACCCACGGGAAAGGAAGGGATGTATGTCCCATTCTATGGCGGGACCACACGTCGGTACTATGCCAGGAACCATCTAAAGCTGTCTTATAAAGGAAAAGAAAGTCTTTTGTCGGCTTACTCCGAAGAAATCTACCGTGACGATAGGTAGGACTGAATATGAAGTACTAGGATAGCAGAAACCTACAGCCACCTTTACGACTTAAATGAATATGAGATGGGGCTCGTAATGGCTACCTTGCCCGATTCATAAAATAATTCATTGCGTACCTATAACCCGGCCATAAAACAGTACTACCTCTCAGTGCGAGATACTCGTTAAACTTGACTGAAATATAATATGATTCTAATGAGTAGCCGTTTTAACTTATCCCTGTCTTTAATATAGTAAAATATATATATATACGATGATGTACTAAATTCTACTATTTATGTATATATCATGACCTAAGAACAAGGAATTACATGGAAGGAATGATAAAATAAAAACTGCAAATCATATGGTTGCCTCCTTTTTTCTTATGCAAATATAATTAGTAAAAAGAGGACGAAAGCTACACCATCAGTTGCTATTTTTCTCATTTAATTGCAGGCTAGTGTATAGAAAATGTTTGATATGTCAATTATTTGTCAATGACAAATTTTACATTACTAGATTATATATTCGACACAGTTTATGTAGAAAGTATGCCAGCAGGTTGTATCTGAATTTGGTGGGGTTATACGGCCGTATACATTTTCTATACACTAGTCTGCTATGAATTGAAAAAAAAATGGCAACTGATGGTGTGTCTTTCGTCCTCTTTTTACTAATTATATTTGCATAAGGAGAAACGAGGCAACCATATGATTTACAGTTTTTATTTTATAATTCCTTCTATGTAATCCCTTGTTCTTAGATCATGACGAATACTTGTCGTAAAGGTCAGACTTTGACCCTTTTGTACTTGACCCTTGTTGTGGCTACTTAGACGACACAATAGGAGTGGCCATGAGATTTATTTATTTTTTTACTTAATTGACTGGTAGAGAATATCGTCCGGTGTTAACTCCGCCAAATGTACATAAAATTTCACTATGCATTAAAGTTTAAATAAATAAATATTAACGCGAGCGAAGTCGCGAGTAGAAACTAGTTTATAATAAAATTGAAGTCGAACTTTTTGTGTGAAAACGAATTATATAAATGTAATCTTATTAAGTTAATTAGAGAAATAATTCCGCACGTAAACTAAGAATTTTTCGTTCCTTGCATTTTCGCTGATTTCATAGCCGTACAATCTCGTCTAGGATTTTGTAGTTTATTCTATTTTATATTTATTTTTGTTATAACATTATTTTATGATTGTTTGTCTGCGCTTCGCCATTTTATATGAAATTTCTCATCTAACAAGATACAATTTACACATAAAACAAGGACATATTCAGTTTAATAAAGTATCAAAGTAACGTAATATTACGTCTTCTATTAGATAAAAAAGAAACATCACAGATTTTTAAGTAATAGTATGTCAAAAGCTATTTAATCTTTTTTTGTAACCTAGGGGCAAACAAGCATGTAGCTCACCCTAAGAACAAGGAATTACATAGAAGGAATGATAAAATAAAAACTGTAAATCATATGGTTGTCTCCTTTCTTCTTATGCAAATATAATTAGTAAAAAGAGGACGAAAGATACACAATTAGTTGCTATTTCTCTCAATTCATAGTAGGCTAGTGTATAGAAAATGTTACACAGCCATATAACCCTACCAAATTCGGATACAACCTGCTGGCATACTTTCTGCATAAACTGTGTCGAATATATAATCTAGTAATGTAATTGAACAAACATTTTTCTATTATATACATATTTTCTAAGGGAACTATACTTCATTTCATTATATTATTTATCTGACTTCTGATATGTCGGCCATTTAATTTGATCCGATGTTACATTTAATTAAAAATATATATTTCATTTAGCTTTCAAGAGTAAAGGGAAGCCCTTTTAAGCGATCCGATACTGAACGGTACACGAAATGAATACTCTTTGGTATCAATAAACCCGTGTACCCTTTTAGGGAAACGTGCCATCACCGCTTTATTTTAAATTTCTTTGACACCTGCACATGTGTGACTAAATTAGAAAATTCGCATTCGATGTAACGGCGGTAAATTGATATTTCGTAATTTGATTCTACTCCTTTTATGTTTTCCTATTATTTTCAATTACCAGATATTAACTTTGTCTGCATGGGTTTTATTTTACCATTTCGGTAGCATAACAATAGTTAGTAATCGAGAAAAATACCATGGACCTTCCATAGCTAGCTGTTAATTGTCCACTGATGGACATAGGCTTTCCCATAAAGGCAGTTTTGCAGTAGTCGCTACGCTTGGTAGGCGGATTAGCAACCGCAGTTCGGCTTCTTAATCGGCTATTACGTAACTCACGGGGAAAAGAAGAGGTGGTCCGTTCTACACCAGGATCACACGGTAATGTAGTAACTAAATAGTTATTTAGTTAAACATTACAGGTTTACAATACATGACACGAAGGTAATTTAGACTTTAAGAATTTCAACGTATGCGTCGTTCTATAGTTATTACTGTTGGTCTTTTGATACCCATGGGCCTAAAGAAGTTTAGAATGGTTACCATTTTCCATTATTTGTTTAAGATTATTTGCCAAAGAGGCCTGGCTTCTCAGAAAAGGCGCATACTGTACATAATGTAGGTGGGCATTTCTATGGCCACCTATGGTGAGATTAAGTTCTGTTGTGAAAATTAAACTCTGAAAATATTACTGATTTTGCTATTTTATCCTTTTTACTACTAGGATATCATAAGAGGTGAAGGAATCATAATACATAGATACTAGAGAAGGAAAAATTTAAATAAAACAAACTCTAAACCAAACTGCTTGGAATTCTTTTGTTGTACGGAGAGGTATTAATTTTATAGATTGTTAATATAATTCAAAGTAACATTATTATTTATACTCGTGTCAGACTGGCGCCATCTGTTATCAAGATTTCCCGCGCCGCTTTCGTTATATGCGAAGACGTCTGAAGTGTCTTCCATAATTAAATAATAAAAGTAGATAAAAAAAAACAAAGAATAAACGAAATCGTTAACTTTAATGGAACATCGATAGACTCTTGTAGGAATCATCTCATTACCTCTGCCTCCCGCCCTCAATTCCATAAATAAGGAAGTTAGTTAAAGAAAACAAGCGCTAGCATGAATAACAATAAGACGCGGGGATGGGAGCTGATTTATTTAATTGCGTTTCGGATTTAGATCGCGACTGACGTATAAATTGATCTCTATCTTGGACGTATTGCATTCGGATATTTCGTTAAGATTGTTAATGAGTTTGTTAATGAGTTTAAATAATCATGAAGTCATTGAGTAATGAATCTGCGAATGAGTCAGGGGATTTAGATAATCAAGGGGCTATTGAGATAATGAAGCAAAGAACGAGGATTTCTTTTATTACTGGAAATGATGATGGATATGATGGTAACTTCGCTTGTGGTGAGGAAGAAATCTGGTTATTTGGTCTGGTTAGGTAATGACGATAATTTTAAGGGGGACGGTGAAGATTGCTAGACTTGGGACCGCTAGTCTTCATTACTAACAAATCCTTTTTCACCTGTAAACATGTGAGTGGACAGAATAATGTTCGGAGGCAGACGACTAATATGGAAGGTTGTAGAACTTGTATTAATAATAACTAAACACCTTTATAAACTTTCACATTTTTAATATTAGTAGGATTGTTGTAATTTGCGGATTTACCCATGAATTAGAATAAAAATAACCTCTTATAACTGTTTATTTAAGTGTATATATATATATATATATATATATATATATATATATATATATATATATATATATATATATATATATATATATATATATATATATATATATATATATATATATATATAAATCAGGAAGTAAGGAAGTCTCCGTGTGGTTCCGGCATAGAATGGGCCACCCCTTCCTTTCCTATGGATGTCGAAAGAGGCGACAAAAGGAACTTAACGGTCCAGGGATGGGCAGCAGCATCCCTTGTAAAACACCACCAAAATGCTGTTACTGTGATATGATGATGATGTAAGTTTTATGTGATAATCACATAATAATTTGTTTACTAATTTTAAAGCAAATCCTTTCAATTGATACACAGTACTTTTTTATTCCAATTTACGCAGGCAAAGCCTTGTGAAAGGACTAGTTTATGGTAACATTAAGAAGGAAAGATAGTAATGCAATTCAATATTCTTGTCTCCTTCTTTTTGTAGAGATTTTTCTGTGGAGAAACTGTATATGATTTAGAAATATGAATAGGAAAATGTACTGAAAAAGAGCTCTCACGTCGTTTGTCATATTTATGTCAGTATTTGATTTTTATCGTGTGAATTTTTATGAGATTGAGTAAGGACCGATTCTTATAGAACGCATTGAGCGACAAAGTGGAAGGAATGGGATACTTAAAAGAATGGGTTGTGTGCACAATGTTATATTTGGTTAAATTTACATGCCTACGATTTGAAGGCAATTAAATAGTTGCCAAAATTTCTTTGGCCTTTTGTTACATTAAATGTTTGTTTAAAGCAAATTAAAATTTGAATTCAGAAATGTATCGAAGTATTTTGATTTGCGGTGTGTTCTCGATGTAAAATGGACCACCTCTTCATTTCCCGTGAGTAGAATTTAATGGTCGAGGGATGGGCAGCAGCATCCTTCTTAGAATATCACCAAACTGCGGTTGCCAACCTGCCTGCCAAGCGTGGCAACTATTGACAAAATATCTTTCTCTCCCTGTATATTGGGAAGGCCTATGTTCAGCAGTGGAGAGTTCATGACTGAAATGGGGGGGGGGGAGGGATTGTTAGTAATGCGGACTACCAGTTCCATTGCTCGCAATAAGCCTTGTCAGGTCGACCTCCACGTGGTCCTCCCTGGAAACCATCGTGCTGAATTCCAGGTGTATTCATCACGATAGGCTAACTGACCTGCCTTTTCATCTTCACCTATCATCCCTCACTGGTGCCTCGCCAGCGTATACCGTTAGCGTAGGCGGGATTACCATTCCATTATCATCCATTTAAAAAAAAATGTCAAATGATGAAATAATGATGTTATATTGATCCGTAGGGTGTTAAGTACCTACTCATCCTAGATAATACGCATATCACTGATTAGTTGGTTGGGATAGCTTTAATTCCGCATCCAGTACCACGAGTATGCATACGACTGCTAACATTTAAGATTGACTATTATTATTAGTAGAGATTCTACTGCCTTCCCTATTAGTCATCAATTCTGACCGTTATGCAGTCCACGCACATATTGTAACACGATCATAAAAACCTCTGCTACCATTATTAATAGTCAGTTCTCAAATGTGAAAGGGTATCAAGGCCTTCACAGTATATTCTGTAATTTTTTTTTATACAATTTAGAATGGCAAACAAGCTGACGGTCCACCTGGAAAGTGGTAACCGTCGCCTATAGACATGAGCAGTACCATGGACATAACAGAGTGTACTGTTTCGCCCACGATACCCCCCATGCGTTGCCATTCCTGAGGACTCAGGTGTTATTCCTCTGTACCCAGTAAACTCACGCTATATCCCACCCTTCAAACCGAAACACAGCCATGCAAACACAGCTGCTTCACGGTTGAAACACGAACGGGACAGAGGTACCCAAGCAATAGACTTATGTACAAAGTCTCCCTCTGGTATAGCCATGAATAGTTTTTTTTTATGGATGATAATAGAATGGTAACCCCGCCTGCGCTATCAGTATATGCTGGCGGGGCACCAGTGATAGATGATAGGCGAGAATGAAAGCAGATCAGTTAGTCAATCTTGACGAATTCTACAAAAATTAACCATGATGGTTTCCAGGGGGAACTGATAGGGTTTATTGCTAGCAACGAGGCTGTTAGACCCCATTACTAACATTTCCTTTTCCCCCTATAGGCAACAGTTACCATTATCCATCACGTGCGCCTTTGACTTATTTTTCACTCTAAGTTGAAATTTTTTTTATTAATGTCGCCTCTATCTTGTCAGTGTGAATATGACCGGCTGAATAAGTTTCTTCAGATCCGTATTTATTGCTGACTGGTGTGAAATAATAATGAGAGTTGTATGCGATATTTCACCATGACATTTTCACTTGTGATACCGTACTATATTATTCATTTTGATTTACAATATGAAGTTTCTAACACGTAGGGAGTAGGGATTTATATATGCACGTATTATTATGTTTAAAGCAGATAATGGCCGAATACTAAATGGCTATTAAATACTAAAATCCCAAATTTTAATATTTTTAAGAATATATTCCATAAAAAAATCGATTTTAATTGTGGCAACACCAGTAATTTTGATTTCAAAACTAATCTCCTGAACCGTTTTTGATAAAATAAAAATTTAATCTATAACTATACTATAATAAAAAGTAATCTATAAAATATATATTTTTTTATTTTTGCATTAATAAAAAGTATATATATAATTATATATACACATACACATATATATATATATATATATATATATATATATATATATATATATATATATATATGTATGTATATATATATATATATATATATATATATATATATATATATATATGTATATATATATATAAACAACTGGTTAAAACCAGTTTGTTTCTATTATTTATATGAAGTATTAAATTCCACACTCTACACATAAACCAATTTCTAACTCGAAAAACAACTTCCTTTACAAAACTGTAAAAATTTAATCTACGTGAAATATTTTATACATTTATTTTTTATTTTATTTCAACAGCTTTTCAAGCAGCAACCATTTATTCTAAATAATAAAAAAAAAAACTAAAATCCAGTTTCCGCGGTTGCCAGCGTGCCATGAAGCACCAGGCTAACATGAAAAAGAGAAACGTTTTCTAACACCGGAAAGCACGGCTACTATTTGGAACGCGCGGTCCATTCCAAACCGAATACTGCCTAATGTAAATTGACCTCCTTCACCCCTCGTATTTTATGTAAAATGTACCAGTGCGGCGGTGACACCTAGATACTGGGGTTTCTAAAGAAATTGGACATATCAAGAACGATTTTTCGATGGAACACGGAAAAAACTATTATGCAGTTTTGTGCTCCTAGTATTTTTCCGCAAGTTTGTATAGTTTATTGGCTTTTAAACAACATTGTTTCCAAAACTTGTTTACTTACAATTTAAACTTTTAGAATAAAGTAGTTTTCAGCCATTATCTGTCCACTGCTGGGCATAGGAACGTTCGTGAGCTACCTGCGTCCACTGTCTATACTTATAATATAGGTAAAAAGGTGTCTCTCTTAAAACGATCATTGAAGCTTAACTGTAGTTGCCAATCCGCCAGCCAAGTGTGGCAACTACTGGCAAACTCCCCTTATAGAGGAGAGAGAACTATGTTTAGCAGTTAACGGTTGATATGATAGGTAAAATAAAATTACGTAATTAGGGGGGGGGGGGGTTGTTTGTAATTACTCCTCAGGAATGGCAACGCATGGGGGGTATCATGGGCGAAACAGTATACTCTGTTATGTCCATGGTACTGCTCATGTCTATAGGCGACGGTTACCACTTTCCATCAGGTGGACCGTCAGCTTGTTTGCCATTCTAAGTTGCATAAAGAAAAAGACCAAATAGCCCTATTGCTAGCAATATATACTCATTATGGTAATTAGACATAAAAGAGTAAACTGCGTTTGCTTTCATAAATAGCAAAATCATCGGATATATGTTACATGAAAATGAATTTAATATTAATTTCCCACTACAACATTTTAATTAAAAGTGAATACAATAAAACTATCGGAAATACATTGAAATACATTTAATATTTTAATATCAACTATAATGATTAATCATTAATTAATCATTCAACGATTGTTAATTATTTGGTTGGTATTACCAAACAAATTTATAAATATTCATTGGCTTTGGCTCGTGAATTTGTACGAGTGCATTTTGGATGTAGAAAAATTAGTGAAATAGATTACTTTTAATAGATGGTTTGTTAAGATAAAATATATTTTTATACTTTACAAGCGACTTGCCCCGGTTTCGCACGGGTGCAATGCCGCACCGCTATGTCTCTGCATTTTAAATCTGTAATATCTTCGGAAATAATCGTTTAAATTACATACTGTAAATGGCCATATTAATCTATATTGAATGGATAATGTAATTTAGGTACTTTCTCTCTCTCTCTTCGTCCTCTTCATTACTGAAGGTCGTGTCCTTGAAAGGTGTTTGTTGCCTCTCTTATGATGTTATTCCATTTTACACGGTCTTCAGCTTCTCGCAGGGCAGCTGCAATCGACAGTCCCGTAACGGCGGTTACTTGGTCCGACCATCGATTAGGCGATCGTCCGCGTGGTCTTTTTCCCTCTATCTTGCCTACAACCATTAGTTTGTCCAGATTGTCGGACTGTCGTCGAGCAATATGACCGAAGTATCCAAGAATCCTCCGATAGCAGACTGTCGAGAGCCTATCTTTTATGCGGAGTCGCGTCAGGATAGATATATTTGTGCGCTTTGCTGTCCAGGATTCCCTGAATTCCCTGATTCCCTGTCCAGAATTCTCTCAGCATCCTTCGCCAGCACCACATCTCGAGAGCATCAATCTTTTTTCGATCATTTGCTCTTATTGTCCATGACTCGACTCCATACAAAAATATCGGGAAAATCAGAGTACGGACTAGTCTTATTTTGGTGGCATTTGAGATTTAGGTACTTAATTGGATAAAAATTAATGCTGTATTGCTTAAAATCACTTCGTAAATAAGCTATTTTTTCCCATAAAATGTAAAGGATAAAACACGGTTATTGTGTTTTATCCTTAAGAGATAGACATATACCATCGGGGACTTTTTTGTTGACCTTTTTAAGGTGTACAATACTGTAGTACATTATTTTGATTTATCTCATGGGGTTCAGCCAGCGTTTGCAATGTAAGCGCAAAAAAATGTGTTTATTTACGACATCACATTAGAAACCTCTAAATTTATCAGTGTTTTTGTGCAATATTATGCATGTATTATACATATAAACCTTCCTCTTGAATCACTCTATCTATTAAAAAAACCACTTCAAAATCCGTCGCGTAGTTTTAAAGATTTAAGCATACATAGGGACGGACAGACAGCGACAGCGACTTTGTTTTATACTAGGTAGTGAAGTACAACTATGAATATCGAACCTTTTGTTTTTGAAAAATTTTTTTTCAAAATCTTTGAAATCGACAAAGTAGTTTTTGAGTTTCTTCATTACAAACATACACACAAAAATAGAAATCTTTCCTCTTTATAAAACTAGTGTAAATGTACGAGTAGATAATTCCATTTTTCACCAGCACATAATACTGATAGTCGTAAATGGCTTTGTTCGTGTGTCGTCTGAACCGTTGGCGACTCCCGGAGACGTCCCACGTCCCTCGGGAGCGATGGGAGCCACTAGCTTTTAAGTTTCCCTCACTACGTTTTGACTTTTACTGTAAGTGCCCGAAAGTGCAATCTGGGAGATATGTTCCACTTAGAACCAAAAAAAAATTATTTTGTTAGTATATTCTTCTTTTATTTTTGTGCTGTATGTTCTCGGATTAAAATTGGCTAAACTTTCCTATTCCGTGAGTATCTTAAGAGACGACTAATAGAATTTAATGGTCCAGGAATGGACAACAGCGTCCCTCTTAAGACATCACTAAACTAACTGCGGTTGCCAGCTCGCCTGTCCAGCGTAGAAACTACTGGTAAAATTGCCCTTATGGGGGAGGCATACGCCCTGCAGTGGACAGTACATGGCTGATATGGTATGGTATATCTTAAGTGAATGAGAGCTTTTACCTATGACTTCTTCCACATGATCTGGATATGTTCAATGTGAAAAAAAAGTAAAAAAGTAGCCTATGTTCATATTACATGTGTATACCAATTTTCATAGTAAATGGCTTATTGGTTAAGCCATTATGGCGCTAAGAGGTAACAAATAAGAGAGCTCACTTTCATATTTATAAAATAAAGATTATTAAGATTACGTATATGAGTAATAAAAACATTAAATTATAAAATAAAGGTCTGAAATAAAGTATGGTAAGATAATGTAAGTATTAAAGAGAACAAAAAATGTAGGTGAATAAAGAACGTAATGAATATAATTTATTTAAAAATATATGCCAATAAATATAATCTTTAAAGGGGAAATCGGAAGCATTTGTTGACTGTTGGCATTATTGTGTAAGTAATATTTGACACGATCACAATTTATCGAGCGTATTAGAATTAATTATTTTTATTGTTAATTTTTTTAAAAACAAGACTAGTTCAATGTGGGCCTCCCCATATTAATCTTGTCTTATTTTTAAATATAATGTTATAACTCGTTCCTTTTGATTGAGTACTTACTAGATTTTATCTCGGATTTCTTCGGCATGAACGAAATATGTTCACTGAAAAAGGTAACGTATATATATATATACGTTACCTTATATATATATAAGATTTATATATATGTTAACTGTTGAGGGTTCTTCTCAGCAGATAACAACTTTCCGAACCCTACAGTACATTTAAAAACCTGAATAAAGATGATTTGAATTTACATTCTTCTTCATCCCATATAGTATATGTATACCAAAGTTAACAAACAAACAAACTCGCTTTTACATTTATAATATTAGTAAGGATTTCAAATATTTTTCAACAGTATGTAGTCTGAAGCATGCAGCTCAATATCATGTTCTAATGAATGCGCTTTGAGCGGTAATAGCTCAGTTGGTTTGACAGCGGTCTGATGATCCCAAGATATAAATTCATGTTTGTACATACATATAAAAGGGATTGTTATCTAGTACCCATCATACTACAAACTGTACTTGGAACAAGATAGCGATAACGGTTTATTTATTTACTGTTAAAATAATAGTCAATTTTAAATAAAAATGATTGTGCTATGTATTTCAGAGGGTTCTAGAAACATTAGAGGGCGCCACTTACACGTTAATAGTAGTAACGAATTTGTAAACCATAAGACGTACAACTACCTGGAACAGATAAAGGAAACACTAAGCGTTACGTCGTATAGGGAGATAAAGGATATGGCCTGGGATAGAGCTGGCTGGAGGAAGATGCATGAATTAGTTGCACCGACAAGAGGAAACTCTTATATGAAAAGAGAGAGAAGACGTACAAAGAAGTGCTATGTGGAACACAACAATGGCAATTCACTACATCTAGGTACTTTTATGTACTCTGAGTTTTACATTCGCACGGGCACAATTAGAAAATAGCTTTCTTACAAGCATTTTACCTTTGAAATGGCACCGGGAATTCGGTTTAGTGCAGTTTTATTTTGTTCTACGTTCATAAATGTAGAAATTAAACGTTTTTAGTTAATTTTTCTATAATAATTTTAAGAAGCTCTGAATATGTTTAACTTATTCATAGATTAAGAATTGTACTTGCAATACTGTTTCCAGTAGTTGCCATATTTAGCAGGTGGGTTGGCTACGTCAGTTAAATATTCGGCGATGTTTTAAAAGAACACTGCTGTCCATCCCTTGACCATTAAGTTTTTTTTTTTTATACAACTTAGAATGGAAAACAAGCTGACGGCCCACCTGATGGTAAATGGTAACCGTCGCCTATAGACATGAGCAGTATCATAGACATAACAGAGTATACTGTTTCGCCCATGATACCCCCATGCGTTGCCATTCCCGAGGACTCAGGTGTTATTAACACAGCCATGCAAACATAATTGCTTCACGGTTGAAACACTAATGGGACAGAGGTACCCAAGCAATCGACTTTTGTACAAAGTTTCCCTCTGGTAAATATGTCTAAACATATTTAAAAACTTACATACTTGTGATATTAGTTGAAATTACTCCTTGCAGCTAAAACTGAGCACACAACCGGAATAGATTGCAGCCGCACATAAATCTAACGAAGCGGTAATGTGGCGCAATAATTCCCTTCTGGGACGAGACAATAGAGGATGCATTTCATAGTTTTAACTTCTCTGCGATATGCTAGTGAAATTATAGGGTACGGATGCGTGACACATTAGTTCACAGGAATACAGGCAACGCATTACGAGTACAATGTGTATTTTTATTATTTTTACAAAAATCTCATCTCCCCTCTTAAGGAGAGGAGATGGCAACTAACCCCCGGCAGAAGCACAGTCGGCCGGGGTTCAGGGCCCCAGGGAGAGAAACCGGTGTACAATGCGCAGCAGTATCTAAGAGCACCGCTCTCTGCATCTTTCCCGAGAGTGAGCCGCCTCGGAATCCCAACCGTCTGAGATGCTGTTCCAGACTGGTTGGGATAAGACCGTTCACCGACAAAACGATTAGACTAATTATTTTTTTTATTATTATTATTTTATTTATTTATTACACTTTATTGCACCAAGTAAAAAGTGAAATAACAAATACAGTAAATATTAATAAGAAGTGATACAAAAGGCGGCCTAATCGCTAAGCAATCTCTTTGA
This sequence comes from Galleria mellonella, assembly GCF_026898425.1. NCBI lineage: Eukaryota > Metazoa > Arthropoda > Insecta > Lepidoptera > Pyralidae > Galleria > Galleria mellonella. Next base: position 1,774,295 of record NW_026441978.1, read on the forward strand.
GACAACCTTTGGGTAGAGGACATTGAGAAAAAGAAAAAGGGTAGGTAGCGCACTATTATATAAATATTTTCATATACAAACATACATACATACATACATACACATACATATATAATATATACACAATAAAATATATACATAACATACACATACTTAACAGAACACATACAATAGAAAAAAATCGAAAACGAAGAGAGAATACAGGAAAATAATACTAAAGTGAGAGGTAGTAAGATTTAACAGAGGTTTTGAAGCAAGTAAGAGTTTGAGCGCACCGAATACAGGTAGGTAGTGAGTTCCACAGGCGAACTGCCTGAACAGTAAAGGATCTAGAATAAAAGGAAGAAGAGTTAGTGGGAAATTGGAGGCGGAGGTTATTGACACTGCGTAAAGTATGAGCATTTGGTAATTCTTTAGTGCAGTTTACTAGGCTTATTAATAATATGGATTGGTAATAAGATCTTCTCTAATTGTATAATTGTTACTTAGTGTACATTGACGCTTATCTGTGAGAGCTGTATACACCTTTAATTGATGTGTTCATATGGCCTTAAGCTTGGTAGTGAGGAGTGAGATGTTTTTGTTCAAGTAAACTTAGATTTCAGCATTTTTAATAGTAATTTTTCATTTTTTACTTGCTTATAACATTGTACATTGTCTGCTTAATTGTTGTGAGCATATTATTGGTGTGTCTTTTATAAATAAATAAATAAATCATTAGCCTCACTGAGAAACAAGAATTGGTCTTTTAGATAATCAGGAGTAGCGGGATTATAAAGGAATATTATTATTTTTACAATATTTATTTATCTTTCATACCAATAAGATGGCAAATATACAGTCCACTTGATGGTAAGTGGTTACCGTAGCCTATGAACGCCTGCAATACCAGGAGCATTACCCGCGCGTCGCCGACCCTGAAGAAATCTCTTTACTCCTTTTTTGAAGAACCATATGCTGTAATCTTTTGGAGAAACCTCACCTCTAAACGCTACAAGCTAAAGTGTCATCCTGACCATCTGGATGAGTGGCATTTCTCCGCTGTGCATTTCTGTAAACATTTTTTATCACGCACAATTAAAGCATGGAACCAACTCCTACCAACGGTATTTCTGGACAGATACAACATTAAAACCTTTAAGAAAAGAGCATATTTCTTTTTAAAAGGCCAGCAATACATCTGCAGTATCTCTGATATTGCGGGTGCCTATGAAACCTTATATCATAAAAAAAAATTAGTTTATTTTTTTTCAATATCATTAAAAATAGATATATACAACAAAACATACTATTTATTTATTTATTCTTTAATGACCATATTACAAAACAATGTCTGGTACAAAAGGCGGACTTAATGCTATATAGCATTCTCTGCAAGTCAACCTTTGACAAAACAGAAATTTAATTATGCGGTGAAAAAATCGAAAATTGTTGCAGATAAACAGTTACACGTACATATTGATATACTTAACAGAGGGAGACTTTGTACAAAAGTCGTTTGCTTAGGTACCTCTGTCCCATTCGTGTTTCTACCGTAAAGCAGTTATGTTTGCATGGCTGTGTTTCGGTTTGAAGGGTGGGATATGGCGTGAGTTTACAAGGTACAGAGGAATAACATCTGAGTCCTCAGGAATAGCAACGCATGGGAGGCATCATGAGCGTAACAGTATACTCTGTTATGTCCATGATACTGCTCATATCTATAGGCGACGGTTACCACTTACCATCAGGTGGGCTGTCAGCTTGTTTGCCATTCTAAGTTGTATAAAAAAAAACTTACAAATCACAACACATGCAATGGAGAACTACTATCTATTGAATTACTTGAGCTTTGCATGTCAGACTGTGTTGGACAACTCAGAAGAGAGCAGCAGCAAAGAAGAGAGTCTATTACAGTCAACGATAAATACACGAGGTACTTATCTTCGACAACACCAGTGCCTCCGATCACCGCTATCTCCGCTCTCACCACCGCCCGCACCGACGTCATCACGGACTACGCGAGCTGCGGCCCGCAGTGAAGCGAGACGCAGTGACGCAAAATGCTAAACGCTTGAGGAAGACTTCTGGGTAAAGTCGAAATCAAAATCTCTGTAACATTGAATAAAAATGAACAAAAGCTAAAACAATAGAACTACATGTAAGATAAAATTGTTGCCTATTTCAATTATGTGACTCAGTTTCTAATAATTCTCGTTTGGAATTGATTGGAAACTATCAGTTTTGCGATTATACAGTTACATCGATGCAAAGTTATAATGTCTCTGTGCTCTGAAATTTTACTGTCATATCATACTTATCATATCGATATAGATAGATAGATAGATAGATATATCGTTTATTTGTTTGTTACTAATCACACACAACATGTACATAAGAATAGATAATACATAAAACAACATAAGATTTATAAAATTGTGTTATTATGTGTGATCTGCAGCAATACAAAAAGGTCGAAGCTCAGCGTGGAACATTGTTCAAGGAACAAAACACAGATTTTCAGCTTTAACCCATTTGAGGGTACGTGAAAATAATAATTAAAATAAATATAAAATAAAAAGAGCAATATTTTTGGTGATTGTCTGTGCGGTGTGTGTATAATAAAAATAATGTAAATAGTTCAAAGTATAATTTGATATAATTTTAATTGAGTGGTAAGGATAAAGCGAAAAAAAAAAGAAAATATTAATAAGAGAAACATAGAAAAAAAATATTAAAAATTATTATACAGCAATGTAAGCACACTACATGGTGGTAGAAACATGGTATTTCTATTCCAGTTGTGTTCCTGTTGAGAAGAAGCTGTGTGTGTTTCGGTTTTTTTTGTGTGTTAAATGGCATGGTAACCTCGCCTGCACTATCGGTGTACACTGGCGAGGCACCAATGCGAGGTGATAGGTGAAACTGAAAGGCGGGTCAGTTAGCCCATCGTGACGAATTCAATGATAAATTAGTCACGATAGTTTTTAGGGGGAACCGCGTGGAGATCGACCTGACAGGGTATATTGATAGCCTGTCAGTCGACGTCTGACGAACCTCCCCATTACTAACAATCCCTTCGCCCCTGTGTGTTTCGGTTTGAAGTGTGGGCTTTAGCAGTGAAATTATAGAGTATGGAGACATAACACAATGGCAACGTATGAAGAGTACTACAGGTATCCAAACAGATGACTTCTGTACTGTGCCCATGATAATGGCATAGAAATCGCACCTGCACTATCGGTACCTATATGCAAGAGGAGCACCAATGAGAGATAGATAAGGATGAAATGGCCTATAGGATTACCAAGATTACTCAAGGTAGTTTTAATGGGCTGTCAGATCCTTTACTGTGGGCCGTCTGCTTGTTTACCATTCTTAATAGACATAAAGAATGGTATATCTATCTATGCCATCTGTGGATAGATCCAAGACGCATATCCAAGCCGTTAAGCAATGCATAAAACAATGCGCGATGTATCCTCAAATAAATTGCATCCAACGCAAACTTGTCCCATAAAGTATGCGGGTGCCACGTGACCCAGCGTCACGTGCCGTTCACTTTTCAACCGGCGTAAAGTTTGAAAAGAGAATGCACGTAACTTACGTACCTGCAATCTTTGGATATATATTTTCATGATATTTTAATCTTTGGTTTATTTTTATTCAAACGGTAATGTCAAGTGTTAAACTCTACGAAAGCAACTTCAATTATGCACACACTCATCGATTGTGGTAAAACCATTTTGTTTTATTTTATAAACTAAAGTACTGGATTGATTTAGATAAAAAAGAATTTTTCAAAAGCCTGTTTCACACGGAAACTCTCTCTAACACATTACCATATGTTAAAATAATTATATAACATCTTTTTCTCCACCACTGCCCTTCATAGGCACAATAAAAAATATTATATATAATAATAATAATTAATATATACACCAGAGGAAGACTGTAGAAAAGTCGTTTGCTTGGGTACCTCTGTCCCATTCGTGTTTCAACCGTGAAGCAGTTGTGTTTGCATGGCTGTGTTCCGGTTTGAAGGGTGGGATATGGCGTGAGTTTACCGGGTACAGAGGAATAACACCTGAGTCCTCAGGAATGGCAACGCTTGGCGGGTATCATGGGCGAAAAAGTATAGTCTGTTATGTCCATGGTACTGTTCGTATCTATAGGCGACGGTTACAACTTTCCATCAGGTGGGTTGTTAGCTTGTTTGCCATTCTAAGTTGTATAAAAAAAAATACAATAATAAAAATTTGTTATTAAAAATTTATTAAAAACTAACAACCACAGAAATCTACCTAAAATGTAATATGCTTTTTAAAAAGTACTTTTGATATTTAAACATATAACATATCTCATTGTTCTTCAACCGCATATGTTATGTTAGGGGTACATTATTAATTTGGCCTAACAATGGTCCTCTCTATATAATATTCAGCAAAATTAGAATAGGCTCAGTGGCTCGAGCCAATGTGTATTTAGCAATTGCTGTTTCGAGTTTTGCCTTCATTGTGATAAAATAATTGCTTCTTATAATTATATGTATGCAGATCAGACGGTGTAAATTAATTTTAATCATTAAAACATAATTGGAATATTAAACATAATTGGAATGTTTCTTGGAATTCTCTTGTTTATTAACGAATTTAGATAATTGTCAATGTTAAGGTGCATTCACACTGAACGAAGGAACAGCAACAGCAACTTATATATTTTTTTGTTCAGTGTAAACTCGCTAAGAGCATCGTTGCTTAAATACATTCGTGAACAATATTATGGGATGCTCTAAGAAAATTTGTTTATACTGCAAAAACATTGTTATATGGAATTCCTCGAATACGTTAACTTGATGAGGAGATTTATAAGTACACATACATGTTTTGAGGCTATGTACAAATGTCGTGCGCTTGGGTATCTCTGTCCCATTCGTATTTCTTATTTCTGTGTCTCTCGTATTTCTATTCCTACCGTGAAACCATTGTGATTGCATGGCAGTGTTTCTATTTCAAGAGTGGCAGTAAAATTAGAAAGACAGGGTACAAAGACTTAATATCTTATTTGTTAGGAATGGTAACGCATGAGGGGTATCATTAACGACAGAGTATACTCTGTTATGTCCATGGTACTGTTCATATATACGTATATAGGCGACGATTACCATTTCCCATCAAATGGGAAATTACCTAGGGCATTATGCACGGCGGTCCGATCCTTTTTTTGAGAATTCCGAACATTTTTTCGTTTAGTGTACTGCATCTTTAAATTAAGAAATTGCTAAGTAATTAATATTCGAGTTGTGTCCTTGGGTTTTGATGCGATGATTTGGTGCGTAGGTATGACCAGTTTCCAAATAAGGTCGATAAAAAATTTTAAAAACAAAATGTATCACGAAAACGACTTCGAATATATATATATATATATATATATATATATATATATATATATATATATATATATATATATATATATATATATATATATATATATATATATATATATATGGCAGTGAATTTACAGAGTATAGAGGAATAACACTCGAGGCCTCAGGAATGGCAACACATGGGGGGTATCATGGGCGAAACAGTATACTCTGTTATGTCCATGATACTGCTCACGTCAACTTTTAGGGTATATGTAAACTAATATTATAAAACTGAAGAGTTCAGGAACTACTGGTTCGAATTGAAAAATTTTTTTAATGTTGGATAGCCCATTTATCGAGGAAGACTATATATTATATATTGTCACACTACGACCATAGAAGTATAGTATCAATAAAGAATGTTGCACAATGGGGGTAATAGATTCTTTTGAGAGCTTCTATTGCAAGACTAACTTGCGTAGGACAGCTAGTCTTTGAATATTTTTTATTAATGATTAAATACTTGAAAGTTTATTACATACATACATATCTGTCACACCTGTCTTCCATTAGGGTAGGCAGAAACAATGGAACGCCAAATGCTTCGATTCAAACAAACTTCTTTCGCTTCTTCCACATTGATCAGTCTTTTCATACACGCTCGCCGGTTACGGGTACTTTTAATTTGGCCCTTCTTCAGCACGTCGCCTATTTGGTCAACATACGTCCGTCTAGGGCGGCCCCTACCGACATCTCCATTCATTCTTGCTCGATAAATCTCTTTCGTAATTCTTCTTTCATCCATCCTCTCCAAATGAAGTTTATTAATTAGTAATTAATGTATGGACCTTAGTAAAATATGAATTTCAATAATTATGAAGCGATTGAAAATTTTACGAAGTGGCCGAGACTTAAAGCCACACCTTCAAATCTTCGAATTTTCAATCCTATGTTTGGTTGTACTTAACTTCGTTGTAACATGTTTTGTTGTACCTTAGAGGGTGCGTGAAATTGTAGTTCGTTAAACCACGTCGATAAAGAAGACGGCCTAGGAATTTATAACACCAGAGGACGATTATTTCATACAAATAATAGTACGTATTATAAGTATCTACCCGTATGTATTCTATCAAGTGCAAGCTATGTTCCGATTTAAAAGTTATTAAATTAAAGTAAATTTTAATATCATTTAAATAATTTATAACGTTCTTTGAAGGGTTCTTCCCAAATGTAAAAGGTTTCATTCATTAAGAATTTGTTACCATAAAATCGCAATTATGACAAAGTAAAAAGGACAAAAGTGGCGTTTTTCCTTCCGTTTTACAAAGCAGCGGTACTTCCGAGCCGATGCGATATAACCTTTAAGAAAAGAGCATATTCCTTTTTAAAAGGCCGGCAGTACACCTGCAATTATTCCCATGTTGCAGGTGTTTATTCACGGTGGTAGTCACTTACCATCAGGCGAGTCGCATGCTCGTTTTTCTTCTGTGTTACAAAAAGATATATATAAATATATAGATGATTCTAAAAAGTTTAAAATAGCTCTAAAAAAATATTTAATTACAAAAAGTTATTATACACTACAGGAATTTTTCAATGAGAAAATTTAATTGTATTTGTACCTATTTGTCTCAATGGAATAATGTTTTATTTATTCTATGTTAATCGACGATACATATATATAATGTAAAAATTTTGTTATATACTTTATGAAATATTTATTAATGTGATTGCTGTGCCCTTCCAGGGTTCATGTTGATTCTATACTTGTAATAACTTAAGACCTATATTGTTACAACATGAAATAGCAATAAATGATTGAATTGAATTGAATTGATATCTATTTTGATAATCGATATTTGATTATAAAAATCTGATCAATATTTAACCAAAACACAACAATAATACACCTCAATTCAGAATTTTTTATTTAAACTTAAGCGCATTCGATTATAATCACACCTGATAATTAAGTGATGATGTTTAAGACGTTACACATATATTCAAAAAAAGTTTTTTTTTTTTATTTTAACCAAAAAAACAGATCCCATATTAAAGTATTACTTTTGTTTAAGTGAATGTACTTTCTATACATTTTTTCTATGAAAACTGTCTTGACAAAATAAATAGAAACAAGTTTTCTAAAAAAAAAAAAGTTTATGTAGCTCATATATCTACATCTTTTGCGCCGTCATACATTCCTTGAGGGCGTTGGAGACCATTCCAAGAAGACCTGTAGAACATGTTTTGTTCCCCCCTGAGTACTTATATTTTTATCATTTCGAGGAAGGAGCGGGGTGTCAAGTTAAGGTGGCGGCTAATCATATATTATTCAACCATTTCCAGGGTGGTGCTACAATTTCACCCATTATGTGGCTTCTTGTACAATGGATAGGTGTTCTTTTATATATGATAAAAACACAAGCGTCTTTTGACAACGTGGTTATTATTCATAGGGTTTTTTCCCAGGCTTTTCTGCTTTTATCTATGTATTTTCCGTGAAACAATGATATTTGCTGAATTTTTAAGCAATTCGCAAAGTATTAGTTTCTCAATTCGCTTGTATTTTTGTAGTCATGTTACCAATTCTGAACGTATTTCGATTTACAACGCATAGGGTTTACTTTCATGTTATTCTCACGTTTTTTTTTTGTCACGATTGGAGTAAAGTTTTACGTGGAACAAAATATTAAATTATTTCCTAAAATTCGGTATTTAATTTTAAATATTTTGTAGTAAAGTAATTGGAAATAACGTTTTCATGAGATACGATACTATAATGGAAAATCCATCTCATTTTTCACAACTAAATTCGCATGTAACTGTACACCGGAGTTTTTTTCCCATGGCATTAAGTATGTTAATTGAAAATAAAAAAAAATACGCATTCAATCCAATATTTGGCTGACCATTTTTCAGGTCGAGTGTTAACAATGTTGACATTCTATGCCCTATCTAGATGTATATTTATTTATTTATTTAATTTATTTAGGATAACAGCAGTTTTTTAAATAATTTATTATAAAATACACACCTTACTAAATGCTAGTTATTTACAATTATTACATAAGCACCTATTGAACTCAAACCGTAGTAGTAAAGACAGATTGGATTAAATACAACAAGGAAAGATGTGCTAAATCCCTTTTGTCCTTAACTCCGAGTTGCAAAACATTATGCATTGTACTAGTCAAATAGATTATTCAACAATTTACCCCCTGACATGAAAAGCATTGACAGTTTTAATACTTTCCAAGTTAAATTCAGATCTATTTTGTTGTTAGGATGTTTTTATGTTTTGGGTAAATTTAATAAATCTGTTTTTATTATTATATTCATTGAAATTTTTTTAATTGACCTTGTTGTTTTTTTTTTTTTACAACACAGGGGGCAAACGAGCATGCGGCTCACCTGATGGTAAGTGACTACCGCCGCCCATAATCACCCACAACACCTACGGCATTGCAGGTGTGCTGCCGGCCTTTTAAAAAGGAATATGCTCTTTTCTTGAAGGTTATGTTGTCGTATCGGTTCGGAAATACTGCTGCTGGAAGTTGATTCCAAAGAGTGGTTGTGCGTGGGAGAAAGTGCCTTGAAAAACGCACGGTGGAGGACCGCTACTCGTCCAGATGGTTGGGATGAATTTCATTATTATCTTTACAAATTATAGCAATTTATTTCAAACACTTTTTTTATAGTATGATTGTTATTGAATAAATAAATATGAGTTATAATGTTAAAGCATTAAGATAGAAAATGGTTTTATAAACTACCCCCAGTTCGATTCGTGATACTTGCGTATATTATCCAGTTTTGTTTTGTATAAGAATTAAAATTAGATATAATATATAGTAATTGTTTTTTTTTTTTTCAATTTATTTGTAACTTATGTTTCTTTGAAATAAACTTAATTTTAAATAACTCTTCTACAGATATCTTCATAGTAAATTATTATTATTTTTTTTTTTTTGTACTTCATAAATGTAAGGATCTTTCACCAGAGGGAAATTTTGATAGATAGAAATGAGTAGGTGGCGCAAGAGTGAATTAATAAATGTATTAATTTGAATAGAAATGCATTGCAGGAATAAGGCTATCTGTGCTGTGATGGATAGATTGATAGATATAATGACAAGTGTGAAAATTGATTGAGCACAGAGCTGACGTGCGATTGACACGAGTCTAAGGGGAGTTTACCGTGTAAATAATAGGATAAGTGGGAATGTTTGGATGAAATATGATAAAGGATTGATATGTTGCAAATTTTACCATTCGATATGACTGAAAGCTTTAGTTATAGATAGATAGATAGATACTCTTTATTGTTTCCTCCAAAAGATTACAATAGTAAACTTATTATAGATACAAACAAATTACAAGAAATAATCACAATGAGAAAACAATGGGCGATCTTATCGCTAAAAGCGATTTGTTCCAGGTAAACTTTGAATGGAAAGGAGTAATTATAAACAGTTTGATCGGAAACACGATGAAAATTTTATTATATATACGCACGCACGCACGCACGCACGCACGCACGCACGCACGCACGCACGCACGCACGCACGCCCGCACGCACGCACGCACGCACGCACGCACACACGCACGCACACACACACACACACACACACACACACACACACATATACATATATATATATATATAAATACATAAAAATATATAAATACATCATTTATCGTCATCATCATTTCAGCCATTATCCGTCCACTGCATAGGCCTCCCCCATAAGAAATGTCCCTGAACCACCTGCATCCACTGACTCTCTGCAATGCTCGTTACTCCATCTAGTGCGGGTCGTTCTACACTGCATTTGCCCGTATGGGGTCGCCACTCATAAACTTTTCTTCCCCATAGATTGTCGGTTCTTCGAACTATGTGACCAGCCCATTGTCACTTCAACTATGTCACTTTCTTCGGTTCTTTTGCACATATCTTCGTTTCGGATTTTGTCGCGCAAAGATACTCCGAGCATAGCTCTCTCCATAGCTCGCTAAGTAATTTGAAGTCTTTTGTACGGGCAATCGTATCGGGTTCCATAAGTCATCACTGGCAACATGTTTTTTTTTAACTTTGTTTTCTGTCGCTATGTTTTATGCGACAACCTTCTAATCTGTATTATTAATATATCTGTGTATATATAACTGAGGATTTTTTTTTACTGGCAACATGTTAGTTACACCCATCTGACACTGTTACACTACATTTGTTACACTAGCAAGTAAGACTATATTCAAGTCGTATAATAAGTATATGATTAAAATATAATAATAATAAAATTTATTGCCATTCTTCACAAATTATAATGTATATATATATTAATTAATCAATATATTGTCCATTAATCGTATGCGCCTGGCAATAGGTACAAACTCAGCTTTTGCTGGACTGATGTTCGTTCAGCGCTGATTTTCAGTTTGCACCTACACGGGGCACCGTTTCATTATCAAATATATATATTGATGTAGATATTACATAAAAAATAAAAGAAAACAATACAAAAACTAAAATAAACAAGTATAAAAACAATGAATAAAAGAAAAAAAATAAAACAGAACAAGAATCCAGTGTACCAACAAATTAATGACAAGAAAAAAAAAAAAAACCCTAAAAGTGATGTACAATTTGCGAGTGCACTACATTCCATGACGAGAGCCAGCTCCACGATCCGAGGGTTGGTTCCGCATAAGTAAAATCCTTTTCTTCATTAGGTTAGTTAGCTAACAAAATAAGTAGAAATAGGAAAACTGGTAGTAAATTAAATGTAAATATAATATAGAATAAGTACCCTAGCCAAAATGGTATTGTTAGAATAGATAGTTTAAGATTGTAATAATAGAATAAGTAGTTTATATGTGGAATGTAATATTACATAAGATGGGGAAAAAATAATAAAAGTTAAAAACCTGGAAATTAATATCCGGGGCCGGCGTATTATATAAAAAAGAAAACATGTTTGTTACATCGCCTCTCATAAATCGAAAATAAAGAACTGCACGGATGTTGCATTTCCATGTAACATGTAACCTACTCGGGCACTATGAAGCCCAAAGAGGTTATTATACAAACCAATTCAACCTACCTGACGTTGACAGGCGGAAATAAAGCGCTCGACTGACGCATCTATTAGCTTCCATATCAGTCAGTATAAATAAATGTTGGTCGCGATTCTATTTGCAAATGTAATTGCTTTTGTTGTGTTTACCCAAACCTTCGTACTATGGAAAGATAAAAGATAATGCGGCCTATCTCTACGGCGTTGCGAGATTTACAGATACGGAGCGAGATCAGAAAGTGAATTAGACACCACGTATCTCTTTAAGTGGTAATTTCTTCTTAATCGCCATACTTGGCAGAGTGATCGCGGTCGTTACCGAGACGGTTGTGTAGCGTGCTTTACGACACCTCTTTTTTACTGCTGCTCTCCTGGTGCATTTGTAAAGGGAAGTTGGCGCAGTCTTGACCTAATTAATCTGTCTTCTTCCGTTTTATCCACAATATTTGTAATCTGTAAATTTTCTTGCGCTTTTAAAAAAAAATAACAAGTGGCTCTAACAAATTCATAAATATTCCGACATTCAAATTTCTAAATTCAATTGACAGATAGGGCCGCCCTATTTATTAAGGAAAAGAAGTTCTTTTAAGGGAAAGACTGTGTGTGAATTTTGTATAATATGAAATAGTCATAAAATTCTAAATTTACATAGAGAATGTTATCCGTATTGCATAAATATATAATAATACCTCACATCAGAGTAATTTACTCGATTCCACATACAGCCAAATGACTATCATTACCCAAATGTCGGCTGTTAAACAAACAATATTCGAACTAAAACTGATTTCGACAGTCAGTATTTATTGTAAATTAATTTCAAGATTTTTATCAACTGTCTACTATTTAACATAAGCTTCCCCCATAGGCTGCCATAAAGAGCTATTCCAGACTACCTACATCCAATGACTCCCTGCAATGCATTTGAAGTGAATGCTCCATTTACGAGATATCCCATACAAAAAAAAAACGTAGCTACTACAAAACTTTCTTTACTCATCGGTTTTTTTTTAATAGGTGAAAATGGTTTGGTAACCCCGCCTGCGCTAACGGGATACGCTGGCGGAGCACCAGTGAAAGGTGATCGATGAGAAAGAAAACATGCCAGTTAGCCCATCATGATGAATTCATCAGGAATTAACCATGATAGTTTCCAGGGAGAACCGCGAGGAGGTCGACCTGGTTTGGTATATTGCTAGCAATGGGATTCTTAGTCTCCATTACTAACAATCCCTTTCCCCCCTTCCTCATCGGTTGTCGGTTCTTCGAGCTATGTGATCAGCCCATTGCCACTTCAGCTTGCTTATCATTCGGGCTATGTTGATAACTTTTGTTCCACTGCGGATATCTTCATTTTGCAATCTATCACGCAAAAAATGTCTCATAGCCCGTGTCATAGCTCGTTAAGCAATTTGAAGCTTCTGCATACTGGCAACTTTGTAGAACCACGTTTACACTGACATGCACTGGCTAAAGATCTTCATCTTTAAACTCTGAGTTTATTTGAATGACAAAACGTGGCGTAGCTTTCGAAACGCTGCCCGGTCGAGCTGAATTCTCAACGTCTTAATAAATCTAATTTACATAGTCCTAAAGTCTGAATATCGACCATGTAATTTATTCTATAATTTTGAAGCCTAAGGCATAAGAATTAGGTCTAAGGAAATGAAACTTGACGTTAAATTACGAAAGAAATGCTGCCAATACGAGTATGTTTCAATTTCGATGATTCAGGTTGCATATTTTTTTAAAAGAGTTTACGACGGAATTATCTGACGACGGAACGACGGATATTGTCAATCAACTTTAAAAAGAAGGAGATACTCAATTTAACTGTTTTTTTTTATGTTTGTTACCTCATATTGTCTGTATGTACTTACATTACATAGCTACAGTACATAATACGCACCGTTGTGAAGTTGGTGCGGATCATTAATATTTTTAACCGACTTAAAAAAGAACGAGGCTCTCGATTAGGTTTTTTTTATGGGTAAAAATGGTATGGTAACCCCGCCTGCGCTAATGGGATACGCTGGCGGAGCACCAGTGAAGGGTGATAGATAAAAATGAAAACAGGCCAGTTAGCCCATCATGATAAATTCATCAGAAATTAACCATGATAGTTTCCAGGAGGAACCGCGAGGAGGTCGACCTGGTTGGGTATATTGCTAGCAATGGGATTCTCAGTCTCCATTACTAACAATCCCTTTTCCCCCTCTCGATTAGGTTGTATTATACAACCTGTGGATTGAAAACGCCGCTGGATTGCAATCACTATTGTATATATGTATATTTTTTAATGTTTGTTTATTTATTTATTCATTAAAAATTACAACAACATTATAACAGCAAAAGCTAAATCATTGTTATAAATCTAGTGTGCTAACATACAAAGTTATAATAAATGTATTTAACCCTGAGTCTAGATATTTCTGAGCCGCTTTTAATATCTTTGGCAGGCTACTACTAAATATATCAATGATGCTTATAATATGTAATTGTTAATACATTACTACACCAATTAAAAAAAAGTATTTTTCAAGTGTACCTATTTATCTCACTTATAGATTAGTCTTATAGAAATTTTATCAAAATCGGTTTAGTGGTTAAATTTTTATATCAAAATATGTTATCTGGTTTTGTCACAGTTAAGAAAGTTACCTCTGTATTATTAAAAAATGTTGAATTCGGTTTCTTTGTGGAACACATAATAAATAATTTTTCGGCTACAATTTCGTTATAAACATGCGAAGCACGAAATTTGAACCTGAAACTTCGAAATCAGGTTACACAGTTGATCTATTTGAGATAAATTATGTAATTAAACAGATGGAGACTTTGTACAAAAGTCGTTTGCTTGGGCACCTCTGTCTCATTCGTATTTCTACCGTGAAGCAGTTGTGTTTGCATGGCTGTGTTTCGGTTTAAAGGGTGGGTTATGGCAGTGAATTTACAGGGTACAGAGGAATAACATCTGGGTTTTCAGGAATGGCAACGCATGAGGAGCATCATGGGTGGAACAGTATGCTCTGTTATGTCCATGATACTGTTCATGACTATAGGCGACGGTTACCACTTCCCATCAGGTGGACCGTCAGCTTGTTTGCCATTGTAAATTGGTATCTCTGTTCATCCATGTTTCTAATGTTAAGCACTTATATTTGCATAGCTATGCTTTGATTTAAATGGTGGGATATAGAAACACCATGAATGTCAGGAAACACATGAGGAGTTATGTCCATGTCTATAGAAGACGGTTACCACTTTCCATCAATGGGCCACTCCTTCTTTTCCCGTGGGTCGACTAAGGGAACTTAAAAGGTCGAGGGATGGGCAGCAGCGTTCCTTTCAAAAAGATCACCAAAACCTACCTGCAGTTGCCAACCCGTTTTCCAAGTGTGGCAACTACTGGTAAAACCCGCCAAGGGGGAGGCCTATGAATATAGCCCCCCCTCAGTATGTCAGTTAACGACTAATATTATCAGAATGATGATGATGATAAAATTGTAACTAGACGACGTCTGTACACGAGATGAAGGGGCCCATTCTATGCTTGGACCACACTGCCACTCAAAAAGTATTCCACAATGCTCTCGTCCCAAAACTAAATTACAAGTTTGTAATTGTCAAACAACTAATTTTCTATAAGAATAAATGGCACCCAACGGTAGTTACAACTTCTTGTCTCAAGTTATGAGAGACCGTCTTAATAAACTTGGTTAAGGGTGAAGTAGATAGTTGATGGAGCAAAAGCGTCTATAACGCCTTGGGCATAACGATAAACTTTCTCAATTTCAAGTATTGACTTATGCACCGGAAGAGGGCGCTACTAACGTTGTTAATGTAAATGTGAGGTTTTTTTATTAGGTGATAATGGAAGGGTATCCTCGTCTGTGTTATCGATATACGCTGGCGGGGTAGCAACAAAGGATGATGGGTAAGTAAAAAAAATATTTTTAGGGAGAACCGGGTGGAGGTTTTTTTTTTCAATGGGTGATGATGGAATGGTAAACTCGCCTGCGTTAACCGTATACCTCCATGGGCACCAGTGAGAGATAATAGGTGAGGATGAAAAGGCAGGTCAGTTAGCTCATCGTGATAAATACACCTAGGATTCAGCACGATGGTTTCCAGGGGGGACCACGTGGAGGTCGACTTGAGTATATTACTAGCAATGGTGCCCTTAGTCCCCATTATTAACAATCCCTCCCCCCCACCGCGTGGAGGTTAACCCGATAGGGTAAATTGCTAGCAATATACCTTATAGGGTATATAAGCTATCAGAACCTCATTACACGCACTTATTACACGCACGCACGCACGCACGCACGCACGCACGCACGCACGCACGCACGCACGCACGCACGCACAATTATATGTTAAATCTAAATGAATGATCTACATTCATATTACAAATTATCAATTTTCAACCGACTTCAAAAAGAATGAAGTTCTCAAATTGGTTGTATTTTTTTGTTTGTTATCTCATACGTAATTCTGTCAAGTATATAATATAAGTAAATTTGAAAAACTATTTTTCAGTCTGAAAGGATATACTTACAGATTAGATCCATAGAAATTTTATAAAACTCCATGCAGCAGTTTAGTTTTTAAATCAAAATTAGTAGTCTTGCCACTTTTTTTTTACATAGAATAAAATCTTAATTTATTACACAAACGTGCAGAATTTTAATCGAAATATGTTGTATTTGACAGACGACACTTTACTCGACGACGACTCGACTCTATCTAGTCACATTCGATCTATGATCTTACAAAATGTAATATAAATATTACTGTATATATTATTGTATCTTGTGTACAAATTTGAATTATAACATTCATAGAAATGAAATACAAAATGTCCAATAGAATTCGGACCCGTGTTTTTCGACAAAACCTATTGTATAGAACAATTGAACAAAACAGTCTGTAACTGAACATGACAAATATAAATTATTAAATCCTATTTGCGGCCCACTGTCTATCTGCCGCTGTCACTAACAATTTCGCGTTCAAGTTTTTTCTAATATTCATTCGAAAATTTCATTATCAAAGAATAATTCCGCTTAGATACTTTCCCGTTGCTGGTATCCTAATAGTCTAGAACGGCGGGGACTTAAAAAATCTCCCCCCAATACTTATGGGGGATCAATGCAAATGTTATTGCAGATAAGCCAGCGTTCAGTCAGTCGTGACTCGTGAGGCTATTTACATAATAACGAGGTAGGTGGCATATTAAACACGGCAATGTAGGTATCATCTCCCCCTATACCTGGGAGCCTGGTAGCTATTAGTTGTATTTGTTTGAAATTATTCTTATTTGTTTTGATAATTTCTCATTGCTGAGCCCGGGTCCTCTGGTTGCTGTTCAGAAAGGTTAAAGATTATTTTAATTCATTAGTACATGTATGTGTACATGGCGGACTTAATGCTAAAAGCATTCTCTCCCAGTCAACCATAGGGAAGTGTCAGAATACTCGAATGCGGTACTAGTAATTATTGATTTATCTTTATATCCTATTTAAGAGCTGCGCTCTTGTCGGTGGAGCACTTGCCACTCACTACGATTTTCAGCGAGTCCCTTCACCTCTTGATACGACACGACACCAACTCTTTCCTTGATTTGCGTGATGTAACTATGTCTTGCTCTTTCTCTTCCCCTCCTTCCTTCTATCTTACCTTCTATTATAGTGTTCATAAGTTCGTCCTATCGTAGCAAGTGTCCAAACATTCTTACCCTTCTGTCCTCAATAGTTCTAACAATTTGTCTCTTTTCCTTAACCCTAAGCAGGACCTCCTCATTACTAATTCGATCTCTCCAGCTAAAATTGATATACATACATATTAACTTATATATACATAAACGAATAAATATATATAAATAACAAATATATACTATATTATACACGAAATTAAGAATAATATAAAGTACTTATTGCTCGGATAAAGTAAAAAAGTGAGCATGAACGTTTTTTTTCTTAAGACGGTTTAGTCGGTAGTCTCTTAATGGTGTCAGGAAACGCGTTCCAGAGTCGTGAAGAATATAGGAGAAAAGAATATGAAACGAAACCAGTACGGTGAGAGGGGATAGATAGTTGGAGAGTATTACTGGAACGAAGGTTACGATCGTGAGTTTCAAAAAGGTACTGGAATTTACTTCTTAAGTAGTAAGTTAATTATCCCTTCTTTTTTCAAGACACTTTCTTTCATGCACAACCACTATTTGTAACTTCCAGCGGCAGTATTTCCGAACCGATACGACATCATAACCTTCAAGAAAAGAGTATATACTTTTTTAAAAGGCCGGCAGCACACCTGCAATGCTGCTGGTGTTGTGGGTGATCGTGGGCGGCGGTAGTCACTTACCATCAGGTGAGTTTGCCCCCTGTGTTATAAAAAAAAAGTTGCATAGTCAATTGTATTTTCTGTCATTCCTATCTACAGTCAACTAGTGTGTATCTTATCTTATTTTCGCATATGGGGTCGGCTAAGCCGTTGCACGTCGACCCATAGGGATCTTTTGTGCTTCCCCCTGCCTTTTACCATCATTAAAACTGATATGTAACGTCATATGGTGTTATAAAAAAATCATACATATTTTTTTACACATATTTTTATTATTTTTCTTTGGATCGATGCAATCAAGTGTGAAACAAATAAATGGAACAGCTAACGAATTTTATAGGCTAACGCACTAAATACAGTAAATACAATGTTGCGAATCTTTTCTTATTTCGTTCCATTAATTTCCCTTCGTGACAGTCACGTTTTTATTTTACGATAAAACCGATAAGAGCTTTGGATTAAAATTACATTGTGCAGTTTCCGGCAAATAGAAAATAAAAACGTAACTCTATATATATTTATTACTTTTTTTTATGCAACTTAGAATAGCAAAAAATCTGACGACCCATCTGATAGAAAGTGGTAACCGTCGCCTATAGACATGAGCAGTACCGTAGATACAACAGAGTATACTGTTTCGCCCATAATACCCCCCATGCGTTCCCATTCCTAAGGACTCAGGTGTTATTTCTCTGTACCCTGTGGATTCACTGTCATATCCCACCCTTCAAACTGAAATACAACTATTTGGTGATAAAAACATAAGTAAGACAGAAGTATCTTATAAGGTATAATTAAAAGATCTGGCAAAACTTGGTAACTGCCAATTTTCTTGTGACGTGTGTACATAACTTTATAGCACTTTGTCACATTCAAACTATAACGCAAACAGTAATATCGTACCGATGTAAGCAATATATCTTAACAGAATTAAACTTGGTGTGCAGTGTTTTGTTCCACTTAGCACTTGAAATATACACCCATTCTTATTATACAATTAATATAATTTTATATTAAAAAGAAAAAATTCGATTTTTGTAAAATTACTTAGAGTTCGTGTTGAAAAAGAAAACACTTATAAAGTGATTATGGAAGTCTAACACCACAATCTTCAAGAATGGAAACTTAGGAAGAACGCAACAATGATGCTCATGGTTATATGTTCATGTCTGTAAGCGATGGTTACCACACAAGGTGGGTCATCAGCTTGCTTGGCATAAAATGTATAAAAAAATTAAATAACCTTCCAAAAAGTAACGAGTTTCTTAATTCATCCGAATACTTTTCTTACTACGTTACGCGATTGTACATCTATTTCAAATAAATTTCCATATTATTCAGTTTCATTATTCTCGAAACGAATTAATTTGCTATTTTTCTATTTTGATGCATGCCTCTTTCCGACGAGACATGCGTCGAAGAAACGGACTGTCCTTAATAATAAAAAAATCATTGAATTTTAATTTATATTGTACTAACAATATATAATATATTATTATAATAAAACATATTACTGATATTTTAATAAAAATAAAATAATTAATATTAATGGTCGAGGAGTGGGCAGCAATTGTCCTCTTACAATGTTATTAAACCGTCACTGTGGTTGCCAACCCGCCTGCCGAACGTGGCTACTACTACAAAATACTCCTTATGGGAGAGGCCTATATTTAGCAGTAGACAGTTAAGGGCGGATATAATAATAATAAAATTATCAGAGAAGTTCTAAGAGCTTCCATGTTAGTCGTCAACCTCCGACCGTTATCCAATCCACGCACATATTGTAACACGCATTTCACCTCTAAACGAGGTATTTTCAGCCAAATTAATATAAAGATAATTTTATATTCGTGTGGGTACTGTGACTATAAATAGTATTTCATTATATTTATATATGTATAATATATAATATAAATAAATATAAATGATATAAGGTATTAGTAAGATTAATCAATATTAACTGTATCATATTTGAAGTAGCAAATTTATTTGTAGAGCAAAAATATATAAATATCCTTATAATATTTAAATGTAAATACATACTTATTATGCAAAGAAAAGCCCAGACAGTTTATATTGTTTGGGAATCAAACCCATGACCATTGGAAGATACGACGGTATTTTAAACCCTCAAGGTGGTGTAACTAAAGTTAACTTTAACTAAATTGTACTTCCTACCGACCTTTCCAATGATACAAAATCCCATTTGGGATTTAGACCCTTTCAAACTATTTATCTCTACATCAAAGCTAATAAACACCAGTTTAATGGAATAAATAATTCCGTTTAACATCCATAACTAATGCGGTAAGTCAAGTATCCTTGAAATCGTTTTATTGGTAACTGATGTAAATTGCTGAATAGAGCAGTACCAAAATGTATTTATAATACATTTTCTTAATTTATTGAAAAATAGTAAATAAACAATCTTTTTAATATTTATAATATCAGTAACGATGTGGTCGACCTCAGAAGAGAATGAAGTCAAATGACCTCATTGGTGATTTGACTTCATTCTCATCTATGGTAGATGAGAATGAAGTCAGATCACCAATGAGGTCTCTCTCACTGATACAACCCACCTTATATACTTAGTGCCATCATTCTATTACACTTTTTATCCCGGACAGTGATCATATCCCGGGATATGATCGCTTTCTTGCGGACAAAGTCACGGTTGAAAGCTGATTATCTATAATCGAGAACCACCTCCTTTGAAAATCGGCTAGAAACAATTCACTTTAAATTACAAAGTAACAATAATAAACAAAACTCGAATGAATAGGCACCAGACATCAGGATCCGAAAGTACAGATTAAACCGAGCCCCTCGGAGTGTAAATTAAATGTTTACTCTATAAACAAGGTAAACCCCACCGTTTCTAATTGTTTACCCCCGAAATAGGTATAAAATAAACAACATCACCAAGTCAATTACTATCTTTTGTTACACGCGCGCATACAATATTGCAGGCTCGCGGCAAACACATTTGTACATGGTGTAATTTGTAATTGGTAAATTCAAAATTCAGAGACAATGACACGACTTTCCATACAACTTAGATGGTATATGTATTATTATTTCAGCCATTAACTGTGTCTACTGCTGGACATAAGTCTTTCCCATAAGGGGAGTTTTGCCAGTAGTTGCCAAGCAAGGCAGGCGGGTTGGCAACCGCAGTTAGGCTTTTGGTGATGTTTTAAGAGGGATGCTGCTGCACATCCCTCGCTCTCCCTAAGTCGCCTCTTACGACACCTACGGGAAAGTATAGTATATATATAT
Source organism: Galleria mellonella (assembly GCF_026898425.1). Taxonomy (NCBI): domain Eukaryota; kingdom Metazoa; phylum Arthropoda; class Insecta; order Lepidoptera; family Pyralidae; genus Galleria; species Galleria mellonella. The sequence goes on from NW_026441978.1 coordinate 1,795,346, forward strand.
ATATATATATATATATATATATATATATATATATATATATATATATATATATAATGAATATATTTGTCACGCTTGTCTCCCATTAGGGTAGGCAAAAACAATGGAACGCCAAATGCTTCGATTCAAACAAGCCTCTTTCGCTTTCCCCAATATTTAATAATCAATAATTAAATATTTAATAACAAATAATTATTTAATAATCGCGCTCACCAATTACGGTTACTTTTAATTTGATCCTTCTTCTTTAGCATATTGAAAATATGGTCCACATAAGTATTTCGGTTTGAAAGATGGGATATAACAATAAAATTACAGAGTACAGAAGTATAATACCTTAGTCCTCAAGAATGGCAACGCATGAAGAATATACTCTGTTATGTCCATGGTACTGCTCATGTCTATAGACGACAGTTACCATTTCCCATCAGGTCGTTTGCTATTCTAAGTTACATAGAAAAATAAATTTATTTCTTACAATAGCCAGACTCTAATTGAAATAACGTAAATTAAAGCTAGAGATTTCGTCAAGAATAAGACGTGAAAAGAAGGGTATCATCAGAGGCGACAGGGAATTTAATAGTCGAGGGATGAACAATAGCGATCCTCTTAGAACATCATCAAAGCTTAACTGCAGTTGCCAATCTAGCTGCCAAACATGGCAACTACTGGAAAAACTCTCTTTTTGAGCAGGCCTATGTTTAGCAGTGAGAAACGACATATTTCCAGTGAACATCCTGTATAAAGATATCAGCCAGTAGATTAAATAGTTCTAGTGTTTGTCGGTTCATCAAATATTTGAGAATAATTTAATTATGTTTGTACTTCATATTACGTAATATTATACAGAAGTGGTTTACTTGTCTTAAGGCAAGTTTAGTTCGCTATTATAATTAATTGCAAGAAACACAGGTTTTTTTATGTAACTCAGAATGGCAAACAAGTTGACGGTGCACCTGTTGGAAAGTAGTAACCGCCGCCTATAGACATGAGCAGTACTATAGACATAATAGAGTATACCGTTTCGCCCATGATATCCTTCATGCGTTGCCATTCCTGAGGACTCAGGTGTTATTCCTCTGTATCCTGTAAATCCACTGCTATATCACACCCTTCAAACCGAAATGCAGCCATGCAAATACAGATGCTTCACGGCAGAATTATGCAGCATAAGGATTCCTTTGTACCTTTTTGGTGTGGAACTATAAAAAAATTTATGTAATAAAAAATGTAATAGTGTATGTATTAAGGATAAAATACCGGGTATCAAGTGGAACCAACCATTTTGTTATATACAGAGTGTTGTGTGAGTAGCCGGAGATCAAGTCGCAACCGCGTGGCCGGAAATGAAGCCGACTGAGACGATCCTGTATATAATCCTATTATACGTACATCTATAAGGAGAGTACTGCGGTATTAGCTTTCCTACACGTTAGGAATTTTAATGAGTCCGTTTCGACGTTTGCTAATGATACGCACTGGCGTTCCGTGTACTAGCTTTTACACGCGACTTCGTCCATATGATCGATATATGATTATAGAAAATAGATAAGGATAGAAGTCATTGACACTAGATTTTGTCTGCCTATTCAATATGTAACATGAAATATAGGGGGAGAAGGGATTGTTAGTAATGGAGATTAGCAGTCCCATTGCTAGCAATATATCAGGTCGATCTTCACTCGGTTCTCCCCGGGAACTATCCTGACTGATTTATTGTTGAATTCGTCACGATGGGCCAACTGACCTGCTTTATCATCATCTATCATCTCTCACTGGTACCCTGTTAGGGTATACACTAGCAGTGGTATAGTGCAGGGTAGAGAGGGGGGAGGGGATAACAATTCCAATATCATGCATTAAAAAACATTAAATATACAACAATCATAGGAATTATTAGTTTTTTTTTATATACAACTTAGAATGGCAAACAAGTCGACGGCTCACTTGATGGAAAGTGGTAACCGTCACCTATAGACATGAGCAGTACCATGGACATAACATTGTATACTGTTTCGCCCATGAAACCCCCCATGCGTTGCCATTCCTGAGAACTCAGATGTTATTCCTCTGTACCCTGTAAATTCACGTCATATCCCACCCTTCAAACCGAAACACAGCCATGCAAACACAACTGCTTCACGGTTGAAACACGAATGGGACAGAGGTACCCAAGCAAACGACTTTGTACAAAGTCTCCCTCTGGTGATTAATAGGTGTCATAAAATTACTTCATTCAACAATATGAATCGTGCGGTACTTTGCTGCGTGGTCCCGGCACAGAATGGGCCACCCCTTCCTTTCCCGTGGTTGTCGTAAGAAGCGACTAAGACGACTAAATGATCGAGCGACGGGCAGCAATGTTGCCCTTAAAAGATCACCAAACTGCGGTTGCCAACTCGCCTGCCAAGTTTACACTATTGCTACTATTGTTAAAACTCTCCTTTATGAATGAGGACTATGTTCAGCAGTGGACAGTCAATGGCTGATATCATGATGATTCGGTACTAGAGAACAAATATCTAAGAGTACAACCTAGTACATCAAGACCTGAGCAAATTCTGAAAAGTTTACTAATTTGTCTAGTTTCTCAATTTCTAAAGTTTTGATCGTGAATCAAATACGTGAATTACATAAAGCGATCACTACAATACCCCTTTTATATATATATTTTTGGTGCCACTGAAAACCAGCTGTATGTTCACCTAGGACATACATTAAAGCTGAGTGGAGCCATTTCAGTGCATTTTTGGATGTAAAAATGATTATTTTATGTTTATTTTTAATTATGGTAAATTAAGTTTAATTATATGTACATTTTATTTGCTCATTTTTTTTTCTCGTTTGTTGTTTATATTGTATTTTTTACATTGCACTGAATAAAATATTTTTCTTTCTTTCTTTCTTTCAATTCCAGTGTGTCTCAAACTGGCTGGTTGAATGGAATTTAATAACATCTCGCCACATCAATATTTTTGAAGTTTCCTAATTGATTTTCATTAAATACTCATAATCAAGTTAACATTTTGATTGCTTTTGTTTTTAGTGTGCTATAATAAAAGTTGGTTACATTATGTAAGTTCAAGTTAGTACATATGCGTGACAAACATGGCCATTAACTGAAAGAAATTAAAAAAAAATTAAAGGTATGTCAAAACAGCATAGAAAGAAGTGTCTTGGGCATAAAAATAAAAAAATAGGGTTCAATTAGTAGGCATTAAAGAGAAAACTAAATTCAAAAATGTTAGCTATACAATAAAAAAAATTTAAATGGAGATGGGCAGGACATATTATGCGAGAAAAAAACACAAAAATGGACAACAACTGTAACAGACTGGTACCCTAGAATAGGTCAAAGAAGACAGGGAAGACCATTGACACGATGGGTTACAGATATAAAAGCAGTAGCAGGTGCACTTTGGACAAGGATAGACAAAGACAGAATAGAATAGAAGACTCTGGAGGAGGCCTTTGTTTTTGGACAAGAGAGAGGTGACAGAACAGTTACTGATTGAATATTAATTAATTACATTGAATTGTTTATTATGTTACTTCTTTAATAAAGGCTTATATTATTATTATATTAAAAGTTGGATAGGATTAATTATAAATACAAATATGTCACACAGCTAAAGAGTTTATGAGCTAAACTAAAAAGTTTTAAATTAAGAAAACTGGAGTAAACGTTGAGTTAAGCCACCGTCTAAATTGGGGAGGTTATGAGCAATTTAAGCTAAGCAATTAAACCATAGTGTTGCTTGATTGAGACGACGAGGTTGGCAGAGACGTATACTTCTAATAACTTAGTTATAATTGACAATATTAAGAAAAAATAAGCTTATATACTAAATACAAATACAGGAAAATAAGACAAAAATAGGTGGGCGACACTTTAAATTAGTATGTGCAGTGATAAATTAACAATTATTAAATTTCTTAATTAACAAACAAATTCTTTACTGCACTGGACGTTTCAAAAATAAATATTAAATAACTGTAGGGTAATAGCTTTATATAGTAATTTAATTACGTAATTGTAACTTTACATGTTATATGATATATTATTTAGCAATATAAAGGTTGTAAGCCTCTTAGTAATAAATAGAAATTAAGCACAAGTTCTTACAGTTCCTTTAATCTAAATATCATACTATTAAATCATATATTTACTTATTTTATTTTATATTTGATATATAACAAATAATATAACATAAATACTCAACTTCTGTTAATCCATTCACATTTATTTAACTATAGCTTCTTTAGGACTTCCATCAACAATAATTGTGATATATTTTATATAATGACCACGTACGTGGTTTACTATACTTGTTCACTCTTGATACGACAGGGAGCTCCGCTCTGTTCAACGGTTGGACAAGAAGTGCCTCCCTACCCAAATGACAATCTTTTATATCCACACGGCCGAATTTGAGTGAACAAGTCAGTGAGACCACGTGTTCTTACAATTTCATCACTTTTTATTTAAGTATTATGATAATAAATAATTATAAAATCAATTAAAATATAAATTAGTGTTCTATATACATTACAAGAATAATTTATTACCAAATTCGGTATAAAAACAATTTTAAACCGTTACTTTATGTCGATTCGCTCCATCTATCTACATGTTTCATGTTACCCTTGTTCATTCACATATAACGACTTTGAGTCACTCATAATAACTTAAGAGCTGGACGTGCAGTCTAGATCTGAAGGGTTCGAAGTATTTGTAGTTTTTCAACTATATTTCTTTGGGTAAAATGATCAGTATCACTGGTGAAAAATACTGGCTTGAAAGGATATTACCACCAGGAGGCTGCTGCTCTAGTATTTCTGCTGCTTATTAGCTGACTATATTTTAGTTTAAAGGATGCAATATCACAATGAAGTTTCAGGGTACAGTGATGTAACATTTTATTCCTGGGTAAAGGGATTGTTTTTTTTTGATGGGTGCAAATGATATGGTAACCCCGCCTGCGCTAACGGGATACGCTGGCGGAGCACCAGTGAAGGGTGATAGATGAGAATGAAAACAGGCCAGTTAGCCATGATAACCTTATCATTATAAATTAACCATGATAGTTTCCAGGGGGGACCGCGAGGAGGTCGACCTGGTTGGGTATATTGCTAGCAATGGGATTCTCAGTCTCTATTACTAACAGTCTCTTTCCCCCCGGAAAGGGACTGTTAGTTATGGGAACTAGCAATCCCATTGGTGAAAAAAACCTTGCAAAGTTGTTATGGTTCCACCTGGTAACTAACGTGCTTAATTGCAAGTGAATGAAATATGAAATCTCGATGGGCCAGTTGATATGCTTTCAATCTCATATATCATCCACCACTGGTGCCCGCTAACATTAGCGCAGGCTGGGTCACTATTTCATTAAAAACAATTAAAAAAAATTTTGTCCTCAAGAATGGCAATGCATGCAGTGTACCATATGTTATTTATTACTCTGTGATATCCATGGCGGTACTTATAATTATGGCGTTGGTTATTTTCTATGAGTTCTCACTGTTGGCTATTCCACATTGTATGAAAAGTAATGATTTACAATTCACCTTCATCTAAGATTATAGTTAGGTGAGTGAATTCTATTATACGAGAGAATAATCCAATCAATGTTTCAATCTACCTCGAGGCACATCCTTCACAGCGTGATTGATAGCACGCCGCGGACGGCGGCCGTGTCACGTCATCTGTCCACGTCGGCGACTGTCACGCCGCACAAACCCTTGCCTGGTAGCGCGGACATTTGTAATTTGTTACTTCAATGTTTCTATAGAAATAGTTATGCCAATAATAGATGCGATTCAGCATGCGCAGACGATGGACGTAAGGTGCAGAAGATTTTTATAGGTACACACAAAATGATGTATTATGATGAAGAACTAGTAGTGGAATAAATCAGGTTTAATCTACCTTATCATTACAATCTATCCATTGCTTACTGATGAACATAGGTCTCGATGGGGTAATTAACTTATCTAAGCGAATTCCAGAGGAACTAATCACAATTATTAATTGTATGTGTGAATCAATCTGGAAAGGATACAATACCTTATATATATATATATATATATACCTCTGTCACATTCGTATTTCAACCTTGAAGCAGTTGTATTTGCATGGCTGTGTTTCGGCTTGAAGGGTGGGTTATGGTGTGAATTTACTGGGTACAGAGGAATAATACCTGAGTCCTCAGGGATGGCAATGCATAGGAAGTATCATGGGCGAAACAGTATACTCTGTTATGTCCATGATACTGCTCATGTCTATAGGCGACGGTTACCACTTTCCATCAGGTGGGTCGTCAGCTTGTTTGCCATTCTAAGTTGTATATAAAAAAAAGTCGTTCGTAAACGAATAAAATAACAATTAATCCAAAACATTTTTTTCTATTATTCGTTGATTATTTCTCCAAAAGAGCCGTACGTGAAACAAGTAAATAAGTGGAGTAAATAAAAAAAAAAACATCTAACCCGTTCAAAGCGGCCCCTTAGCGAAAAAAATATACACTTCATTTCTGTTTTTGACAAACGGAAAAATGAAAACCGTTGTTAGATACTCGTATGTAGCTATCGGGAGCCGTGTGTGCACGTGCTTATAGACAGAACTGGAGTAAGTTAAGAGAAAATCAGTTCTATCTATTCTTTTTTAGAGAAAAAACCAGAGGAAGACTTTGTATAAAAAACGTCTGCTTGGCTACCTCTGTCGCTTTCGTGTTTCTGCTGTGAAGTACTTGTGTTTGCATAATTGCGTTTCAGTTTTAAGAGTGGATTTATTATTATTATTATTTCAACCATTTACTATCCACCACTGCACACTAACCACTGCTGAACATAAGCTTTCCCAATAAGGGGAGTTTTGCCAGTAGTTGCCACGCTTGGCATGCGGGTTGGCTACCGCGGTTAGGCTTTTAGAGATATTTTAAGAGGTATGCTGCTGCCCATCCCTAGCCCTCCTTTAATCGAAACTTACGACACCCAAGGGAGGAAGGGGTGACCTATTCTATGCCGGGGCTCATATGGCATGTGAGTGAGATATGGCGATGGAATTACAAGGCATAACATCTTAGTCCAAAGGAAACTTCAATCTATATACTGTGTCGCCCATGATACCCTTAATTATTGAAGGGTATTATGAGCGATACAGTATATTCCGTTATGTCTATAGGACGGTTATCGCTTTCCATCAGGTAGTTGAGGGTTGTCTTGCACTGCTTTTGCCCGTACGGAGTCGCTACTCAAGAAACATTCTTCCCTATCGGTTGTCGGTTCTTCGAGTTGTGACTGTCCATTGCTGAACGTAAGCAAGCCCCAAGTAAGGGGAGTTTTGCCAGCAGTCACCGCACTTGGCAGGCGGTTTGACAACCGTAGTTACATTTTTAGTGATGTTTTAAGAGAGACGCTGCTTTCCATCCATAAAAAAAAAGTATCAGATATAAATTTGTTATATATACATATATGTAGTAGCTTTTATTTGCAACTTCGTCTGCATGACGCTCATTCCCTTCTCCATCTCAAATAGTACATGAATTACTAAGGATTTAATAGGTGGGGTGACTTAATAAAGACTCGAACCCGTCTACTTATTTCCGGAAATTTATCTACCGTACTGCCATGGAGGACTTTCCAGAAATATCAGTATAATGTATGTTTGCCGAGTTCGGCTGAACTCTAAAAGAAGCACTTTGATGTAATGCACATAGTGAGTAAGGAAGCACGTACAATTGTTGACCTGGGATTTTTATAACTAAACGGTATTTAATCGAATTAACAGTTGTTAGTTGTGTCATTATTATTGCTTCCTTTAATTCCGCTGCCATTTGGTATTTATTTGGAACTATAAACGGAAAAGAAAATTCTTAATAGATAAATTTTTCTTGTATACTCGTAATGTATGTTCGCTAAACACTTTCTGCTTTTATCTAATGATTAACTAGTAGAGAATGCCATTTTTTTACAGCACAGGGGGCAAATGAGCATGCGTCTTACCTGATGGTACGTGACTTCTTCGTGATGTTCTTCGGTAATATTGCTGTTGGAAGTTAATTGGCAAATGTACAAATGGCATTAAGCTTGCCATTTGTACAAATTTTATTCTCTAAAGAAGAATAAATAAATAAATATATTTTTTTAAATAAATAATAATCATAATAAAGTATTCATTTTAAATAAATAAAATTTGAGATATTGGTATCGATTATTAATTAATAGAATAATTGGATTTACAAATTCTTATTTAATATTATAAATGTGAAAGTGAGTTTGTTTGTTTATCTCATGGTTATAAGTGCTGTCTGCATGTTTATATAATTGTATATATTATAATTGTTTATACGAGTGTGTTCATTTGTTGTATTTGTGTATGTACATTTTTACATTTCCGGATAATAATCTCTTTCGGAAGGAGGATGTTCTTAGTAATTTTTTTTCTTTTTTTTCTATGTAGAACTATGTTTAAATTTCCGGATATTAGTTACATCCGGAAGGAGGATGTTCTCTATTTAATTTTTTATATGTAGATATATCTTTAAATTTCCGTATATTAGTTACTGGAAGGAAAATATTGGCAATTCATTTGTAATTGTTTTTATGTATCATTTTTAGATTTTTGTTAATTTTTATGTAAATATTTATTATAATACAGAGTTAGAGATAGTAGAATTTTTGTCAAAATCGGTTCAGCAGTTTAGTTTTTAAATCCAAACAACTAGCTTTGCCACAATTAGAGTAGTTTTTTTTTGGAATACACTCGTATGTTATGTTATCCGGAAATCTAAAAATGTACATATACAAATACAACAAATGAATTGAGAGCATCGTCCATCCGGAAATAACTAATATCTAGAAATTTAAACATACACATAAAAAATACCAGATGGATTGAGAACATCCTTCTTTCGAAAGAGACTAATATCCGGAAATGTAAAAATGTACACACACAAATACAACAAATTAATTGAGAGCATCGTCCTTCGGGAAATAACTAATATCTAGAAATTTAAACATACACATAAAAAATACCAGATGGATTGAGAACATTCTTCTTCCGAAAGAGACTAATATCCGGAAATCTAAAAATGTACATACACAAATACATCAAATGAATTGAGAATCTTCTTCACGGACGTAACTCATATCCATAAATTAAAAAATACAATATAAAAATTAACAGATGGATTGAGAACATCTTCCTTCCGAAAGAGACTAATATCCGGAAATATAAAAATGTACACACACACACACACAGACACACACACAAATACAACAAATGAATTGAGAATATCCTTCTTCCGGAAATAACTAATATCTAGAAATTTAAACGTATACATAAAAAATAACTGATGCAATCCATCTGATCTGAACATCCTCTTTCCGAAAGAGACTAATATCCGGAAGTGTAAAAATGTACACATACACAAATACAACAAATGAATTGAGAGCATCGTCCATCCGGAAATAACTAATATCCGGAAATCTAACCATTCACATAAAAAAATAACACATGGACATCCTCCTTTCGGATGTACATAATTAATATCCGGAAATTTATAAATGCTACAAGCTATACCATTTTTTAAGTCAAAATAGAAAAAAGAATTAAATATTGTTCCCAGTAAAACATTGTCAGTAAAGTGGGAGAGAATATTACAATCGCAAATCTTTGTATCTCCCTCGTTTATCTAACATTATTGTCTATGGAGCCTACGAAGACGGTTCTAGATTCATTTCCGGCTGTCTACAACAGACGCATTACGTAGATATTTGTTGTTACATTGATTTAAGATATCATCTGGTCAAAGGAAATATGCATATGTCAGTTTAGCTTTGTTTACTTATACATATTCGTATACCGTGTATGGAAAAAAATCCTAATTAAAATTTAGTTGTACAAAAAAAATGGACTTCAAATATGGCAAAAGCAGTTATTTCGATTTAAAAACTAACATACTGAACCCATTTTGATGAAAGTTCTATGAGACTGATCTGTAACTATATCTTTTCAAATAGAAAAGAAAATTTAGTAAATCTGTTTATAACTGGCGGAGTTATGAGGCAACCAGAGGGAAACTTTGTACAAAAGTCGATTGCTTGGGTACCTCTGTCCGATTCGTGTTTCAACCGTGAAGCAGTTGTGTTTGCATGGCTGTGTTTCGGTTTGAAGGGTGGGATATGGCGTGAATTTACTGGTTACAGAGGAATAACATCGGAGTCCTTAGGAATGGCAACGCATGGGGGGTATCATGGGCGAAACAGTATACTCTGTTATGTCCATGGTACTGCTCATGTCTATAGGCGACGGTTATCACTTTCCATCAGGTGGGCCGTCAGCTTGTTTGTCATTCTAAGTTGTATAAAAAAAACAATATATATATATATATATAACACATTTCATAAAGCAACCTAACATTAATTTCATTTATCGTGACTCCGACCAAACTGTTTACAATTACTCCTCTCCATTCTAAAGTTGAAAGAGATCGCTGTTAGCGATAAGGCCGCCCATTGTTTTCTCAGTGTGGTCATTTTTTATAATCGTTTGTATTTATAATAAGTTTACTATTTTAATGTTTTAAAGGAAACAATAAAGAGTGTTTATCTATTTATGTACAAGTAAATTTTACTCAAATTTTGACAAAGGCGTTACGACTAGAATATAAAGTACTCGAGGTATGTTTTTGATGGGCGAAAATAAAATGGTAACACCGCCTGCGCCATCGATATACGCTGGCGGGGCACCGGTGAAAGATGATAGGTGAGGACAAAAAAACCGGTCAGTTAGCTCGTCATGATGAATTTTACTTTTTCCACAAGAATTAACCGCAATGGTTTTCAGGGTGACCGCTTGGAGGTCGACCTGTCAGGCGAAATTGCTAGTAATGTGACTGCTTAATGTGTGGTCCCGGCATAGAATAGGCGATCCCTTAATTTCTTGTAGGTGTCGTAAGAGGCGACTAAAGGAACTTAACAGTCGAGGCATAGACAGTTGCGTTCCTATGACATCAAAGCCAAACTGCGGTTGCCAATCCGCCTACCAAGCAACTGCTAGCAAAACCCTGCTTTTGTGGGAGGCCTATGTTCATCAGTGGACAGTAGACGGCTGATATGATGATGATGATGAATGTGACCGCTGTCCCATTACTAATGATCCCTTCCCCCTATATAAAAAGGATAGCATGGATTGCATAGCATATAATGGGGTGTCCATGGTACTGTTCAAGTTTATAGGCACTTCACATACCATCAGGAGGGCTTTCTATTCATACTATTCACAGGAGAATAAAAAACTTTTTTACAACAATCCATTCTCTATCTATCCAGTATCACATTCCCTATATAAACTCATTTCACTGAATCATTCCATATATTACTTACACAATTGTTTTGGCAGAATAAGTTTGTTCCGTGCCCGCTATCTGAGCAAAAAGAAAAAAAAAAGGAACACAATAAAACGTCGCCGAAGCACAATAAAGCGAATTGCTAGCGTAATTCTATGATTTACTAGCTTATCCTGGCTAAATTGCGATTTGGCGCGATGAATGAGAAATTATGCCGTATCGCAGATGGATTTCCATAAAAAAGCACTTAAGGAAGTATTAAGGGGGATATGTATTTATATAAAGGGACAACATTGCCCACTTATTTTCATTGCCACTTGCCGATAGCGAGGGCTAAACATTCCAATTGATGTTAATAAACAATATATTTAACGAACAAATGAATGAATGATACAGATTATAAATATTAATAATATTTATTTATTTATTTATTTTATTTATTGAAATTTTAATGCACAGTGAAACTATGTACATATGGCGGACTTAACACCGGACGGTGTTCTCTACCAGTCAACCATTGGGCGAACTGAGAAATAAGTAGGCGGTGCATTCTTGAATTGAAGATTAATACTTAATATATTCATATATTACAAACATATAATTTTTTTTATGGGTAAAAATGGTATGGTAACCCCGCCTGCGCTAACGGGATACGCTGGCGGGGCACCAGTGAAGGGTGATAGATGAGAATGAAAACAGGCCAGTTAGCTCATTATGATGAATTCATCAGGAATTAACCATGATAGTTTCCAGGGGGAACCGCGAGGAGGTCGACCTGGTTCGGTATATTGCTAGCAATGGGATTCTCAGTCTCCATTACTAACAATCCCTTTCCCCCTACAAACATATAATTAGACTAATATAAACATACATATAATATGACTACATACTATAAAACAAAGTCGTTGTCGCTGTCTGTCCGTCCCTATGTATGCTTAAGTCTTTAAAACTACGCAACAGATTTTAAAGCAACAGATTATATACTTACAGATTGATCCCATACAAATTTGAACTAAAACGGTATTACAGTTCAGTTTAATCAGTAGTTCAGTTTTTAAATCAAAATTAACTAATTTTGTCACAATTAAAGTCGGTTTATTTGTGGGATACAATTTTTAATTATTGCATGTTTGTTTGTAGTGGATAAACTCAAAAACTGGGGAAAGAAGGGATTGTTAGTAATGAGGATTAGTAGCCCCATTACTAGCAATATACCCTGTCAGGTCGACCTCCTCGTTGTTCCTCCTGGGAACCATCGTGATTGATTTATTGTTAGATTCGTCACGGTGGGCTAACTGGCCTTCTTCATCCTCACCTATCATCCTTCACTGGTGTCCCACCTGTGTATACCGACAGCGCAGGTGGGGTTACCATTCCATTATGATCTATTAAAAAAAACTCAAAAACTACTCACACGATTTTAAAAATTCTTTCACTTGCAGAATGCTACAGTATTAGTGAGTAATACAGGTGGCTCAGAGTCAGCGGTAGACAGATAATGGCTGAGCCAATGATGATTTATTTATTTATTTAATTTCAATAAATAAATAAACATTAGAAATCTTTAAAATTATCAGTATTCCTCTACTATATTATGCATGTATTATACATATAAAACTTCCTCTTGGATCAGTCTATCTATTAAAAAAACCGCTTCAAAATCCGTTGCGTAGTTTAAATATTTTATTTATTTATTCATTAAAAATAATTACATCATTATAACAGCAAATGCCAAATCAATGTTATAAACCTAGTGTGCTAACATACAAAGTTATAATAAATGTATTTAACCCTCAGTCTAGATATTTCTGAGCCGCTTCTAATATCTTTGGCAGGCTACGACTAAATATATCAATGATGTTCATAATATTATTTAATAACCGTACTGCGTCAGTTAAGGGAGCGTGCTGAAGTAGGTTTTTTTTTTTGATGGGTGAAAATGGTATGGTAACCCCGCCTGCGCTAACGGGATACGCTGGCGGAGCACCAGTGAAGGGTGATAGATGAGAATGCAAACAGGCCAGTTAGCCCATCATGATGAATTCATCTGGAATTAACCATGATAGTTTCCAGGGAGAACCGCGAGGAGGTCGACTTGGTTGGGTATATTGCTAACAATGGGATTCTCAGTCTCCATTACTCCTCCATTACATCCCTTTCCCCCCAGTTTAGTTGATGATAATGATTGACTATATTTTATTAAAATACATGCAAAGCTTGGTCGACTCGCTAGTTGTTTATATCAGCTTTGTTCCCATACTATCGTTTACTCCCGACTCTGTCCGCATGACACATATGTTCACTGACCGGAGAAAATAAACTTATGTCGTTTTCCAGTCCATGTAATCCGTATATGTTTATCAAATTTCATAGTGATTGGATTAAACCGTATAGGAGCTATGAGGTCACAAATATACTCACTGGAGGGAAGGGATTTTCAATAATGAAGTCTAACAGCTCCATTGTTAGCTATGTACCCTATCAGATCGACCTCCACGCGGTTTTAACTGGAAATCATCGTAGTTAATTCGTGTCGAATTCTTATTTATTTATTTAACTCTTTATTGCACCATAAATAAAAATATACAATGACAAGTGAATAATTCAAGTGAAATACAGTAACATAAATACAAATTGAAATATACACATAAAGGTACAAAAGGCAGTCTTATCGCCTTTAACCCTTGGGTTAAAGGACAATAGATAGAATAGATTCTTCACGTTGTTTTTTTAATAGATCATAATGGAATGGTAACCCCGCCTGCGCTAACGGTATACGCTGGCGGGGCACCAGTGAGGGATGATATGTGAGAATGAAAAGGCAGGTCAATTAGCTAATCATAACGAAATCACTTGAAATTGAGCATGCTAGTTTCCAGGGAAAACCGCGAGGAGGTCGACTTGACAGGGTTTTTTTAATGCTCGATAATGGTATGGTGAGCCCGTCTGCGATATCGGTATACACTGGTGGGGCACCAGTGATAGATGACTGATGAGGTAAAAAAGCAGGTCAGTCAGCCCATCCTGACAAATTAAACCAGAATTAGCCACTATGGTTTCCAGGAGGTTCCCCCTGGAAATCATGGTGGAAACCACGTGGAGGTTGACCTGACAGGGTATATATGGGGCTATTTGACCCCATTACTTTCAATCTTCTTGCCCCCAACTTGACAGGGTGTATTGCTAGCAATGGGGATACTTACTAAACATAGACTTATTTAGCGTAACTGTTTTAATTTGATTAACAAAATCAATTTGTATCGAAAATATAATATAAACAATGTAAATAATACACACACGTCTATACGTGCTTTAAAATAATAGCAACACCATTATTTTGCCCCATAATATTGGTAGTTAGGCGAAATTTCTGTTGGAACCCAACATCGGGCTATGTGCAAACCGTCCGGTGGGCTATAATTGCGGAATATCGACTCCGCCGTATAATTAATGGGCTTAGATAGCGCGCCGCGAAATTTGAAATATGGCTCACACAAACTGGTACGGAACCCTTTGACAATTCGGTGTCACTGCGGATATTCGAATGGGCTTGTTGTGGAGTGATATTTATTTTTATGTCAAGCGCGTAATATTTTATTTTTATACATAGAACATGTTTGATGCATTGATATAGAAAAAAAAAAAATAGATACCCAATGGGAAAGTTATTTTTAGAAGCACAATTATTTCTATTATTTTTCGACCATAATACTCATCACATAAACATAGGCTTTCCCCCTCTTTAGGGGACATTTTGATAGTATTTGCCACCTTGCCACCTTAGCAGGTAGGAACTGCAGTTTTTTTTTTTTTAATGGGTGATAATGGAATGGTAACCCCACCCGCGCTATCGGTATACACCGGCAGGGCACCAGTGAAGGATGATAGGTGAGGATAAAGCAAGTCAGTTAGCTCATCGTGACGAATTCAATAAGAATTGTTCACGATAGTTTCCAGGGGGAACCACGTGGAGATCCAGCTAATATGGTATATTGCTAACAATAGTCAATCTCCATTCCTAACAATTCCTTTCCCCCCAGGAACTGTAGTTAGGCTTTGGTGACGTTATAAGAGAGATGCTGCTGCCCATCCCTCAACCACTAAGTTCCTTTAGTCGCCTCTTACAATACCTATGGAAAAGGATGGGCTAGTCCATTCTATGCATGTGCAGACTGTACAATAATTGTAATGAATTGGACATTTTTGCTTATACTTTAAATTTTTTTCTTAAAATGACAAAAGAAGTGTCTGATTTTAATATATAATTGTTCTATATTTTCTATTGTTATTGTATATAATATTGAAACTAGTATAAGCTAGACCAGAGGGAGACTTTGTACAAAAGTCGATTGATTGGGTACCTCTGTCCAATTTGTGTTTCTACCGTGGAGCGGTTGTGTTTGCATGGCTGTGTTTCAGTTTGAAGGGTGGGATATGGCGTGAATTTACTGGGTACAGAGGAATAACACCTGAGTCCTCAGGAATGGCAACGCATGGGGGTATCATGGGCGAAATAGTATACTCTGTTATGTCCATGATACTGCTCATGTCTATAGGCGACGGTTACCACTTTCCATCAGGTGGGCCGTCAACTTGTTTGCCATTCTAAGTTGTATAAAAAAATTTCAGCCTATAAATATAAATATGTTTTTTATTTGAGGTGCCAAACAAGCATACGGCCTACCTGATGGTAAACAGTTACCGTAAACCACGAAGCCTGCAATACCTGAGGGCATTACGAGCGCGTTGCCGAAAATATGTATTTTATACTAGCTGTATCCCACAGCTCCACTCGCGTGAATATATACAGTATTCTATGTATTAAATTAGATATAACCAACCCGTATGCCAAATTTCATTCAAATCCATTCAGTAGTTTTTGCATGAAATATTAACAAACATCCATCTATCAATACATACATTTATCGTTCCATACACTCTCGTATATATTATTATTAACTTTTATATTAACTCATAAAATTATTAACTCATATATAGAGGTTTCTTCAGGGTCGGCAGCGCGCGCGTAATACCCCTGGTATTGCAGGCGTCCCTAGGTAACGGTAAACACTCACCATCAGGTGGGCCGTATGCTTGATTGCCACCTCTGTGGTATAAAAAAATATTGTATAATTAGGATTGCACTTGTAAAAAATACAGCAACTAGTTGGCAAGCGTGAGCACATCTCTAAAAGAGATCTCTTCCAGCCAACTTAACACATATAAAGTTTATATCATATAATATTTTCGTTACCACATCTATTCTTTGTGCATCCAAGGCGACGTAGTTCAACTTTAGTGTTAAACAACGCGCCAGCGGCGGCGGGACGTGTTAGACCGTTTTTGTTCTATACGTGCCAAGCGACATACGGTAACGGCATCCAATGACAAATGCCGCTAAAAAACATTTTCAGACGTGGTTTTTTTGAAAGAAAAACTTTATTACATAAAATAGAGGGAGACTTTGTACAAAACTCGTCTGCGTGGGTATCTTGTCTCACTTATGTTTCTGGCACGAAGCAGCTGTACTTGCTTAGCTACATTCAGTGCAATTGTTGAGTATCGAGGTGTAACCCCATAGTCCGGGGGAGAAGGGATTGTTAGTAATGGGGAGGTTAGTTCCCATTGCTATCAATATATCTTATCAGGTCGACCTCCACGCGGCACCCCCTGGGAACTATTGTGACTAATTTGTCGTTTAATTCGTGATTTTTGGCTAACTGACCTGCCTTTTCACTCTCACTTATCGTCCCTCACTGGTGCCCCGCCAGTCTATCTGTCTATTGGACAATTATGTTCGACAAGAGGTAATAAACTAATATACTATCATATTTAAACAAATAATATTAAAAGGAAATTAAATGTTGGAGTTCAGATAATTTTAACAACATGAAATTCAAATTTGTCATTTTTAATTTTTCATTCACATGTCGTCTGCTAACGTCTCGATTCCTATTTTCCTTTCATTTGTTTGTTAAATTTAATAAAAAAAAAAAAAACAATCAATTCAGGTACACTCAGCTGCAAATAATGTGAACTCCACCAATACAATTGTAAAACGGCATTGTTGTACCGTTTCGCTAAAATAAACATATTACTCTAGATACCGTCTATAATGGCATAAACAAATTACTTGTTCTATACAACGTCGGCATACATAAACAAAATCTTAAGTAGGTGGAAACTGCGAGTGAAGGCGGAAATCTCATAAACCACTAACAATACGGCGCACGACATATTTCCGAGCGGGGAATCCGAGCTTTTTATGTCACACACATACAACAAACATTTACGTGATACGCACAAACACAAGCGCAGTTTACGTAAATGAGTGTCTCAAACGACTCCGAGTCTATTACATTGGCCGACAAAATTCGTGGGGGAAAAGCAAAAAACTCACAGACAACAGCAATGACATTTATCTAATTACGGGATCGCGATAAGGGCGCGCGAGGGGGTGGATGCCGGGGAAATATCTGGCGGGGGGCGGGGGACGAGCACTGACACGGGATGCTGTGCCGCAGTCGACTGGAGGTGGCTGAGGGATTCGGTCACGTGACACGAGCTCTCGCTGGCGCATCGCTGCGTTCGTCAATTGTCATTCCGCTACACAAACTTTTCCGACGAATGCGGGCGCGGAGTTCCGCAACGAATTTCAAAGAAATGGAATAAAGTGTGTGTAATTATACGTTTCGAAATTTAAATGTAAATATAAAAAAAAAACTTCTGTAAAGTGACTGCCTAGTCATGGATGTAGTTACTTCTCGATAAAATATGTGAAATGATATTATGTGAAAGAGATTTCATTGGCTGTGCTATGAATATTTAGTTGTTTTCCAACATGACTGTACTTCTAGTTTTTGGACTTTTTGTTGGTAAGTAATATTTTGAATTGGATAATTTTGATTATGTTATATACTTATAATATTTATTAATAGTTGTAGCACTTTAGCTGCCCGCTAACGACATGCTTTCCAACTATATTGGATTAATTGGAAGAGATCTCTGTCAGAGATAAGTCCACCCTTGCTTACAACAATTTTAAATGTATTAACAATGTAACTTACAAGTGCAATAAAATTTATATATACTTACATTTGTAAAACGAGATTTTTTTTATGTGAAACCTCTTTAGAGAGGTTATATACTTAATTCTGATTGCAACGCGATGTTGCATGTTGCAGTCGTGTTGCAGTGTTCTCGATTCTCATTGGCATCGATCCTAAGGTGTCATTTCTCTAAAATCTAATGGTTTCGTAAAATTACTGTTTTATGGATTAACATAAATTAAATTTATGACAATTTTGATCTAAATTTATTAGATATTTATTTCATATTAGACCTTAAAATAAAAATTATTTTTAGAGAAGGAATTAGAGAAGTAACACCTCAGAATCAATATTTTTTTAAATTTTGTCTTTTTTTTATTTTGGTCCAATATTTGCATAGAGTGGGTACTTCATCATTATTCCATAGGCCTCAATTTACTTGAACCAGCGTAAGAGGCGACTAAGTAAATTTAATGGTCGAGAGATAGACAGTAGAGTCTCTCTAAAAACATCACCAAAGCCTTTACCAGTGGGAGACTTTGTACAAAAGTCGATTACTTGGGTACCTCTGTCCCATTCGTGTTTCAACCATGAAGGAGTTGTGTTTGCATAGCTGTGTTTCGGTTTGAAGGGTGGGATATGGCAGGGAATTTACTGGGTATAGAGGAATAACACCTGAGTCCTCAGGAATGTCAACGCATGGGGGGTATCATGGGCGAAACAGTATACTCTGTTATGTCCATGGTACTGCTCATGTCTATAGGCGACGGTTACCACTTTCCATCAGGTGGGCCATCTGCTTGTTTGCCTAAAAAAAAGCCTAACTGTGGTTACTTGTCCGCTTGCTAAGCGTGAAAACTACTGCCGTCTTATGGGGGTGACCTATCTTCAGCAGTATTTATTTATTTATTTATTTATTTAACACTTTATTGCACCAACATAACATGTTTTGTTAAAACAATTTTCAATACGTATAGTGAAGTACAAAAGGCGGTCTTATTGCTAAGCAATCTCTTCCAGACAACCTTTGGGTAGAAAGGATTAAAGCATAAGTAGGTAGTTGGCGCGTTAAAAAAGATAGATTTGTAAAAAATAATATCTGTGACAGCGTAGTCATATACATACATAAATAAACACATACAACCAAACATATACATATATCTACATACACATACACTTATAAATATATATACATACATATACATATATACGCATAAATACATACAAATATACCATATTAATACACATATATATAACACACATAAAACTGGAAATACGTAGGACTAAGTGATTATAAGGATAGGTAGTGGGCTTTAACTAAGTTTTTAAAAATGGGCAACGATTGAGCGCACCGTATAGAGGTAGGGAGTGAGTTCCACAAACGAACTGCTTGCACGGAAAAGGATTTGGAGTAGAAAGAGGAAGAATGGGTAGGAATTATGAGTTGGAGGTTGTCAGTACTACGTAAAGAATAAGAATTAGAATTGCTCTCTCCAAGAAACATAAAACGTTCTTTTAAATAATGAGGTGTAACTGGATTAAAGAGAATTGAGTAAAGAAGGGAAAGGATGTGCCAGTTACGACGAAGACGAATAGAGAGCCACTTGAGCCGTGTACGATATTGGGATACATGGTCATATTTGCGAAGTCCAAATATGAACCGTATACATAAATTTTGAAGACGCTCAAGTTTATTTAACTGCTCTTCAGTGACATTTGAATAACAGGAATCGGCGTAGTCAAGGATGGGGAGGAGCAATGTATGAGCAAGCGCAATTTTGGTATCCATAGGAAGAACCTTACGCAACCTGTAAAGGGATCCAGTTGCCGCAAACATCTTCCTGCTAATCTCAGCAATCTGAGGTGACCAGGATAAAGTACTATCAAAACAAATGCCGAGATTTTTGACGCAGTAGTAGTAGCACAGTAGGCAGTTAACAGCTGACACGATACGATACTTGTGGAGCCAGGGATAATTTTTGTTTACACTTTACTCTATCGTCCCTTTTTATTATACATTTATACCATTGAAATTTTTCTTTATGCACCTTAGAATGACAAACAACCTGACGGCCCACTTGATGGAAAGTGGTAACCGTCGCCTATAGATATAAGCAGCACCATGGACATGCGTTGCCATTCCTGAAGACTCAGATGTTATTCCTCTGTACCCTGTAAATTCACTGCCATATCCCACCCTTCAAACCGAAACACAGCTATGTAAACAGAACTACTTCGCGGTAGAAACACGAATGTGATAGAGGTGGTCACGCAAACGAGTTTTGTACAAAGTTTCCCTCTGGTAAATCTACCCTCTGAAGTGCACCACGTCCTTACGTCGTAAATTTCAACAAGGTTATTCAAAGTCATTGCATATAAAACTATAGTTTCTAATGCGAACTGCTAAGGAATGGAATGCTCTTTCACTTCTGTGTTCCGAAATATACATTTAGAAAATCTCAGATTATGGCTAACCTGATAGTTTTTGTGAATAGCTAAATCAAATAGGATACGATGAATCCTAAATACATTTTGAGATGAAAAATGTTTACAATAACTTTCTTTTATACTTAATATATATATATATATATATATATATATATATATATATATATATATATATATATATATATATATTATTTAATACATAAAGAATCCTTGATTTTTTATTTTGTAAATAGTCATTTGACAAATATAGACATACAGTAAGTAAAAGAAAAACTAGAGATAGATTTGAACTATAAATTCGAGAATGTTCATAAAAATTAATGAACTATATTTGGATATATGTTACTCAGTCACACTTAAACGGCTGTACCTACGGATCTAGCTGTAAATTGGTTACGTATACCATCTTTCATATTTATATTATTTTCCAAATTTGGTATCCATGTTTACATCTGTGTATGTTATATTTTAGTTTAATACATATAAAAGAACACTATTTCAAAGTAATTTATGTTGTAAATTTTAATATTACTTTATTATTTAATTGTCCTTGTAACTTTCATAATTATGAGAATATTGTTTAATTGGCCATCCATTACAGTTTCATGCAAGCGCAAGTAAATTGCTGTTGTATTTATTTAAAGATTTACATTATATTGTAACAGTATACAAATAATATTTTACATACTTTAATAGTATACAATTCTATGGAATATTTTTTTATTATGCAACTTAGAATGGCAAACAAGCTGACGGCCCAACTGATGGAAAGTAGTAACCGTCGCCTATAGACATGAGTAGTACCATGGACATAACAGAGTATACCGTTTCGCCCATGATACTCTCCATGCGTTGTCATTCCTGAGGACTCAGGTGTTATTTCTCTGTACCCTGTAAATTTACTGCCAATAAAATGCAGGAATATTATTATGGGGTAAAGCGACCGTCATCCAAAGCATATTTGGATTACAAAAACTTGTTATTTGCGCAATTTGTTCTATGAGAAGTCGTGAATCATTAAGAGAAAAATTTCAAGAAGCAAACATTCCCACTGTAACTTCACAGTACATATACGCAAACATTTTGTATTATATATACGCGGGAATCTTTAACTGTTTCTTAAAAACAGCGATCTGAATAATCATAACACTAGATACAAATACAAACTTGCTGTTCCAAAGTATTGTTTAGAAAAAGTTAATAGGTCTTTTATGGGAATGGACATTAAATGGTGCAATAAGATACCGAAGGATATTTTGGATCTATCTTTTGATAAATTTAAAACTGTTATTAAAAACACTTATTGAACAAAGCCTTACACACTAAACGATTACTTGAATGACAACCGTGCATAATGTTAGTCGATCATACACAGGGTTTTTTTTTTTATGGGTGAAAATGGAATGGTAACCCCACATGCGCTAACGGGATACGCTAGCGGAGTACCAGTGAAGAGTGATTGATGAGAATGAAAACAGGCCAGTTAGCCCATCATGATGAATTCTTCAGGAATTAACCATGATAGTTTCCAGGGGGAACCGCGAGGAGGTCGACCTGGTTGGGTATGTTGCTAGCAATGGGATTCTTAGTCTCCATTACTAACAATCCCTTTCCACCCTCATACACAGGGTTAAACTAGGGGAATGTAATTTTAGACATGGTACATTTATACAAATATATGCAAACTTATTAATTCATATTTAAAAGAGTTACTGTCGAGTTACTTGCGGACTCATCTCAATTGATAACTACTTCCCGACTCATAAAACGAATGACCATTTGAAAGCGCTTATCAACAAATATATTGGAATAAAGAAATTTTGAATTTTACTGATCGGGACAAAAGTAGCCTATTTCATTTTACATCCCATTTAGTACTTGCATATTAAATTTTATAGTCATTGGTTAAGCTGTTAAGGCGCTATAAGGTAACAAACAAACTTTTACATTATTATTAAGGATAGAATAAAAAAAAGTACATAGAAAGGCAAAGAAATTAAATAATTAACGACTGGAAGTGATGACGGGAGACAATAAAAAGAAAAGTCGTTACTCTCAAAAAGTCTCGTGTACGGTTAAAGAAATAAAAGTAGCATGTAATTTAACTGTGTACGAGTATATACATTTATACATATATAATTGTATATATGTATATACATTTATATGCTATGCTATTCTTTAAAATCAAAACATCATTTTTAGATAGATAGATACTCTTCATTGTTTCCTCCAAAAGATTACAATAGTAAACTTATTATAAATATAAACAATTACAAGAAATAATCACAATGAGAAAACAATGGGCGACCTTATCGCTAAGAGCGATCTCTTCCAGGCAACCTTTGGATAGAGAGGAGTAATTATAAACAATTTGGTGATAGGCAAATTTAGAACTAACCATACATTTATTTATACTTTGATATATATGATACATGTAATAATGTAAAATATATATCCCTACTAATTATATACATTTTTATATCACAGTTTATTTCTACCGTGAAGCAGTTGTGTTTGCATGGCTGTGTTTCGGTTTGAAAGGTGGGATGTGTTAGTAAATTTACAGGGTACAGGGGAATAACATTTGAGTTCTCAGGAGTGGCAACGCATGGAGGGTATCATGGGCGAAACAGTAGGTATATTCTGTTATGTCCATGGTACTGCTCATGTCTATAAGCAACGGTTACCACTCCCCATCGGGTGGGCCGTCAGCTTGTTTGCCATTCTAAGTTGTATAAAAAAAAAAAAAAAGGTAGAGAAATATTTACTATTCACCTTAAATAAAAAGACACTGAAAAAATATAAAGTATTAAAGAAAAAATATTACTTTTGTAAACATGAGATTTGGAAACAGGGAATTTTTCAAAAAAACAATTCCATTCAAGTAACAATAAATATCTCAACGATTCTAAGAATGCCATAAATAGAATGACAATTTATTTTTAATGAAGCCACTTTCTCTTATTTTCACATTAAAAAAAAACCAAAAGCAAAACACGTTCATAAAATAATTGAATATAATTAAAAATTGTGTAGTAAAAAAAGACTTCATTTATGACAAATCGAGTTATTTTAATCTTAAAACTTCTACTGAATCGATTTTGATACAATTTCTATAAGGCTAATCTGTATATATGTTTAATTCCACTACCATTAGTATGTTTTTTTTTTTTATACAACTTAGAATGGCAAACAAGCTGACGTCCCACCTGATGGAATGTGGTAACCGTCGCCTATAGACATGAGCAGTATTATGAACATAACAGAGTATACTGTTTCGTCCATAATACCCCTCATGCGTTGCAATTCCTGAGGACTCAGGTGTTATTCCTCTGTACCCTGTAAATTCACGCCATATCCCACCCTTCAGAGACACAGCCATGCAAACGTAACTACTTCACAGTTGAAACACGAATGGGATAGAAGTGCCCAAGCAATCGACTTTTGTACAAAGTCCTCTTGTAATAAAAAAAACAATTCCTATCTGATTAAGTATCATCATTCAGTATCAGCCCTTAACTGTCCACTGCTGAACGTAAGCCTTCCCCCATAAAGAGAGTTTTATCAGTAGTTGCCACACTTAGCATGCGGGTTGGCAACCGCAGCTAGGTTTTAGAGATGTTTTAAGAGGGACGCTGCTGCCCATCCTTCGAACATTAAGTTCCCTTAGTTGCCTCTTACAACATCTACGGGAAAGGAAGGAGTGGCTTATTTTATACCAGGAGCACATAACTATGGTAGAAATATAAACTGCGATAATAGTATTATTTTTTTATCATACGCAATATTAATAATAGTTAGTCAAGTGCCATAAAAGGTTACGAATTAATATTTGAGTAAACATTCATTTATAGAGGGCAAGGGATTGCTATTAACGGGGACTAATGGCCCCACTGCAATTAACATACCCTGTTTGGATAGCATCGTTGTTAATTCTTGGCGAATTCGTCCCGATGGGCCAACTGACCTGATTTCATCCTCACATATCATGTCTTCCTGGTACCACGCCAGCGTATGCCAATAGCGAAATCGGGGTTGCTTTTTAATTGTTTATGTTAAAAATTCCTCTATCTTCACGCCAGGTCTTTTGAGGTAAGTACAGAGAGTCAGGCGTCAAAATTTATATAAATTTTTAATAATTACATAGTACACAGTCTGTCTAATAGTTAAAATTACATATCTATTTATCCATCTTATAAAAGTAGGCTAAAAAAAATACATTGTATTATTTACAAAGAAGTACGGTTATTTTGTTTTTAAAACTAAACTAATTATACAAATAAATTTTTAAAATTACTTTCTACTGTTGTAAAACAGTCAACACAACATACATACACACATATGAATAATTAAATAGTAGATAATGGAAGAATCAAATGAATCTGACTCAGAGTTCGTCTCGTACGAAAACTTTGCGACGTCGCGCCGAGGGCTATGTAGATAAAACATTCTTTGGCAGAATGAAAATGTTCCTTGTAGATATCTATTGTTTACTTTGCTATATGCAACAAATATCCTTATTTATATATGTGAAAGTGAGAATCTTTGTTTGTTACCTTATAGCACACTAACTGTTTAATCAATGACTATAAAATTTGGTATATACATACTGTAGGGAATGGAGAAAGCTATAGGCTACTTTTTTTTCGGGTGAGTAAATTATATTCATGTCACGTTGACGAAATCTCGGATAAAAAGTAGTTTTTGATATAAATATGATTTGAAAATTAGTGGAATAGTTTTTGCTCCACAAAGACAACGTCTGTACAGAGCAAAAAAGCGACGAATTTCAGCAATGTTATGCCACTTTTTTGCTCTTTTTACGACATATTAAAACAACGCTGAGTAAAAACTGCTTATTGATGTAATAAGCAGTTTTTGCTCTGCGAAGCAAAACAACAACTTCTATTTTCACAATATTATATGATCGAAAGTATATCGATTGGGAAAAATAATTATAAATTAAAAATCTTAGAGTGTATAGTAGCGTCCCTCTTAAAACCCTCATAACAGAATGCCTAACTGCGGTTGCCAACTCGCCTGCAAGGCATGGCAACTACTGGGAAAACCAGCCTTATGAGTAAAGCCTATATCGTCATAGTCGTAGAATACTGACGGATCTGACAAAGATTACATATAAAGATCCGTCGGTATTTTACGACTATAATGATATATCCAGCAGTGATCAATTAATAGCTGATATAATGGTGACTACGCCAAAGAGGTCATCAAAATGAAAAATACAGATTAATTGAAAAAAATATTTTCTCGCCAAATTCCACTGAATTTATAAATTATTAAGAAAATTTCTTCATTGGACCTCGCTCATAATTTCTCATTGCGAACGTAATAAATAAGTTTGACAGCGCCACACCATTATGTCACCTTTTTTTAATCTATTTCCATCAAAATAAAATTAGCATAATGTATCCGTGATAATATTATGAAATATTTAAATAAGCGTGCCCACTTCAGACCTTCGTCGCTGCAGGTTTCTCGGGGCTAAATTAAAATGAATGGGATCTCTTATTTTCTGTTAGCAAACGTTTTTATTACGCGGCGAATATTTGAAAATGTTTCAAGTTAATAATTTATAAATACGTCACGTTACGAGTATGTTTAGAATAAGTTTTTGATAGCTTTCATCTTTTTTTTTTTTTTGATTAAAAATATTTATATTCTATTTTCCTAGCACTTACTATTTTTCTCTGATTCTATTTTTTCTGTTAGTGGAAGACTCCCTCGACTCGATTAGTTGACCTGATAATCTACACGATGCAGTTTCATCGAATGTTACAATAACATTGTCTAATGACCCTAAGTCTCTCCGATGCCAATAATTTTTTTTCTTTCTAATGACCCTTGAACTTAAAGTTACTAGAAATTGTGATCTCTCATCATATTCGTACATGATTAATTTTAAACACACACATTCATACACACACACACTTTCTACTTCAAAGGAAGGGGAATAGGCCACCCCTTCGTTTGAAGTAGAAACCGACTAAGGGAACTTAATGGTCGATAGGCAGCACCGTTTCTTTTAGAATGTTACCAAAACATGTGGTTGCTAATCCGCCTGCCAGACATGGCAACTATTGGCAAAACCCCCTAATAGGGGGAGACCTATATTCTGCATTGAACAGTAGACGGCTGATATGTTAATATGATGAGTATATTTTGACTCTTAAAAAAAAATAGAATTTCTTTAAGTTGTTTTTTAATATAATTTCCTGTTGATGGCTGTGTAAATAGCTATAATTACTCAAAAAGTTTCGTACATAAATAACAAACTGTTTTCGAGTTGTCACCGCGAAAAGTTTTCCGCGACAAAAGGAGAACTAGGTTATAAATCTTCGCGGATTAAAGCAATATAACATGTGAAAAAATGTTGCAAGCAGTCAATGCAGGCAGTTAAAGTCAGTTTGTCAACAAATAAATAAATGAGAAATCAAGTTTTGTTAAAGTTACCATAAAAATACTCTCTAAATGAAATCCTATAATAATATTATAAATACTAAAGTTTGTAAGGTTGGACGGATGGATAGATGTTTGTTGCTTTTTCACATAAAAACTATTGAACACATTTGAATAAAATTCGGTACATAGGTAGGTTATGTTCTAACTTAACACAGGATATTTCATGTATAATATCACCGTGATTTAGTCCGTTAAGATTTACCATTTAAAATACAGTCCACAAGAATAACTTCCTACATGGTCCTTCGAGCCGGATATGAACTCACAACTTACCAATGGAACTTCTTACACATAGAATCGCGTATCTATAACAGATTAAGCTTCGAAACAAGACCTTTTTTTATCACACAAAGTAAAACTGTAGTTTCAAAAAGAATTATTAAAATTTCTCCCGAATTGGCGATGCGGTCCCGTAAAATAGCCACAAAAAAATTGTTATACACTTTTTTGGAGCTCGAAAATTGCGTGAACCGTCTTCATTTTGACACTTTCTTTGTTTACGGTTGACCTCAGCCTAGTATCGGAGGCTTTATGTGGCGCGGGCCTCAGGCGTCTCTTGAACCGCGCTTAACCTGCAGTAATATTTAATACGCGACTTAAGAAAACTTATTAAGATCCCACTTTGCGTTTTAACAGCTACATCCCTTTTATAAATTATTCACAACACATCCTTGAGTGACTGGGAATTTACTTACATTCTCAGGTCGCTTTGAAGTGTCAGCATAATCCCTCGGAGCGTACTGCTGCATGGATTATCCCACTACCTGGAAATATTAACTAGCTTTTCTCTGCGACTTCGATATCATCATCAATATATCGGCCATTAACTGTCCACTGTTGAACATAGTCCTTCCCCACGGGTGATGTTTTAAGAGGGGCGCTGTTGCCCATACCTCGATCAGTAAATTTCTCCTGTCACAACTTATGACACCCACGGGAACGGAAGGGATGGCAAATTTTATGCTGTTACCACTCAACGACGTCGATATAGCTCAACGAATTTACGAGCTGATGTCTAGCAGTTTTTTTTTACAATCGATGAGATGTCTATGGTGGCGGTATAAAATGGCGGAGCACCAGTGAAGGATGAAATAATGAGATTGAAATCAGGTGAGTTCATCCATCGGGAGTTAACCATGACGGTTTTTAGGAGGGACCACGTGAAGGTTATCCTGACAGGTTAACTTTCACGTGGTTATATTATAAGCAATGGAGATTAGCGTCCCTGTTACTAACAATCTCTATATCTCCGATGCCCAGCAGTGGACTGCAGTACGCTAACTGTGATGATAATTATAGAATGAAAAAGAACATATGATTTTTATCCTGGTTAATGATCCTTTAGAAATAAGGCCGCCCATTGTTTTCTCAGTGTGATCGTTTCTTGTAATTGTTTATAATAAGTTTACTACTGTAATTATTTGGAGGGAACAATAAAGAGCATATATCTATCTATTCTCTTGGTCATGAAGACGGAGTCGCAATCAGAAATTATTTTAAAGTAAACATAAAAAGAAAGAAGAAAGAAAGAAAGAAGAGAGAGAGCAGAAAGAAAGAATTTATTCATAGAATCATGCAACTCACACAATAACACGAAAGAAAAAACTAAGTATGACAATATAATTTAAAACAAAAATTAACAAAAAAATATTAATAAGTGCAAATGTGTTGGTATTCGTGTCCATGTGTGTGTGTCGCAATATTCTCTGAAATAGCTTGATTTTATACAAAATGTCTGCCAAATATTACCTTAAAGAACCATTTATTTAATACAAATACATTAAATTGTAGCTGTACCCAAACGAGCCGGCTTCCTTCACAGTTCATTGGTTGTTTTTCAGGAATTTGCTCATTGGCAGGTTAATCTTACGTAACGTAACGTTTCATTACCCCTCTCACGATTGAGTTAATTCATTGATGAGATGTAATTTGTATTTGCAATGCTTCTAATATAATTAGAATAATATATTAAATATAATTAAATTATAATAAATCCTTTTATTATATTATATTAGAGATCCTGGCTCTCATAAAAAATGTCGTGAGTGTGTTACGCGGATGGGTGCATTACCCGGAAGTGCTAGAGACTAGAGATGAAAATTATATATTTTTTTTATACAACTTAGAATGGCAAACAAGCTGACGGCCCACCTGATGGAAAGTGGTCACCGTCGCCTATAGACATGAGCAGTACCATGGACATAACAGAGTATACTGATTCGCCGATGATATCCCCCATGCGTTGCCATTCCTGAGGACTCAGGTGTTATTCCTCTGTACCCAGTAAATTCACGCCATATCCCACCCTTCAAACCGAAACACAGCTATGCAAACACAACTGCTTCACGGTTGAAACACGAATGGGATAGAGGTACCCAAGCAATTGACTTTTGTACAAAGTCTCCCTCTGGTAAAAATTATATCCGGTAACTATCTGGTATCTAGTTTATCCGGCCTTACTTTCACTATCCGGCCGGATACCGGATAGTAATCAGTATTCGGCCGGATGTCGAATAGTAAAATTCTAAAAGTTCTCATAATTTTACACAAAGCAAATCATACTAAGAGTACAATATTTATATCGTTTATTTTTATAATCGCACGTGAAAAATGTTTTATTAATTAAAATAGCTTAATACTTAAAATTATCAAGTGGCAAGTTGTAGTGAATGATGTTTTTTTATACCACTGAGGTGGCAAACAAGCATACGGCTCACCTAATGGTAAATGATTTTTTTATACAACTTAGAATGGCAAACAAGCTGACGGCCCACCTGATGGAAAGTGATAACCGTCGCCTATAAACATGAGCAGTACCATGGACTCACCCATATCCCACCCTTCAAACCGAAACACAGCCATGCAAACACAATTGCTTTACGGTTGAAACACGAAGGGAATGCGACAGAGGTACCCAAGCAATCGACTTTTGTACAAAGTCTCCCTCTGGTATATTGCTAGTAATGAATCGATTAGATCTTATTGATAATAATCCATATTGCTCCTTTGGCAGCATGAATGGCATGCTGGGTATATCTACCTATATATTCAATCTTATGATACGACTGTATACTATAAGCGAACGCGCTTCACAAGGTGGCGCCTATATCGTTCCTTCACTTGCTCATAGGTATCGATTAATAAAATATATAAAATCACTACATAGTATAAAACGAAGTCGCTGTCGCTGTCTGTCCGTCCCTATGTATGCTTAAATCTTTAAAACTACGTAACGGATTTTTAAGCGGTTTTTTTAATGGATAGAGTGATTCAAGAGGAAGTTTTATATGTATAATACATGCATAATATAGTAGAGAAACACTTATAATTTTAAAGGTTTCTAATGTGATGTGTTGCAATGTCACCAGAGAGAGACTTTGTACAAAAGTCGATTGCTTGGGTACCTCTGTCCCATTCGTGTTTCAACCGTGAAGCAGTTGTGTTTGCATGGCTGTGTTTCGGTTTGAAGGGTGAGATATGGCGTGAATTTACAGGGTACAGAGGAATAACACCTGAGTCTTCAGGAATGGCAACGCATGGGGGGTATCATCGGCGAATCAGTATACTTTGTTATATCCATGGTACTGCTCATGTCTTTAGGCGACGGTTTCCATCAGGTGGGCCGTCAGCTTGTTTGCCATTCTAAGTGGTATAAAAAAAAAATGTGTACCCGTGCGAAGCCGGGGCGGGTCGCTAGTATAATATAATATTGATATTCGCAGGTGGCGCGTGAAGCTTATCTCGTCTTTGAATCTCTTCGAACACGCTAACGTTCTATTCTTACAGAATTTATAGGAACTGGTGCCACAGGCATCTTCTACTTATATCATAAAATTCCAAATAGACAATGTCATTTTCTTTATACCACTGAGGTGACAAACAAGCATACGGCCCACCTGATGGTAAGCGGTTAACGTAGCCTATGAACGCCTGCAATACCAGAGGTATTACGCGCGCGTTGCCGACCCTGAAGAAACTTCATTACCCCCCTTTTGAAGAACCCCATATTGTAGTACCTTAGAAAATATCGCCAGGGAGGCTCATTCCGTAACCTGAGTGTTCGTTGTGAGAAAACATTTATATGTCTATATACGGGAGATATTTCGGAAAAATTGATGTAATGGAGACCCCATTATATCAGAATTTAACTGTCCATTATTGAATATAAGCTTTCCCGATGGGAGGTTTTGCCAGTAGTTGCCACGCTTGGTAAGTGGCATTGGCAACCGCACTTGGGCTATAGAAATGGTTTAAGAGGGACGCTGCTGCGTATCCATCGCCTTCTTTAGTCGCCTCTTACGATAATCACTGGAAAGGAAGGGGTGGCCTATTCTATGCAGGGACCACGCAGTAAGGAGTCTTAATAAGGCCAATAGAAGTCAAAAAGTTAAATTTTAGAATTTTTGTCTTGTTGTATGTCTTTTTTTTATACAACTTAGAATGGCAAACAAGCTGATGGCCCACCTAATGGAAAGTGGTAACCGTCGCCTATAGACATGAGCAGTACCATGGACATAACAGAATATACTGTTTCGCCCATGATACCCCCCATGCGTTGCCATTCCTGAGGACTCAGATGTTATTCCTCTGTACCCAGTAAATTCACGCCATATCCTACCCTTCAAACTGAAACACAGCCATGCAAACACAACTGTTTCACGGTTGAAACACGAATGGGACAGAGGTACCCAAGCAATCGACTTTTGTACAAAGTCTCCCTCTGTCTGTACATTTATTCTGGTACACTTCAAAGTAAAACAACTGCATGACATTGGATATGGTTTCACAGTTGTATTCCTGATTCTAATAGGTCTAATTTAAAAAAACTAATGGATGTCTTATCTTGATCATTTTCTAGAATCTATTTTGTTGGTTTTCCTACTTCTGAATAAAAAATTTCTCATAAAACATCTCTGAAATCTGACTGCGGTAGCTAATTCGTCTGCCAAACGTGGCGAATACTAACAAAATGCCCCAAGGGAGAGGCTTATGTTCAGCAGTGGACAGTTAAAGGCTGATATGATGAAGATGATGATGGGGCTGTTAGAACCCATTACTAATAACCCCTTTCCCCCAGCATTTAATAGTATTAGGCGCACTTAATACAATATGAACATATACGAGCTCAATTCACTCTATACTGTACATAGCTATTGTTACTTAGTGTCGAGTGTGTATTAAGTACAATCACTGCTTGAACGGGAACGAGGCTGTAATTGCTAGTAGCAAGCTAACACATTTACATAACAGCATTTCCTTGCTTTTGTCACAGTTAGCCATGAATTGTATGCCATTGATATAAGGTTCGTTTTAGTTAAATGTCATTATAACCTACCAACGTGCACAAATCTTCGACACAATGAGCTCATTCCGCGAAACCTCTAAAGATATTAGGGAGCTTCTGCGCTTTTGCGGATCTTGACTGGCTGTATTAGTATGGTACAATAAATACAACGGATCAAATGAAAGGATTAAATTAAGAATTAAGGTTAACAATGAAGACTCTAAAATGTGCATGTCATCCAGAACTACGATCTAGTGTATGATAGTAGTGATGTTGCATCTCTGTGCATCTTCTACCGAATTTATCATGGGGAGTGCTCTGATGAATTGTTCGGATTGATACCTGCTGCTGATTTTCACTATTGTACAACTCGCCATAAACTAAAATTTCATCCCAACCATCTGGACGAGTGGCGGTCCTCCATCGTGCGTTTTTCAAGGCACTTTCACCCACGCACAACCACTCTTTGGAATCAACTTCCAGCAGCAGTATTTCCGAACCGATACGACAACATAACCTTCAAGAAAAGAGCGTATTCCTATTTAAAAGGCCAGCAGCACACCTGCAATGCCGTAGGTGTTGTGGGTGACCATGGGCGGCGGTAGTCACTTACCATCAGGTGAGCCGCATGCTCGTTTGCCACCTGTGTTGTAAAAAAAAATCTTTCCTATCTTTGTGAGTGTTTTGACTTCCTAGTTCCCCATGGTGTAGCCTGTCGTTCGACGACGACCGTTCGACCTAAATATTTTTAACCCTTACATACCTGAAGTTTCAAATTTGATACCGGTGTTATAAATCGCATTGGGCGCCTACAATCGATTTTATTTTAATATTTGGCTGTTTACATGCTACCAAATGTTTTTTCAAAATAAATATATAAAAATATCGTTTTGATTTTTTTTTTACTATTTTTCCCTATTAGTAAACACAGTAAAGGGTACACTTATATATTTTTTGATTTAAAAAATCAGGCTTTTAAGGGTTAAGACTTAAAGAGCAACTTGTATCCTTATGAATATATCTTATTTATTTGTGTGTGTATGTATATATGGGCCGCAGCGTCACAAAATGTGGTTGCCAACCCATTTGACAAACGTGGCAAGTAATGGCAAAATTCCCCATTACAGGGGAGACTATGTTCAGCAGTGGTCTAACTGATCACGATTGATATAACAAGAGATACCATAGATCTTATAGCATATTTTGTAAAATCTATTCATATTTATAAGTGATGTCTATAATTTTCCACTGGGTGGGTGTGGTGAGGGCCATTTTTGGTTGCATAAAACAAGAATAATAAATTGCTATTTCAAAACCATACGCTCATTCTAACTCATAATTAAAGATATTTTACTGGGCCCCTAACTTTTAAACGAAAGTACCTAATTTAAGAGAAAATCATCACGATTTATTGCGGTCATTTATTTTGTTTTTTTTTTTTATTATAAAACTTCACAAATTAGGTCATTACTTGGTATTAAATTACTAACGGTTGTAAGCCGATTTTTTATTCCTCAGAAGATTCTTCGCCATAATTGGGCATTGGAAAGAATAAAAACTTGAACATACAGAAAAAAATATATGTCTTTAACTTCCGCATCAAATGCTAGCTCGATGAAAGTTTGCTCGTTTTGTAAAATAAATGAATAAAGACGCATTTGGGATATATTATTATGAGAGCGTTGGAAAGATAATATATTGTAAGGATTGAGCTCTTTACCGTATAGTTCTCTCTGCCTACACTGCAAGGGATTCAGCGTGAAGATAGATAATTTTCCAGGTTAATGTATGTAATGATATTATGAACAACTAAATTTAAAATAACTCTGACTCAATCAATTACAAATCTGGTATCGTGCATTGTTTAATATTGGATTGCCAGGAATGGAATAACAATATAGGATTCAACGGTAATATGCCCATGAGGCAAATGGGATTAAAAAGAGGAATTGAAATGAAAAGATAAAAAACATGCCATATATTTTTTTGTTCTAAATATCGGAGTTAGGCTTTGGTAATGGTTTAACATGGATGCTGCTGCCCATCTCTCGTCCATTAAGTTTCCTTATAAAGGAAGGCTTTCTATTATATGTATCATAAAAAATCGATTGAACTTTTATGTATATATATAACTAGCGGCCCGTCCCGGCGTCGCACAGGTGGACATTTTTACGTTTTAAAAAGTGGCCATTAAGGCTGCACACGCGACGCAAGCTTAAAAATGGAGTAACTTCTCCCGTTTTCCCAACTTTTCCCTTCACTGCTCTGCTCCTATTGATCGTAGCGTGATGAAAAGTATACTATAACCTGCCCAGGAGTACGATTCATCATCAGGTGTTATTCCTCTGTACCCTGTAAATTCACTGCCATATCCCACTCTTTAAATCGAAACACAGCCAAGCAAACACAACTGCTTCACGGTTGAAACACGAATGGGACAGAGGTGTCCAAGCAAACGACTTTTGTACAAAGTCTCCCTCTGGTAAATATTTCTTTAATATTGCACATTATACAAGATACTTTTATATCATAATACGTTAATAGCTGTAAGTAACAAACTATAGTTAGTACAGCCATACAACTGCGCACAGTTCAGCGGAACTAAGCAAGTTCTAAAGCCCGCTGTTGTTCTTAGAAGATTGCCACAGCTTTGCACTATCGAACTTCTGGCCCGTGTTTTGCATAATACGTGTATTAATATTCCGAGTAAATATACGTGTATGTTAACTGTATTGACTGTATTTATAGGCAACGAATAATATTATTATCCTGTTAATATAAAAAAATGAGAAAGTAAAGTTTGAGGATCGATGTTTGTTACTCTATCACGCAAAAACTACTGAACGGATTTGGATAAAATTTGGTACACGGGTAGTTTATATCCTAATTTAGCACATAGGATATTTTATGTACTGATTTACGTGGATAGAGTCGCAGGATACAGCTAGTGAGTTTCGCGACTTTCTCCGTGTGATTCAGTATATATATGTATGTATGTATATTGAGTGGCGACACAACACCAGCGGCATTGCAGGTGTGCTGCCGGCCTTTTAAAAAGGAATATACTCTTTTCTTGAAGATTATGTTGTCATATCGGTTCGGAAATACCGCTGCTGGAAGTTGATTCCAAAGAATGGTTGTGCGTAGAAGAAAGTGCCATGAAAAACGTACGGTGGAAGACCGCCACTCGTCCAGATGATTGGGGTGAAACTTACGGGAAATGTTAGAATTCAAGCATTCTAACATTTCCCTTAAGTTCTCTTTTATTATTATACGGTATAATTAGGCGGTATTATTTTCTTTTACAAAAATTCAATTAGAATCTCTCTAAATGACTTTGCAAGCTGTTGAATAAATGCAAGCAACACTTGGATATTCACTTCGATATGGAACTGGATTTCTATAGGAAAGCACTGCAGTTAATTGAATAGCAAACATTTATGTAAAGCAATCATTGATTAAATTTAAATACTATGCCTATGTTAAATACGTCCAGAGTAAGTATATTATTGTTTATTTGTTAATTAGCATGCTGTGTTTCCCTTAAAATGACTGTACACTATGTTGTTTTTATACAACTTAGAATGGCAAACAGGCTGACGGCCCACCTGATGGAAAGTGGTAACCGTCACCTATAGACATGAGCAGTACCATGGACATAACAGAGTATACTGTTTCGCTCATGATACCCCCCATGCGTTGTCATTCCTGAGGACTCAGGTGTTATTCCTCTGTACCCAGTAAATGTATAAATACATAGTAATCTTAATATTAAATCTAATCAGTGTAACAATTGCTGGGAGACCAAATAATATAAAATACAATGGCCGTGAAAGCAGTACGAAAATCCGTTGAGTTTAGTAAAAAGGAACAACGAAACAAACAGACGCGGAAAGCGATTTTTTTACAGATGATATATTTTTTGTCGGCATAATTGATGGATTATGATTTATAATGATCACCTTTTTTTTGTTCATCATAGGAACGGTACATAAAATAAATAAATTGATAAAATAAAAAGAATTTTGTTTTAACTGATTAATAAATATATTAATACTGCATCGTTTATTTTCAATCGAATAAAAGTTGTATTTTTTTTATTTTTTCCTTCATAATTCCGTCAGTTAGAAACCGATTCGGAAAATTCGCTTTTTTATCTGAAAGTATATACTTCCAGATTGATTTTATAGACATTTATCAAAATCGGTTCAGTGGTTTAGTTTTGAAATAAAAATAACTGATTTTGCTAAAGCCACCAGAGGAATAACATCTGAGTCCTCAATGCATGGGGGGTATCGTGCTCGAAACAGTATACTCTGTTATGTCCATGGTACTGCTCATGTCTTTAGGCGACGGTTACCACTTTCCATCAGGTGGGCCGTCAGCTTGTTTGCCATTCTAAGTTGTATAAAAAAAAGAAATCGATTTTTTATGAAACACGATCTTAAATTATTCATGATGATTTGATAAAACATAAAATAATATGTATTAATAGTGCAATAGAAATAAATAAACGTTAATAGCCTTTTACATGATTTTTTTAAATGATAAGTTAAAACTCATTATTTATATGTGCAATGTATTTTGTGATATTGCAATAAATATTGGATGGTTATAGAAAAAAATAAATTTAAAATTTTAAATGAAATAATATAAAACAAAATAATGAAAAAAATACAGTTCCAAATTGTTAAAATCTAAATTTATTTGAATAAAAATATTT
Source organism: Galleria mellonella (assembly GCF_026898425.1). NCBI lineage: Eukaryota > Metazoa > Arthropoda > Insecta > Lepidoptera > Pyralidae > Galleria > Galleria mellonella. The sequence goes on from NW_026441978.1 coordinate 1,832,678, forward strand.
TTTCTTATAATATATTTCGGTTACAAGAATAAAGTAAATAGACAAAATTCAAAAAATAATGTATTGTTCACATGATCTGTAATTATAATACACTAATGTACGAGTCTAATTAGAATGCCAAGATCATTAACGAGCCAAAATTCATTTCGCAGCAATATAATTAATTAATCTTACCTTTTATAATTTCCATTATAATTATATTTTGCTGCGATAGCTGTATCTAACCCATTGAAAACATAATTAATGTCATAGTACACGGGCATCGTTGAATTTTAGGTGGAAATAGCCAACAATATGTGACGATATGCACGCGCGTCGCTCTTTTGCGAAATTAGCATTAATTTTCCCAAACATAATGACATGTATGCACGTATTTTGAGCTTAAATTAATAATAATAATAATCTTTATGCAGACGATTTACAGCTTTATGCTCAAGTTGATCCAAATAACATCTCAGAAGCTGTAGATAAACTAAATACTAATCTGGAAAGTGGGTTTTTTTTTTTTTTAGAATGGCAAACAAGCTGACGGTCCACCTGATGGAAAGTGGTAACCGTCGCCGAAACCGAAACACAGCCATGCGAACACAACTGCTTTACGGTTGAAACACGAATGGGATAGAGGTGTCCAAGCAAACGACTTTTGTGCAAAGGTTATTTCTGGTTATTTCGCGCTGGTCCTATCGTTTTGGCATTTCAGTTAATCCGTTTAATTTTTTTTTACAACATAGGGAGCAAACGAGCATGTAGCTCACCTAATGGTAAATGACTACCGCCACCCATGTTCACCCACAACACCAACGGCATTGCAGGTGTACTGCCGGGCTTTTAAAAAGGAATATGCTTTTTTCTTGAAGGTTATGTTGTCGTATCGGTTCGGAAATACCGCTGCTGGAAGTTGATTCCAAAGAGTGGTTGTGCGTGAAAGAAAGTGTCTTGAAATTTGCTTAAATGCCAGGCTATTATTATTGGCAACTCAGAACTATTACCTAGAATAAACATGCTCCATTTGTTTTTGCGTTTTGAAAACAGCATCATTCCATTCTGTCCCAAAGTCAAAGACCTGGATCTGTTATTCGATCCAACACATAAATGGCATTTCCAAGTGGCTGAAATGTGTCGTAGAATTACAAGCATTTTAAGTTCTCTTTATGGTTTTATTTATATTTTCTCTCTTCTTCCACTACATTACTCATTATTCTATCCCTAATACTTCCGCATTTTGACTATACCGACGTGTCTTACTAACCTCTCACAAGAACAGTTAAATAAGCTTGATCGCTTGCAACGTTTGCACAACTTAACAACTGCATTCGTTTCATCTTCGGACTGTGTAACTATGACCACATTTCCAATTTCCGCTCTTGTACAGAGTTTTATTGTGCAATAAAGATTAAATAAATAAATACAACACAAATGACTTTGATTAAATCTAAATTGTTTTCTATTAATTTATTTGTTACTTTAAATGTAATTCGTCTATAATAATATTACAAAGTGAAAAAATTATGGCATTTATAATATTAATAGGATTTATTTTCTTCTCTAATATTGTAAGTAAGAAACTTTGATACGTTTTTTTACTTTTTGACGCCTTAACGACAGCAATCCGTCGCCATGAACTTTAGCGTGCATATAAATATTTATCACGGAAAATGATATAGGGTATGTAATTTTTATTTCTGTCAAATAACATGTTCTAGTTACCCGGACAAAGTCGCGTTTTATTTATTTACCAGGTTTTACTTGTGTGGTCCAGGCATAGAATAAGTCAGTCCTTTCTTTCCCGTGGATGTCGTAAGAGGCAATTAAGGGAGGGCAGCAGCGCCCGGCTTAAAACATCATAAAAGCCTAACTGCTAAGATTGGCAACTATTGGCAAAACTCTCCCTTATTGGGTAGACCTATGTTCAACAGTAGACAGTTAATAATTGATATAATAATAAGGAAGCCATAACTTCGTCCGCGTGATCGGGATATGTTTACTAACTGGCATAAAGTTAATTTTAAACTTTCGCGTTATATCCAAATGTCAGCAATAAAGAAGCAGTTATGTAGATACTATTTCCTTGTAAAGAGAGAGGGAGACTTTGAACAAAAGTCGATTGTTTGGGTACCTCTGTCCCATTCGTGTTTCTACCGTGAAGCAGTTGTGTTTGCATAGCTGTGTTTCGGTTTGAAGGGTGGGATATGGCGTGAATTTACAGGGTACAGAGGAATAACACCTGAGTTCTCAGGAATGGCAACGCATGGGGAGTATCATGGACGAAACAGTATACTCTGTTATGTCCATGGTACTGCTCATGTCTATAGGCGACGGTTACTACTTTCCATCAGGTGGGCCGTCAGCTTGTTTGCCATTCTAAGTTGTATAAAAAAAAGGCTTTCACATCGCCTCTGCTATTGCAGGTGTTTTTAGGCTACGGTAACCACTTACCATCAGGTGGGCCGTATACTTGTTTGCCACCTCAGTGGTATAAAAAAATATATGTACGTTTGTTTTAAAAATAGTAATTAATTTATTTTGATTTTTACACTCGATTTAGTGCAAAAATAATATTATTTTAAAAAATCTGACCTCAATTGTAGCATATCAGTTATTTTAATTTAAAAACTAAGGTACTGAACAGTTTTTGATAAAATTTCTATGAAACCGATCTATAAATCCCTTGAGACGAAAAAAGAATTTGAAAATCAGTGTATAACTGACAACATTATGAGATAACAAATATAAAAGAAGTCTTCTTAAAGTATTTTTGAAGTCGTTTGAAAATCTATTTATAATTACTGCAAATATCACTTAAAACACAAAACAAAAATTACATCCAAATTGAGAATTACCTCGTTTTTGAACGATACAGTTATTTGGGCATGTGTATGTTGGTTTGCCCTTGCCGATTGGGTAGTTCCAAGTTTATTTTACTAAGTTTGGAGTAATAACGATTTTGTCTTTGATTTGGATATAATTTTAATATATAAGCCACTAAATATATAAATTTACAATATTTTTATATATATGAAAAAAAAGGTGATGGTATATAATATAAGTAAAGTATAACGAATAACGTGAACGTAGTTGCTGATTAGTAGGTCGTCGCAATTTGCTTCACACTTCACGATGCTCGCAGCAACCATATATTATACAGGAACAACAGTACTAAGGTAAAGTTACAGGTTATAAAACTTAAAGAAACTTTTTATTATCCGAGTAAAAAAACTATTTGCCAAGTAACCGTGCCAACTTTTATGCAGTTTGTTATCAAAATTCATTTTAGTAGCTTCCCATTGACATATCTTATCCTAAATGTGAACGCTTGGAGAAATGAATGACCGAACGGATATATAATAAGGAACATAATAATATCAAGTACTTTATTTTAACCGGAGGGAGACTTTGTACAAAAGCCGTTTGCTTGTGCACCTCTGTCCCATTTTTATTTCTACAGTGAATCTGTTGTGTTCGCATAGCTGTGTCTCGGTTTGAAGGGTGGGATATGGCATGAATTTACAAGGTACAGAGGAATAACAACTAAGTCATGGGCGTATCATAGGCGAAACAGTATAATCTGTTATGTCCATGGTACTGCTCATGTCTACAGGCAACGGTTACCACTTTCCGTCAGGTGAGCCGTCGGCTTGTTTGCCATTCTAAGTTGTATAAAAAAATATCACAGAAATATTCTTTATATGAAATTAGAAATAGAAACATAAAAGTCTATTTTTTTTAACGCGCTACCTACTTATTTATTCTTTAATTATTTCTACCCAAAGATTATCTGGAAGAGATTGCTTAGCAATAATCCTGTAATATTGGTGCAATAAAATGTTATATACCTAAATAAATAAGTCTGTAATAAAAGTAACAAATCAATACATTTAATCAATTAACCGATTTTATTGGTTCTATTTACTATTGGACCATCAGCAGTATTATATTCGGATTAATTATGCATTTGTTTACATTTTTACTAAATCGTATACACAATCGAGACAACAATAGTATTTTCGTGTAAACAGTGCACAGTTTCGTACGGTGTTCTAATTAAAAAGTTTCAGTCACTGTACTAATTTTAAAATTGTTTCGTATTTCACAATCGAATGTTGTGTAAACATCGATCGCGGGGAACTAGTTAAAATCGGTGGCCTGGGACCGAATAGTTTATTTGGCTTAACAATGTTTTTGCAATCCTGTTGATCATATACATTCATCAATTTTATATAAAAAATATATTTTTATGTGACTTTGTATACTGATCAGCCTACCTGATGAAAATGGTAATGGTGATAAGCTCAGATAATGGGTTATCGTAATGATTTATGGTACCACCTTCTCATGCGTTTCTTTGAATTGATGGTAATGGAATGGTTTTTTTTTTTATTTTTTGTTGCGTGAAAATGGTATGGTAACCCCGCCTGCGCTCACGGGATACGCTGGCGGAGCACCAGTGAAAGGTGATAGGTGAGAATGAAAACAGGCCAGTTAGCCCATCATGATGAATTTATTATGAATTAACCATGATAGTTTCCAGGGAGAACAGCGATGAAGTCGACCTGGTTGGGTATATTGCTAGCAATGCTAGCAATGGGATTCTCAGTCTTCATTACTAACAATCCCTTTCACTCCTATAATGGAATGGTTACGCCACCTGCGCTAACGGTATACACTGGCAGGGCTGGTGCGAGGTTGGTGTGAGGGGTGATAGGTGAGAATAAAAAGGCAGACTAGTTGAATCATGATTAAAACACCAGGAATTCAGCACGATGGATTTCAGGGGGACCACGTGGAGGTCGATTTTATGGGGCATATTGCTAGCAATGGGACTGTTAGTCTGCATTACTAACAATCCCTTCACCCCCCCCCCCCCTCCTCATGTGTTAGGTAGGCGTCCATAGAGAACACTACTCCTCATGTGTTACAATTTGTATAGACTAGAGTACCATACCTTCGTAGGTAGTAAATTCACTCACTCTGCGATTTAATAATCTAACGGACTATTCCTGTGGACTAGGGTATCATAAGTTCATAGTTAGTGTTATGCCTCCATGTCTTGTAATTTATAGCCATGTACATCAGAATTTATTAACTGTTAAATCAGCTGTCAACGATTAAATTTGTGGTTAAGATTAGTTTCAAATTTTAACTTGAAACTAATCTTAACAGTTAATTTTAACTTAAGACTATAATTTTTGGTTCGAGTTACATTAAAAAAATTGTCGTTAAATTTACCTTAAACTTAAATATATTACATTTACAGATTTATAACAGACTTAGTAGAGAAAAAATAAATACTAGTTACTTACCCATAATTGTTTTTAAGAATATTAATTATTTATTATCAAGTTTACATTACTATATTTGTATATTTTGTAATTATAGTACATTACTGCAGCGGCCAGCAACTGAGGCATTGATGGACGAACGTGCATACGTGGGTCCATCAATGCCTAGTTGTGGTCAAAGCTTGTATAGTACTTTTCTCAAACAATGCGCGGAAATCAAAACACAATTTTACTTTTTAAGTTGAATGGTGAATAACGAACAATAATAATTTTTCACGCGCCATAATATTCCTTTGTTTTTTTTTTTTCAATAAACAGCTTTCTATTTGCAAGCCAGTTCGAAATTTAAATAAAACCTTTTACTAGTTACCTCCTTGGTAGCCATGTTTCGAAGTAAAAGGTCACCCCATTTTTAAATTACAGGACAGATATGAGTTTACATAGTAATTTATCTGGCCGCAAAATACCATTATTTACTTTATTTATAGCAGAGTAGGACTTTGTACAAAAGTCGACTGCTTGGGTACCTCTGTCTCACTCGTGTTTCAACCGTGAAACAGTTGTGTTTGCATGGCTGTGTTTCGGTTTGAAGGGTGGGATATAGCGTGAATTTACTGGGTACAGAGGAATAACACCTGAGTCCTCGGGAATGGCAACGCATGGGGGGTATCATGGGTGAAACAGTATACTCTGTTATGTCCATGGCACTGCTCATGTCTATAGCGACTATAGGTGGGCCGTCAGCTTGTTTGCCATTCTAAGTTGTATAAAAAAAATTCAAATCAATACATTAATGAGATAAATATTACATAACACAGCCTCAAATTTGTACTCCTATTGAAGTACTATGCATAACATTCATTTCCGTGTGGTCCCGGCATAGAATAGGCCACCCATTCCTATTCCGTGGGTGTCGCAATTAAATGGTGGAGAGGTAGGGGAGATGGGCAGCAGCAGCATGGATTCCTCTTAAAACATATCCGAAGCCTAACTTCGGATTCCAATCCGCCTGTCAAGCGTGGTAACTACTAGCAAAATTCCACTTATGGAAAAGGCTTATGTTCAGCAGTGGACACTGGGATAGTTAAACAAATTATTCTTTTTTTTTTATTCTTTATTGACCACATGACAAAAAAAATGTCTGGTACAAAAGGCGGACTTAATACTATATATAGCATTCTCTCCCAGACAACCTTTGGCTAAACAGAAATTTTATTATGCGGTGAAAAAAATTACAACACATACAATAGAAATTTTATAAATATACATACATGAATACATTAAACAAATATTACATAAATATACATACATACAAATATAAATATACATATATAAATATACCTACATACTTATACCAGTATAATATATACTCATATTCCTATACCAGTATCTAATATAAAATAACGCCAAAAGACTAAACCTTTATTTTTTTTTTCAAATCAAAGTTCATTGGAGATATGTTTTTTTCAACAGTGATAGCTACAGCGCACAACATCACCTTCTTGGAGGTGCCCCGGTATGGTGACCCGTACCGGGACGCGAACCTCAACTGCCATTATATCAACGAGAAGGACGACCCCGACTTACATTCAGTCAAGTGGTACAGGGGAAACCATGAGATATTCCGGTACACTCCCGGGCAACAGGTGGGGTTTATTTATAAGTACATTGCTGATATTACTCACAACTCAGGTTACATGTTTCTTTCTATAACTAATAACGCAATTTTTAAAATATTTCTAGTCTAGTATTATTTAATTCCTTAAAATTGTTTACTTTATTTCATACTGTATAATTATGTTGAATCAAATGCTGTGAATACCTTTAGTTTACCAGAGGGAGACTTTGTACAAAAGTCGATTGCTTGGGTACCTCTGTCCCATTCGTGTTTCAACCGTGAAGCAGTTGTGTTTGCATGGCTGTGTTTCGGTTTGAAGGGTGGGATATGGCGTGAATTTACTGGGTACAGAGGAATAACACCTGAGTCCTCAGGAGTGGCAACGCATGGGGGGTATCATGGGCGAAACAGTATACTCTGTTATGTCCATGGTACTGCTTATGTCTATAAGTGACAGTTAACACTTTCCATCAGGTGGGCCGTCAGCTTGTTTGCCATTCTAAGTAGTATAAAAAAAAAAACCTTTTATAGGCATGTGTATTAATATTGTATTGTATTTAATGTTTGTTATATGTGTTATAAGGCAATATGTTGTTGGTATTTCTTTAAATAAATAAGTATACATATAATAAATAAGGGAACTTAATAATAGAGGGATGGGCAGCAGCGTCCCTTTTAAATCATCACTAAAAGCTGCCATAACATAACTGCGGCTGCCAACCTGTCTGCGATTACTGGCTAAACTCCCCTTCTAAAGGAGATTTTTGTTTAGCAGTGGACTGTTAATGGCTGATATGATGATGATGATGATACATATAATTGTAACTAGATGATAAATGACATAGGAAATATTTAACAAAAAAATAAATATACAAATAAATGATTACCTACTATACTATCAAAATCAATGCGTAAAATGTTGCAAGTAAAAAATAGTTTACTAATACAATAATAAATATAAAAAAAGAAATACTAATATTATAAAGGGAAAAGATTTGATTGTTTACCTTATTAGGGTTTATAGGCGTGAGTATAAATATTTTTTTATTTTATTTACGTAAATAACTGATCAAATTCTTTCACGTGTTAACGAATTAAGGTGTAAATCATTATTTTTATATATATGCATATATATATATATATATATATATATATATATATATATATATATATATGTATATGTATAACTCATCGCTGATGTTTAATGAAGCACTTGTCCACAGCCTCCAACTAGAACCTTCAATAGCACAGCTGGTGGAGTCACCAGAGGGTCTTGCAATCAGCACAGCTGCGCCATCAGCGTGGTGCTACCAAAGGCAATCAACACTAGAATATCCTTCACCTGCGAAGTATCCACGGAGGGGCCCAGATTTGCAGTCGTCAAGCAGACGAAGAATTTGACTGTTGCGGGTGAGTTGCAAATATTCAAATAGTTCAAATTGTTAATGACTTCTTCCATATCTCATATGAGCGGAATATATTGATCGCATCAAAAACATGAAATGTATAAAGATTGCCAAGTCTCGCAAAGAAGTTCCACCATTACATTAATTTAAGATTATGTTCTGTAAAAATCGACTTCAATTTAGCCACCGCTAAATTACATATTTTTATTATAAAAATCTAGTTATTTTAACTACTGAACCGATATTGATAAAATGTCTGTAGAACCAATCTGAAAGTAATGCCTTTCAAAGAAAAAAAAATCGGAATCGGTCTAGGCGTCTTTGATTAATCGGAGAATATACATACATATAAAATAAAAAAAAAATCCGACGAACCCCCTCCTTTTTTGAAGTTGTTTAATCAATTATTTTAGTCAGTGTCTATGGAAATACTTATTCAACAATTTTGTTATAAATTGTTATGTAATCAATTACCTATCAACATTTATACTGACAATAAATTTCAGTGACGACAAACCACTAGAAAGTTTAAGTATCGCTTCTCTTCTATCTTCAAGCTGAGTCCCTTACAGAGTAGGTAGAGAGAATATGTGTACCAGAATGACTTACATCCTTAAATACGCTAATATCTTTGTTTTAGTCATCTATTATGCTTCCAACCGCTTGATTAACTAACAAACATAATAAATAAATATTAGTAGAAAGATACTGAAGTCAAGTTATATTCGATAGACGACTACGTTCAATAAACAATTTTCTTTTTTAATATTCATAAACAACTTTTTAATATAGGAGTTTTTCATTGTATGTGTAAATAATTTTGTATACACAATATTATACAGTACCTTAAGATTTCATATTGTATATAAAAATCTTATATATATTTTTTTTTATATAACTTATAATGGCAAACAAGCTGATAGAAAGTGGTAACCCTCGCCTATAGACATGAGCAGTACCATGGACATAACAGAGTATACTGTTTCGCCCACGATACACCCCATTCGTTGCCATTCCTGAGGACTCAGATGTTATTCCTCTGTATCCAGTAAATTCACGCCATATCCCACCCTTCGAACCGAAACACAGCCATGCAAACACAACTGCTTCACGGTTGAAACAATCTATTCATCCATTGCTGAATAAAAAGGTTTCCCTAAATTCTTCTTATAACGCGGATTTAAATCATTTACGTCCATCAACACATTGCAACCCTTAACGTTGTTATTCTACTATCAATGTGTTTATCTTTAATCAGCCAGTTACCTTAAACTACATTTGTCTCCACGAGATCGACACTCGAATGCTTTTCTTCCTCAAGAACTATAGATTTCTCAATCGATGCTTTTTTTTATACCACTGAGATGGAAAACAAGCATACGGCCCACCTGATGGTAAGCGGTTACCGTAGCCTATAATACCAGAGGTATTACGCGCGCGTTGCCGACCCTGAAGAAACCTGTTTACCCCCCTTTTGATGCTGCAAATGTATTGCCATTTCATCTTGCTAAACCTTACATTCCTCTATAAATGTCTTATAGGCATGTTTAAGGGAGACTGGGAGGGTCGTGCCGACCCCAGAACTATCTGGTATCCATCCCAACATGTGAATAAAGCTCAAGCAATTACCGGTAAAATAGACTTTCCCATCCGCTCATTTACTAACATAGGTTAAGTAGATCTATAACTAACAAAATGGACCTTATGTTGTCTAAATAAATAAATAATAATTATTATTAAGACTATGTGCTAAAACATGTAACTAAGACATTGGCTAGGCTTTCCCTGGAAAATAATTCATTACGCCAAATCAACGTACATACCATTACTATCTCTCTCGCTTTCTCAATGTTTCAATCTTTTTGCTAAAATGCTCTCATTTTTCATACAGTTGTATTGAAGGAAGATCCGATTATAACTGGCATGCCTGGCAGCGTCCAGTTTGGAGAAGAGGTGCCTCTTAACTGCACCACGTCTCCTGCAATGCCACCAGCTAACATCGTGTGGTATGTTGACGGAAAAGCTGAAAGGGTGAGTTATTTATTAACATTATTTATTAGCGTGAATGTACTGGGTACAGAGGAATAACACCTGAGTCCTCAGGAATGGCAACGCATGGGGGGTATCATGGGCGAAACAGTATACTCTGTTATGTCCATGGTACTGCTCGTGTCTATAAGCGACGGTTACCACTTTCCATCAGGTGGGCCGTCGGCTTGTTTGCCATTCTAAGATGTATAAAAAAAAACATTACAGGGCTTTATAATTTTGATCATAAGCTAATTGTAGAGTCATTTGTATCTAAATTGAAAGATGCTAGTACTGATGAGACAGAACTTCTAATGAAAGATTCCTCAAGGCCACTTCAATGAATGGCGGTCCATTACAGTATATTTTGTGCGACATTTCTTTGAATATTTTTATTTATAACTTATTGTACCTAAAAAGAAGTTTATAATCTAATTTACAGTAATGGACTGGCATTCGTTGAGGTGATGTTGAGAAGTTATTTTAGAGATCTATCTATTTATGTATCATTTTAAATTTGTCTATTTAAACAATTAGAATGTAAAAGTTCTGATTGCAGCCACCTGTTATTTTTATTGTTAATAGCAAACAAGCTAACGACCTACTTAATGGTTAATAGTAAACTTCTAAACATAAACAGCACCATTGGCATCATAGACTGATTTTCATGATACTATACATGCGTTGCTATTCCTGGGAACGTTGTGCTTTCGTATCCTGTGATTTCACTCCCAAACTGAAACAAATGTTGCATGCAAGTATCGCTGTTGTATAGCAAAAACACGAGTGGAACAGAGATACTCAAACAGATGACTTTTGTACGAAGTTCCTTACCAATTAATTTGTATTTCAAGAAGATAATTCGATTAATGAAATAAACCTATAAATTCCAACAGAGGGAGCCTTGGATGGTGAATCACACCCAAGTCTCACACCCAGACGAATTTGGGCTACGTACAAGTTGGAGATCCCTCAGGGTTAGAGTTAACACTCCGAGAGGATACATGGCTGTGCGATGCGAAGCTACCCAGCCAATATGGCCGCCGTTTGTAAGATCCACAAACGCGACTCTCGTGGTCGCGAGATCACCACATTTATCCATGTTTACGGCTTCTGGTAAGTTAACTTAGAGAATAAAAAGAACATTTAGAAATTTAATAGCTCCTATCTGTATCATATATTCAAGTTATGGAATTCTCTGGCGAGTTATTTTGTCTAAATATATTTTGGAATCCTTTAAAAGAGCCATAAAAAAGTGTTTTTGTAAGCCAACATGGTTGAGGCCACAGCTTAGATGCAATCTTGAGTTGTTTCTGCAAGCGACATAGATAGATTTTCATCATTCACCATTAGGTATCTGAAAACTATATGTTGAGCCAGTATGGGGGAAAAAATATCTACGGCGGTTGATCTACAATTGTCTTTTCGAATGTATGCAAAGCTGCCTATAAGGTGTACTTGCAACTTTGTGCACATAACTAAGAAATATTAAGAGACCAAAGTATAAAGAATATTGATAGTAGAGATGTCCTCTATTCCACACTATATGTGTAACAAATTTAATGTCATTTACTTGATCTCTTAAAATGGCAAAAAACACTCACCTTATTAGTAAGAATAACTTTGAACCAACTTTGTGACAATGATCAAGAAACTAGTACTAGTAGTTACAATAGCGGATACAATATACGAACTTATTGTCACTTTTTGTTTTCTTTAACCTCTGTTTTTATTAGATCCTAATATACATAGATTATTTAGAATAATATTTATACTTAAATATTAAAATACTGATATAACCATGATAAATTTTCAATGGAGCTAATTAAGGAAACGAAGGTTCGCTAATTAACATCCTTAATTAAATTTAGTTCGGTTGCTCCAAGTTATGCTTAGCAAAGTGAAGAGTATTAGAAAATAAACATCAAATTATTTAGAACCGATAGTCAAGAAGTATTAAATTTAATATCTTAAACCGCTCACGTAATGAACAGTTTATCATTGATCATTTCAGTTCAATTGATCAAGTTTCAATTAACACATTCTTATCAATTGGTCTTTTTTTTATATTTTATTTGTTTAATTTTATTTTAGGAGCATTCATACCTGAATATAATAGTATTGCAATTATTCGTTAATTGAAAACAAAAAGTAATTGTGCAATTTTCAATATTTCCAAATTGTTTATTTAAAAACTGCTTCGATCGATCACAGAATAAGTTGCAGTAAAATCAACCCCAGAAAATGATACAGCTATTTTATATTTCGTTGTTGAAGTTTTTAAATATTTTGTTCTCATCAAAATGTACATTTTCAATAATAATTTATTATCATAAAAATCTAATTCCATAACAATATATTTCAATTAGAACTTTATCAAAATTCACTTAGCTTCTTAAGTTTCAGTTAGTAATTTATTTATACTATTATAGTGGTAAAAAGCATACTGCCCGTCTGATGGTAAACGGGATTACTGAAGCCTATGGATGCCTGTAACACGAGGAACATCATGTCTTAAAATACCTTTATATGCCCTTTTTGAAGAATCCCATGCTGCAGTCCATAGAGAAAGCCTCGAATGGAAAATTATTTTACAAACTGAATGTTTGCGGGAGAAAGCTCTTCTAAAACCACACTGTACGTAATTATATTGGTTCTAATGTGTGAGGATGGATTCTCTACCAATGGCGACTAGTACGATAGTAAAAAGTAGTTGTAGGCATCATATTGAAAATTTCTCAGAACATAATCAGTGGATTTTAAAACATTTCTCTTTCCAGGCATCAACCCGGCTGTTTCCCAAGTGTCGGTCCTCGTGATGACCGTCACACTACATATATTTTCTAAATACAGTGCCTTGAGTGAGATATAATGCAAGTAAGTCACTAAATGTGGGTAGTGGATAGGTAGTTACCAATTTGTCATCGTTTGTGGTCGCACGCCATGAAATACGACGAACGAAATTCACAGTTTAGATTTATTGCTCTCGATATCGAAAATCGTAAATTAGGCAACAACAGTCCGACCTATTTCTGTTGTATAGTTCATTGTGTTGTGATTTCTTTGTGAAACTTAATTATATTGATTGTATTTATTATTGTTACATTAGCCGTAAACTGACTACTGCTAACACAGGCCTTCCCCATAAGGGGAGGTTTGCCAGTAGTTGCCACGCTTGGCAGACGGGCTGGCAACCGTAGTTAGGCTTTTACTGATATTGAGAGACGCTGCTGTTTATCCCTCTACCATTAAGTTCTCTTAGTTGCTTCTTACGAAACCCACGGTTTCCCGTGGGTATCGGAAGGAGTGGCCGATTCTATGCTGAGGTTACATGGTAAACTTATTCATCAGAAACCTTAGTCATCAGAAATAATAACCCATACCTGTACAGAGAACCTTAGTTGTCAGGACTAATAACCTATGAGGTATTAAAGGCGTCTCAGTGTGTTCTCTGATATTCATGGCGCTGATCACGTCTATAGACAAAAGTTACTAGTTTTCATCAGGTGGGGCTTAATTAACTATTGGAAGTTTCATTACGAAGTCACAAAACAAATATAAAAGCCCATAAAAATAAATTAATGTGTCTAATATAAACAGTATCGTAGTAAAATGGAGTTAATGACTCTCCCAAAGTTAAATTATTTTAATCCTGCATACAGCTGCTCTAGACAAATGGCGAAGAAATCTGTCGATACGTTTTTATTATTTGCGTATATACGTTTTTATTACGTTGATAAGAAAGCGCAAAAAGCCAGGTGATGCTGTCTCATTCTGGCTAGTGTACGCAGCGACAACGTGTCTATCGTTGTAGTCTATTTCAATAGAACTTAATACAAACGTAGATTAATTAATAACCATAATCCAGTCTACTGATGCCCAATAATAGTATGAATAAAAAAAGATCATCGATTGAATGTTTCGATTTATTAGTAATTATGTATATTTAGAGAAAGGAAGAAATGATCTATTCTATGCCATGTGGTTCCGGCATAGAGTGGACCATCCTTTTATTTCCAGTGAGTGTCGAAATAGGCGAATAAAGGAACTTAATGTTCACAGCATTTCTCTTTAAACATCACTAAAGACTAATTGCGGTTGCCAACCTTTCCGCCAAGCGGGGCAATTACTGGCAAAACTCTCCTTGGGACTGGGGAAAGCCTATATTCAACAGTCGACAGTTAACGACTCACATAATAACAATAATATTTACAGAGTGTTTCTATGGTAGTTTCAATACAATTTGCATTAAGTTCTATTGAAACAGTTTCGTACGCCACTTGTCTGTAGAGGAATACACTTATTGTATCATTCCTCTCGCCGAGCAACATTTGTATTCCCCTCAGATAGTTCAGTATTGCAGCGCGATATTATCTCTTTTTACGTAAATCAGATTATTTCTTCGCGTTTTTCGAGAGAAATAAAAAAAGAGATTTGTTGAGTTATTGTATTACCCGACGCGAACCGCGGACCAATTTCTTTAAGCTCGATGTTCAAAACGGATACCGTAATGATCGCGTGTCGACTACAAATTATATTTAGCAAGGGACACACCACGTACATGGAGTATGAAGTTTGTAAGAAATAGAAAAAAAAGAAAATAAATTTCTTACGTTCTATTGGACCTATATAGTATTTCTATAGCCTATTTCAATAGAAGTTCAATAGAAGAACAAAAATGTAAACAAAATTATAATTGACTCAAACATAAAAAAAATTCCACATGATTTGATTCCTCCCTTTTAATGTCGAATGATCAGACGGGGTGAAAACCTGCACCCATACGTCGTAGACATACCATTTATACGCACGAAGTACTTTACATCTACCTTCATCATGTATATGGCCAAGGAGTGGATCTCTCTCCCTGCTTCTGTTTTTCCATCTAAATATAATCTGTACCAATATAAAGCAAATGTGAATAGGCTGTTTATGAGCCTGCGAGCCCTATCTTAGACCATAACATCGCTTTTCATCACGTGAGATTGTGATCAATTGCGTACCCGTGTCAATAGTAAAAAAAAAATTAATCGTAGTATATCCTATGCTACTGTGTTAGGTTGTCTGGAAGAGATCTCTTTTAGAGATAAGTTCGCCTTTGCTAACATTATTATTAACTTATTGTTGTTACTGTATGTTTTAGTGCATTATGAATAATATATTAATTATAAAGAATATATTAATTTCTATTGAAATAGGCTGTTACTTACAGGTAAATCTGTGTAAAATATAATGTAAACTCTAAGTATTAAGAATAAAAATTACAATTTTATTAAAAAAAAACAAGTATATTACATAAAATTCAAGAAGAATATACACGTAATTATGTGTGGGAGTAAATTTATTTATTATAATACTATACACAATACAGTAGACACGATTGCGTATAACACATGCCAAAAATAGTTTCATCAGCGCTAAAATAAAAGAAAATAAAAAACAGTACTGATTGCTTGGTGGACTTAATACCTAACAGCGTCTTATAATAATAATTACTTTTATCATGATAAATAACATAATTATAACCAACTACGATATACAATAATAAAAACTTAAACCTACTTAGTACTTTATACTGTTTGCAGTTCTTTGGAACATGTAAATTTACATTTAAAAATTCGTATTTCCATTTCAATACTATGAAATAGAACTATTTCTACATATTCTATAAATTACCAGATAAGTATTATTATGTTAAAACAAAATTAAAACAAAAAAATAAATTCAAACGTAATTAACAATTTCCTAATTGACGTTCATTTATAATCATTAATAATGATAATCATAATGAATCATAACCATTATTAATGATTATTAATCATTATCTTATAATCATACAGTGATTATGACTGTTAATAAAATATAATAATTCTTGTTTCTAATCTACAATTTCCAAATAAATATTATGGAAAACGCACTTAAGATAAGTAAGTGCTTCTTATTTTTCCTTTCTTCCTAATATTCTCGTTAGACCTGATCCTTTCCACAATTAATTACGAAATAAATGTAGAAAGCTTTCTTGTAGACAGTTATTATTATGTCCATAATGAAAATAGTATTCGCTGGGAAAGAATTATATTAGGCTGTTACTTGTAATATCATTATAGATAAAATCTTGGCATTAATACTGTGCCCTCTATAAGTTATTACTTTGTACAAAGGTCGTTTGCTTAACCACTTCTGTCCCATTCGTGTTTCAACCGTGAAGCAGTTGTGTTTGCATGGCTGTGTTTCGGTTTGAAGGGCGGGATATGGCAGTAAGTTTACAGAGTACAGAGGAGTAATACCCGAGTCCTCAGGAACGCATGGGGGGTATCATGGGCGAAACAGTACACTCCGTTATGTCCATGGTACTGCTCATGTCTATAGGCGACGGTTACCACTTTCTATCAGGTGGACCATCCACTTGTTTGCCATTCTAAGTTGCAGTCTCTTAGATCGACAAATTAGTTGTTAAATTTCTGATCTTTACATTAAAATAATGCACACAAATATTTTTTTTTATTTTACTCAGTTATAATCTGAGAATGTGAGGTATTTTTAAAAATCATTGATCACTTTCACATAGATGACATCTATATTTGTGTTGCGTGATGTGTTCCTTTTTCGATTGGTCATATTTTTTTTTAAGGGTGACAATGGAATGGTTATCCCGTCCGCGCTATCGGTATACGCTGGCGGGGTACCAGTGAAGGATGATAGGTTACGATGAAAGCAGGTCAGTTAGCCCAATGTGACGAATTCCACTAGAATTAACCACGATAGTGTCGTGAACCGCGTGGAGGTCGATCTGATAGGGTATATTGCTAGCAATCAGTTAGACCCCATTACTAACAATCTCTTTCCCTCCGATAGGTCATATTTGAGTCATAGATAAGAGATGAGATTAGCTTGAGAGAACTTATGTCCCTTATTATACATACATTACACCACTTATACTGTAGTAATATTTATTTACTTTATTTATCTTACAGAAAATATTATAAAATAAAAGACCTGTACAATTATTATGTACATTTACATTCACATGTTTTGCTCTTTTAAGGGCAAAGCAATAAACTGAGTTGTGACCATTTTGTGTTACTATGGTACAAGCATGAAGGAAGGGAAAGAAAGGAGATTGTTAGTTTATATATTTTGTTTTATTTTTTGTTTTTTTTTTATTTTCATTCTTTTATCTCTTTTACTGTGTATTATGTGTATGTTTTTTTTTATTGTAATTTGTGTGCTGTAAGTAATGTAAATAAATTATCTATCTATCTATCTATTTAATGTGCCTATATAAATTGAATATCAATATGGAATTATGACTTGAGAGTCTACAACTCTGAAAGATGTTGAAAACCAAAGTATACCTCGCATATAACTCCCAGTAGTAAAGAAACGATATTTTATTTCGAGCATAAAAGGAATACATCTAGGATATGAGTATAAAATACCTTTCCTGGCGTGCGAACCACTAGCATTGCTGTATCGGATGTCCATATATTTATTTTATACAGAAATGAAAACAAAGTGTAAAATGTACTTTGTCTAGGTGCTTGGGGATTCTAGCCTGTTCGTGTTGAGAATTGGATGCATTTTGAAGTATTACGAATTGTATATATTATTATAAATATATGATATATTATGTATCACTTTGTAAAAAGAAATCGAATGGAAAATTGCTCAAAAATAATTTTATCATTTTTCTATTTTAATATTTATAAGTAGAATTAATTTATATATTTAATTAATTAATAGGGGTTTTTAATTTAACAATAGCAAGATACAGCAATGTACCGATGACTGTAAGGATGTCTAAAGTACCTATAAAAATATGATTAAATCAATTATTCTATAAATAATAGCAAGCACTGAATTTCGATGTTTTATGTCACGAAAATTTGTAATTATATTTACATATGTTGGGGGGGCTGAGGCTAAAATAAAGATAGCTAAGGGCCTTATTAATAAATATATTAAAAAAATCAGAAATACAATTATTTATTCTTTTAATTTTTTAGAAAATATATTTCACATAATTGAATGTATAATTTTTCTCTTTAACACATTAATTTATAAAACGAAAAAAACTAATGTATAATTATATTAAATTTAGTTTATGTAATGTATTGTAATGTAATGTATTCAGTATAATAAATAAATGTTTAATTTATTTATTATACTGTATAGACACACTTTTATTTAATTTATGAATACCTACACTGAATTAAAAAAAAAAGAAAACTGAGTATAAAATTCTTTTAAAATAAAAAGTATTAAAAGTTTCTGATTTATAATAATTTATTAATAAGGCTATCGATTTAAAAACATTGTATTATAATTCTAAAAAGGTAATAATAATATTGTTGTTATAATTACGTGTTGTATAAGATATTGTATATTTGTTATATAATTGTTTTATTGTTTAATTTTGTGCAACGAATTTAACAATTACTCGTATTATTTATTACAATCGTGCTATAGCTTTTTATATTTTTAATGATATTTTTAACAAATTAATTCTTATTGGTAATTATAAACCATTTATCATCATCGTTAAATATAAAAATCTATAACAGATTATTTATTTTATTTTACAATAAATTCCATTTTTGTAATGTTAATATTGTGTTGTTAATTAATTTTAATAAATACAATTTTTCATTGCGCTAGACTGTAAATTTTTTATAGCGAAATGGCTCATCAAATATTATAAATATGGTCCATGCATGTAAATATAATGATGTATTTATTATGTCTATACATTTGGTAATAATTTATTATTACCAAATGTATGTAAATGTTTTATATAAATTACTAATAAAGTATCATTGATAAATCATTACAACCCGTCACCATTCCGCACCTGAGCACCGATCTCTTCAGGTACAAAATGAGTTTATTGATTACATATTATTGATACAGAGGTATAACACTTTAGTCCTCAGTAATGGTAACCCATGAAGGGAATCATAGATGACACATTATACTGTGTTATGTCCAGGGTACATCAGGCGGGACGTCAGCTTGATTGCCATTCTAAGCAACAATAAATAAAATTGTGGCCAAATGGTTTGGTGCGGGGTTTTGTTTTAATTTCTTTTTCTTGGGCAGATATATCATAATTTGTTCCTTTAGTTGCCTTTTATGATATCCTGGGAATGATAAGAAGCGGCGACACATTTCACTGATGAAAAAAAAAAAATGAAACCAGTCAAAATAAAATATAATATTTGCGTAATTTCAAAATGATAATACATATATGTATTTTATGTTAAATTACAAAAGATATAAAATGAATGAAGGAAAAAATGTTTTCTTATAATGTATAATATTTTGTGTATATATATGAATTATTTACTTAAATAAATATTTGAATATTATTTACATTGATACCTCATTACTTTATAGTTCAAATAATATTTGAATAATTTTAATAAAATATTTAGCGATTGAAATATTATCCTAAATATTTATTTACAAATAACAAAAAAAGTAATTAAAAATTTTAAAAATTGTAATATTTTGATATTATGATTCATTATTATTATATATGCATGGACTAATACTTTTACTTCACTAATATCGTGCCACATTTTTCTCTTAATATATTTAATCGTGTGTAAATTGTAAATATAACGCGAAATAGGTAGTCGAAATGTCTAAAATATAGAAATGAGAGTATATTGATTGGATCCATTCTATGTTATGATATTTAGTAATAAGGAGACGGTATTCTTTGTACATTTCGCTTGAATTCACATAATCGTTTTCCTTCATTGGAAAGATGGGTCAATATATTGACATTGAGTCGTAAATGCCTACAATAATCATAAAGTAGAAACTTGGCTACGAGATCTGGACAGAATGGAGGGAAAATATATAAAACGATCACTTGTGATATAATCTGCGTTCCCATCCTTTTCTCTCGCACTAAAAATGGTAATGAGCGACAGAGAAAATGTGATGTTTTAGCGTTGCTTTATATACACCATTATCCTAGTTTCATATGTAAATAGCAGATTTTACGCGGTAAATATCTACAAGATTTACAATTCTATTACAGAAAGAATATAATCTTTTCTTATTTGTATGTAAATAGCAAATTGCTTACGTCACAATTATTTCATACAAATTCTCATACATCGAGAGAACTCATACATTTAATAAGCAAATATTATGATTTTGAATTTACGAAATTTATTGAAGGAAATTATTTTCATTTCGATTCTTGATATATTATCATCATATCTTGTGTAATAGTGAGCAAATTTTTGCCACGCAGTTTATTTTTACGATTTCTTGTACAAAATTTTGAAATACATATGTAAACGTGAGTTGTGTACGTTATTCAGAATTTTATAAAAAAAAAACACCCAATAATAATAAACGAAACAAATGTGGTCGACAGTTTTTGTCAACAAAAGCCTTTGAGTACCTCATTTGAGATTACAGTCGTGAGTATATTTATTTTTAATTTTATTTCTGTAAATAACTGACTTAATTATTTCACATACTAACGAATGAAGTAAATCATCAATCATTAACTTTTTAACGATCGATGATATGAATCATCAATCATTAAAAAATAATTACCTACACGACTTACACGATCGATAAAGAATCGTTTGTCTCCTTATTACTAATATTATTTAAATATATTAATATATGTTAATCCTATTTAATTTGTTCGATTAGTAAAAGTCCACCCTGTAAAAAAAAAATGGTCAATTTCGAGCACTATCAAAATGTTCTGTGATACATGTGTTTATTAGTTTATATTGCATTATATAAATTATATGTAATATACGATATTGTCATTGGATGTTTCGTTCTTAATGGCGATAATAAACGTATTTAATGATTAATGTGTCTTATTTATTTATTTCATAAAAAAGCCAAATTCATTATCGTCATCGTTATCGTTATCATCATCATCCTGTCCTTATCCTAATTATTTGGAATCGACGTAATATTAATATTACACAAGGTTTTGGTTTTACGACCGGCCATCTGTCTAATGTCAACCCTTTTTGGGAACCAAAACAGACATACCAGACTACGGAGACTTTGTACAAAAGTCGTTTGCTTGGGTATCTCTGTTCCATTCGTGTTTCAACCGTAAAGCAGTTGTGTTTGCACGGCTGTGTTTCGGTTTGAAGGGTGGGATATGGCGTGAATTTACAGGGTACAGAGGAATAACACCTGAGTCCTCAGGAATGGCAACGCATGGGGGGTATCATGGGCGAAATAGTATACTCTGTTATGTCCATGGTACTGCTCATGTCTATAGGCGACGGTCACCACTTTCCATCAGGTGGGCCGTCAGCTTGTTTGACATTCTAAGTTGTATAAAAAAAAAAACTTCATATGGGATGAAAATAGTATTTTAATTCCGCCAGCGCTATCGGTATATGCTAACGGCGTACCAGTGAGGGAAGATAGATAAGGATGAAGTCGAGTCAGGTGGCCTATTGAAACTTTAATGCACAGTGAAATTCTATGTACATTTGGTGGACTTAACACCGGACGGTGTTCTCTATCGCCTATTCTATTCTACCATGGCCTCTCGCTATTGACAAGGAGTTCACCGACATACCTTAGAGCCTAGATGGTCGCGTACGGCGCGGTTTCAGAAATGTTTCCTTGCGAATGCTTAAGCTATGGAATGAGGTCCCTGTCTAGGTTTTTCCAAGAGACTGTAGCATGAGTTTCTTCAAAAAAGGAGTAATGCCTTTGGCATTGAAGGTGTTTATAGGCTACGGTAACCGCTTACTATCAGCTGTATATTTACCTAATGGTAAGCGGTTACCGTAGACGAATACATTAATAGGTAAGATGACGACGGAGACTGTAGTATTATGAGAATTATTTTAGTATCAGAAATTGCATTTTTTATTGTGCCTCCGATCAAACTATTGATAACTACTCCTCCCTATCCAAAGGTTGCATGGAAGAGATCGCTTTCAGCGATAAGGCCGCCTATTGTTTTCTCAGTATGAATATTTCTTGGCATTGTTTGTATCTCTTCATAGTAAGTTTACTACTGTAATCTTTTGGAGGAAACAATAAAAACTGTCTTTCTATATATTTACATTGGCATAAGATTAATGTAGATTCCTTATTCTTTGGAGTTTTCAACGTTGACTCAAAAAATACACACATTTTTCTTATAACCTGATATCTATATTAAATGTGAATGTACAGAAGAATTTAAAGAAAGAAATAATACGAGTCTAATACGAAAGTAAATCCAATCGATTGAAAACTAATTATCAAGTTCAAAGTTGACAGCATGATTCTGTAATAAAGTTACAAAAAATTGAGAGAACATTCTTCTTTTAGAAGACTATTAAAAAAGTTACAAAAAAAAATAATAATGAGAGAACATTCTTCTTTTAAAAAAACATTAAAAAGTTTAACTCAACCTCGAATCATATTGCGCTGAATCCGAAATATGAGGTTTTCTTCTGTGAACCTTACGTACGAACCGCCATAGTTATAAAATACTACAATGAGAATGCGAAGCTCCCTAAATTCGGAAGCATTCACCTCGTAAATACGCTCCGATAACTCTTTGCCAGGGAGCGGGAAAAACAAACGTACTTACATTATAAATATTATATGAGCAATCATTTTATATGCCCATGTATTTTTCAATGTTTATCAACTCTTCCGCCTCAATTATCTACGCTTGATTGAAGTGTTTTTTTTTTATTACTTTTTATTGATTTTTTTTAAATGAATGATAATGGAATGGTAACCCCGCCTGCGCTAACAGTACCACTGGCGGGGCACCAATGAGGGGTGAGAATGAAAAGGCAGGTCAGTTAGCCCATCGTGATGAATAGATATAGAATCCAACACGATGGTTTCTAGAGGGAACCACGTGGAGGTCGACCTGACAGGGTATATTGCTAGCAATGGGTCTGCATTACTAACAATCTCTTCCCCCACTTTTTACTGATTGAAAATGGAACGGTAACTCCGTTTATGTTATTGGTATATGCTGGCGATGTACTAGGAGTACATGATATGTGAGGATGTTAGGTCAAGTTAATCAACTAGCATTAGAAATCGCCTGCTCTCTTACTTGTCAAATATAGCGTATCAAATACACTATAACTAAAGTACTCAGACGGATTAAGATGTTTTTTTAATAGATGGCAATGTAATAGTTACCCTGTCCACGCTAACGGGATGCGCTGACAGAGCACTAGTGAGAGATAATAGCTGAGGATGAAGCTGGTCAGTTAGACCATCGTGACAAATTCAACAATACATCAATCACGACGGTTTCCAGGGGAAACCGTATGGAGGTCGACCTGTGATGGTATATTACTAACGACAGGAGTTATTAAGCCCAATTATTAAGAATCCCCTCCCCCTGGACTAAGATTTTATACCTCCATACCTTATAATCATTACATCCTAATATATTAAGATATGAATCAGGAATAGCGAGGAACGAAGTGTACAATGGGCGTTACAATGTGTCCTTTTGAATAAATGGTCCTGTTTATGTCCATAGTTGGCGGACACTACTTTCCATCTGATAGTCCGTAAGCTTATTTGCCATTCCAAGTTACAAAATATGTTTCCTATACTTAATTTATTATTATTATTTTATTACATCAACCGTTAACTCTTCATGGCTGAACTTAGACTTCCACCATAAAGAGGGTTTTGCCAGTAATTGCCATGCTTGGCAGGCGGGTTACCAATCGCTGTTAGCCTTTAGTAATGTTTTAAGAGAAACGTTGCTGCTCATTCTTCGATCTTTAAATTCTCTTAGTTGCCTTTTACGACAGATGAATGGGAAAGAATAGAGTAGCTCATTTTATGGTGGAACTGTAAGGTGCATCCATCATAGTACATAGCAAATACAATATTTACGCATAGCTGTATTATCCACACAATATATATCCCATCCCATTACGCATCTTAGCCACTGTTTTTCCTGTCGGAAATTAACAGCAGTATGCTACAATAACAGAGATCGATCGGTGAAATCCACAGATATTAATTGAAATAGATGAATTACTTATGGATGCCTGGAACACCATAAGTTTCTTCTGTGCGTTTCTGATTATTAAAAAACCTTACGCTCATTTTTAAGAACACCATATCTTGTAATCTTTAAGGAAAACCTCGGCAGCAAGTTCATTCAATAACTGAATCGTTTGAAAAAGAAAACTATGTAGTACTTTCAAACTAATGAAACGTGTCCTTTATCGTTTACAATAAATAGTTTAAGTAACATCAAAGCGAGCACTTTAGTAGTAATATGCTTAGTTTTTATATAAATTCAGATACATGCGTCATCTATCACTATCTAGTTCTGTGGTGAAGCTTATGCCAATTATGAGAGAGAATATACCACGGATAAATGGAATGGGGAGGAAAGATACTGCTGTTTTTGATGCTGAGCTGACATTAAGTTGTAGATTATTTATTTATTTATATGCTTTTGTACATTCACTTATAGTATAGATATTAGGTTTTTTATACAACTTAGAATGGCAAACAAGCTGACGGCCCACCTGATGGAAAGTGGTAACCGTCGCCTATAGACATGAGCAGTACCATGGACATAACAGAATATACTGTTTCGCTCATGATACCCCCCATGCGTTGCCATTCCTGAGGACTCAGGTGTTATTCCTCTGTACCCTGTAAATTCACGCCATATCCTACCCTTCAAACCGAAACACAGCCATGCAAATACAACTGCTTCACGATAGAAATACGAATGGGACAGAGGTACTCAAGCAATCGACTTTTGTACAGTCTTCCTCTGGTGTAGTTTATAGCTAAAATATACACAGGCGGACTGGTAGGCGCTAAAGTCTTTAACAGATCGTTAGAAGGTCAATTTTATATAAAAAAAAAGCTTGATTTTTTTTACTTTATTTGCGAAAATGCTATAGAAATACAATTTTTGACATAAAGAGTACTTGCTTCGATCCACTCCGATTTTGAAAGTTAGTCCGTTGACACATTACAGCAAAAGTTTTGGGGCGCATCCGGTGTTGCCATCTTTCGCTTCATACTATACACGACACTGACTTATAGCATATAGGGATTTCTTACAGTCAACCTTGAGAACTCGAAAGGAGAAATTGTAAGAGTTTGTATATAAAGTGCGAAAATAATAAATTAATCATCATCATTTCAGCCATTATCCGTCCACTGCTGGACATAAGCCTCCCCCATAGATTGCCATAAAGAACGGTCCTGAGCCACCTGCATCCACTGACTCCCTGCAATGCATTTGAGGTCGTCACTCCATCTAGTGGGGGGTCGTCCTACACTGCGTTGGAACAGTAGTAACAGATTAAGTAAAAAGTAAATATATATAAACATAGAATAACTATTATACATATAAGTCTATGTATTGTATTTTACGCATACTAATGTACTCGCGTTGTCGGGTGAAAGATTTGATTCCCAATTAGCTCCTTAAGTTGAAATCCGGGTATTCCTTAATATAAAACGTGATTAAAGTCAAATTGAATAATTATAAATTCTTTACTTCTTTTATCCAGGCAAAGTACACTTGTGATATCTTATCTCAATATTAGTCGATATGATTCGTTCCTATATTAATTTATTTACTGTTGTAGTAAGTACGTAGCATTCTTAACTGAAGCCCATTTCCCTAATAATCAAAACTTCTGCATTTATTTCCTTTCCTTACATTGTAATATTCCCGTACAAGGAGTACATATTTATTCAGGAGCCTATAATATACCCACTTGGACTTTTTGAATGCATTTCCTTTTCAAAGCTTAAAACATTCGGGCACAATAATACAATACCAACAAACCACTCGCTTATGGGGCCCGGTTCACGGGTCACGAGCACTGAATATGGCGCTTTTTATTTTTATTGTGCCACCCGCATTATTTCATGTTCTCCTGGTGAATTCATAGTTGCGTAAAATAGACGGAGTATATTAAAAATATACGGGATTTCTTTTGTACTATCAAGAAAGCTATATTATGTTTTTTTACATGCCATTATTTTACAGTTTTCTTTTTATCAGAACACAGATATTATGTCTCTATATACTGGTAACCAGAGCAACTATTGCTTAACAAGAAGTAAATTGTGTTCCATAATAAAACCGTCTTTAGTTATTGCTAAACCTAGTTATTTCGATTTATAAACTAAACTACCATATTAAACCGATTTTGATAAAATGTTTATAAGATCAGTCTGTAAGTAAGTATATCCTTCTATATATACAAACAATATTTGTGCTATCCTCTTGGTATGGTAGATAGAAGTAGGAAATAATAAACAATAATTTTATATGTCACAATACAACTCGCACGATCATCCGCCCGAAGTGGCTTGGAGCGGGAGGCTCGTCTAAACTTTAATGAGTACATCACAATCTTCTTCTTTTTGAAGCCATTTATATATAGAGAGAGAGAAAGAGAGAGAGAGAGAGAGAAAGAGAGAGTGAGAGGGAAAGAGAGGAGAAATAGCTCAGTAGGACAATATTTGACTACACTGGGGATACTAAGATCTATCAGCCTAGACTTCTAACATTATTTATTTTATGTTTTTAAAGGATTCTAATCTACCAACAGTAATCGGCCTAGAAACTTATATCGCTAGAGGGCGACACCTGCTTACAAGTATAGCAGTAGAAGTTATATGACATATACACATGAAAGGTTTTAACTGAATTATGGTAACGTTCAAAAATTCCAAAATATAAATTTGCATCCGTCATTTTTTAATCATGAGAGATATGAGTAGCTGAGGTAAGACCCTGAGTCGGAAATCTTTTGAAAGATAACTAGGGAGCCCTTTGGCCATGCATTAATATGCATGACTCAGAATGGTGGCCCGTATTTTTTTTTTAATTAATTCAAAGGCGAGCGAGTAAATAAGTAATGTGAATAAACGCAAGCTTCCATTCATATTCACCTGAAATATTGCTACTAGGTATAAAATTCGGGATATTATTTCATCAAAAAAAAAAAAGACGGCGAGATGGAATGGTACACCTACCGTCATTATGGCCACCATTGTTTTTTTATACCATTGAGGTGGTAAACAGGCATACTTTCCATCTGATGGTAAGCGATTACCGTAGCCCATGGACGCCTGCAATACCAGGGACATTACACGTGCATTGCCCACCCCGAAGCCTCTTTACGCCTTTTTTGAAGAACCCCATGCTGTAATCTCTTGGAAATCTTATATATGTAATTTTAGTATGTATGTATATCAATAATTACTAGTACCGCATTCGAGTATTCTGACATTTCCCTATGATTGACTGGGAGAGAATGCTTTTAGCATTAAGTCCGCCATGTACACATATTTGTACTAATGAATAAATAAATAAATAAAATAAAAAAAAACTTCTAAGAACTCCTACCGTGGTTATAACTTAAGCGTTTTTGGGATTGTACACAATGGCGGGATAACAGTAGGTACGAAAGATAAGAATGAAGTCAAGTCACTTTCTTCTTTCATGGATGATAATAGGGTGGCAGTCCCGTCTGCGTTAACGGTATCACTGGTGGGGCACCATTAGAGTGAGATAGGTGAGGATGGAAACAGGTTAATTAGATCATTGTGTCGATTTTTTTCTTATACAACTATGATAGCAAACAAGCATACATAATAACGAATTCATTAGAAATTGAAATTAAATTGCGGTTGCCAACCCATCTGTCAAGCGTAACAACTACTGGCAAACTCCCCCTTATGGAGGAGACTATGTTCAGTAGGCAGTTACCGGCTGATACAACTTTAAAACATCTCTTATTATCACATTTATTATTTATATGAATATATACATATATATATTATTGATTAAATATATTTAGTTAACATGTTGTAAAAGAAAAAATCTCGAGGCTCGTGAGAATTTTTATCCGAGAACAAATTTCCCGAATAATTTCGTTAAAAAAAAATGTGAGTAATTCTTATTTCTTCATTTAGGCGCGGCCCTTGTCAGACAGTTGGGCGAGAAGATTGAGAGTAACGAATTGGAACGTATATTTGCAAACAGTGAAAAATAAAACTGAGTATTTCTTGGTACGTAATGTTTACGATTAAATTGGAAAGAAAGGTATCTGAATGTAAAAACGTGGGGACGGGATGCGCCAAAAATATCACGATATACAATAGCGTTACTTAGAAACACGTGGAGGGAAGTTCGGAATTTCTTTCAAAGTATATCTTACCGATAAATAAGTAAAAAGCAACAATTATATTGACAATTCACGAACGCCATATTCATTTCACAATATCGTTTTCTACAATATTTCCGTGGAACTGTGACGAATTAAGACGAATCTAACAAAGCAGTTGTGTTTGCATGACTGTGTTTCGGTTTGAAGGGTGGGATATGGCGTGAATTTACTGGGTACGGAGGAATAACACCTGAGTCCTCAGGAATGGCAACGCATGGGGGGTATCATGGGCGAAACAGTATACTCTGTTATGTCCATGGTACTGCTCATGTCTATAGGCGACGGTTACCACTTTCCATCAGGTGGGCCTGTGTATTGATTGGTGGGCCTGTGTGGGATTGTGTAAATCAAATTTTATTTAAATATTACAGAAATACTTTATTTTTTTTATAGCACTGAGGTACACAAGTTATACATGCATACGGCCCACCTAATGGTAAGTGATTATCGTAGCCTATGAACGCCTGCAATACCAGGCGTTCATAGGCTACGATACGCACTGTACTACACGCGCGTTGCTGACCCTGAAGAAACCTCTTTATCCCCCTTTTGAAGAATCCCATGCTCTAGTCTCTTGGGAAAACCTCGGCAAGAAGCTCATTCCAGAACCTGAGTGTTCGTAGGAGAAATCATCTTTGAAACAGCGTTGTACGCGACCATTTAGTCTGAATCAAATCGAAAGCAAATCGAATTCGATTTCATTCAATCGACTAATCGATATTTCATTTGTACTAAAATTGGATAGATAGACAGATACTCTTTATTGTTTTCTCCAAAAGATTACAATAGTAAACTTATTATAGATATAAACAATTACAAGAAATCATCACAATGAGAAAACAATGGGCGGCCTTATCGCTAAAAGCGATCTCTTCCAGGCAACCTTTGGATGGAGAGGAGTAATTATAAATAGTCTGATCGGATTGGATGTTAGCAGACTGTAATGTTTGAGTCCATTATTCGTTTATTTTCAATCGATTCCAAAAAAATGGAAGTTCTCAATTCGGTTGTATATATTTTTTATATTTGTTACCTCAAAACTTCAAATCTGTAAAACTGTAAATCAATTTAGAAAATTCTTTTTTTTATCTAAAAGGATATATTTACAGCTTAATCTTGTAGAAATAATATCAAAATCGGTTCAGAAGTTTAATCTTGAAAAGAAAATAATTCGTTTTGCCATAATTGAAATCGATTTGTTTTTGTGGAAGATAATTTATTTTATTTTATTAATTTAATTCTTTATTGTACACACCAGTTATAAGAATATGACAGAAGTAATCAAATGTACAAAGGCGAGCTTAACTCTAATAGAGTTCTCTTCCAGCAACACCCAAAGTGGAAAGGAGCATCAATGTCAGCGGATACAGCAGTGTACAATACTGTGACAATTTTTAAACAGACAAAATTAAATTAATTGCATTATATTTAATTGTACAAATACACATATACATATACATAAATACATACCTACATATATGCATATACTTACATATATATACAATATACGTACATACATATATAGAACTATTTATTATTTACATTTTTTTTATTATAATTTTATTGTAATAACTATAGGTGATGAAAAAGAACTGGAATTGGCTACTATTTATTCCGAGCAATCAAAAATCCTAATCACGTGGACGTACTCACAGGAATAAACTTGTAATCATATTATTTTAACAATGTACAAAACTCTTAATGTATGAATATTTAAAAAATACTTAATGACAACCCTGCGTTTATCCTCTGTGAATAAACCCATAAAAGGGAAAATATGTCTTGGGTCCCAAAAGGTTGGACTTATATCATGCCGATATAAAGACGGTCCGAGGGTTGGAACCGTGATACGGGGTTGGTGACGAAACTTTGTTAATTATGTCCAACTTTTAAACCAACAATGTGGTTAGCTCGTCGAGTTTGTTTAGCTTTAAACTGTATATTTTTTTTTTAACAAATACTTTACGGTTAGAATTCTTTTTTTAAATAAGTCAATTCGATTTTTTTTTATGCAACATTAGAAACTAGCTGATGAGTTACCTGATGGAAAACGATTA
Organism: Galleria mellonella; assembly: GCF_026898425.1. Taxonomy (NCBI): domain Eukaryota; kingdom Metazoa; phylum Arthropoda; class Insecta; order Lepidoptera; family Pyralidae; genus Galleria; species Galleria mellonella. The sequence goes on from NW_026441978.1 coordinate 1,863,275, forward strand.
TCGTCGACTAAAGACATGGTTAGCAATATGCTCATTTTGTGGCTACGTGGTCCCGGCATAGAATGGGCCACCACTTCCTTTCGCGTGAGTGTCGTAAGAGGCGACTAGGAGAACTTAATAATCGAGGGATGGGCAGCAGCGTCCCTCTTAAAACGTCATCAAAGCCTAACTTCAGTTGCAGACTCACCTGCCAAGCATGCCAATTTTAGAGACAGAGAATGGCTGTACAGAAACAGCCTATGTACATTTAATAATAGCTAAAACTAAAATTTAAACATCCGAAACGCGAAAATCCAATTCGTTTGCTTAACTTGATAACTTTTTTTTTATGCCACTAGGGTGACAATCAAGCATACGGCCCACCTGATGGTAAGTGGTTACCGTAGCTTATGAACCCCTGCAATACCAAGGGAATTACGCGCGCGTTGCCGTCTCTGAAGAAACCTCTTTACCCCCTTTTGAAGAATCCCATGCTGTAGACTCTTGGGAAAACCTCGGGAAAGCTACTGGTAAACCCCCCAAGTGGGAATTCTATGTTCACCAGTGGACAGTTAACGGTTGATAAGATGATGACGGTCGCGTCAATTATTGGTTGGTTTATTTATTTATTTATTTAATACTTTATTGTACACATTAGTTATAAAAATATGACAGAGGTAAACAAAAGTACAAAGGCGAGCTTAACTCTGATAGAGTTCTCTTCCAGCAACACCCAAAGTGGAAAGGAGCATCAATGTCAGCGGATACAGCAGTGTACAATTTTTAAACAGACAAAATTAAATTAATTATATTATATTTTATCGTACAAATACACATATACATATACGTAAATATATATTTGTTTGTTCATATTTTCATTAAATACTATTCAAACAAACTTTAGTTTCTCTACTTCCAAAATCGACGCGTACAAAGTCACGCGCAGAAGCTAGCTACGTATAAAATTGTCGATACACCACAGATAATATACAATATACTGTTTAATATAAATTTTTAGATATCCAGCACCGTTCGAATGTATGAAAATCTTAGTAAAACATTCGTGGGAATGGCCTGTGTGTAATAAAATATAGAGCGATATCGCATGCATTTTTAAATTTATTACTAACGGCCACGCTGTACCTTCATATGTGGAATGTTGTAGAATATACTGGCGTTTCTTGGGTATCCTTACTAATATTATAAAAGTGTTTGTTTGTTTGTTAACTCACATCGCTTTGGCGACTCAACCAATCATTATTAAATTTGCTATACATTTAAAATAGAATAAAAAATATTCATTGACAGAAAAAATGCACAATTACAACGGAAAATATGGAAAATACAGAAATATATAAATCTCTTTTCTTGAAGGTTATGTTGTAGTATCGGTTCGGAAATACTGCTGCTGGAAGTTGATTCCAAGAGTGGAGAATCTCTCTATTGTATCACTTAAAAATACTACAAGAAATATATACAACATACTTATGAAATACAAAGAGCGGTCTTTTTGCTAAAGCAATCTCTTCCAGACAACCTTTGAGTAGAGCAGAAAAGAAAGAAGACGGTAGCTACTTGACGCAAGAAGCGTATTTAATAAAGAAAAAAACGCTATACTGATATGATGATGTCCTTCTGTCATAATCAGAAGCATAAGGCTCATATAAGGAACCTTGATTGATATCGCAGCTGTATGGCATGTTCCAGGTCGTTCCAGGTCTTTCCAGCCTAGTCCAGTTGATGCAGCCTCATTCTCAACCGAGCGCTTCCATATAGTTCTAGAGTAGCCGAGTTATTTCACATATAAACTATATAGTTGCCAAAAATAAGTGAATATCAAATGCTATAAAGCCCTTAAATCTAAGGTGGGGGCTTCGCCTCTTTGTGTGCCCTAATACAAACCGTATTGTGTTCTGAGGAATTGTTCGAAACAACGCCCACGATAACCTTTTATCGCACCGCTCACCATCGCCAGGGAATTCATCCTTTCAGCCTAGAACATAAATGGTCGCGTGCAATGCGATTTCAAAGAAGTCTCCACCTGCGAACGCTCAGCTTGTGTTACTTGTTCCCACCCGAGGTTTTCCTTAGAGATTACCATATGAAGTTCTTCAAATAATGCGTATCGTTAAATTACGTTCTTTTCTACGTTTAGCAGGAGTGGCAATTGAGTTTACAGCTTGTTACAATACGAGATGTATACCGTGTGCATTAACGAATGTCTTTAAACAGGATGAATAATGATACGTGAGATGAAATCAGATTCGTTAGGGTTCTTCAAAAAGGATTAAGGTTTCTTAAGGGTCGGCAACGCGCACATGATACTCCTAGTGTAGCAGGCGTTCATAGGTTATATTAAGCATTCACCATCTGTATACTTGTTTGCCACATATAAAAAAAAAACTGGGACATCGTAACTAATTCTCCCTTCATTCACTTGCTGAATGTTTACTCCCTTTTAGAAAGACCATATTGTAGTCGCTTATAAAATCTACTTGTAGAGTTTATTCCACAATCTGAATTTTAGCGAAAGGAAATTCCTTCCCGTTTGACGCCAAAGAACACGGCTCCTTTTTAATCCCAAGTTGCCAGGAAAGGCGATTAAGGAAACATGGGACAATACACCTGCCTCACCATGACCGGACATATAGACGAATTACGACTTCGTAGGTAGGTTACGTCGCTGCATCCCACCGTAATATTACACCCACATTAATATAATATGACATCTCGCGGGTCGTTCCCGGTATCGGGAAGGTTACGGCGACTTGGCACGTTTTCGATTCTATTTAAAGCTGCTGAATTTTTAATAGATAGATCCTTTAGCGGTACGCTCGTTCGTGGCGTGTTTCGTAGATTCCTCGTGTGATGTTAAGTATGCATGCGATAGCGTTAAAAGAACGTTTTAACTTATAACTATGTACCCGATGTTCTGGAGGTGTTTTAACGGCTGCACGTTTAAATATTTTATGCGTATGTTCGGAGGTTTCGTTTGCCATGTTCAATTATTAATATGTTAATGTTTTTCAATAAGGTGAAATTGAAATCATTAACGTTAGCAAGGGAAAGGTCTGCCAGTGAAACCGAATGCTTTCCCCGAAGACACATGGGGTCGAAAAACGATAATAAATTTAGAGCATCCCATATTGACACGGTGTACTCAGCTGTCTATTTTGTGTGGTAAGCTTCGATTTTTTTTTTGCCACTTTTTGACTCATGTTTACTTGGGAGATTCGTTCACTTTATCTGGTAGAGAACTGACTTAAAAGATGCTAGTGATTAAGCTTTGACCGAGCATTAACAGTGTAAGTGCAAACTAATCCTTTTTTAAAGTATTAAATAGTCTCAAAAACTACTTGACCAAAAATTCCTTATGTGATGCAAATACTGTACCGAAAAGGGATATTCCAAAATTATCACAAAAATGGGAAAACAATAGATGTCCCACGGGTTGTCTTTTGTTTTGCATAAAATTCGCTTTTACAAATATTATAGAACAATGAACAAATCTGTATGAGGATCATTTTACCCAATACTCTTTTGCAATGTTACCGGGTTGTTTAAATATTAATTAGAAGTAATTTTAATATCCAATTTCACTCAGTCAAACTTGCAGGAACGTCGATAATTCAGCTCTGATTACAGCTGCAGGCCAAAGCTGAATTTTACGATCAAAACTTTTGAAAAGTTCGAAAAGACAGTTTTATAAATGGAATTATTTGCTGATATAACAAAATTGAGTATCCAAGTTATTTAAACTTATTCTTATTTTAAAAATGTGAAAAAACGAAGATAGTAAGAACCAAGGGTAATAATGATTATGATGTCGAGACAATAAATATATAGTGATATATAGAATGAATTAGCTTTATATAAAATCAACATTCTATATGTAGTACTAAAAATTTAGCTGAACTAATATTATACTATGTAATGAGGGTTGAGCGCTGTTGTCATAGATACAGGTTTTATAACCTACTTCAGACACAGATGTTTAAACTGATCCAAATGTACAAATGAATTCGTACCTACTTTTACTGTAATTTCCAGTGCTGAGTTTGTTACAATCATGGTTATGCAATAAAGTTATTATTATTATAGTTAATTCATATTGAGCCTTAATAAACTGTACTCGTGTATGTCTCGAACACCCCTATTAAGGGTCTTTATAATTTTTTAATGTCTAATTTATCTACTGTTTGTAATATATAAATTCTATGAATAAATTTATACTACTGAGGTAGCAAACAAGTATACGGCCCACCTGATGATAAGCAGTTACCATAGCCTATAAATGCCTACAATACCAGGCGCATAACAGGTGCGTTGCCGATCCTGAAGAAATCCCTTTACTTTTTTTTTCAAGAACCCCGTGCTCTAGTATTTAAGAAAACCTACAATTAAGATATTTTTTCACTCCTCCACTCTTTTACTTCTTCGCTCCTTCACTCCTTCATTCCTTCCCGCCTTCGCTTCTTTACTTCTTCGCTTCTTCACTCATTCACTCCTTAGCTCTTTTATTCCTTCGCTATTTCACTCCTTCATTCGAGTGAAATAAATATACTTACATTAACAGATTTTGTGCAAAATCTCTTCCAAAATTCTTCACCGATATGAGCTCTAAAATATGCAGTTAAGGAAGTATAAAGGCATGCTTAAGTCGTTTATGAATTTAATACCACTTTACAGCCGGACAGACAAAGACACAAAATATTATAATTTCATAAATTTGCATCCCTTACCCTTTCTGTCGGCTAGCGTAATTGGACCGGCATAATCTACGGTCGTCGGTGCTAGAAAAGGGAGGCGTACTTTGTAATCTTTTGTTGGCCAGATTGGTCATAACAGGATACTCTTGCCTGTAAATCTACATCACATAATTATGTGTTAATTTTCTTGCTAAGTAGTAGCTTTCAAACGACGATATTTAAAATTTTATACAGTAAAATGTGGAATTGTACGTGTTCGTGTTTATATGTAGTAGCAATTTTTTTTATGCAACTTAGAATGGCAAAATAGCTGACGGCCCACCTGATAGAAAGTGGTAACCGTCGCCTATAGACATGAGCAGTACTATAGGCGTAACAGAGTATACTGTTTCGCCCGTAGTACCCCTCAATGTGTTGCCATTCCTGAGGATTCAGGTGTTATTCCTCTGTACCCTGTAAATTCACTGCCATATCCCACCCTTCAAACCGAAATACAGCTATGCAAATACAACTGTTTCACGGTAGAAACTCAAATGGGACAGAGTTGTCCAAGCAAACGACTTTTGTATAAAGTCTCCCACTGGTAGTTAGGCTGTCGGCGTGTTCTAAGAAGCGTAAAAAATTCCTTCACAGAATTAATACTTACTAAACTTTGAAGTCTATTACTAAACTAATAAAGCGAGTATTTCAAGTAGGTAGTATTCGGAGAAAATATTATTATCATTCTAATAAAATTCATGCCAAATAGAGATAGGATAAGAGACAAAGTCCCTTTGTACGACAAAATCGACGCAGCTGTGGAAAATTGTGCGAACTAGTTCAAACGATATCGGTTCTCTCCACTGATGAACTGATACGCCGCTTTAGTTACAGAGCTACGCTACATTTAGATATGGCATTGTTATTTTTAAATCTCAGATGAAGGCCACAAAAAATTGTAATAAAAAAGGATAGGTTTTAAAAATGTTTAGATCACAGTGACACAAGTGAAGTAAGACAAAAGGTAAATACAGAATAGGAGTAGTAATAGTAGTGTACTAGTCCTACTGTTTCAAAAATGGCAAATAAAATAAAAAGCTGTCAAATGTTCTCGTTGAACGTCGTTCTGCGTTGCCAAATCTGAAACCATTTACACAATTTATTTTGTAATTAATTGCATGTGTGCATACATTCGTGTGTTTGTGTGCGTGCGTGCGTGCGTGCGTGCGTATGTGTGTGTGTGTGTGTGTGTGTGTGTGTGTGTGTGTGTGTGTGTGTGTGTGTGTGTGTGTGTGTGTGTGAGTGCGAGCATGCGTGCGTGCGTGCGTGTGAGAGTGCGTGCGTGCGTGCGTGTGTGTGTGTGTGTGTGTGTGTGTGTGTGTATGTGTGTGTGTGTGTGTGTGTGTGTAGAAAAAAATTTTACCTTTAGAATTTACATTATCAGCGAATAAAATAGACTATGCACTAATTAATCTGTCATATAAATTTAATTTGTCATTTTATTCTTTACTTTTCAACTCTTTTTTGAGAAACTTTAGAAAAACTCTTAAATTTCACTAGTAATATATCTTCATGGAAAAATATACATATATATACATGTCAATCATTTAACTCACGCTGGCGTGACAGATATGTATGTATGTATCGCTCAACCCAGTATGTAAGTATGTGAGATGTTTAAAATATACTATATCCACCATTTACTACATCCTGGTCATACAAACTATCGGGAGCGCATTCACAGAATGAATGGCAACGAATTGGTATGACGAGAGCACCGAACCTATGCACAAAGTAACATCTGGATCCGCACTAGATCCGGAGCTAATTGGAATTGTGATTATTTATTGAATTTCAGTGTTGACAACCCTACACTTTTTTTTTATTTTATAGCAAACGTACTTTACATCTGGCCATGTGCTCTCGACATAGGATTGGTCACCCATTCCATTTCCGTGGGTATCGTAACTCCTTATAACAATTTTTTTTATGCAACTTAGAATGACAAACAAGCTGTCGACCCACCTGGTAGAAAGTGGTAACCGTTGCCTATAGATATGACTAGTAACATGGGTATAACAGAGTATACTGTTTCGCCCATGACACTTCCCATGCGTTGAAGAAACTAGCAGCAACTTAAACATATTTAGGTATAAAAGTTATCAATCGACTTCAAAAAGAGGAGGTTCTAAATTCGATTATTTTTTATTATTATAATATGAGGTATATTTTGTTTTTAACCAAAATTACTGGTTTTATCGCAACTAAAATAGCTTTTTTTTGTGGTACACGACCTTTAATCACTTTATTTACTACTCTTAGGTAAACATAATGAAAAAAAAAATTGTAATAACTTATTTCGGGAAAGAAAGTGAATAAATATTAATAATAACAAAAAAAAAATTAAAATAAAGAAGTAAAATTGCTATTGACAGATAATCACTAGCTGTCAGTAGCAATTTTACGTCTCATTCCTTTCTTAGATTTAGATAAAATATTCTAGATAGTCGTAATATTTATATAAAATACACTAAAAATATACATTCTAATTTCTATCCTACTAGCGATCCCGCCTTGCTTCACACGTGTAGATAAATTTTCAAAAATAATTTGTAGTCTATGTTACTACATTCTAAAGGTGATTTTTTTTTTAAAACATAGTCATTCAAACATATCTGCTTCACAGCAGAAACACGGATTGCACAGAGATTCTCATACAGACGGATTTTGTGTTAATTTTATGTAAATGAGGTCCCGGATTCGATTTCCTATTGAGTCAATTTGGGGAACTAACTTTTTAAAATTAGCTCGAGTCTGGGTATTTTGGGTTTTGCTCCCAGACATTCGTTGGTTGATTCTTTATAATACAGATCATCCTAGCATGATACCGAGGAGGGAAGAGATTGTTAATGATACGTACTGCCAGTGCCATTTTTAGCAACTCTATCAGGTCTATCAGGTGAGCAGGACTATGGACATAACAGAGTATACTATATCGCCCATGATACTCCCCATGCGTTGCCATTCCTCAGGACTCAGGTGTTATTCCTCTGCACCCTGTAAATTCACTGCCATACCCCACCCTTCAAACCAAAACACAGCCATGCAAACACAACTGCTTCTCGATAGAAACACGAATGAGACAGAGGTGCCCAAGCATACGACTTTTTTACAAAGTTTCCCTCTGGTAACTGGTGACCTGCCATTCCATTCCCGTTAATCATTCCACACTGGTCCATCGCCAACTATAACCGTTAACGCAAGCGGGATTACCATTCCATTATCATTCATTAAAAAAAAGCTTGAGATTGATTGGTGTGTTTATTATTTTGTACGAACTGTTCTGAACTCGATTGAAAAATAAAAAAAGAAGTAATTTTTTTTTATACCAAACTGAGGTGGCCAACAAGCATACGGCCCACCTGATGGTAAACGGTTACCGTAGCCTATGAACGCCTGCAATACCAGAGGTATTACGCGCGCGTTGCCGACCCTGAAGAAACTTCTTTACCCCCCTTTTGAAGAACCCCATGCTGTAGTCTCTTAGGAAAACCTTGGCAGGGAGCTCATTCCATAACCTAAGTGTTTGTGGGAGAAAACATCTCTGAAACCGCATTGTCCGCGACTATTTAGGCTGTAAAGTATGAGGGTGAACTCCCTGTCGATGGCAAGCCGTACGATGATAAGAGATAAGAGACTACCGACTAAACCGTCTTTCAAAAAAAGCGTTCACGCTCACTTTTTATCTTTATCCGAGCAGTAAGTGCTTTATATTATTCCCAAATTCGTGTATAATATAGTATATATAATATATGTGTAAGTATATTTTTTATTCATATATATTTATTCGTTTATATATGTAATTTTTAGTATGTATGTATATCAATAATTAGTAGTACCGCATTCGAGTATTCTGACACTTCCCTATGGTTGACTGGGAGAGAATGCTTTTAACATTAAGTCCGCCATGTACACATATTTGTACTAATGAATAAATAAATAAATGATAGAAAGTGGCCGCAGGCATCATATTGAAAGAATAATATATGTGAAGTAATATCCAATTTAAATTCCAATTTCCGTCTCAGTAAACAAACAATAGGAATTAAAACAAACTCGTACAGGTGTTTACCTTATAAACAAATTAATATTAACGTAACTTACCCCACACTGAAGTCCTCAGAGGGAACTTGTGTTTCGAGTATAGGTAGAATAACCTGAATAATAATTAATAATTATTCCTGCCCACGGGACAGATTTGCCCTGGAAAATTGGACGAAATGTGTACCTAATTATGACTGTTTTTGGAAGTTAGATTTTATTATTATTATAAATAAGATTAATAATAATTTAAAGTTATGTCCATGTGGGATTAAATTTATTATTTCTATTGCTGTTTACAATTTGGAGTTTAGAACAATATTTTGTATAATTACTTATATAGTTAATAAACTTTACACCTAGATAGTGTAAATGGCGGCCTTCACATCATTTGACGTCGACCGTAGACAGGAATATCAGAAAATATAATTGACTGTGAAATATGATGAATAATATGAAATTGAAAGATTAAAAAGTTTTATATATATATATATATATATATATATATATATATATATATATATATATATATATATATATATATATATATATATATTTAAAAAAGGTATATACTGACAGAGAACTCTTACAGAGTTAAGTTCGCCTGTTGTACATCTTCATTTAATATAAATTATAACAATGTAATTGTTGTAAACAATAAAGTATAAATAAATAAATATGTATCTTTTACTTTGGAAAGGAAGGGGTGGCCCAATCTATATCGGGAACATAGCAAGTCATCATATAAAAAAGATTTAACTTAACTAGAAATAACATTAGAGCCTAAATATCTGAACGCAAACACTCTGATGTCGTCCGACGATATACCTGAATATACTTGTTGATGTAAATAAATATCTACTCTTCAGTTTTACACTTCTAGAATTGATTTGAAATACTCAATATGTAATTCCCTTAGAGATTTGCGATCTGAGAACCAAATCACACACGCACAAGCGCGCGCGCGCGCACACACACACACACACGCACGCGCATGCGCGCACGCGCATACACACACACACACACACACACTGGGGTTGAATTGTATGCGGTATTGTTAAGTGTTTCTGGTGGGATTAGAATTATCTAAGATATCAAAATTAGCAACGTTTGTATGATAAATTATGAATAACTGCTAGCAGTAGACCGTTTCGTAAGAAGCGACTAAGGGAACTTAATAATCAAGGGATGGACAATAGCATCTCTCTCAAAACATCATCACAGCCTAGTTGCGGTCATAAACCCGGGTGCCAAGCGTGGCAACTACTGGCAAATCCCTCCTTATGGAGAAAATCTATGTTTAGCAATGGACAGTTAACGGTTAATTTAATACCGCTCCAAATTTGAATCTAATGTGTCTATACCATATTTCATCGCCCAACAGTACTTTTTAATTGTAATAATATAATAGAAATAAAATATTAATATATATTAATTATATGTAACACTGTTTATGTACCAATAAATAAATAATCAAAATTTAATTTCCAACCTCCTTTAAGAAATTAAGAAAAATAAAATCCAGTGGTAAATTACAAGTTGCAGAAAAAACGTGCAGGTACCTTATTTATCGCGGCATAAACATCAACCACTGGATACAAGCCAACTCTTAACAAGTACAGGTGTCCACATTTGGCTTTGCTTGTTGCATTGCGGCAGACAAATTGGACGTACTACATAAACAAAATACCAGGACAACAGTACTTTCGAGGAGATATTTTAAATGTTTTCCCATGTTTCCCATGTTAAATATCTATGAAACTAGATCTAGTTTATCTGTGCGTATGAATATTGCATATGCGTTTTTGTGTGCATGTGTGCGTGCTTGCGTGCGTGCGTATGTGCGCGTGAGTGCGTGCGTGCATGCGTGCGTGTGTGCGTTTGTGCGTGTGTGCGTGTGTGTGCGTGCATGCGTACATGCGTGTCTTCGTGTATGCGGGTATATATTTTTAGTGTACATATTGTTAACTTATGTAAGCGTCATTCATTCATTCATATTTTTTATATTACGCTAATCATTATCAAGTACATAGCGTATTTAAAATTATTTTTCATCGAGGAGGGCTGGATACTTTAAAGCGACATATGTATTCTCAAATACGTCTGCGGTGATTTACTTACATCCAAGGGTGTCCCCTCACAAACGCCTATGACCAAACATTTGTTTATTGACTTGCTTTTATGCATTCATTTTTAATATAGATATAAAGTTATAACGAATATCTACCCAGGCGGACTTATCCCTTGAAGGGATTTCTTCCAGTCAACGTTGAGAACTTAAAAGTAGAAAGTATCTATAACGTACACTTCATGGTTATGAGATCCTAGTGATAAGCTTGGCATCGCGTTGTTTTTTTTTTTTAATTAAATATAGTTTATGTTACTCATGTTAAGAACTTTATTTATTTATTTAATTCTTCATTTTACACACCAGTTATAAGAATCATCATCATCTTCCTACCCTTATCCCAATCATTTGCGGTCGGCATAATATGATTTTATCCATATTACAAAAAGATTTGGTTTTTAGTTTTACGACCGGCCACTTGCCTGACATCAACCCTCTTTGGGAATGCATTTGTTGGTGGTTTCCGCCACCTATGGTATGGAGGAAAAGATTGAGGAAAAAAGGATATGACAGAGGTAATCAAATGTACAAAGGTGAGCTTAACTCTAATAGTTTTCTTCCAGCAAACCCAAAGTGGAAAAGAAGCATCAATGTCAGCGGATAGAGCAGTGTACAATATTGTGACAATTTTTAAACAAACTAGACAAAATTTAATTGATAACAATGAACAATGCTTTACAAAATTGTTCATTATTGACACTCGTATTAACGTACATTTAGGTATTTGTCTAATTAAATTTCGGCCGCTCAAGCACGGAGCGCTGTCATGTGAAGTGAACCACGATAGATAACAATGGCGTATTAATGTCGTTGCAACAATTGGAATATTACATTCATGTCAATCATCGACTGACAGCTCGGAAGCTGGATATTCAGTTACTACGTTTGTTTAATAAAACGTTTGTTTATATTTTAGCATAATGAAGTATGGCAACATTGTAATTTAATATCAATTTAAAAAATGAACGAATGATTGAGTATACATTATTTGCATTATACAATATAGGAAATAAACCTAAGAACAAGAAATCACATAGAAGGAATGATAAAATAAAAACTGTAAATCTTATAGTTGCCTCCTTTCTTTTTATGCAAATATAACTAGTAAAAGGAGGACGAAAGACACACCATCAGTTGCCATTTTTTTTTTTCAATTCATAGCAGACTAGTGTATAGAAAATGTTATACGGCCGTATAACCCTACCAAATTCAGATACATCCTGTTTGCACACTTTCTACATAAACTGTGTTGAATATATAATCTAGTAATGTAAATGAACAAAAATTTTACATACCCATTTTCTGTACACTAGCCTGTTATGAATTGAGAAAAAATTGCAACTGATGTTGTACCTTTCGTCCTCTTTTTACTAATTATATTTGCATAAAAAAAAGGAAACAACCATATGATTTACAGTTTTTATTTTATCATTCCTTCTATGTGATTCCTTATTCTTAGGAATAAACAAGACAATTAGTAAATGTAACTCAGTTGTATAAGTACAGTAAGGTCTTATTGCTGAAAGCAATATTTTCAAGACAACCTTAGGGTAGTATTATTTTTACTCATAAGAATTATTTTCTTAGAGTAGTTTTCTGAAAACCCCTTAATCAGGGCTTTCGAATTATTTAATCCTGGTATCAAAAGCCAGCTATTATTTGCTGCTTCTAAGCTTTATATCTTGAGATGTCTGAGCTTTAGGCTTCGAAGATTCGTTCATTCTTTGCCTCTTCCATTACTAATTTATCATCTATTTCATTTCCATGAATATTTGAATGACCAGGGATCCATCACAAGATAATGTTATGTCTGCTGCCCAAATCATTTTATAACATTATGTCAGTCGTTTTAGTAATCAGTTTCAAACATAAAAAAAGACAGACGAATTAAAAATCTCCCTCTATTTTAAAGTCGATTGAGAAGGAAATAAAAAAAAAACAGAAGAAATAAGAACATTTAAGAAATATTGACGTCACGCTTAATGTTCTGTCCTTTTGTTTTTAATGCAACACTCCGCTGGCTGTGGTCCAAATGCGACGCAATAAAAACTAACCACAAGCAATGCTAATATATCTTACACCACGTCAAAATGCATTGTTTTAATGCAACGTGAGAGCTTTTCTGTGTACTTTTATTGTATCCATTATTGAAGTCATTTTACGAACTGGAACATTGAGAAAAAAGTAATTTTATTGACTTTAAACGGACTTAGTTCTAATTGTGTGTACAGTAAGGGGGTATTTTAAATACACAACCGTGATTTAACACGAAAAGATTTTACTAGTAAATAGTATCTACCTGCTTTCTTATTGCCGATGTCTCGACGTGGATTGAGCCACGTCGTGGTCATGACAAGACTAAAGTGAGAGGCGTCTTCGTCTGGCAGCTCGCGCAGTTTCTCCGGGTACCCTCACACTGTCACCGTTATTATGTAGAGCGTGTATACCGTAAGTGCGGTATGTAGGGTGGCTCACTGTATCACTGGTTTTTTTTTATTAATGAGTGAAAATGGTATGGTAACGCCACCTGCGCTAACGGTATACGCTGGCGGAGCACCAGTGAAGGGTGACAGATGAGAATGAAAACAGGCCAGTTAGCCCATCATGATGAATTCATCAGGAATTAACCATGATAATTTTCAGGGAGAACCGCGAGGAGGTCGACCTGGTTGGGTATATTGCTAGCAATGGGATTCTCAGTCTTCATTACTAACAATCCCTTTCCCCCCTGTATCACTGGTTAGTGGATTTTTTTTTGTGAATGTTAATGGAATGGTAACCGCGCCTGCGCTAACGGTATACACTGGCAGAACACCAATAAGGTGAGGATTAAAAGGTAGGTCAGTAAAATAATTAAGTAAGAAATTAAATAATAAAATAGTAGTCTATTTTACAATTACAGAATGATGAGACCACAGATTACAGAGTTATTTCCAATTGAACTCACAAGGCGACAAATTATTTACTGGATTTTTTTTATACGACTTAGAAAGGCAAACTAGCTGACGGCCCACCTGATGGAAAGTGGTAACCGTCGTCTATAGACATGAGCAGTACCATGGATATAACAGAGTATACTGTTTCGCCCATGATACCCCCCATGCGTTGCCATTCCTGAGGACTCAGGTGTTATTCCTCTGTACCCTGTAAATTATCGCCATATTTCACCCTTCAAACCGAAACACAGCCATGCAAGCACAACTGCTTTACGGTTGAACACGAATGGGACAGAGGTACCCAAGCAAACGACTTTTGTACAAAGTCTCTCTCTGGTAAATTTATTTATAGTTCGGCGAGTGGCGAACAATGTTGCCGATACGCTCGACGTAAACCGCTATCCATCACCTATAGACACGAGCGGCACCATAAAAATACTGTGCTACCTTTTTTGTTACCGAGTGTTTTAAGTAATGATGAAAGAATACAATGTATCCACCTTTTCTTTCCATTTCCAGTATTAGAGGACTAAGGAAACCAATATCTCTTTCTGGTCACGTAGCTTGAAGAACCGATAACAGACGGTGAAGAAAGGTTATTGAGTGACAACTCCATACAGGCAACCGTAGTGTAGGGTGACCTCCCCACAAGATGGTGTGACAACATTATGTGAAAATACATTGCAAGAAATTAGTGGCTTCAGGTGGCTCAGGATTGATTCTTAAGGTAGCCTATGGGGAAGGCCTATGGTCATCAGTGGACAGATAACGGATGATGTGACGATGATTATGATGAAGGAAAAAAAAATCAATTATTAATTATATTTCCTGGTAAAGCTTAAAAGTGAAATATCGCAAAACGTGCATGGACGGAATGGCGGTCAGAGATCGATAGCTAAAATGGAAGGTTGTAGAACTTCTGTTAATAATAATAGTAGACAATAAAGACAAGTGTCGACAGTCGCACACATACTAATGGTAGCGGAATTAAACAAAATGATTCTAATCAACTAACCAGTGATATGGACTTCCGCAAAATAACTCTTATTTCAATTAAATGATTACCACCACCAGACCGTCCTAAACGCTCCTATCAAGTTCAGTCCAGGATGCTCGAATTTCCTGTGTGTAGTACACACTTTGTGGGCAGCTCTTTCTCGTATCGAGCTGTCTTGTTATGGAAAAAACTCCCTTCCCACATACAAGAAAGTCCCTTTATTACCTCTTTTAAGAAAACGTTGAAATCACATTTTCTTTCCCTTGAGTAATATTTTTTTTTTTTGTATTTTTCTAATTGAACTGTCAAATCTTAAAATCATTAAACTAAATTTCTATATTCATTTATTTTAACATTTATTACATAAGTAGGTAGGTATTATGTATGTATTTATGTAATATCTTATTATATATTTTAATATTTTATTTAACTGTACATTTGTTTATGTATTAATAGTTGTAGCACTTCAGCTGCCCGCTAATGAAATGCTTTCTTACTGTATCTGGGTTGACTGGAAGAGATCTCTATCAGAGACAAGTCCACCCTTGCTCACAACATTTATAAATACATACATACATACATACATACATATCTGTCACGCCTGTCTCCCATTAGGGTAGGCAGAAACAATGGAACGCCAAATGCTTCGATTCAAACAAACCTCTTTCGCTTCTTCCACATTCATCAGTCTTGTCATACACGTTCGCCGGTTACGGGTACTTTTAATTTGGCCCTTCTTCAGCACGTCGCCTATTTGGTCGACATACGTCCGTCTAGGGCGGCCCCTACCGACATCTATTATTATATTATATATACATTATTTTATATGTAACTTACAAGTGCAATAAAGAACATATATAAAAAAGTAAATGTATTTTTCGATCTTTCTACGATTTTATTATAGCAAATTTTATTTTATCCCATCAAAGAACGATGATATATGTTACCGTATAGTAATAGTCAACCTCAACACTTCAATATTGGTGGATTTGTGATCGCAGCTATAAAAGTTTGCTCCTGATTGACGGCGCCATATTGTTTTATATCTCAAACCTAGCGTTGACATTGTAAGCGCGCGTTTTCATTTATTTCTACAATTCACTGCCAGCGGTGGAAATAAACGCGGGATGAAGTCTCCATAAATAATATTTACTTATTAACAGTAATTAATGAATGAAGTCTCTCTTAACAGAACGTAATAATGCTAAAAAAATTGTTAAAATATATCACAGAAACATATCTAATTGAAGATATTGTGGTGTTTGTGAATTAATATTGCACATATTCATCTTATAGCCACTTTTAAATTACATAACTTCTTTTTCCGTCAAGTTGGCTAACACAATTAACGAGCAGATACAATTGACTTATATAATGGTTCTCTAAATTAATTTACAAAGAATGTTCTTTATATAATTAATTACAATAGAAATGTATAACTATGGATGTGCATATATGTGTATATACACATATATACACATCCAGATACACATATGTGTGTGTATGTATGTATATTTGTGTATGTGTATATGTAAAAAAATTAACATACATTATATTTTAATGTAATTACTACCAAACTGGTAGTTACTTACGTGTACTTAGATCGAGTAATCTCGACTAATTTCGGGATCAATTCGTAATCCGTGATCAGGGTTGGCAATCATAGTTAGGCTTTTGGTGATGTTTTAAAAGATATGCTGCTGCCCATCCCTCGACAATAAATTTCTTAGTCACCGCTTACAACACCGGCATAGGAAAGGGAGGGGTGGCCTATTCTATGCCGGGACCATATATATACCAAATAACTGCAGTTAATTGTTTTAATAATTATATGTATTTATCCCAAATATCTGTATTAATTCTTAGTAATAGATTTCTTAATCTAAATATTTAGCCAATTAATTGATTTTTTATTCCTACTACATTTAAACATCAGATTGTTTATAGGCGGATTAATTGCTGGTTTGTTTACGTTTTCATGAAATTCTATTGAAACAGGTTATACATGCTTTTTGTTCTTTTTTATATAACTTAGATAGGCAAACAAGCAAACGACTCGCCTGATTGAAAGTGTTAACCGTCGCCTATAGACATGAGCAGTACCATAAACATAATAGAGTATACTGTGTCGCCCATGACATCCTTCATACGATGCCATTTCTGTGGACTAAGGTGTTATGCCTCTATATCCTGTATTTTCATATACTGCTAAACTATTTTTTAGATAAGAAGATTACATTAGTAAACTTATTATAGATACAAACATTTACAAGAAATAATCACAATGAGAACACAATGGGCAACCTTATCGCTAAAAGCGATCTCTTCCAGGCAACCTTTGGATGGAGAGGAGTAATTATAAACAGTTTGATCGGAGGCACGATGAAACTCTATTATTTCTAAAATATAGCAGCTTAATAACAGTCAAAGGGTAATAAACGGCGAAACACACAAACAAACACACAAACATAGAAGGTTACTTTTACATTTATAATATTAGTAGAGATTTAAAATAATTAAAATATTTCAAGTATTCATTTCACATCAAATAAAATTATTAAACAAACAATATAAAATGAACAATATTTATTTATTTATTTATTTATTTATTTATTGGTCTGTAGTAATGTTATTAAATTACATATATACATACATATCTGTCACGCCTGTCTCCCATTAGGGTAGGCAGAAACAATGGAATGGTTATTAAATTATTTTACAATAATAAAATAACTAATTACAAACAATGTATAAATAAGTATTAAATTAAATTCAAATCTCAACTTAAATAATCGTATATATAACTGTCCACTGCTGGACATAGTCCTCACTTTATTAGGGGGTTTACCAGTAGTTGCCATGATTGGCAGGTAAATTAACAACTGCAATTGACTTTGGTGATATTAAAAGATCTGTTGTCTTGTTAAAAGGATGGTTTATTCTATGCCGGGACAGCACGGTACAATCATATCAAATTCAAGAAATAAAAAATAAGTGATAAATAAAATTATAGCTTGATTGAATAATAAATGTCGTTTGTTTATTGTAATTTTACTTAATTTATTACTAGCATTATCCTATGGCTTTTCGCGCGTAGAATACTGTAATATATAGACTTTCGATAGAATGAACAAATGCAGTTGGGTTGCAGAAAATTCTATATAGGACAGTGCAGTGAACGCAGGGTTGGCAGATGGTCAGAACGTGGTCAGATTGTCTAATTATAAAATACGATCCGAACTTCTGAACTAAATTACAGACACACTGATATATAGTTGTTGAAGGAAACAGATTAATCGTAAGCTGTAAAATACACTAAGGGTAAAAATTAAAGGATCCAAATTAAGTCTAAACTTTTGGTGATTTTCCAAATCTTTGACAAACGTGATCGTATTGGAGTAGAAATAACAGCAATTTGAAGCTTGAAGATTATAATATTAGAATCTTGCAAAAAAAAAAATTTAAAGTAACATGTATCCCACAATCTTAATGAATATCATGAAATTTGTATTTTTTATTTTTTTCGATCTTATTATTGGTGTACGGATTTGAAAAAAAAATTCCAACTTAACCACCTTATATATTAGATAGGTTGTTCGTTTAGCTTCACTTTCGTTTCTTTTTGATTTCGATACGCCCATTTCTCGCTGAGCTATCAGATTTTGCATGAAAACGGATCATTCTCTCTTTGTTCAATATCTCAGGAACAAATGGTTGCACAGAAAATCGATGGTGGGGTTCAGAAACTTGAATGAATTCTCTATAAGGTAACAAATTAAGTGCGAAATTGCGACACATGCGATATTAGTTTCAAAGGTCAAACTAAACCAACTATAGCCGGGTCAAAGAACACATAGCGATAGTCAAAAACAGACAAAGAAATAAATTGGCGATCGCAAAACATTTATTAAACAGCTCTACTACTCTAATCACTACTCGAAGGCGTTATCTACCGAGAGTCACTATTATCCTCGGATAGTACATAAAGCAATTGAAATTAGGGAAAAACCGAAAATTTTCAATAGGAGAGATAGATATAAGCTTTCATCAGCATAGGACCCAATAAATAGTACATTACAAGCACGTTTAAACTCAGTGTGAATAAAACTCAGCGCAAGTGCGGTGTATAGGGTGGCTCTAGATAATGATGATGACAGTGTGAGGATGCCTGAAGAGACTGCGTGGGCTGCCAGACGAAGGCGCTTGAAATCCAGAAAGTAATCCACGTTGAAACGTCGGCAATAAAGAAGCAGGTATGTAGGCACTTTTTACCTGTAAATAATTTTTCATCGCGTTAAGTCCCGATTGTGTATTTACAATATTGATTATTATTATTTTTACAAAATTCACACCTCCTGTCTTAAGGAGAGGAGATGACCAACTAACTCCCAGCAGAAGTACAGTCGGCCGGGATTCAGGGCCCCAAGGAGAGAAACCGGCGTACAATGCGGGCAGAATCTAAGAGCGTCGCTTTCTGCATCTTTCCAGGGACTGAGCCGCCTCGGAATCCCAACCGTCTGAGTTATTATTATTGTATTACCCTCCCTAACAACGCAGCATGACCCCATTAGCCGTTACCGTTGTCACGATACCGTCACATTGTGTTCTGCAACGTCCTTGGTGCCATTCATATGTGTACGGTTACAACTTATCATCAGGTGGGCTGAAACTTGCTTGTCATTCCAAGTTTTCTATAAGTCATTCCATAAAGGTTGTGTAATAAATTTCCATATCCCATGGCTTTATCGTTTTATATTCGAATCGGGTCAATAGTTTTTGCATGAAAGGGTAACAATCCATGCATCCATCCATTATTACATATTTTCGCATTTATAATATTAATATGATTTGGCATTTTGTATGTTCACTTTAATAAATTCCTTTTTATCATCGCATCGCTCGTCATCGACATTAACCAGGCAACTATACCTGAGACCATAAAACAAAACACCAAGACTCGGGCCAATTCAAAAATGTCCATTTCATAAATTGGGTTGATGCGAAATCAAACCCGAAACCACATTTACGCAAAACAAAACACCCACAAATACGCTACAGAGATTATTATATTTATTTTTAATTTAAACTTAGTTCTATCATAAATGTAGTATGCAATTTGAAACTGCACAGTAAACAGCCAACAAAATAGTACATTCAATTAATATAAATCACAAGTTACCAACTACACAGAAGCGCGTTCGCACAGCAGCTGTGCATTCGAACAGTTCCCTAACTTACGTTCCGTGTAAGTCTGTGGCAATTTTAAACTCAAATTATAACTCTCTCACCGTTTTTAACCATTTTCCAAAAGACATGGGCATTAGAGTATATTTATTTGTTTACCTAAACTTTAGTGCACCATTTATAAAATAATCGATCGAAAATTTTATAAATGCATCGAGAAAAAACACAAAGGATAGATGGCGCACTATTATATAGATACTAATATATACACACACACACACACACACACACACACACACACACACACACACACACACACACACACACTTGTATATATACATAAACATACATATATTTAACAACACACATACAATAGTAAAGAATAAAAATGGAAGATGAAAAGAGCACAAAAGAACTAAAAGGAGAGATAGTAGAATTTAACAAAGGTCTTGTATCGAACAGAGGCAGGCAGTAAGTTCCACAGGCGTACTGCCTGGACAGTAAAGGATTACGAATGAAAGGAATTGGAATGAGCGGGAAATTTGAGGCGGAGGTTGTTGACATTGCGCAGTCTGCGTTATTCTGTACTGTGATGTTAACTTTCAGACTTTCGTGTTGCATGGTTTATAGTTTAACAAAGATTTTTTTTATACCACTGAGGTGGCAAACAAGCATACGGCCCA
Organism: Galleria mellonella; assembly: GCF_026898425.1. NCBI lineage: Eukaryota > Metazoa > Arthropoda > Insecta > Lepidoptera > Pyralidae > Galleria > Galleria mellonella. The sequence continues at coordinate 1,883,971 of NW_026441978.1, forward strand.
CCTGATGGTAAGTGGTTACCGTAGCCTATAAACGCCTGTAATACCAGAGGTATTACGCGTGCGTTGCCGACCTTGAAGAAACCTCTTTACCCCCCTTTTGAAGAAGATTGGAATTAAACCGATCATTTAGGCAAACTTTTGTAATTCGCCTGGATTTTCTCCCACGTTTCGACCAGGCTACACCGGCCTTGTTGTACAGTATTCTAACAAATATACATATTTATTATTATTATAAGTTACGAGATATTTTCATTAATTATGCACCTATTTAATTTTTGTAAACAATAAAAATAAATATATATTTTTTAATAGAAAATTGTTTATTTTTATTAAAACTGTTTCGTTTTCATTTTCAATTAACTTCAAAAAAAGATGAGTTCCTTTATTCTTTTATATATTTTTTTTTATATTTGTTACCTCAGAATTCTTTCATTTATAAACTGATTTAAATAATTATATTTTTATTTAAAACGATTTTCATATAAAACACATAAAATAGATATATATAAAATTTTCTCAAAGTCGGTTTAGAATTTACTTTAGATTTTAAATCAAAATAAATGATTTTACTACTATTAAAGTCGGTATTTTTTGTGAAACAAAATCTTAAATTATGTTAAATACGGAGTAGAAATTTTTCTTGATAATATTATAAATTTTATACTCTGTGGTTTATATTTGAAAAACTCATTTTACAGCACAATTTGAAATTAAATATCATGAAAATCCACAAACAGCATAAAATCTCCTCTTTGAATTAATAAAACCTGTTTCTAAGAAATAAGCAATAACTTTAATTAAAATGGTCATTGTGAGAAAAAAATTAGCAGGAAAACGTATCAATTTATTTCTATTGGTGTTACGGGAATCGATGTAAAGCTAATGGGAATAGCTTTTATATCATCAATTAGTAAATTGTCATAGATAATATATATCTAGATGGCGCGTCGATCATAAAAAAAATTATCGAAGAATTATTAACACGTATTTAAAAAGTGTAATACTAAATATAAAAATACGCTAGTTTGTTACCTGCGCTGGTGTTTCAACATCTCATCTAGTTGTTATAGGTAATATTTGGGATGGAACGGAATACTTAGTTTTATGTTTCTACCATAAACGGTTGTGTTTGCATGACTGTGTTTCGGTTTGAAGGGTGGGATATGGCAGTGAATTTACAGGGTACAGAGGAATAACATCTGAGTCCTCAATACATGGGGGGTATCATGGACGAAACAGTATACTCCGTTATGTCCTACTGCTCATGCCTATAGGCGGCGGTTACCACTTTCTATCAGGTGGGCTGTCAGCTCGTTTGCCATTCTGAGTTGCATAAAAAAAGGTTTAGTTTTTACAATATTACATATTATTAACAGTTTCGCTCGTAAGCTAGTATCGCGTGTTTGTATTTTTCGTATTTTTTAAATCTATGGAATAGATGGTTTTCATGCTGAATACGTCGTAGCAACATGGTCATCTCGTGATATACACATGTAAATGTCATGCTGTAAATGCAATCTGTGGAAATTCTATTTAAACTCTATTGTGTCGTTTTGTGACATTGCTTTATGGTGGAAGCACGAATACTTCACTCATAACAATCGGAGCTGACCTGAGTAGACATGAGCCAACCGCAAGTAGAGATTACTTTTATCTTGATTCTTTGTTCGCTGCTTGTTTATTTTGCTTTCATATCGTCCCTAAAATACTTTATAAATTTTCCACTATTTTTTATCTCGGTCAATTAGTACATACCGAATATGTAAAGGACGGTAAAAATAAGCAATAAACACAAATATATAAAATAATTATTTGTATGATAAAAATCACTAATTAAAATTTTTTTTAATAAGGCGTTTTTAAATATACACTCTATCTAAATATTGTTGATCTATTATTTGGTTAAATACAAATGAATGCTAAATTATTTTATCGGAAATCGAACATTGTACTAATAGGTTTTATATATAAAGCTATAGAAAAAAGTAAAACAATGTTTAGCTAATAATTATTCCATTACAAGCTACGCCCGTGACTTCGTCCACGCGACTGGAATAAATTGGTGGCTTACGAAGAGCAAATAAAAAGCATCGTATCAAATGAGATATGTATGCAAAATTTTATGATTTATGAAGCTATTTAAATCTCCAATAAGTAACAAACAAATAAAGGGCAAATGTATTTACACATTTGTAATATTATATTATTTTAATGTTTAGCCAATGAGAAAAAAAAGAGGTAGGTATATACCTACGTCAATCTTTAAAACTTATACAAAGCATTAAGCGTTTATTTGTCGCCTAAAATTTATTATAAACTAAAGCTTTTATTTTTCTTATTAAATCTACTTGTAGATATGTGGAACTTTATTCTAAATTCAAATATTTTAAAGATATCTTCGAAAAATTTCTTTATGTAATGTGTGCGTAACGTGTGTGCATGTGTGTGTACGCATGTGTATGTGTGTGTGTGTGTGTGTGTGTGTGTGTGCATGTGCATGTGCGCGTGTGTGTGTATATTTCACCACGATTTAAGTAACTTTTTTTATGTAGAAAAATCTATGTGTTTGTCATCATTTCGTATAGTACCTAACCATTAACGCACTATAACACTTGAACCTTAACCAGTGGCGTATTAGATAACGTTCAATCTATTACACTGACAGCGATAAATCCATCTGTATTGTATTACATACACTGATGTTCTGGATATAGGGTCGTTTGTTACGACACAGTGACAAGTTAGCGAGTCGGGCGATATGAGATTGAACGTTCATATTTGATTTAACGGAGCATGTAAATGGGACATATCTATTGTAACAGAATATAGATACTGAGATAATACGAATTCGTATCATCTAGCAGTTATCGCCGATTCGAATCTGATTTGACTTTGAACATTAATATTTCAATAATATAACCTTCAAGTCTCCTTCAAACTTTAAGGTTAACTAGAATACAAACAGGTTATTTTGGATATTTAAACCCACTTTGTTTAGTCCTTATGAATTTTATATTTACAAAATTAAATAGATAAAATACTGGTATAATGACTGGAAAATATCATCTGTATAGTACATTATCCTTCTTTATTTCCAGTTGGGTAAATTTTACGCCTCTACGACTTCTTTATGTTAGTACAGAAGAGGTTTCTGTCTATGAAAAGGCAAATACAATTTATATAAGTTATTTTCATCACTATATTTCTATATAAAAATTAGGAACAAATTCTTTTTGCGTTATAGTCACCTAGTACATATCAATTATATACGAGTACCTACTAAAGAATATATTTTTTTTATTTTACTTAATAAAAATAAAAATAAATTCTTTAGTAGGTAATGTGTTTGTTTTAATATGTTTTCACTATATCACTTCCCAAATAAATTAGGAACAAATTCTTTTTGCGTTATGGTCTCCTAGTCCATATCAATTACATATAAAAGAAATCAGTTAAGTAAAAATAAAAAAATAAAAAAAATATATTAAATAATTTTATCCTGCTCCATGAAACTACGCCTTGGTTTTTCTCTTCCTCTCCTACTCCTAATAAAATGGTCATACAATGTCATAACTTGCTTCAAAATTTTCTCCTTTTTTGACTTCTGTCTAATTCTCTAATTTAAAAGTTTTCTACCAATCTTTTTCTTCAACTATATGTAGAACGAGTTTGTTAGCAATTTGATCATACTTCCATAGCATCTAAATAAAGAGAGCATCAGAATTTACACTGCGTAACAGTTGCTCGTACTCGGCAAAAAAAAAAAACTTTCTACAAGCCTTATAACTGAGTTCATTAAATTTCAGCATTCGTGACGTCTAAACCCGAGTTGTCAGGTCATTTTCTAAAGGAAAATATGACGTACGCTTCTATTCAATAATTCAGGGGCAGCAGCACACTTTTATTCGTGCAATTTGCCCGAAAGTGAATCTCTAATAAAAACATAACAGTCTTGCCGACGCTCCCGCTAAAAGCTTTGGGCTGTACACTGGTCCGCAATAAAAGTGTGACTTGCACGAATATTTTTCCACTGTACTTCTAAAAGACTGTGTGACCTCTCTAAGAATAGAATGTATGATATTATACAACATTTTTTTTTATTTCTTTTTATACAACTTAGAATGTAATAAAACAAGCTGACGGCCCACCTGATGGAAAGTGGTAACCGTTGCCTATAGACATGAGCAGTACCATGGACATAACAGAGTATACTGTTTCGCCGATGATACCCCCCATGCGTTACTATTTCTGAGGACTCAGGTGTTATTCCTTTGTACCCAGTAAATTCACGCCATATCCCACCCTTCAAACCGAAACACAGCCATGCAAACACAACTGCTTCACGGTTGAAACACGAATGGGACAGAGGTATACAAACAATCTACTTTTGTACAAAGTCTCCCTCTGGGAGATAATAATATTGAAAAAACTTTCATATTGTTCCCCACTTTATTCGCTGGAAAGAAAATACAATGATATATCAAAATTTAATTCAAGCTCAATAAACTTAATTATCTTTTAAAGGAGAGAAGCTATATACTCAGAAATTCAACCACACACGATTGAAACTAAATGGTCGCGAGCAGTGCAGTTTCAGAAGGGTTTTCTTCCACAAATGCTCAGGCTATGGAATGATCTCACTGCTGAGGTTTTCCTTAAAAACTACATTATAGGGTTCTTCAAACAGGGTGTGTTGAGGTTCCTTTAGGGTCAGTACCGTGCACGTAACATTCCTAGTGCTGCAGCTATTCATAGGCTACAATAATCGTTAACCATCAGACGGACTGTAAGCTTGTTTTCCACTTTTGTAGTAAAAAAAATTAACTGAAAAAATGTTGTGACTACGGTGAGAGTACACATCACCATATTTTTATATTTTTTTCTATACCACTGAGGTGGCGAACAAGTACGCCTGCTGGTAAGCGGTAACAGTAGCCTATGAACACCTGCAATACCAGAGGTATTAAGTGCGCGTCGCCGACCTTGAAGAAACCTCTTTACTCCATTTTTGAAGAACCCCATGCTGCAGTTTCTTGGAAAAACCTCGGCAAGGAGCTCATTCCATAATCTGAGCGTTCGTGGGAGAAAACATGTCTGAAACCTCACTGTACGCGACCATTTAGGCTGTAGGATTTTTAAGTAATTTAAAAAAGACGGAGAGACTAAAACGATAGGAATAAGACGGCTAATGTTTACCATTTGCGGGAAAGTGTATGCAAATTTTAGAGGCGCTAATTTAGCGTCATCTGCAGGTTTCATTTTTGGCACTCTTCTGATGTATCTGCCTTTTCTCTTTTATTATAATTTCATTGAAAAAAAACTTTAAATAAACAGTAAGTACAGGGTGGCCCAAAAGTCCTTAGAAAAGTAAAATTTGAATTAAACGAAAACGGCGCGCGTGAGCGGTGCAGGGGAAGCGGGGGCAGTAACTTCGGTTTCTGGGAATTTAGTCGCGATGGAGCGTTTCACCGGAGCGGACCGTGCGTTTTGTGTGCGCGAGTTTTATCAAAACAACAATTCGGCAACCGTTGCGAGGCGTAAATTTCGAAAACACAAAGGTTTACACAACTTTGATGACACCCCAGCTCTCCAAACGATTAAGAATTGGGTTGCTAAGTTCGAGGAGACCGGTTCGACGTTAGATAAACCGCGGTTGGGTCGCCCAAGGACATCACGTACGGAACAAAACATCGACACAGTGGCACAATCTATTCCTGAAAATCCTACACAGTCAACTCGTAAGCGTTCCAGTGCACTAAACGTATCCAGGACATCGTTACAACGGATTTTGAAGAAAGATTTACTTATGCACCCTTACAAAATTCAGTTGGTGCAAGAATTAAAAGAAACTGATGCTATTCAGAGAGTGAATTATGCTAATGAAATGTTTAATCGGTTTACTTCGTTCAATAACATATTGTTCTCTGATGAGGCACACTTCCACATTAACGGACATGTTAGTAAACAAAATTGCCGCTATTGGAGCCCGATTAATCCAAAACTTAAGCACCAGAAGCCCTTACATAGCCCTAAAGTTACAGTTTGGGCCGCTATGTCAGCCCATGGCATCATAGGGCCTTACTTTTTTGAGGACGGCAGAGGGCGTGCTGTTACTGTTACTTCGGAGCGATATGTGGCCATGATCGAGGAGTTTTTCACACAAAAATTGCAAAATTTTCCAGGCTTTAATGCCCGAACATGGTTTCAACAGGATGGAGCAACTTCCCACACCTCCAATACTGCTATGTTCGTTATCCGTCAACTTTTTCCAAACAAAGTTATCTCTAAGAGAGGAGACATTTCCTGGGCACCACGTAGCCCGGATCTGACTCCAATGGATTTTTTTTTGTGGGGCTACCTTAAGGCTAAAGTGTACGACTCTAACCCGCGGTCAATTAATGACCTAAAAGAAAACATCCGCAGAGAAATGGCAAGCATTTCAGCAGTGACGTGCCGCGCAGTCATCGACAATTTCAGAAGGCGTTTGCAAGAGTGCCGTGACTGTAACGGATTACATTTGGACGACGTTATTTACAAAAAATTATTCTCGTTTTTCTAGCTATATTTACAAATAAAAATATTATTCATAGTGTAATTCGTTTTATTTCAATTAATTTTTTTCATTACTAAGGACTTATGGGCCACTCTGTATTATATATTATTCTCATTTTAGTGTATTTTAGCGAAAAAGGTTTGTTTGAATCGAAGTATTTGGCGTTCCATTGTTTCTGCCTACCCTAATGAGAGACAGGCGTAACAGACAGATATGTATGTATGTATGTAATATATTTTATATATATTTACATATAGTATTTATATATGTAATTTTTAGTATATATGTCTATCAATAATTAGTAGTACCGCATTCGAGTATTCGGACACTTTCCCGTGATCGACAGGAAGAGAATGCTTTTAGCATTAAGTCCGCCATGTACACATATTTGTACCAATGAATAAATAAAAGTAAATACTCATATTAATGTTTTAAAAAAGTCAATCTCTTCTTTTATACCTACTAATGAATAAATAAAAATAAATACACATATTAATGTTTTAAAAAAGTCAATCTCTTCTTTTATACCGTGAAGAGTACTCAAAATTGTTCAATATCAGAGAAGTCTGTGTACACAAAAAAGGTGAAAGGTGGGAATTCGAGAGAGAGAATTTTTACAATAATGTTATGATGTAAAACAAAACCTTAATAGTTTATAGCGGTCAGTTCATATAAAGTATATTATTTTATCTTGTAAATGTAATAAAACTGTAACAAGACAATGTCTAGATGAGAGATATTTATATATATCAAGGATTTTAATAAGGTCATCTGATGTCAAACAATATTCATTTAGTAAAGTCTGTCGCCATGTGGTTTTGCCATAGAAGAGGCCATCTCTTTCTTTCCCGTGGGTATCGTGAGGCGACTAAGAGAGAGCGAGGGATGAACAGCAGCGTCCCTCTAAAAACATCTCTAAATCCTAACTGCGGTTGATAAACCGCCTGCCAAGCATGGCAACTTCTGGCAAAACTCCCCAAAGGGGAGGATTATGTTCAGCAGTGGACAGTTAAAGGCTGATATGACGACGGTATGTTAATGAATTTTATCTGTGCATCTGTTTTTCTGTCTGTCTTTATGTTTGTACTGGCATCACGTTAAACTACTGCTTCAAACTTAACGCGGTTTTCACAGTCGAAATCCTGATGGTTTAATTAAAAAAATCGTATATATATTCAATCTTTAGACACTATTTAGAAATAACCCTATATTATTCATTTTTCTTCTTCTAAAATCCATTAGAATAAAGTAATATACAAAAAGATGGTAACAATAAACAAAAGATTCTTGATAGTTGTATAAATGATCACAAATACAGAACTTTTGTATACGTATATCCACTTGTATCGTATTTTTTATTTCATGTAAAAGCACTAGTGCCTACTCGGCTTTGTCGTGATCACTCAAAATTAAATCAATTCAAAATTCCATTCAGTATTTAACTTACTTTTCGTTCCGTCCATTCCGAGCCATTGTCAAAAATCATCAATGAATCCGTGCCGTCCGTTTGTACAGACAATCGACTTTTCCAAATTAAATAGCTCAACGATCCATTTGATTTCATAAAACAAACTGAGCCACTTCATTTAATATTGGATACATAATGGATTAAACCAATTCTGACAGCACGCCCGTTAAACAATGCCCGTTACAAATTACAATAGTCCATTTAAAATTAAATATTTGAAGGTAGATTGGCGTAATGGAAGCTTTTAAAGTAACAGTAAGTATTATTTGGTTCGATAGAATTTAAATAACAAATAATACACCCGATTATATGATACACTGCTGATGTCCTAGTACTTTTTTTTGGTTGGTAATGGATTTTTTTATACCACTTAGAATGGCAAATAAGCTGACGGCCCACCTGATGGAAAGTGGTAACCGTCGCCTATAGACATGGGCAGTACCATGAAAATAACAGAGTATACTGTTTCGCCCATGATACCCCCTATGCGTTGCCATTTCTGAGGACTCAGGTGTTAATCCTCTGTACCCAGTAAATTCACGCCATATCCCACCCTTCAAACCGAAACACAGCCATCCAAACACAACTGCTTCACGGTTGAAACACGAATGGGCTGTCCCATTCCCATTGGGTACCTCTGTAGGTACCCAAGCAATCGTGGGTATCGTAAAAGGAAACTAAGGGAGGACGAGGGATGGGCAGCAGCGTCCCTCTTAAAACATCTTCAAAGTCTAACTGTGGTTACCAATCCGCCTGCCAAGCGTGGCAACTAATGGCAAAACCCCCCCAGAGGGAAGGTTTATATTCAACAGTGGATAGTTAAAGACTGATATGATGAATGGAATGGTAACCCCGCCTGCTAACGGTATACGCTAGCGGGGCACCAGGAAGGGCTGGTAGGAGAGGTTGTAAAAGACCGATCAGTTAGGTCAGCGTGATGAATACACATGGAATTAAGAGCAATGGTTTCCAGGGGGTAACACGTAGAGGTAAATCTAAAAGAGTATATTGCTTTCAACTGGACTAGTATTCCGCAATACTAAAAATCTATTCCCCTCTATCCTAGTACTTATGCATGGAAAGAAGGGGTTGTTAGTAATATGAAGTATAAATAAAAATGTATAAGTGATATAGGTGCCGAGGGAGACCTAAGACTATTCTGGTTTTTTTTAATGGATGATAATGGAATGGTAAACCCGTCTGCGTGTGACTCTCGTGTCATGGGCGGCGGTAGTCACTTGCCATCAAGTCAGCCGCACGCTCGACTTCCCCCTGTGGGTAAAAAATTATACTGTATGCACTTTTATCTGTCTTTGCAACTTCACAATACATATAGTCTGTATTGATGCTATTAAATGTCTTTTTGGAAAATTGTTTTGTCTAATAAATAAATAATGTAAACCATTTGTACAGGCGGAGTTACCCTTTTGTCCCATTAAAGAAACAAATAAAAATAATTATTTAGTGCTTAATTTCCCATTAAATAACACATAATAATATATTATACATAATAATAAAAAAAAATTACAACAAACAAAAAATAACGAAAAAGAAAAAGCACTTAAATGGTGACACTATCACTCAGCTATAATATATACCATGTTCTTTCGAACATGATTACCAAAAACTACCTATATATTTCACAGACATGTAAAAAATAAGCAATGACTTATTCATTCTTTCTTTTCTTTAGATTCTTGGATTGTAAAATCAAATTTTCATCGCAATAAGTTTGCTCCATTACCATCAATCTCTCTCTGAGAACAGATCTGAAAAATATGGACCGAGTTAACAGCACGAGGTCACACGTTCGACGCCGCGGGGGAAATCTACCTTATGTCGGCTTATAATTTATATGGTGGAGTCGTTTCGGTAACGCAGATACAATAAGAATGAGACAATGCGAGGAACAGATGTTACTTTAAATATTATTGTTTGTAAAAAAAACTTTGTATAGGTATTTGATTGAAATCGTTATTTGGCACAATCCACCGTGTGTCCCGGCATAGAATGGGCCACCCCTTCCATTCCCGTGGGTGTCATAAGAACAGACTAAGTGAGGGCGAGGGATGGGCAGCAACGTCCCTCTTAAAACATCTCTAAAAGCCGAACTGTGATTGCCAACCTGCCTGTCAAGCATGACAACTACTGGCAAATCTCCCCTTATGAGGAAGGTGTATATAGTACATACATACATATCTGTCACGCCTGTCTCCCATTAGAGTAGGCAGAAACAATGGAACACCAAATGCTTCGATTCAAACAAACCTCTTTCGCTTCTTCCACATTCATCAATCTTTTCATACACGCTCGCCGGTTACGGGTACTTTTAATTTGGCTCTTCTTCAGCACGTCGCCTACTTTGTCGACATACGTCCATACCGACGTCTCCATTCATTCTTGCTCGATAAATCTCTTTCGTAATTCTTCTTTCATCCATCCTCACCAAATGGCCAAACCATAATAATAACAATATAGATATATTTCAAAGGAACCAGTTCTAGTATTCTCCTCTCTAGTATCCACGTGAATTCTAGGATCAATGACAGTCACGTGATAGATAGATAGATAGATAGATACTCTTTATTGTTTCCTCCAAAAGATTACATTAGTAAACTTATTATAGATATAAACAATTACAAGAAATGATCACAATGAGAAAACAATGGGCGACCTTATCGCTAAGAGCGATCTCTTCCAGGCAACCTTTGGATGGAGATTTAATTTAATATAAAATATTTGAAAGCATTCCGAGTTATCGTAAAATTGAAAATTGTGGGTTTCGCCAGACCGGACAACATTGTCGAACTTGTTATGTATTCTTTACCAGAGGGAGACTTTGTACAAAAGTCGTTTGCTTGGGTACCTCTGTCCCATTCGTGTTTCAACCTTAAAGCAGTTGTGTTTGCATGGCTGTGTTTCGGTTTGAAGGGTGGGATATAGCGTGAATTTACTGGGTACAGAGGAATAACACCTGAATCCTCAGGAATGGCAACGCATGGGGGGTATCATGGGCGAAACAGTATATTCTGTTATGTCCATGGTACTGCTCATGTCTATAGGTGACGGTTACCACTTTCCATCAGGTGGACCGTCAGCTTGTTTGCCATTCTATGTTGTATAAAAAAAAAAAGAAAAAAAATCTTTTTGGTTCTTTCATCCTATAACATCAGATACTTCAAGTGTAGCGTAAAAAAACAGTGAGCCGGCATAGTGGGCAATCGTTAAGAGAGTCATTCTCTTTTCGGACCATAATAGGTCATATTGTCTCTGTGTTTACTCAGGATAGAGTGATCACATGTTGTACTACAATAAAAAAAATCCCTACAAAAACTATACAATTGAACATTAAAACTCCTCCTTTTTTGAAGTCGGTTAAAAATAAAAAGAAATCCATATATCTTCTATTTCAATAAAACTTAACATAAAAATAATCTAACGAATAATTGACACTGTTTAATAAACGAATAAATTAAATTATATCTGTATATATATTTAATCTGTAAATATATTTACAGACTAATTATATAAAAATTTTGTTAAAATCGTTTCAATAATTCCGTTTTTAAATTAAAATAACTGGTTTTATAACAATTCAAGTTAGTTTTTATTTTAAATCTTAATTAATTTTTTTTTATATATTGTAAGTTCGTAACTTGTGCAGTTTCATTGTTATCACAGGTTTTAGAAAGTTAATAAAGGTGAACTGTCACAGAAAGATATATGGAATCCTACTCTACCTTAACAACCCTTTAACGTCCCCATTACTGGGTACGGGTCTCCCCAAAAGAAGAGAATAATGGACTTATATCTACTACGTGGGTTCGAACTTAAGATATAGGGTTTTACGAGTGTTACAAGTTTTCCTTCTCTTTCACGTACTTTATTTTATTCCCTTAGATATTACAATATGATAGATATTACAAAATAGTATTTTGATATATAATTCAATAATTAATTTCAGCCATTACCTGTCCATTGCTGAACATAGGCCTCTCCTACAGACCGCCATAAGGAACGGTCCTGAGCCACCTGCGTCCACTGACTCTAATGCATTTGAGATCATCACTTAATCTAGTGGATGTCATCCTACACTGCGTCTGCCCATACGGGGTCGCTATTCAAGAACCTTTCTTTCCTGTCGTTGTGGTCTTCGAGCCATGTGATCTTGCCACTTTAGCTTGCTTATCCTTATCCTATGGGCTATGGGTATTTTGATTATATATATATATATATATATATATATATATATATATATATATATATATATATATATATATATATATATATATATATATATATATATATATATATAATGAATAGAGATTTCAGACTGTAGAGACTGTATATATGGTATAACAGAACTAATTCCAAACTAAGTCAATAGCAGATAAGCTCCCCAGCTGTTCACTTCTGAACTAAGTTACACATAAGACCTCTACAAAGCGTATTTCGGTTGGTCTGTGCGTGATCGTTTACAAGCTCTTCACCGAATTCATAAACATCCATACACCTATTTAAACACCGTTTAAATTTCTTACTAATTTACACAGTTATGGCTTTTTAAAATCCGTTTTTATTTTCAATCTGACTTAAAAAAATTAGGTACTTTTCAATTTGCTTGTTTTTTTTATACAACTTAGAATGGCAAACAAGCTGACGGCCCACCTAATGGAAAGTGGTAACCGTCGCCTATAGACATGAGCAGTACCATGGACATAACAGAGTATACTGTTACGCCCATGATACCCCCCATGCGTTGCCATTCCTGAGGACTCAGGTGCTTTTCCTCTGTACCCAGTAAATTCACGCCATATCCGACCTTCAAACCGAAACACAGCCATGCAAACACAACTGCTTCACGGTTGAAACACGAATGGGACAAAGGTACTCAAGCAATCGACTTTTATACAAAGTCTCCCTCTGGTAGAATGCTTGTATTTTTTTTTTATGTTTGTTACCTTCATTTTCGAACAATCCTTTTTTCATGAATCTACCGCCTATTTAGAAATGTAATTTCAGTTAAATAGAATGGGCAAGAAACTCAGCTGTTGCTCGTTTCAAGTAATAGTTAACAAAAAAAAAGAGAAATATGGATGGATAAAATTCAAGAGTATGAGGGATGAACCAGCCATCGTCGTGTTCAACCATATCACAGGGAACCCAACGACTCGGCCTACCACGCTGCCACCAATCTGGACATTGTCACAGAGCATACCTCGTTTCAAGATTCGATGACAGAAGGGGTAAAACTTAAAATAATGTTATAGTAATTCAATATGGCCCCGGCGTTGTTCGTGGAATATAATCACAATTAGTAGTTGAATATATTTAACAAGAATAACTGTGATAACGAATTTGCACAGTCGCGACTAGTAGGTACGTAAGGTATAAGTTACTAGCTCTAGCGATATATATATTTTTTTATATGTAATTTTGACGCGTTGGAGACCAATTTTATTGGATGTTAAGTAACTATGTGGTTTAATATTTTACACGTATTAGCAAATAATGTATTTTTATTATAACCTTAAATGACCTCACGTTAAATGAATCGAGAAACATAAGCTTCAAAGAGAATTTGATGAACGAATGAATGAGTATACTTTATTTGCATTATAAAATATAAAGAATAAGCAAGACAAATAATAAACGTAACGATACAATTGCATAAGTACAGTAAGGCGGTCTTATTGCTGAGAGCAATCTTTTCAAGACAACCTTAGAGTAATGGACTAATTGTTGTACAAGTAGGTATGATAGTGCTGTATAATTTAGGTAATATTTGTATATATATAAATATTAACCATATTACAACATATAATTCTATGTAAAATATGTATCTAATACTAGGACATATATAAATCATTATAGGCACAAGGAAAACAAGTTATCTTAAAATAAATAATTTGATTTCGATTTTTCAGAAACAAAATAATAAAAGTGGTAAAATTTCAAAGATAAATGACATATAAAATTTGTAACGCATATATATAGAATTTAGTACTGTGAGTGGAGAGATTTTATAATGATACTCTCAAATGTATAATACTTTTCTAAAGGTTTAATAATTCATACTAATATTTTGCTTTTCTTTCCTCTTGGTGCTTTAGAGTCTCAACCGTACGGAAGCAGTATTTGGGATGTAAAAGGGGTATAAGCAAATTTTTATCTGAGTCAATCAAATTATCCCAAGAAGTCGCAGTGAAAAACTAACAACTTATAAACATTCCACTGCCTTTAAATAATCACTCAATAAAAGTTTTGTAACGAAAATTTATTCTAGATACTATATGAGCCATTTACTCCCTACTGCTGAATATAGGCATCTCCCTATAGGGGGGTTTTGCCAGTAGTTGCCACGCTTAGCAGGTGGATTGACAACCGTAGTTAGGCTTTGGTGGTGTTTTAAGGAGGATACTGCTGCTGATCCCTCAACCATTAAATTCCCTTGGTTGCAGTTTACGACACCTACGAAAAAGAAGGGGTAGCCCATTCTATACCGGAACTATACGGCAATTATTATTCTAGCTGCCAGCTAACAATTACGTTGCCGCTATCTTTTATGACTTGTACCACCAATCGCTAGCTAGTCACCGCCGACTGTTTAGCAAGTCGAGGAGAGTTCGTTACTCAATTAGGAGCCAGTTAATCAGCGCCTGGCAGCAAACAGAATGTATTCGGAATGAATAATTCGCTTGCATCTAGCCGTCTAAACTATTTGCATTTTCTTCACGAGATTAGAGCAAATTAAAATTCGAATGTGACTGTTTGAATTATACCTCTAGAGATGTTCTATAGATGTTTATAGAGATGTTAATGTTAACCTATTGTTATACGTAGCTGGTTTCTACGGTTTCATCAGAGATGGGTTGAAAATAGTTTAGCCAACTTTATAAAAAAGAAGGTTCTCGATCTAATTGTATTTTATAAGTTTGTTTCTTCATAACCCCTTCAGGTGTACGGTTGCAGTTGCTTGGGTACCTCTGTCCCATCCGTGTTTCAACCGTAAAGCAGTTGTGTTTGCATGGCTGTGTTTCGGTTTGAAGGGTGCGATATGGCGTGAATTTACAGGGTACAGGGGAATAACACCTGAATCTTCAGGAATGGCAACGCATGGAGGAAACAGTATACTCTGTTATGTCCATGGTACTGCTCATGTCTATGGACGACGGTTTCCGCTTTCCATCAGTTGGGCCGCCAGTTTGTTTGCCATTCTGAGTTGTATAAAAAAAACAAAAAATAAATGTTTAAAGTTTAAGTGTGAATGCCAACCTGCTTGCCAAGCGTGGCAACTACTGGCAAAATACCCTTTATAGGGAAGGACTATGTTCAGCAGTGAACAATCAACGGCTGATACGAAAACCTAAAAAAGCAATGATATTAAATAACTGATGAAGAAAAAAAAAATTGAGGCGTTATACGAGGTCTGTCCGGAAAGTTCGTATAAAAGTGTTCTGGAATGCGAGAAAGAGGAGTGGGGAGGCCAGGTAAGCGCAGGACCCCTTCCTTATGTCCCTAACAATGCTTCAGTTCTGGTCTGACCGCCGTGCGGTGCGAACTGGCTTGTCACGCCATCTGTGAAGTTACCTCTTAACGAAACCCCGTCGGCATGGAGCCCGCTTCCGTTGAAGAGCAGCGCGTCGTAATCAAGTTTCTCTCGAAACTCGGCAAGAATGGCCGTGAAATTTTTGCCGATCTAATTCGATAAGACATCCGGGGAACCACGAACAAAAAAATCAAGAAAATCCCGCTCAAATGTCAAGACAATGTTGATTGTTTTTTTCGATGTTCGGGGGATTGTCCATCAAGAATTCGTCCCTCCAGGCCAGACAGTTGATGGAAAATTCTACGTCGATGTGCTCAGACGCCTCAAAGCTCGTGTGGCACGAGTTCGTCCAGAATTGGCGCGAGAGGGGCGTTGGATTCTTCACCACGACAATGCCCCTGCCCACACCTCTCTTGTTGTCCGTGAGTTTTTGAGTAAAAATTCCATTACGGTGACCGAACACCCCCCCTATTCGCCGGATTTGGCCCCGTGTGACTTCTTCTTGTTCCCAAAAACCAAATTGGTACTTCGGGGGCGGCATTTGGGGGACATAAATGAGATAAAAAAAGCTACGACGGGGCAGCTGAGAAACCTACAACCAGAGGACTTTCAAGGAGCCTTCTCACAGTGGAAACGGCGTTGGCACAAGTGCATTATGTCACAGGGGGAGTACTTTGAAGGGGATAAAATTGATTTACCTGAATAATTGTAAAATAAAATTTTTAAAAAACTTTTATACGTACTTTCCGGACAAACCTCGTAGACTAAATATTTGATTTATAATCGCGTTGGAGAGGGTTACTGCGGTGTTTTAACGGGACTCCAATATTTGCATACGACTTAACCTTTTTACCCAGTGCTTCAACATCTAAAGCAATTTTTAATATTACTTGGTCGAATATAAATGTTCAGAATATTATATCATCATCATCATCATCATTGGAGTCTTTATTTATGCACTGCTAAACATAAGCTTCCCCATAGACTGCTTTAAGGAACGGTCCTGAGCCACCTCCATTCACAGACTCCCTGCAATGTATTTGAGGTCGTCACTCGACCTAGCGGGGGGAATGAGCTCCCTGCCGAGGCTTTCTCAAGAGACTACAGCATGGGGTTCTTCAAAAGGGGGGTAAAGAGGTTTCTTCAGGGTCGGCAACGCACGCGTAATACCTTTGGTATTGCAGGTGTTCACAGGCTGCGGTAACTGCTTACCATTAAAACTTAATCTACATCTACTCGTACACTATTTACACTAATATTATAAGGAGGAAAGATTTGTATTTTTGTGTGTATGTTTGTAATGAATAAACTCAAAAATTACTTTGCAGATTTCAGTAATTTTTTCACCATTAGAAAACTACATTTAATCTGAGTAACATAGGCTATATATATTGCTAGAAAAGATTAGGGATTCTTACTAAAACTTTAGTAACGTAACTCAAGGTGTAAAAAAAATGCTATAAAATATCTTTGGTCGCGTGCGCTGCGGAAACTATTGGTGATACAACAAAAGTATGTTGTACAATATTGAAGAAAATATCAATAACTATAGAAAAACTTCGCGATACTACGAATATATGTCCAACTATTATCGTTATGTCACAATAATCACTTTTTTTGTGTTGTAAAAATGTCAACCCGTGCGAAGCCGGGACGGGCCGCTAGTATTTTATAATTGCGAGTAGGAGTAAGTAATATATAGCGATATCTATATATCGCAGTTACAATATCTATATAACAGATATATTAGATATTAATTATCGACCATATAATATTGAAACGAAGAACCCGATCGAAATTTATACACATGAAAAAGGAATAATCTTTTTACCACTATCAGTATCCAGACAAACCATATATAGATATTTGGAAATTAGAAATGAAAATGAAAAGAAAAATTTAAAAATTGTTTATAGACATTACCCTGTTTTGAATGAATAAATGAATGAGTATACTTTATTTGTATTATACAATATAGGAAATAAACAAGACAATTTACAAGCTCAACGATACAATTGTATAAGTACAGTAAGGCGGTCTTATTGCTGAGAGCGATCTTTTCAAGACAACCTTAAGGTAATGGACTAATTGTTGTACAAGTAGGTATGATGGTATTGTATAATTAAAAAAGCAGCTTTTGCAAATTAAAAATATATAAAAATTAAATATACATACATACACATACATACATATATATACATACATATACGTATTAATCAAACAAAATTATGTGTTAAATATGTACCTAATACTAGGATATACATTAATAATTATAGACACAATTGTCTTTTCCTTGATAATCGAGTAAAAATAACCGATGCAACAGAATCGAGGGATCGTAATAATTCACTACAGGCCCGTGATTATGCGAGCTACTGGATAGTACGCGATTAAGGCCGATTGTCATGTAAATTTGTAATCGGCTCCAGGCACCCTGAGGGAGTGCGGTGTGATGCGGTGCTTACAGAATGACATTTGCACAATGATCACCCCAATCATTCCCACTCCATTCCATCTATGGGGGCCCCTTATGATTTGTCTTAAATATCAGATGTAATATATTACTACCTTACGTTAAGTAACGATGCATTTAATTGTTAGTTCTCAAAAACAATTGAATATTTTTTTATACTACTGAGATGACAAACAAGCATACGGCCCACCTGATGGTAAGCTGTTACTGTAGCTTATGAACGCATGCAATACCAGGGGAATTACGCGCGCAGTGTTGACCCTGAAGGAATCTCTTTATCCCTTTTTAGAAGAACATACTGGTTGGTTATTTAAAAAGTACTCTTTTTTATGCAACATAGAATGGCAAACAAGCTGAATGCCCACCTGATGGACAGTGGTGTCTGTCGCCTATAGACTTGAGCAGTACCATGGACATAACATATACTGTTATGTCCATGGTATTGTATACTGTTTCACCCATGATACCCCCCATGCATTGTCACTCCTGAAAACTCAGGTGTTACTCCTCTGTACTCTATAAATTCACTGTCATATCCAACCCTTTAAACTGAAACACAGCCATGCAAACACAACTTCTTCACAGTATAAAGATTAATTAATGAAAATATATATATATATATATATATATATATATATATATATATATATATATATATATATATATATATATATATATATATATATATATGTATTAAAACGTGTGTGCCCCGGCACAGAATGGGCCACCCCTTCCTTTTCCGTGTATGTCCTAAGAGGCAATTAAAGTTTCAATTTGATTATTACAGTGTATTTTTATTATACCTACATAGGGGTCCCTACTAACAAGAATATTATAAAAATGGTTTCTAATCAAGAAAAGTTTGGGATCCCCTGATGTAGACAGACACGAGTGAGCAACTAGATATTTACCATATTATCAACCATCAAACTCCATCAGTGCCTGTGACGTGGTCAACAGTATCGAATGGATGTAATACAATTGCGCGCTCAAGTTACAAGAGACAGCCTTTCAACTCATCTGAGTTGGTGGGAAAGGGATTGTTAGTAATGGAGACTGAGAATCTCATTGCTAGCAGTATACCCAACCAGGTCGATTTCTTTTTTCTCGCGGTTCTCCCTGGAAAGTATCATGGTTAATTCCTGATGAATTCATCATGATGGGCTAACTGACCTGTTTTCATTCTCATCTATCACCATTCACTATTATTATATTACTATTAATATCCCGTTAGCGCCGGCAGGGTTACCAGCTCTCCAGATGGACTCACGTATGTGTGCCTCGTCTACGTCTCGGCCCACATTTGTACGTTCGTCTATCAGTTGCTGGCTGCTGCTTTTTCATTGCAAATGAAAAATTACATAAAATAATAGGAAATCATAAATGCAAGTGTAGTCTTACCTATTGTTTCTGTTTGTCACTTTCATTCATTGATTATTATCAATGACCATTACCACAGAGAAGACTAAAAAACTGCCTTGTTGTGAGTGATATACAATTTATTTATAACTGTCCTTTTCTATCATTTAAAAATCAGCATTAATTTATTATCTGGTTACTCGCATACGTTAGTTTATGAATACAGAGCTCTTATTTGAATGGACGGATTTCATTTTCGTATGAAATCATCGATTCACGGCCATTTTTATAGACCCCTCTGGCATTGCATCGCTGAATTGAACTGCAGTTTTGTTCTACAGTCCTGGTACTTTACTAATAAATAATAATAAATAAATTGGATTAAATATTAATTTTTAATGATATTGAAATGATTTTTGATTTTGAAATGAAATTTCTTTATAAATCAAAGTAAATCATTCAAGTTATGCATGTGGCTCGGGACCGTTCTTTATGGCATTCTATGGGGAAGGCTTACGTTGAGCAGTGAACAGATAATGGCTGAGATGGAGATGATGATGAATCATCACTAATATTTATGCACTGATCATCTCGTTCTTTCAAATATATTATATTCTTAATAGTTTTCTATCGTTTTTATTTTTTAATTTAACTTTACCATTTAATTTCTTCCATACATAGAAATGCATATTATAGTCACTATTCAAGCACCATATGGATAAAAAAATTGATCTATTCTTGGTGAAAACTTTATATGATGATGCTCTATCTATACAGTCAAGATCATTATTTGCATGCATGTTATGTTTTATATATATATCAACCTCTTTTATTTTTGTGTTTTTGCCTCATAACTACGCCGTTTATAAATCGACTTATTTACTTTCAGATTGCAACCATAGTAAATACATCAAAATCAATTCAAAAATCTAGTTTCTTTTTTTAAAATCGCAATAACAAATTTTACAATGATTAAAGATGCTGTTATGTTTGCGAAACAAAATGAACACGTATGCTCTCTTAGATTAGACTACCGCCTCCTATATTCCCCTATATTGGAACCCACAGGAGCGTCATTGCATTGCAGTGCTTAATTACTACAATTGGATGTCTACCGATGAATGGCTGCTTACGAGCAATCGATTTACTTGCCTGTTGGTTATTAGCACCGTAGCAATTAATGTTACAATTTATCATCCGAGATTCACATCGCCTTGTGATTTAGTGATGTTATTGTTGAGGATATTGAACTAATAAATATATAATATATATATATATATATATATATATATATATATATATATATATATATATATATATATATATATATATATATATATATATATATATATATATATATATATATATATATATATATATATATATACTCTGTTATGTCCATGGTATTGCTCATATCTATAGGCGACGGTTACCACATTCTTCCATCAAGTGAGTCGTCAGCTTGTTTGCCATATATATATTCACTTGATGGAATAAAGGGGTAACCGTCGCCTATAGATATGAGCAATACCATGGACATAACAGATATACTGTTTCGCCCATGATACCCCCCATGCGTTGCCATTCCTGAGGACTCGGGTGTTATTACTCTGTACCCTAGGGTACATAGGGTCCCACCCTTCAAACCGAAACACAGCCATGCAAACACAACTGCTTCACGGTAGAAACACAAATGGGATAGGGCATATTTTATGGCAGTTTTTTTATTACTTGTATTTATTTTCTCCTTTCACCTTTTAGTTTTAAAGATAATTTAATTATTATATTTAAAACTAACAGGTGTATTTTCAAGGATATATATTTTTATTACAAGGCTTCAATATAAAAAACTTTATTAAGAATTTTTTTTTCTCATACATAATGCAGGGGGCAAACGAGCATGCAGCTAACCTGATGGTGAGTGTGTCACTATAACCGCCCGTCAGTACCAGTACATCAGAAAATTGCAGGTGTGCTTTATTTTAAAAATTGAATTGTATCTACTAGGGAGGAAAAGAATTGTTAGTAATGGAGACTGAGAATCTCATCGCTAGCAATATAACCCAACCAGTTCGACCTCCTCGCGGTTCCCCCTGAAAACTATCATGGCTAATTCCTGATGAATTCATCATGATGGACTAACTGGCCTGTTTTCATTCTCATCTATCACCCTTCACTGGTGCTCCGCCAGCGTAGCCCATTAGCGCAGGCGAAGTTACCGTTACTATACCATTTTCACCTATAAAAAAAATGTATCTACTAATAAGTACATAAGTTGATATAGTTGGTTGATTGAGAAAGAATGCTTTTAGCATTAAACTCACCTCCTATACATACATGTTATTGTATTACCCATTAACTGTCCGCTGCTGAACATAGCTTCCTTCATAAAGTAGGGCTTGCCAGTAGTTGCCATACTTGCGGTTGGCAACGGCAGTTTCACTTCTGATGACGTTTTAAGAGGGACGCCGCTGCCCATCCCTCGACCATTTAGTTCCCGCCTCTTACGACACCTACTAGGAAAGTGGCCAACACGTACATATATAAATAAATAAAAATAGCCCAGTAGACGGAAAGCAGTAACCGTTGCCTAAAGCCATGAATAACACCGCAGATATCGCACATGATACTGTGCCGTCCATATAACATGATTTTCACTTCTGCGAACTAGGGTCGCGCTTATAAAAGTGACTAGTTCAGGAATTTGTTCATTTTCTCCATACGACACAACGTGAAATGTTTTACAAGGATAACACTTACAATATAATGAAATAGAAGCAAATACGCAAGCGGGAATACACATACAAAATGGCTACATATAATAGCGTTAGTACTAAAGCGTTTCTCAGGCTATTTGCAACAATCGTTGCATTTTATTGCTCATGCAACGTTTGAACAAGCGCCATTGTGGTTCGTTCACACAGAACGCGACGGACGACTGAGACGCGTGAGTGAGTGTATTTGAACATCATTATTTGAAATTGGAACGCCATTGTACTGTGACATGCCTTTGTATTGCACTTTCATGTCTCATAGCATACTTCTTAAGTTTTAAATTGAAGCAAAAGAATACTTGTATGAATCGTCCTAATGGGTACATATTTCTACCGCCAAATAAATATAATTGGCTGTGTGTGTTCTAGTTTGAAAGTTACAATTAATATCTTGCTAAAATTGTGTTAGCTATTGTGACCTAGGATTTTTGTCTGAATAGCTTTTTGTCCACTACTTCGCACGCAGATTTCAAAAGTAGAATTTTTTTATACAACTTAGAATGGCAAACAAGCTGACAGCCCACCTGATGGAAAATGGTAACGCCTATAGACATGAGCAGTACAATGGACATAACAGAGTATACTGTTTCGCCCATAATACCCCCCCCCCCCCATGCGTTGCCATTCCTGAGGACTATAGTGTCATACAAATAATAGATATCAATTAAATAAATCACTTTCTGGACAGTGTATAAAGATAAAACATATACCAATTTTTAAATTAGATCTTTAGAAATACTACAATGTATTTCGCATCTAATTTGTTGTAGTAGTTGCATGATACTGAATCAAACATACAGACAGAATTATATTTATAAATTTTCTGAAAGTTTTTTGTATTGATTTCTGTTACTCTTATACAGACATAATCTAATTGCAATTTTATTATATTAGTAAGAAGCCAGATAGGTTCGTTGCTCAAGTATCGTCTCTAGAATTGCAAGTATTTATCAACTCATTCTCACCATATGCCAGACTGTATGCTTATTTGCCAAATATTTTACATAAAGACACTTTGTGTTCGGTGTTCCAGTCATCTGCGTCGATTTTTTTCGTGTTATTTATAAATTAGAGAAATATCTCTGGATTAATTTTTTTCACTTTGAAACTAGCCTTCTTTCAATCTATTACATCATCAACATTTCGATCCAGCTTCGCACAACTAAATAGAATAAAGTAAAAAAAAAATTCGAAAATAATATATAACCTATGTTACTCAGAGATAATGTAGCAATCGCCTTATGTTTATGGCATAGAATAGGTCACCAATTCCTTTCCCATTGTTGTCATAAGAGGCGACTAAGGGAGGGCGAGGGATGGGTAGCAGAGTCCCTCTTTAAACATCTCCAAAGCCTGACTGCGGTTGCCAATCCGCCTGTCAAGCGTGGCAACTACTGGTAAAACCCCCTAAAAGGGAGTCTTATGTTCATCAGTGGTCAGTTAATAGCTGATATGATGACGATAAATGTAGTATTCTAATGTTAAGAGAATTTTTGAAATCAGACCAGTAGTTTTCAGTTAATTTATTACAAACATTTAAAAATGCAAATTTTTCCTCTTTATAATATTACTAATGTGGATTATTTCAGGTTTCGCATTGCATTTCGTTCCATTCTGTCAGTGTGAATTATCCCGTTAACTCTAGTACGCAATAATATGCATGTATATTGTCTCAACAACGCCACGGGATGTGAAATTCTAAATGTAACGTATCCATGTAAGTGGACAAGTAATTTTCTAGCTATTTCTCTTATAAAAGCTTATATTGTATACCACAATATGATATGTTGGGGTCAAATAGCCCCATTATTAGCAATATACCCTGTCAGGTCGACCTCCACGTGGTCCCCTCTGGAAACCATCGTGGCTAATTCTAGTTGAATTCGTCAGGATGGACTAACTGACCTGCATTCATCCTCATCCGACATCTACCATTGGTGCCTCGCCAGTGTATACAGACAGGGTTACCAGGGTTACCAGGGTTACCAGGGTTACCATACCATTATCATCCATTAAAAAAAAAATATTATTTATATTTTAATTAACAAAGAAAAGCGACTGAATATCGTATAATAATGGCACCTGATCAACTAAATACAGCAATATTCAATATAAAAGGCTTCAATGGATTTCTTTAAACTCTGCTACGCAATTATTAGTATATCAAGCCGAGTCCTGAAACTGTAAAAAGTAAAACTCGAGTTAGAGGAGTATTCTAATTAAAACTTTGTTTTCGATTCCGACAATCTTCGCTCGGAGACGCGCTTACTAATCATTATTCTGTCGTAATGATCATGTATTTTAATTGTAAATGTAATTGAATTTTATTAAAATAAAAATAGAGATATTTCAAAAGTATAGACAAATGTATATTTGCTCTTGGTTTTGCAGGCGTTTATCGGTTGCGGTAACTGCTTACAATCAGGTGTGCCGTATACCTGTTTGCCACCTCAGTGCTAAAAAAAAAATCTGGGTGCACAACCTAGAACACCCAAGCTAACTCAAATATCACGGTTTCCTAATTTGATCCGACCGAGATTCAAATCCGGAATCTCATTTTTCACCAAGCAACGTGCCCACCACTATGCTACAGACACCATTAAGTCAGATACAGTCAGATCCCAACTAATCCTATTGTATTAATCCTATTACAATTATGATTGTACACCTAACTGCAGTTGCTGATATGAGCAACTATTTGTTGTTTTGACTCGAATTAAAGTCGATTATGAGAATTACTTGTTTAATTTTTTTTTATACAACTTAAAATGGCAAACAAACTGACGGCCCACCTGATGGAAAGTGGTAACCGTCACCTATAGACATGAGCAGTACCATGGACATAACAGAGTATACTGTTTCGCCCATGATACCTCCCATGCGTTGCCACCACTTCAGTTATAAATCGATTTGGATTTTTTTTTATATAGGTTATTTTATTCACGGTTGCAAATAATCTATATTTTTTTTATTTATTTTATACTTTTTTTTGCAGGTATTTATTTTCATTTGAAAAAATATACTGCAAATAATTTTTGACATTCGATGCTCTAGATATACAAGCTAAGGCCCCAAAATAAGAATTACGAATTGCAGTGTCACCTCGAACCCATCAGGTTTTATTTTACTAAGCGATATCTCCTGCAATTCTTACCTGATTTCGATATTTTTTATTCAATTTGAAATCACAAATTAGCTGACAAGCAATCCTTCTCGGAATCGATAGGATAAACTTGCGCATTGGTCCCATATTAACATGATCGCAACTGAAATAGGTAGCTGTTTATTTTTGCAAACTATTATAACAAAGTTTCGTAAGTTTTATGTTGACCTTATTGGATTGGGATACCGGACGGTCTCGGAATTGCAGTTGCACAAATGCAAAATCATGTAAAGAATGTAAATTCGATTTTTATTATTAAAAAAAATTGAATTTTTTGCTAATCTTTACCAATTTATGGACAATGACGCAAAAGGGAAGAAAGAGTCTTGAAGTATTGGAAATGTCGATATATATGGTAATGGAAAGTATAAGCTGAAAAGAAAAAAGTAACGAACGAGGAACTCTTGAGAAAAGTAAATGAGAAGAGAACGTCAATAAATAAAAATATATAATAATAAAGAATAAAAAGGACAAAAATCTAAGCCACCTCATATAATATGACAATTTTTAAAGAGAATACTAGAAGGAAAAATAGAGGATAAAAGGTGAAGAGAAAGACCAATAAATAACTAAATGGGACAGATAAAGGAAACACTAGGTGTTATGAATTAATTGCCCCGACAAGAGGAAACACTTAAATGAAAAAGCCTGTACCTTTAATGTTGTCCACCTAACTGAGATATATATTGACCAGGATAACTAATAGACTATTAGTCATCCTTCTCTTTCCCACATAGTACGTATATACCAAATTTTACGATAATCGGTTGAGTCGTCGAGGCATTAAGAGGTGTTTGTTACCTCTTAATGCCTCACTTTAAAATTTATAATATTAATAAGGATCTACTATGACAGAATATTTAAACCTTTAAGAAAAGAGTAGGTTACTTCCTAGAAGGTAGGTTATTCCTCTTCATGAATGGCGGTAGTCACTGGCCATCAGATGTATCGAATGCTCCTTTGGTCCGTGTGTTAAAAAAATCAAAATGGATGACGAAAATTTAATATACTTTCTCATAAATGTTTCAATTTTATTCGTAAATCTTCTTCTATTTAAATCATTCGTAGTATGCTACTTTTCTAATGAACCACCCCTTCTTTTCCCGTGGGTGTCATAAAAGACGACTATAGGAACTGAACGGTGTAGGGATGGGTAGCAGTGTTTCTTGAAACATCATCAAAGCCTAATTGCGGTTGCCAATCCACCTGCCAAACACGGCAACCACTGGCAAAACACCCCAATATAGGAAGGCCTACGTTCAGCAGTGGAATTTGTAGGGTCGGATGAAAGGAAGCACGCGCGTGCTCCCGCGGGCCCCTCAGTGAGGATACACCTACAGGTCACTTAGTGAAGGGGTCCGCCTTGTGAGACGGACCAATGCGTTCGGGGCGGGACGATTGCTCGCGCACACCCACGTCTCGAAGAAAGTGCTGAAAAGGAGCACCGGCGGGTTTTAGCCGGTAAGAGTCCGGCAGTACCCATATATCTCCTCCGAGGTATGCGGGTCTGCATGAGCATTTCCCCTCGACGAAAAAAAAAGGGTCGGGTGAAAGTTTTTCATTGTGACCAATTTGTTACTTTGAACTTAAACGGCTGAACGAATTTGACTAAATACACTTTAATCCAACTCTTAGAGGCACAACTGTGGTTTACGTAGCAGTACTTGCTAATAGAAATATTGTTAACGGCTGATAAATTAATAATAATAATGTCACAGTTCATTTGAATCTCCAGGATGTCGTCACATCTACGGAAAAGCAAAATAAACCAGTGCAAACAAAAAAAATGGAATTTGGAAGGAAAATTCTATCCGTACCCCATTGTCTGGTCAGCATTACATTTTTTGTTCCCTTAAATTTGCAACTTAGAGATAAATGGAACTATCCTGCCATCTGGTATGCTGGGCGCTAGTGACTGTCAAAAACAAAGCAAGTTTGGGCCGAGCGCTGTACCCACTGACCCCAGTGATGCAAAAAACAGCCCCCATAGACAAAGTACAAACGAATCTATTAATAGAATCATTATTGTAAGCGAGTCCGTGTGATAGAATGAGATGGCAATGTGTGCTGTCTTGTTCTCTATCATGTGAGTGCTGACCGAAGCGATTCTACCGACAGATTCTGTCATACATTATCTAGGAAGGCTTAGTAGAGTTATAATAGTAAATTATCGATTTTGAGTGAATACATGTCTATTTATATCAATAATATAATCAAAAATGTCATAAAAAATTGCCTAGGACTTTACTCCTTATCTTTTTCCCTTTCATGCGTGTGCCATAGTAATACAAAATGGTCACAACTCAGTTTATTATTTTGCCCTCAAGAGAGCAAAATATTGATTTGTGGCCAAAAACCAGCCGCAAAAGCTAGTAACTTTATCAATACATTGATAGTCTAAAACTAAAAAAAAATCTTTTTTATTTAAAAAAAATACATCGTTTTTAATTTCAGTCTACAATATTACATAGAATTTAAGGTAATTTTCAAAACAAATAGTAGTGGAAACTGAAGGGACATAGTTATAAGCCCAGTCTAGGCATTAATACAGTTTTAATTAAAATGTTTTGTTTGTGTATTAAATTCATAATAGATACAGACGTTATGTCTGCCACAATAAGAGTCCTCGTTCAGTTTAATTATAACGCATAGCTTACTGCTAAGTCTCGAGTGGAAATAGAATAATGTGGATCTGAGAATAATAATTTATTGCTTGCTCGTCGCTTTGCAATTGTTATACACGATTTTCTATTCAATTTTAGTTTGTAACCAAGTATAAATACTGATACTGTAAATGTGAAAGCGACGTTGTTTATAAGTAATAAGTGATTATCATAAAATTTGATATGCATATAGTATTTGTAAGTTAAAATTTTACATTTATATTTTAACACTAGCGGCCCGTCCTGGCGTCGCACGGATGGACATTTTAAAAAGTGCCCATTAAGGCTGCACACGCGACGGAAGCTTAAAAATGGAATAACTTCTCCCGTTTTCCCAACATTTCCCTTCACTGCTCTGCTCCTATTGATCGTAGCGTAATGAAAAGTATAGTATAACCTGTCCAGGAGTATGATGAATAATTGTACCAAGTTTCGTTAAAATCCTTCGAGTATTTTTTGTTTCTATAACGAACATACAGACAGACAGACAAAAATTTTACTGATTGCATTTTTGGCATCAGTATCTGTCACTAATCACCCGCTGATAGTTATTTTGGAAATATGTATTTTTAATGTACAGAATTGACCTCTTTACAGATTTATTATAAGTATAGATTGTTGTACGTATGCGTATTTCGATATGTATTTAAAAAAAGAACAAAATTTCGTGCCTTCAGTCAAACTGTTTATAAATACTCTTCTCCAACCAAAGTTCTGGAAGAAGTCACTCTTAGCGATAAGGCCGCCCACTGTTTTCCTAGTGTAATATTTTAATGTCATTGTTTGTATTTATAATAAGTTATAGTTTGTATTTTTAATAAGTATAGTACTATCATATAGTCTTATGGAGGAAACAAAGAGGTCTACCTTGGGATGAAAAAAGAACATAAGCTATTTTTCATCAAGGTAACGAATTCCCTGGAATAAACTAGTCTAATATGAGAATTATTACCCCAAGATTTATTTCGATAATAGTGATCCGCGCCGTCTTCGTACGGGTATATAGTCAGAAAGATAAAGTAATATTTTATATTTGCTTTAATTAAAATAAAGATATTTATCGCAGGCCTGGAAAACGTGCGAAAACGAGAAAATGTTTTGATTTGCAGAGCAAAGAATTGGTTGTTATGACAGAAAATCTATATGTATTTGTAATAGATACAATATAGGGTATCTACAAATAATTTCCAATGTAAGGTATCTCTGAACCGTCTTATTTATGGGCATGTATGCGTTGTTGGCTAAAGTTATTTTTTAACCTACTTCTACAAAAGGAGATTCTCAATGCAGTTGTACTTTTTTATGTTTATTATCTCATACGTCCGTCATTTTAGTAAACCGATTTGGAAAATTCTTTTTTGTAAAATATACTTGTATTTTAAGATAGATCTTGTAGTGTGTGGCAATACCTACACTGTCTCGACTGTACATACATGAGGGTACACACGTCAGAAATGTCAATAACGGTCAGTATCGCGGGAGCGATGCCCGAGAACAGACGTCGTGCCGCGGAGTTTGCACGCATAAACGAATCAGTGACAACAAGGTGAACAAGGCTGCCTTTATAC
The DNA here is from genome assembly GCF_026898425.1 of Galleria mellonella. Taxonomy (NCBI): domain Eukaryota; kingdom Metazoa; phylum Arthropoda; class Insecta; order Lepidoptera; family Pyralidae; genus Galleria; species Galleria mellonella. The sequence continues at coordinate 1,913,541 of NW_026441978.1, forward strand.
ACAACAGGTGATAAATAGAAATTTTATCAAAATCTTACAATAATTTAGTTTTTAAATCAAAATTTTGCCATTATGGAAGTCCATATTTTTTTTAACATAATTTACTTGTTTACTTCTTTATTTATACAATTATTTGCGAAGTAAAACATACATGTTATGCCGAGTGCACGAATTATTCGTACTTTGTGATAAAATAGGTAAAACATAAGGGGATTTATTTATAAGCTAGGAAAGATAAATAATTGGATATTCTTAATGTCTAGGAAACATTAAACTGAGGTACGGCTTATGGTATATCCTGTTAGAAGTAAGTAAAGCGGCTTACAGTATGCCGATGAGTAAGTATTATTTATTTAAACTAGTCTTTACTATTCCGTTTTATTTTGTTTTATAGCTTATTTCTAGTGAATGTATAGATTTATTTTAGTTACATATTTATGTTATAAAAGAGGATTTCTGCGACTTATGTCCTGCCCGCCTGAATGTATGTATATGTGCTGAGTTTGAACATAATCTATTTGTGTAAAAAATTTCATTCTAATCTGTTCAGTAATTTTTGCGAGGAGGGAGTAATAAATCATCCATCCACTATCACAAACTTTCGGATTTATAATATTAACAGGATTTTTCATAAACAAATTTCGAGAAAAATAAATTATAGCACAAGCAGAGTAGATCTGTAATTATAAAAATATTTAGGTACGTCAGGCCGTATCTATGAGAAAGGGTTGGAATGTTAATGACAAGATAACACTATCTGGGTACATATGAAATAGTTACTAAGGGTCCGTGATGGATGTGTCGATCGATCCGATAGTCAAATTAATTGTTTTGGGACCACTTGTTACCCGTAATGGTGATCCATATCTGGTTATTCTAATTAAATTTCAACATATTTATAATTTACCATAGGGAGTCTTTGTACTAAATTCGTCTTTTTTTATATACAACTTAGAATGGCAAACAAGCTGACAGTTCACCTGATGGAAAGTGGTAACCGTCGCTTATAGACATGAGCAGTACCATGGACATAACAGAGGATACTTGTTTCACTTTTTAAAATGTTGTAAAAGTGTCCACCCGTGCGAAGCCAGGACGGGCCGCTAGTCTTTTATATATTATTTTCTCAGTATTTTTCTATACTGAGACATAGTTCTTCTTCTTAACCAAGAATATATGTATATTAATAGGATATTTTTTTTAAATAATAAGTGATTACTGTCGCTATCTTTGAGGCGACAACTTTCCAATCTTTTTGTATTCATTGGCACCCAAAAAACTCGGTGTGCTTAATAGAACGAAGCATTACTTCACGCCGGATCAGCGATTAATGCTTTAGAAATCGCAAATCCGGCCCCATATGGAGTATTGCTGTCATTTATGGGCGGGAGCACCTAGATACCAGCTTGAACCCTTCGACTCAGTGCAACGACGAGCTATGAGAAGTGTCGATGATCCCAGGCTTGCAAGCGGTATCGAACCCTTAAGTCTTAGGAGAGATTTTGCCTCACTCTGCGTGTTCTACCGTTATAGGCTACGGTAACCGTCAGGTGGGCCGTATGCTTGTTTGCCACCTCAGTGGTATAAAAAAAAATTATATCTGTAAAATTGTAACTGTGTTGTTTTTTGTTTTTTTTTTTATATATTAATAGGATTATTATTAGATATAATTAGTCACATTCAAACTGATGAATGAAATTAGAATTGAAATTGGTACAGAGAAAAAAAAAATTATGAAGTTTGTCAAGAAGCTGCAAGCTACACAACATATAATTAGTTGTATGTTGTAGTCGTGTACTCTAAATATATATGTTAACATACTATATTTATCGTTTCTGACAATCGTTTCCACTTCATCCGGAATTCTTCTTTATATTTTACCATTACACGATAATTTTAACTATTAAACTCCTGTTTACTTATCACAATAATATAACATGATATATTTTTTTTTATGGGTGAAAATGTTATGGTAACCCCGCCTGCGCTAACGGGATACGCTGGCGGAGCACCAGTGAAGGGTGATAGATGAGAATGAAAACAGGCCAGTTAGCCCATCATGATCAATTCATCAGGAATTAACCATGATAGTTTCCAGGGACCGAACCGCGGGGAGGTCGACCTGGTTGGGTATATTGCTAGCAATGGGATTCTCAGTCTCCATTACTAACAATCCCTTTCCCCCCCCCCCCTATAACATGATATTAAATAATACACCAGATAATAAACTTCTAAATAATTCCGGAATACACAAACAAAATCTAATATATCGCTTAAAAGGAACAGGTTTATAAACACGTAAGGTAAATCTGCTACAACCCTGTACCGCTTTGCACATTTATATCAATTACAACACACAACCGACGTCCGACGTAGCGGAGTTTAGACGCGTGTGTTTACCTTCTAAAGTCTTAAACCTTCTTTCCTGGATTACATTATTTCCTTGAATAATCAATAGAAGAGAAGATTTTGTATAGAAAGCTTCCACTTGGACACCTCTGTCCTACTAGGGGAGAAAGGGATTGTTACTAATGAGGTCGAATAGCCCCAATAGCTAGCAATAGACCCCCTCAGGTCGACCTCCACGCGGTTACCCTTGGAAACCATCATGTTTAATTCTTGTCGAATTCATCATGGTGGGCCAACTGACCTGCATTCATTCTCACCTATCAGCTTTCACTGGTGCCTCGTCGGTGTATACCGATAGCACGGACGGGGTTACCATTCCATTTTCATCTATTAAAAAAAAACCTCTGTCCTACTCGAGTTCTAGCTGTAAAGCAGTTTTAGTCCTGTTTTTAGGGTGGAATATAGCAGTACAATTACACGCAGCAGGAGACATTAGTTCTTAAGGATGGTAACGCATGGGAAGTATCATGGGCGACACAGCATAACCTATTATATCCATATGGTACTGTTCATGTCTATAGGCGACGGTTACCACTTTCCATCAGGTGGGCCGTCAGCTTGTTCGCCATTCTAAATTGTATAAAAAAAACACGAACAATATACAATATAAAAATAAAACCTAACTGCGGTTGCCAATCCGCCTGCCAAGCGTGGTAACTACTGGAAAAACCCCCCAAAAGGAAGGCTAATGTTCAGCAGTGGACAATTAAAAGCTGATATGATAATGATTCTCGGAGTCTCTTTGCGTAATAGGATCTGAAACGAGGATATCCGCAAAAGAACCAAAATAACCGACTTAGCCCGAAGTATAAGCAAGCTGAAGTGGCAATGGGCTGTTCACATAGCTCGAAGAACCGATAACCGATGGGGAAGAAAGGTTCTTGAGTGGCGACCGCGTATAGGTAAACACAGTGTAGGACAACCCCTCACTAGATGGAGTGACGACCTGAAATGCATTGCAGAGAGTCAGTGGATGCAGATGGCTCAGGACCGTTCTTTATGGTAGTCTATAGGGGAGGCTTATGTCCAGCAGTGGACGGATAATGGCTGAAATGATGATGGTGGTGATGATGATGATGATGATAAATAACCTCATAGCGGTTTAACGACTCAATCAATCGTCAAGAAATTTGGCATAAACGAATAAGAACTACTTTATAGTCACTGGTTTCCCATCAACGTATATTGACAGCTCAAACTAGGTTATCGGGGGGAAAGGGATTGTTAGTAATGGAGACTGAGGATCCCATTGCTAGCAATATACCCAACCAGGTCGACCTCCTCGCGGTTCTCTCTGGAAACTATCATGGTTAATTCCTGATGAATTCATCATGATGAGCTAACTGGCCTGTTTACATTCTCATATATCACCCTTCACTGGTGCTCCGCCAGCGTATCCCGTTAGCGCAGGCGGGGTTACCATACTATTTTCACCCATAAAAAAAAAACTGGGTTACCATTTAATCCAAAAAAACACAACAGCCACGTGGGCCATAATAGGTATGAAACCTGTGAAACCCTCAGCTATAAATGTTTGTCGAACTCATTTGGGATTTGAGGTAACCAATAGCGCAAGCAAACACAATCAATTATTACTCAGTACGTTTCTAAACAAGAAAAAGCTTTTAAACTCTCACTGGCCGTTTAGTTTAGCCACGGAGTAGGGTTACCATCCGCCGAGATTTGTATAGACATGTCCAAACTATCGATTTACACGTCCGGACTTTTTCCGGTATTTTAATTTATCCGGATTTTTATACTTTAAGGAAAATTTTTCGATTAATTTTAATTAAAATTTACGTCATATTGCTTAGACAGACAAAATTTCTAAAAATAATTGTTTTGGCTTCTATTGCTCTTATCAAGACCCATATTAATTATTCATAAATATTTCCCACGTATAGACATCGTCTAGTTACATTTTTTTTTATATCAATGTGATTTTACTATTAGAGTGTTTGCCAGTAGTTGCCATGTTTGACAGGTAGATGTGCAACCGCTGTTAGGCTTCGAGGATGTTTTAAAAAATAACCATTGCTGCTCATACTTCGGCCACTAAGTATTCTTAATGGCTTTTTACGACACGCAAGGAAAAGAAAGAAATGGCCTATTCTTTCCCTGGACAACAGGGCAGGTGATTCGGGACCATTCCTTGTAGTGGTGACAGTGATAGTAGTTATAAGGGAGGCTTATGCCCACCAGTGGGCTTTTAAGGATGATAATGTATAATATTTTACATATCCGAGTTTTAATCAAGTGTTTTATTTTAAATGGTAACCCTACACGGGTGAGCATAAATAAAAATTCCGCCTTTGAAGATACAATGTATTATTTTCTCAATATCCCTAAGAGTAACTCTAATACAACATTGATAAAGTACTGTTCCAAAAACATGTATGTGTGTGTATTCTTTATATTGATATTTATTTACAAGGCATATTCTCTTACAGAATACTTATAAAAAATTATGGCTGTATTTCTTATATTAATAGATCGTCATATTTATTTAATTTTTTATTTATTTATACATACTTATCATATCATATCAGCTTTAAACTGTCCACTGTTAAACATAAGCCTTTCCCTAAGTGGGTTTTGCCAGTAGTTGCCACGTTTAGCAGGCGGATTGGCAATCGCAGTTAAACTTTGGAGATGTTTTAAGAGGGACGCTGCTGCCCATTCGTTGCCTCCCTTAGTCGCCTTTTACGAGACCTACGGGAAAGAAAGAGATAGCCTATTCTATGCCGGGACCGAACGGTCTATAATTTTTTAAAGAATTTTTTTTTTTATTCAGCTGCGAATATTATTTTTAATTTCTTCTATTTTATATATATTATTAGATATATTATTTTACTTAAAAACAGGAATACATTGAACTTACTATGTTGTTTTTAAAAATTGTTACATATTTGTCTTATAAAAAACTATAAGTAGTTGTCACGCTTGGCAGGCGAGTTGGCAAACGCAGTTAAGCTTTTGGTGATGTTTTAAAAGATATACTGTTGCCCATTCTTTTACCTTTAATTTCCCTTAGTCGTCTCTTACGACAGCTACGGGAAAGGGGTAGTCCATTCTATGTCGAAACCACACCATATATATACTTTGGAAATTGCGTGGGGTATTTCAAGTCCATGGCTGTGTTTCTATGTCGAAACCACACCATATATATATTTAACTCTTTATTGCACCATACAAAAATATATATAATAAAAAAATACAATGACAAATGAATAATTCAAGTGAAATACAGTACCATAAATACAGAATGAAATATACACATAAAGGTACAAAAGGCGGTTTTATCTTTAGGGCAATCTTTGGTTCAAGGAGAACATATAGAAGTGGGTAGGTCTATATACCTATGTATATATATATATATATATATAGGTGGTCATAGGTAACAATGGATGGTAAAGCAAGATAAATCCTCTATGATCAACCCCATATATCGATGTATACAAATTTGCAATTATATAAGAAAAAACAAATTACATCAAATTTATATATACAAAAAATCAACAATGTCACATTTATACAAAAAAATTATTATGGAAATTTATTACATTTATCTTCGAGGAAATCGTCAATTGAATAGTATGTTCTGTTTACTAGGTATTCATACAGTTTAGTTTTAATTATTTTTATGTCATCTATATCTGTGAGGGATTTAGGTAAGTTATTATATATTCTAGGTGCCATCCCTTAGACACTTTTAGTGAATAATGTCGTTCTATGTGGTTTTAAAAATATTTTGTGGTGTTGTCTATTATTTTTTAATTTATTATATTTGTTTAAATTATTTTTAACAAATAAAGCCAGCCTAAAAATATATAACGCAGGTAATGTCAATTATGTTGCGTTTTTTGAATAGTGGAATTTGAATTTGTATTATTCTTTAAGCTAAAATAAGAAGTTAATAAATATGTAAACTAAATAAGAACAAAGTCTTTGTCAGCATCATACAATTTAAATATAGTGCAAGTCGATTTGTCAATACAAAATTGCGTAAAACATACTCAGCTTGAAGCAAACCCAATAATAAAATATACGGGAAAAAAAGCTAGGAAATGATGGACGCTGCTAATGGATACCCCATAAATTAGTTTATCTAGATTGATTGAATTTTATAAAATCACTGAAAGTGAGTTGAATCATATAATTTTTTTTTTTTAAATAAAAGTATAGACACTTTTTTTTTTTCGAAAAAACAACTGAAAAAAAAATGTTCCAAACATACAAACTTCGCAATAGTACTATCCTTATTACGATTATAAAATTGAATTGGGTTCTTCAAAAGGGGGTAAAGAGATTTCTTCAGGGTCGGCAACGTGCGCGTAATACCTCTGGTATTGCAGGCGTTCATAGGGTACGGTAACCGCTTACCATCAGGTGGGCCGTATGCTTGTTTGCCACCTCAGTGGTATAAAAAAAATTGAATTTAAGTAATTTAAATTTTAAACCGAAATAAATAGTTTTGCCACAAATGAAGTCGTTATCTTTTGTGGGACACAATCTTTAATTATATACTGTTTTTTTTTTATACAACTTAAAATGGCAAACAAGCTGACGGCCCACCTGATGGAAAGTGGTAACCGTCGCCTATAGACATGAGCAGTACCATGGACATAACAAAGTATACTGTTTCGCCCATGCGCTGCCATTCCTGAGAACTCAGGTGTTATTCCTCTGTACCCAGTAAATTCATGCCATAATCCACCCTTCAAACCAAAACACAGCCATGCAAACACAACTGCTTCACGGTTGAAACTTCATTTTTCTATTATATTTATATACTCACTTGTTTCCATTATAACAATTTGAATAAAATTAATTTAATAATTTCCAACCATTTTTATACTTGATAAAAAAAAAAACACTTAGGATACTCAAATAAAAAGTAATCAATTAATAAATAAATTCCTATTCAGATAAAGAATGGAAATTTAATTTGAGTAGACTTATTTAAAAATTGAAGAAATAAAAGTGCCGTAACTCAAATATCCATCTCGAGTCTTAATAAAGAGAAAATATATTTATCGTTTTGTTTAATTTCTCCATAGAAATAATTAAGCTGAAAACATTTCCGCGTCTGAAGTGAAGGAAGGCAATATTGAATTTATTTTATATTTTATTGTAAATTAAAATTAAATGATCAGATAACAATAATCATAGAATGGAATGAAAAACAATAATAAAGCAGGAATATAAAAGATAAATATGTACTCGTATATAACATTATGTATATGTTCCCGTAAGATTGTAAATATCGTTAGAATACAATCTATCTTTTCTCCCATTTGTTGCCATTCCTGAGGACTCAGTTGTTATTCCTCTGTACCCTGTAAATTCACGCCATATCCCATCCTTCAAATTGAAACACAGCCATGCAAACACAACTGCTTCACGGTTGAAACTTCATTTTTCTATTATATTTATATACTCACTTGTTTCCATTATAACAATTTTAATAAAATTCTCGTATATAACATAATGTATATGTCACCGTAAGATTGTAAATACCGTTAGATTACAATCTATCTCGCGAGATTGTAAACTGTCGAAAGATTGTGAACCTTCGCATACTGCTTACAATTTGACGCATTATTTTTCGGTTTTTATTTATGGAAGTGAAACTGTTAAATCACAATCTGACGCACGTTAAATTGTCAACTATCCGAAGGCTGTTACTGATCGGTCGGTCTTACAGTAGAACGTTATTTGTCCATAGAATTGGGAATAAAAAAAGAGAGGTGTCAGTTAAATAAAATAAATGCACTATAAGTTAACATCAAGTATTTGTTGATTAATTAGTAGGTAATCAATAATTGTGACATCATATTGTAAGAAAAACTTGTAACATAATAAAATATTTTAACCATAGACACAAATTAAAATATTGTAAAAATCAAAAACGTAACAAAATCTATTAGAATCGTTTATGATACAACACCTGTACTGCTCATATCTATAGGCGACGGTTACCACTTTCCATCAGGTGAGCCGTCAGCTAGTTTGCCATCCTAAATTGCATAAAAAAATGTGGTCACATAGCTCGAAGAACTAACAGCCGATGCAGAAGAAAGGTTCTTGATTAACAACCCCGTACGGCCAAACGCAGTATAGAATGACCCCCACTAGATGGTGGGACGACCTCAAATGCATTTCAGGGAATCACTGGATGCAGGTGGCACAGGACCATTCCTTATAGCAGCCTATGGGGAAGGTTTATGTTCAACAGTGGACAGAAAATGACTGATATGAGAATAATGATGATATAATATATCGCCGTGTGGTCCCAGCGTAGAATGAGCCACCCTTTCAATTTCTGGGTGTCATAAGAGGTGACTAAAGAAACTTTATAGTCGAGGGATGTAATAAAATATCACCAAAGCCTAAATACAATTGCCAAGCATGGTAACTACTGGCAAAAGCTCTATTTATGGTGGAGGCTAATATATATATATATATTACAAAATTTATTTCTATAAATAATTTAGATTACCAAGGTATCCAAAATAGTTGCTATCAAAGAGTTCAAATCTATCGCTGTTTATAAAATTACTAACGGCCCGTCCTTGCTTCGCACGGGTTTTTTAAACTTCGACTAAATAAAATGCAATAAACAGAAGTATGAATAACATGGTGTAATTTTGGTCAACTTTTCTATCAAGTTTTGAAATTTAGAAAGTGGTTATTGTGACATAACGATAATAGTTGGATATATAGTGTATAGTATGAATAAGGGGGTAGGTCAAGAAATCTGAAATTTGGAACATATACTGTAAGTAACCGATAAGAATGGATTTTTCGAAAATTTTAACATGAACAGGAAATACAATACAATGCGTGCAACGCCATAGTTATTAATATAGGTTTCATATAGATTGGAAGCAATTAAGATTTATTACAAGTTTTTATTTAACTCGGAATATATGTAAGTTTTGAGTTAAAAAGTTTTGAGTCAACTTGAGTTAGACCTATTTCTTGACATACGATTGTGCTTGCTTTTTATTTTTAATTCTACGAGTACGCTCGTTAGTTCTGCTTATATTTAAAATAATAAAGTACGTTAAAAATGGCTGCCGTCACAAGATGGCGGATTATTATTTTAGTTGCCACATATAATTTTAGTTTATCTTCCACACTATAGGTACTACCTAACTATGTAATAAATAAATTTACGATTTATTATAATGGTGATTCGCAATTTGTACAAATTTTCTCATATCTTCTTGTATACTCTCTTAAAACTACCATTAAATAATCTAATACTATTAGTGTATTGTTTAACATAGCAATCAGTTATTCTTAACAGTTAGTTTAGGATATAATTGGTCTTGATATGTTACGTGTAAATTGTTTGTATGCTATCAGAACCAATTAAAACTTGTTGATGAGGGTTTAGCAAATGGGCACATGTGAAATTGCTTTTATCTTGATTCCCTTTCATTATTGATTTGCATCTGAAATATTGAATAAGCACTTTTATGTTTTAATTCTCCCGTATCTCGTGATTTTAATAAGAACGTTATTCAAATATCGCCTTTAGATAATGGATATGTGGAATTATGAAATCATTTGCGTAACTAGAATTAAATATTTTTTATTAAAATAAACAATTTATAATAGTATTTTATATGCTTCTATCGCTCTTTCGGAATGCAATCTCAGCGGTAAAAATTTAATTGCCATATCCTATCCTTTAAACATACGTAGCCATGCAAGCATAGTTGTTTCATGACAGAAACACGAGTGCAACTCATGCAGACGACTTTTGTACAAAATCTCCCTCTAATAATAATTTTTGTTTCCACTTTTATTGATTCTTTTTTTACTTATTATAATTTTTACCATACTCCTTTACCATACCTCATAAAGTATTAGGAAAGTAGAGCTACGTAGGAGACAATAATAATGCTGACATATTTTTCAATAAACTATTTGTTTGCATCTTTCAGCAGCCCATCTAAATGGGAAACTGTCACTGTAACCTAGTTAATTTCTTTCAAAGTACTAGGAGAGCAGAACTAGATAAGAAGTTAATAATAGCTAATTTTTTCAAACCCTCTCAAGCAAGTTTGTTAGTAAACGGAGCATGATGAGTTTCTGTGTGTAATAAAAAATACATTTTGCCTAATTACTAATTACACTGAAATCATTAAACAATAAAGTCTGTATCACTTAACCGTTCTAGTAATTAAGCTGAAAGAAGTCCAATAAATAGGGCCAAAAGTGTGACGGTTCATTAATTGTCTTAAAAAGAACTGTTTCTTCCCGCATTCTGACTGCAATCCCGTTTCTTTTAGCAACTTTTTTCCCCCATCAGTTTGATTCAAGGTTTCCTTTTTTCGAACCGTAATCGCAAAGGACATTCGTATGCGGGTTGCAATATTTTTATTTTAAAAGGGTTGCATGTTTTTGTTTTTTTAAATTAAGTTTTCTATTTGAACTGGATGATAATGCTCGGGCAACATAGCTTTAAGAGTGTTCATAAGAAATATGCAAACGTCGCAATTTTATGTAAATTTTCAAAAACAAATGAACATGTTTCAATCACCATCATCATTATTTCAGCCATTACCCCTCCATTGCTAGACATAGACCACCCGCTGTTTCAATATTTTTTATTAATTATTTATTAAGTTTTAGTGCTCCGCCACTGAATTAAAATGTGAATCATGCAATAATATACTTATACAGTAAGCTAGAAAAGTTGCCTAGAAGAAATCACTTTTAGCGATATGGTCGCCCATTGTCTTCTCATTGTGATTATTTCTTGTAATTGTTTATATTTATAATAAGTTTACTATTATAATCTTTTGGAGTAAACAATAAAAAGTATCCATCAATGTATCTAAAAATTTGGATTTTTAGGTTTACTGTCATCGGTCAATAATAGAAAAGCATTTAGTTAAAAATTTATGGCTACAAAATTAATTATTTTAGAAACGACGTAAATCGTGCATAAATGTGACATTGAAAATTGTTTATTTCAGTTGTTTACCTCATTTAATTCTTTTGTTTTAAAGATTTACTTTCGGTACTTATAATTCTGGCGAGCTTAAAAATTTTCCTTTACGTAATTATGAACAAGAATTTGTAAATATACTAACTGTAATTCAATAATGCAGAAACGACTGAATGGACTCGAATGAAATTTCGTATCAAAACGGACCAATCCTGGATTAACGTATTTACGCCTTAATTCACACGGCAAAAGCCACATTACACCTTTTACGGTACAATTGAGAATTATTTCTACATTACACTCCGATACTTTTTCTGTAAAAGCGAACAAACATGACGAAAATATTGTTTTGAAGCGTACTTTTTCAGTGAGTGAGCATAATGCGGGCCGCGGGTTGGTTACAACTGGCCTATGTCTTCTCTGGCGGTGATAAATTGTGGGTAGACGACCGCTAAGGAAACAATGGGGAAAAACGACGGTTTTGATTTTAAACTGTAAGATTTATTTGAAATTGCATAGCTGGATTTGTGGTTGGAATACTTTAAAATGTGTTTTAAGAGTTCATCTTCATTCCATATAAGTTCATGGTAACAGATAATATCTAGGTCATTACCTATATGTAAAACTATGAATTCATCCATCGTTTTATCATTTTATTATTTATAGTAGCTTTATTGTCTGTTTGTAATGCATGACCAAAGTGGCACTTCGTACTAATAGTGATTTATTGTATATATAATTGAAAATTAAATATATAATGTACCTATATAAAATAGCCAATGGATAAATTCAATAATTAATATTTGCATGCCATTTGATGTGGCGAAACATAATGAATCTTAAAAACTTCACAAATGCAACACCTTCTCTACAATGTTTCTAGCAAATAAAATTTCATTTCATTTCATTTCATTTCATAAATTTCATTTCATTTCATTTCATTTCATTTCATTTGGAATACGAAATTCTCCAAAATGGTGTATCAACTTTTTTTCGGAGGCCGGGGCTATTTTGCCATGTGTAGTTCGACTGAGATATTAAACTTAGATATATTGTGTCATGGACTTTTTGAGAAGCTAAAAGTAATGATTATCTTTGCAATAGATTGGATTCCTTTATTCACTTCAGGCCTTGATTCAATCACTCCAGGCAACGTTCGCTATATTATAGAATATTTGCCGACTTCAATTACATTGATTGTCATTAATTATTAATTAAATTAATTAATATATATTTACCAAAATAAAAAGTAGTCTCTAGCACACAGGTATAATATACCTTTCTAACAGTAAAAGAATTTTCAAAACCGGTGATACCGAAGTTTACCCTGAATATCTAAAATCAAAATTTACTTATAAATTATTACCCCTAACGTTACAGGCATCCATAAGCTATAGTGACTGTCTACCATCAGACAGGTTTTATGCTTGTTTGCCGCTTTTGTGGTATGAAAAAAAGAAAACATGTATATTCTTCCAAATTTCTCTATTAATATATGTATTTTATTTATTTCTTTAAACTTTAATACACAGTAAAATTCTATATATACTTACTACTATATATACTTGGCGAATTTAACACCGAACAGTGTTCTCTACCAGTCAATTATTAGGCAAACAGAGAAAGAAGTAGGCGGTGCGTTATTGAATAGAGGAAAAATAAAGCAATACTTGATATATTTATATATTACAAGCATATAATTAGACTAATATAAACATACACACAAGATATTAAATAAATAAATATATACATTAATAAATACTTAAAAAAATACTGTATCAAATAATTAACTTATTTCCATAGCAACACGGTGCGTCTAGTTGTCAAGTATTGGAGGCTCTAAATTTATTTTTATGCAACTTAGAATGGCAACAAGCTGACGGCCCATCTGATGGAAAGTGGTAACCGTCACCTATAGACATGAGCAGTACCATGGACATAACGGAGTACACTATTTCGCCCATGATACCTCTATGCATTGCCCTTCCTGAGGACTCAAGTGTTATTCCTCTGTACCCTGTAAATTCACTGCCATATCCCATTCTTCAAACCGAAACACAGCTATGCAAACATGACTGCTTCACGGTAGAAACACGTAAAATAAATATATAAATAAATTAAATATTTTATCGTTTATAAATTTATAATTCACGAAATTTCTATCTTAATATATGTTGACCCAGATTAAGATGACGTGTTGGTTATTTAATACTGGCTGTTGACCAGCAGTTGTTTGACCACTGACTGATTGCCGCAATATTACACGACAGGGTCGGTTACGCCCTATTAGTTCAGTAAGGCATGGACGCACACTGCCTCCCTTACCACCTCCAACATATATTAAGACATAGATTTCGTAAACTCAAAATAAAAAAAGATACAACAATTTGTGCCTCCCCTTCTTGACAATTGGACGCACAGTGTTATTATGGAAATGGAAGACAATATTTTTTATCGTTCGAGAATCATTTCGTTTCATTGGTTAAACATTCTCTTATATGTATGCTAATTATTTCAATTTTAAGCCAAATGATAATACACAACATAATACATAACACAATACATAACATAATACATAACATAATACATAACACAATACATAACATAATACATAACGCAATACATAACATAATACATAACACAATCATCATCATCATTTCAGCCATTATTCGTCCTGGAATAAAGAACGGTCCTGAGCCACCTGCATGCACTGACTCCCTGCAATGCATTTTTCAGGTCGTCACTCCATCTAGTGGGGATCGCCATACACTACATAACACAATACATAACATAATATTGTACTCCTCAGTAATGGCAATGCATAAACGGTACTGTGGGCATAATGGTGTATCCATATGATGTGATATCCACGGTGCTGTACAGATTTACCATCAGGTAGGAAATCAGCCTGTTTGCCATTCTAAGTACTATAAAAATTTAATTTACTTTGCTGTAAGAGACTTTTGCAAAGTAAAGCGTGCCTATGTTTATTTTTTTTCTACTGTCGTTTGTTCGTATTTGTATGTTTCTTCTAGCTCTATCCCGCGGCTATTCCCACGTGAATCAATACATAAACTATCCTATGTATTAAGTTGAAATATAACCTATCATTTACCAAATTTTACTCAAATCCTTTCAGAAGTAACAAACAAACATCCATCCATCGTTACAAACGTTCATAATATTAATAGTCACAAGTAGACAAATACGTCTTGATTAATTGCATCCAATTTGGTGCAGTAGTTTTTACGTTTTGCCAGAACAAATATACAGATAGACTGATAGATCAAAATAATACCCTATTACTAACTATCCCCCGCCCCACAATTACAAATAGGTATTCTTAAATGCGTAATAAAATCCTAATTGGTATCTTCGAATGTTTGTTTATTGCATCTTAGTACACAAGCTGGCCTTAATTTGAGGCAATTACTCTAAATGGCTGGGTAGACTTAATGAAAGCTCAAAAGTTAATGGTTAATACAATTTGGTTACTTTGGATAGTGTTGTGTTTAAACTATTTTGTAACATTAAACTATTTACACATATTTTTACATATGTATACAATTTTTCTACGATTATGTATTCTTGGATTTTAAAAATAGGAAAGCTAATTAAATAACAAGATAAAACATACGTCATATAATATTTTCACCTTTAGAAACATAATTGTGAAAACTGCATTCAAATTGATATAATAGTTTTTGTATAGTGCCTTTGTACAAAAGTCGATTGCTTGGGTACCTATGTCCCATTTGTATTTCTACCGTGAAGCAGTTGTGTTTGCATGGCTGTGTTTCGGTTTGAAGGGTGGAATATGGCGTGAATTTACAGGGTACAGAGAAATAACACCTGAGTCCTCAAGAATGTAAACGCATGGGGGTATCATGGGCGAAACTGTATACTCTGTTATGTCCATGGTACTGCTCATGTCTATAGGCGACGGTTACCACTTTCCATCAGGTGGACCGTCAGTTTATTTGCCATTCTGAGTATTGTAAAAAAAAAATACGCTTACAAAGATTTCATTATACAAATTACCTGCAGGAAAGCATTCGACTCGTAACAAACTTTGCATACTTATTAGATACTTTTTCAATTTCTTTATACTAAAAAGTATTTCAATTATTTCTCTTAAAAGGAAAACCATCGTAATATTTATTCTTCTTTTGTAACACGTAAACACAATGAGTTTGTTTACTAACTCAATGGTAAATAAAGAAATATACATAAATACACGAACAATTTAAAATTTGTTTACTCTTTATTGAACCAATTAAAAAATAATACAAAGTTAAATATATTACACTTATGAAGCACAAATGGCGGTCTAATCGCTGAAGTCAACTCTTCCAGACAATTTTAGGGTAGAGGAGAAAAGAAAGGAAGAAAAAGACGATTAACGCAAGAGGTGTAAGTAATAAAAAAAAACATGCAAATATTCACATGCACACTATATATATATATATATATATATATATATATATATATATATATATATATATATATATATATATATATATATATATAGATAGATAGATTAGATATATATATATATATATATAGATAGCCGTTGATTCCAGATGCACCTAATATTGAAATAAAAATAAAAACAATATATGAATAATTGACGGAGTAAATTATTTTATACAGACAACAAAGAGTCAAGTAGAAATAATTAAGTGTTTTTTTTTTTTCACAAACGCTTGATCAACATCTGTCCAAGGAAAACAATTTCGAAACATAATAAGGCTTGCGCGGGAAACATTTATCACCATATTTTATAGAGCGTTTCATTAACCGCTTATAGGGAAAATTTTAATAGAAAATTATGTTTTAATAATCCCCTCCCGTAGCTCCCCCTACAACGTGCGGCGAGAGTAATCCAGAAATTTTAATACTCCGATATAATAAATTAAATGGAAGGAGCAATATTTTGGTGTCACGGGGAGACTGCACGTAAAATGGGCTGTAATTGTGTATAATATGTAATGAATTATTGATTTATTAGATAAATGTTTTATTAGACAAAATACTATTTTTAAATAAAAAGAGATGATTAAAAGAATAACAAAAATAAAGTAAACAAAAAAAAATCCCTTGAACTGAAAAAAGAAGTTATCAGAATTTAAAATTTAAATAGTGTTTACATAGTTCTTCTAGTACTCTCTAGTACAGGTATAGTTTAAATACAATAAATGTACCACAAAATACATACAACACCATGCAAAATACAGATGACTGCTTTTTGCATTCTAAGCATTGTAAAAAAGATACATACATAACTACAGAGAGACTTTGTATATAAATCGTTTCCGTTCTACGTTGCGTAAAAAAAATTATTTATAATCGATTTAAAAGTTTCGTGTTTCTACCATGAAGCAGTTGTGATTTTAAATGGTTGTGTTTCAGTTGTCGATTTGAAGGGTCGGGATAAATACATATAGTTTATCGAGATACATTTAAACTAACAATGGGTGACCTCAGAAGAATGGCAACGATGGGGAAGGGGGGTATCATGGGCGAAACAGTGTACACTGTTATGTCCATGGTACTGCTAGTGTCTATAGACGACGGTTACCACTTTCCATAAGGTGGCCCGTCAGCTTGCTTGCCATTCTAAGTTGTATAAATAAAAATATTTATTTATAATCAATTTAGTAGTTTAGTTTTTGAAATTAAATTACTCGTAACCAAGTCGGTTTTTTTTTAAATGAATCGACAACCGTTTCGATTCTTCATTAATCGCATTTATTACATTATAGTTTCATTTAAACTAAGGTGGCACTGGGCTGGTCACATAGCTCAAAGAATCGACAACCGGTGGGGAAAAAAGGTTCTTGAGTGGCGACTCTGTACGGGCAAACACAGTATACTCTGTTAAGTCCATGGTACTGCTCATGTCTATAGGCGACGGTTACTACTTTACATCAGATGGGCCGTCAGCTTGTTTGCCATTCTAAGTTGTATATATAAAAAAAAAGAAAGTTATTCAAGTGTATTAAAGTACAATAAATATATAATATTACAAAAATAAATAAGTACTATACGAGTATATCAAATATATGATATCAAATCGGGACAGTTCGCCGATAATCGTTTTAGTTGCGAATCCAGTATCTGATTTTGACAGACAGATATGCCTACAATAGGTAGTAAATTGTATTCCATACTGATATCGGTGCGTTTGATGGACGTTAAGCTAATAAAATCGCTATTGATATTAGTTTTAGATTTATTTCAAACTAGCTAAACCAGACTTTGTACAAAAGTCGATTGCTTGGGTACCTCTGTCCCATTCGTGTTTCTACCAGTGAAAAAGTTGTGTTTTATGACTGTTGTGTTTTTTGAAGGGTGAGATATGGCGTGAATTTACAGGGTACAAAGAAATAACATGAGTCCTCAGGAATGGCAACGCATGGGGGGTATCATGGGCGAAACAGTATACTCTATTATGTCCATGGTACTGCTTATGTCTATAGGCGACGGTTACCACTTTCCATCTGGTGGGCCGTCAGCTTGTTTGCCATTCTAAGTTGCATAAAAAAAAAAGCTTTTGTCCGCTACTTCGTATGTGTGGATTCCAGAAATGGAAAAACCAACGTAATAGTCTGAGTGACATCGAAATCACTACATAATATAAAACAAAGTGTCTTCCCGTCTGTCTGTCCCTATGTATGCTTAGATGTTTAATACTACGTCACAGATTTTGATGCGGTTTTTTTAATATATAGACTAATTCAAGAGTAAGTTTCACCATAGAGAGACTTTGTACAAAAGTCGATTGCTTGGGTACCTCTGTCCTATTCGTGTTTCAATCGTGAAGCAGTTGTGTTTGCATGGCTGTATTTCGGTTTATATAGGTATATATATATATAGCGTGAATTTTGTACAAAAGTCTATTGCTTCAGGACCTCTGTCCCATTCGTGTTTCAACCGTGAAGCAGTTGTGTTTGCATGGCTGTGTTTCGGTTTGAAGGGTGGGATATGGCGTGAATTTACTGGGTACAGAGACATTTTTTATCCTTTACTTTTTACGAGAAATAATGGCTTATTTACGAATTTAAGCAATGTAGCATTAATTCTTATCCAATTAAGTACTTTAAATACATTGTGCATTTAATGTAGATCGATATGGCCATTTACAGTATATAATTTAAATGAATATTTTCGAAGATATTACGGATTTAAAATGCAGGGATATATCGGTTGCGGCGGTACCGGCTGGGGGGCCGGCAGCGTTGTTTAGTATTTTTTTTAATAGATGATAATGGAATAGTAACCCCACCCGCGCTACCAGTATACACCGGCGGGGCATCAGTGAAGGATGATTGTGTTTGAGGATGAAGTAGGTCAGTTAGCCCATCGTGACGAATTCAACAAGGAATAACATTATTCACGATGGCAACGCATGGGGGATATCACGTGGAGGTCGACCTATAATGCATACTGCTTATGTCTATAGGCGACTGTCAAACTCCATTGCTAACAGCTTGTTTGCCATTCCCCGTTCTTCAGTATTAGCATTACTCCCGTGCGAAGCTGAGGAAAAAACTTTCAGCTGTTAAAACCACATTCAAATTGAAATAGCAGTTTTTACATGATGCTTGATGTTTAAAGGAGACAGACAAAATGTCTGAATAATATATTGTTTTAGCATCTGTTAACCTAGAGAGACCTTTCATATTAATTTTTTCTTAAATGTTTCCAATACAGTTGTGACATCTGTTTTCTTTAAGGTATATATATATATATATATATATATATATATATATATAAGACTTTGTAAAACTATAAAAATAAAAGTATAGGGACATGTAACCCCAAATTGGTACTGTCTGAAAAATTTAAAAGACATTTTTTATCCTTTACATTTTTACGAGAAATAATCTAGAACGGGTTGCCAAACATTAATTTTATCTATTGCCTACTTTAAATACATTTGCATTTTTAGCGCCCATTTTTTTATATAATTTAAATGAATATTTTCGAACTATTACTTCAATATCAGGGATATATCGGTTGCGGCCCCTGGGGGGCCTCTACACAACGTTTCCATTTTTTTTAATAGATGATAATGGAATTTAACCTGCAGCGCTACCGGTATAAGGGGGCGTTATCGCACACTTTGGGAAAGGCTAATCTAGAATAATAATGACATTATAAAATACTATGTAATACTAAAAATACCCGTAGTCGCAAGTTATTGGGTGCTATTTTTGGTATACAATTAAACCTCGTATATATCTAAGTCTACATAGTGGGTTAAACAACAGTATAGAAACAATTACCTATATACGATACTTCACTATGTACTCCTGTTAATAAATAAACAATTTATTAATATCAAATTTTGATATACATCTAAAATTTCATATAATAAAAATCAAATTTAATTAATCAAACACAGAGGGTTCGAACTGCCACTTGTCAAAATATTTATTTATTTGGACGAGTCGAAACTATAAAAATAATATAGGGACATACCCCAATAATGATGGACTGGTATTTAAAAATTCTTTCATATAACAAAAACGACTTGTCTAATAAAACAGTTTTTGTTAATTTTAAACTTTCGCGTTCAGACCCGATTGTGTATTTAAAAACAGTTTTTTATGAATATAACAAACCGGTAGTGGGGGGAAAGGGATTGTTAGTAATGGGGTCAAATAGCTCCATTACTAGCAATATAAACTGTTCAGATTGACTTCCACGTGGTTCCCCCTGGAAACCATCGTGGCCAATTCTAGTTGAATGCGTCAGGATGGGCTAACTGACCTGTATTCATCCTCATCAGTCATCTATCACTGGTGCCCCGTCAGTGTATACCGATAGCACACACAGGGTTACCATACCATTATCACTCATTTAAAAAAAAACCGGTACCCTTAGTCTGTGTTAGTTTACTTAGTACTACTAGTACCTCACTACCAGGAATGCATGATAGGTGAGGATAAGTCAGTTAACTTAAGGATAAGTCAGTTAACTCAACGTGACAAATTCATAGTGTAAATTATACAGCTGTTCATGTCCCTAGGCGACAGTTATCACTTTCCACTAAGGGACCGTCAGTTAGAATGCCATCCCATAAAAATAAACTCATGTATTATGTAGTTTCCAGGAAAAACACAGACCAGAAATCTTGGTAATAAATCTATTATATCGCTAATTAGGTACTACGTAGATACGTAATTTTTTTTTCTATGGATTTGACGTAATAAATAATCGATTGTTGAGTTCATAAATAACAGGAATTAAGACTGTGTTTCACAATAATTACAGTAATATGGTTTTCTCAAACATGCTTGGAAATGTGAGCATTATTTTGACAATCTTCTTCGAGATAAATCAAAATTGCCGTACTTGCCTAGATATATGCGGGCAGCGGCCGGCAAAAGTTGTATGAAAATCCATATCTGTCGTGTTTTGCGGCCAGATAAATTACTATGTAAACTCATATCTGTCCTGTAATTTAAAAATGGAATGACCTTTTACTTCGAAATATGGCTACCAAGAAGGTAACTAATAAAAGGTTTTATTTAAATTTCGAATTGGTTTGCAAATAGAAAGCTGTTTATTGAAAAAACAAAGGAATATTATGGCGCGTAAAAAAATATTATTGTTCGTTATTCGTTATTGAACTTAAAAAGTAAAATTGTGTTTTTGATTTCCGCGCATTGTTTGAGAAAAATACTATACAAGCCTTGGCCACAACTAGGCATCGATGGACTCACGTATGTGTGCCTCGGCTACGCCTCGGCCCACATTTGCACATTCGTCCATCAACTAACTTGATTTAGAAACTAAACTACTGAGCTTATACATATACATATATTATATGATACACTGTTATTAAACCAAAATATTCCAAATAAGAGCGATAAGCTTCATTTTCATTCATTTATTCCACATTGTATTTTAATATACTGGAGGAAATGAAGGCAAATTAATTATTACGTTCCTTGCAACGGTAATAGGGGAAAGGGATTGTTAGTAAGGGGACTGTTAGTCCCATTGCTAGCAATATACCCTATCAGGTCGACATCCACGTGTTCCCCCCTGGAAACCATCGTACTAAATTCCTGGTGTATTCACCACGATGGGCTAACTGACCTGCTCTTTCATTCTCATCTATCATCCCTCACTGATGCCCTGCCAGCGTATACCGTTAGCGCAGGCGGGGTTATCATTTCATTATCATACATTAAAAAAAACAGGCTGACTGTGACTGAATGTGATGCTATCACATTACGTCACTATTCAGCTGCCGATCATCCGCAATGGAACGCTAATAAATCAAATTGTATACAATTTGTTACTCTCGATTATACTGCGCGGAAGATCGGCTACTACATTGACGTTTGGTCGCGAAAGTTCGCACCCGGTATCCAGTCGTACGCGAGACGATCTTCCGCCGACGGAAGATCGGCAACTGCGGACCTACTTTCTATCCCGGTCGACCAATATCACCCGGTCATAAACACGAAGTCCATAGCTAGTTAATTAATTAACGAACGTGATCTTTTACGAGTGAAAGTTCAGCCGTTTTCTTTTTACACCATCGTTTATTACATCATGAAAATTTAATAATGCCCTTATTAATTCCGAGGTAACACGAAGGGTGTTTCGGCCGCATTTAATTATAAGCAACCCTCGTGAATACTATTTGCCGTTTAATTAACATATAATGTTTTATAAAAAATAAGAAATAATATCTAATAATTGAAGAACCTAAATAACAACGAAACCCATATGAAAATCTCTGGATTTTTTTTTAATTAAGCGGAGAAACAGACATAAGCGGACAGCTTTGATTTACATATTTTAATATATTTTATATATATTAATATGTATATACTATAATCACATCCTATCATACAAAATAGCTTCTTTCGACAGACTTCAAAAAGAAAGAGGTTCTCGGTTTAGTTGTATTTATTTTATATTTGGTGACTCATAACTCCATCAATTTTAAACTGCTTTGGAAAATTCTTTCCTTATCTACAAGGATATAATAAAAATAATAATCTTTATGTTACTGCCCACAAGGAATATTGTACAGTGTATAACTATTTAGGTTTGAAACTTAAAATATTAACCCTTGTGAGAGCCTGGAGTCTAAACAAGGTCGAAACCTGTACTACAGATCTCCAGGCTCTCTCCAGAGTACTTACAGATATATACTTACAGATTATTTGCATAGAAATATTATCAAAATCGGTTCAGTAGTTCAATTTTTAGATTAAAATAACTGGTTTTGTTACAATTTAAGTCGATTTTTTGGGACACAGTCTTTTATTATTATTATATATGATTCTTAGTTGACTCGTTTACTTATATATGATTCTATGTTCAGGTTAATGATCAAGGGATGGGCAGGAGCATCCCTTTTAAAACACCATCAAAACCTAACTCTTGTTGCCAGCCCGCTTGTCAAGCATGGCAACTACTGGCAAAACCACCCAATAGGGGAAGGCATGTTCAGCAGTGGACATTTTTTTTAATGGGTGATAATGGAACGGTTATCCCGCCTGCGCTATCGGTATACCCTGGCGGGGCACCAGTGAGTGATGATGAGGTGACGATAAAAGCAGGTCAGTTAGCCCATCGTGACTAATTCCACTAGAATTAGCTGCCATGGTTTCCAAGGGGAACCTTGTGGAGGTCGACCTGATAGGGTGTATTGTTAGCAATGGGCTCATATGGAGTCTCCATTACTAACAATCCCTTTCCCCCCGCAGTGGACAATTAACAGCTAATATAGTATAATTCTCAAACAACGCTTCTGTAATTGAAAGGTACTGTGTACATCGACAGAATTACCCCATAAAAACAATTTCGTATCCTAATAACCGGTACCATAGCATGCGTTACACCAATTGGTTGATGTGTCATTGATGACAAATCAACGAACTAGTGATTTTACTATTAATTTTATAAACATGTAATTTTCAATAGAAGTGAGCATCTACGGAAATCCCCTGGCCTACAACATATGCTCAGTAGCAAGAAATTAATCATGCGATATGGTATTATTTATTTATTTATTTATAAAAGACACACAAACAATATGCTCAAAATAATTAAGCAAACAATGTACAATGTTATAAGTAAGTAAAAAGTGAAAATTTTTTATTCAAAAATGCTTAAATCTAAGTTTACTTGAACAAAAAATCTCATTTTTCACTTCTAAGCTTGAGGCTATATAAACATATCAATGAGAGGTATATACAGCTCTTACAGGTAAGTGTTAATATACTAAGTACCATTATACAATTAGTGAAGACTTAATTACTAATCTATATTATTAATAAGCCTAGTAAACTGCACTAAAGAATTACCAAAGATGTCGATATCATGGTCAACGTTTACGGCTTTATTGTAGGACGATAACATTCTGTTGAGGGGAGAATTGGATCCTAAGTTAGTACGACAAGCATATGTTGAAAATGTATTAACTATTTTAACAGTTCTAATATTTTAATTACGTGGTATCAAATGTATATCCTTAAAAACATCAGGTATCAAAATAAGGCCATTTAAAATCTTGAATCTTTCTACATTGACTCAGTGACTTCATCCCGAAGAATTCCAGACGATCAGTATAAGATGCAGTTATTGGACATAATTTATCTTTGTAAGCCAAGTGACGTGTGAAACTTCTTTGATTTGATTATGATGGACAATAAAGTACGTGAAGGATTATATTACCCTCGTAATGTAGGCCGTAACTGGCTCTAGTAATATCATAGTTCATATGAGTCAAATCGAATATGTGACCCGAGTTAATCGGATTTCAATAATGGACTAGTTCAAACCGGTTCAGTGTAATGTAATGAGTTATTAGTATGTGTAATGAGATATTAGTCGAATGCCGTGAACAGAAACAGTTAATGTCATTTTATGGTGTATAAAAAGATCATCACTTTGCTTTATTGGTGGCGATATTTTATGACTCTTCAAACAGAGGGAGACTTTGTACAAACGGCAAATGCTTGGGAGAACCTTTGTACCATTCGTGTTTCTACCGTGAAACAGTTGTCCTTGTTTTTCTAGAATAAGACTCTGGCCTCCCGAGTCGGTTCAGTGTCCCCCTATTCCTTTCCCAGATAAGTCCCTAATTCCTCTTATTTACCAATTTCTTTTAAGCATTGTCAATCTAGGGAACATTGACCTTTTTTTCTTTCTTTCCTTCCTTTTCTCCATACTGCAGGTGGCGGAAACCACCAACAAATGCATTCCCAAAGAGGATTGACGTCAGGCAGGCGGTCCGGCGTAAAATTATATGCCAAATATTTTTGAAATATAGATAAAAAACATATTACGCCGACTCCAAATAATAATTGAGATAAGAGTAGAAAGAAAAAGAAGAATAATAATACATAAGAAAATATGACAGTGTAAAGCAAAAGTACAAAGGCGAGCATAACTCTGCATGGGTTCTCTTCCAGCGAACCCAAGTGGAAAGGAACATCAATGTCATTTTATATTATTAACTCATTTTTACATTTACGATAAGTAAGAATGTTTGAGCGATAATTAAATTTCTGAATCAAAATATTAACGAGTAAATAAACTGGTGGCTTCAATGAAAT
Source organism: Galleria mellonella (assembly GCF_026898425.1). Lineage (NCBI taxonomy): Eukaryota > Metazoa > Arthropoda > Insecta > Lepidoptera > Pyralidae > Galleria > Galleria mellonella. The sequence goes on from NW_026441978.1 coordinate 1,938,513, forward strand.
TAATGTTCGCTTCACTCACTAATGCACCTGAAAGGACAGTGATTGCTTCTTAGAACTGCTTGATTTCATCTTCTTGTGTAATTAAATGGAATTTTCTCGAAAACCATACAATCTATTGAGATACTTGGAGTATCTCATACAGTTCAATGAACTCAATTAAATCGAGTTGCCGATCAACTATTTGTTTACAATAATTAATTTTTAAAGGACTTTAAAAAATATAAAATTGTAACTATGGCAATGTCAGTTTTTTTTTCTAATAGATGATTATGGAATGGTAACCCCGTCTGCGCTATCGATATACCCTGGCAGAAAGGAGAATAAGAAAAAAGGAAGGATAATAGGTGAGGATAAAAGCAGGTTAGTTGGCCCATAGTGATGAATTCATAAAAAACAATCAAGTTGATTTTTAGGGGGAACCGCGTGAAGGTCGACCTGATAAGGTATATTGTTAGCAATGGTCCCTAGTCCTATTACTAACAATCCCTTTCCCTCTTGGCAATGCAAGTTATCTTATTCTGATCTCCGTGGGCGGCAAAGTATAAAAACACAATTACAGATAAAAATCTCGCAAAATGATTACGTTGATAGGCTCTGTCGACAGTAGCAGGTCAGTCACCTTGCATATTACCACAAGCCTCCGGGAAGAGGTGATTGACCTATGTTAATAAAGCGTCACAATCCGGGACAATATTGTGTTTGCCAGATTTGGTATTTTTTCTCAAATTTGGGTAAACGTTTTTGTTTCGGAGAAATATCGGGAAAAAGTAAAATGTCTGTATATAACGTCTATATTTATATTTTATGTCTAATATCTAATATCTATATGTTATAAACTTACTGTGTTTGTCGTTTCCCACAATTCTTTCGACTTTTATCTAACGGCGTTCTGCGTCATGCTACCACTACCTTCGCCGTCACCAACGTCTTCACGGGCTCTGTGAGCTGCAGCCCGCAACACAACATGGGACCCAAAAAACTCAAAGCACCGCACTCACCCTGAAGAAGACTTCCTAATGAAGTCGAAACAACTTTTGGAAACAACAAAACAATAATAGTAGCTGTGTGATCTCGGCATACCATAGGCCACCCCTTCCTTTCTCGTGAATGTCGTAAGAACCGATAAGGAAGGGCGAAGAATGGGCAACAACACCCCTCTTAAAACATCTCTAAAGCCTGACTGCGGTTGCCAATCCAGCCTGCGCTATTGGCATACGCTGCTGGGAGACCAGTGAGAAATGATGGGTGAAAGATGAAAGGATAAAAGCAGATCAGTTGGCAAAATGATGAATTTACTAAGAATTAAGTACAATATTTTCAAGAGGTTTAAGTGTCGAGAGATGGCCAGCAGCCCTCTTAAAACATCACCACATCCTAACCGCGATTGCCAACCCGCCTGCCAAGTGTGGCAACTATTGGTAAAAGATCCCAGTTAGGAGATATTCAGGACTGGACGATTAACGGCTGATATGATGATGATGAACTTCAAGCGATGCACCACGTAGAAATCAACCTAAAGCGGGTATGTTACTAGTAATGAGACTGCTAGACCCCCATACCCTCCCATAAGACGACCTTATGGGAGGTCTGACGCTGTTTTATCGTCATTCGAGTAGTGGCTACTGGGTAGAATTTCCTCAAAATGGTCAAATGTTTATATTTGGATAAATTTAAAGGAAGTCGTCTCAGGGCGAATAAACATTTTAAATTTTAGGAAAAATGAAATATAGTATGCGACAACACTGTGACTTAGCGAAGTCATTGAACATCAGTTATTCAGCAAGCGTATCTAGCTTCTAGTGCTTCGGAGCTTGTAAAATATTCATCCAAGTTGGCAACTGGAACAGGCCAAGAATAATTAAGATCGCCTACAGGTAGATAACTTCCAAAATAAAGTCCACAATTCGTCTGATTTTTATGTGGCTTTTACAATTGTTAACCGACTTCAAAAAAAAAGAAGAAAATTCTCAATTCGGTTATATTTTTATATATATTCTTTATTGCACTTGTAAATTACATTTTAATGCATTTATAAATATCGTGAGCAAGGGTGGACTTATCTCTGACAGAGATCTCTTGCAGTCAACCCAATACAGTTAGAAAACTTGTCGTTAGTGGGCAGCTAAAGTGCTACAACTATTAAAATTTAAAATACCCTAATGTACGAGTGTTTTGAGATACGAGCCGCCGAACAACCGATATTTTGCTTTGAGATGAGAGCAAAATTTGAGATACGAAGGATCGCACACTACACCGCTGCACACGACGCCCACATGCAGGGTGGATGTTGGTGTCTAACAGTTTCTCCCACCTCAGACTAACAATTATCAAAAACAACTAAGCTGGTTTCTTGGGAGTACGAATTAATGGCATTTCAATTAATTTAAATGGGCAAAATTGCTTTGAGATACGAGCAATTTGACATACGAGAAAGGTTATGGAACGAATTAAACTCGTACGTCGAGGTACCACTGTATACAGTTAAGTTTATATTTTTTAAACTTGTTACCTTAAAACTTCGGCATTTATGAACCGATTTAAAAAAAATATCTTTTTTTATATTCGAAAGAATATCCTTTAAAATTGATCCTATAGGAATTGAATCAAAATCGATTTAGAAGTTTTATTTTTAAACCAAAACGACTTGTTTTGCTGAGATTGAAATCTGTATTTTCATTTTTGTAGAACGAAATATATATGTAATATATGTAAATATGTATATAATATATAAGCAATTGGCAATACATATTTAATAAATCCTCCATAATCCGCCTTACAGAGGCATACATATACAAATTCGTTAAAAAGAAATTGGCTTTAAGTAATAATAATAATAGTAATAACACTATATGTTCAAAATAGATGTAGTTTTCTTTTTTATAAAAAAGAAATTTAAAAGACAAATGTATTATAAAAAAAAGATATATTTTTTACTTATAATTATTATAAATAATAATATATAACAACAATAACCGACATATTTTATAAACATATATATATATATATATATATATATATATATATATATATATATATATATATATATATATATATATATATATATATATATATATATATATATATATAATGTTAATCTTATAATTTGTATAATTATTAATAATTGTATAATTGTGCGAACTTACTGAATTCAATCCAATTAATGGTACCTCTAAATTATCCTCGACACCCTATAACTAGAGCATTTGGCTTACCGCGCGAGAGAACTAATCTAGGACTGTATCAACCTCTTACCAAGATTGGTGCATAATACAATGAAATTAATGCCAATTTACCTTAAACTGTTATAATGCATAATAATTCGAATTCTTACATAAATTGCTGAAACAATTTGTACAATAATTTAATAAAAAGTGACTCTAATTATTATCATATATATGTATTTTAATATTTGTTAATTTAATTCACTCATAATCGTATTTACCGATATTGCTCACAACTCAGGTTACACGTATATTTCTATAACTAATAACGTAACTCCTATAATATTTGTAGTCTAGTATTATTTAGTTCCTTATAATTGTTTACTTCATTTCATACTGTATAATTATGTTAAAACAAATGCTGTGAACACCTTTAAAATGTATGTGTATTAACACTGTATTTTTTTTATACAACTTAGAATGGCAAACAAGCCGACGGCCCACCTGATGGAAAGTGGTAACCGTCGCCTATAGACATGAGCAGTACCATGGACATAACAAAGTATACTTTTTCGCCCATGATACCCCCATACGTTGCCATTCCTGAGGACTCAGGTGTTATTCCTCTGTACTCCGTAAATTCACGCCCTTTAAACCGAAACACAGCCTTACAAACACAACTGCTTCACGGTTGAAACACGAATGGGACAGAGGTACCCAAGCAATCGACTTTTGTACAAAGTATTGTATTTAATGTTTGTTATATGTATTATAATGCAATATGCTGTTGGTGTTCCTTTAAATAAATAAATAAATAAAATTTTCAATTAATTATCATTACTAAAAACTATTTTTACATTCACTTATAACTATTTACAGTAAATGTTCTAATTTAAGATAAAAAAGCGAGTTTATAAAGAGAAAAAAGTGCGCCATTTAAAAAAAAATGTTAGGCTATTTTTATCAATAGCATTCCTGGGAGACACTTTCTCAGTATTTCTATTTGAATATTACTGATCCGATAATGTGCTTATTGACTAAAATACAACTATGAAATCTCATGCCAATCTAACACTCGACTGGAAAAAAGTATACAGTAAATACTCACTTTGTTAGGGGGAAAAGGGATTGTTAGTAATGGAGACTGAGAATCCCATTGCTAGCAATATACCCAACCAGGTCAACCTCCTCGCGGTTCCCCCAGGAAAGTATCATGGTTAATTCCTGATGAATTCATCATGTTGGGCTAACTGGCCTGTTTTCATTCTCATCTATCACCCTTCACTGATGCTCCGCCAGCGTAGCTAGGATAACTAAGGAAACTTAATGGTCAAGGGACGGGCAGCAGCAGTCCCGCAGTGTCCCTCCTAAAACAACACCAAAGTCTAACTGCGGCTGCCAATCCACCTGCCAAGTATGCCAACTATTAGTTAAACCACCATTTTGGACATCTCCAAGCGTATGTTCAGCAGTGGACAGTAGACGGCTGATATAATGATGATATTATATATCACAGAAGATCTATTTTATAATGTTACATTTTCAAAATCAGTAAATGTTTGTATTAGATTTTAAACATTTTTTTTTTTTGTTAAAATGACGCAGGCCTGCAATAAAACTTCATTTATTGTAGACAAAAGAACTATATATATATATATATATATATTAATATCACTTCATATTTAATAAATTCTAAATGTGGAAATTATTTAAATTTAATCACATTTACAATTAAAATACATGATCATTACAACGGAATAATGATTAGGAAGCGCGTCTCCGAGCGAAGATTGTCGGAATCGAAAACAAAGTTTTAATTACAATACTCCTCTAACTCGAGTTTTACTTTTTACAGTTTCAGGACTCGGCTTAATATACTAATAATTGCGTAGCAGAGTTTAAAGAAATCCATTGAAGCCTTTTATATTGAATATTGCTGTATTTAGTTGATCGGGTGCCATCATTAAAAGATATTTAATCATTTTTTACTGTTAATTAACATAAAACAATATAAATTTACTGATATTTTGTTAACTTATTCTCGTAGTGATTTTTATAGAATCTAGTATTATGATCGCTTTTAGCGATAAGGTCGCCCATTGTTTTCTCATTGTGATTATTTCTTATAATTGTTTATATTTATAATAAGTTTACTATTGTAATCTTTTGGAGGAAACAATGAAGAGTATCTATCTATTTTTTTTTATACAACTTAGAATGTCAAACAAGTGGACGGCCCACCTGATGGAAAGTGGGAACCGTCGCCTATAGACATGAGCAGTACCATGAACACAACTGAGTACACCGATTCGCCCATGATACCCCCATGCGTTGCCATTCCTGAGGACTCAGGTGTTATTCCTCTGTACCCTGTAAATTCACGCCATATCCCACCCTTCAAACCGAAACACAGCCATGCAAACACAACTGCTTTACGGTTGAAATACGAATAGGACAGATGTACCCAAGCAAACGACTTTTGTACAAAGTCTCCCTCTGGTGAATCTATATGTATCGATTTGTATGTATTGATAAAATAATTGTATGGTTTTGTTATTATCCATTTATTCTACGGTACCCTAAAATCCGTATAATGTTGAATATTTACTCCTAACCGGACCTTTATTAAATTAGCCCACATGTTTCAGCAATATTGCACTAACCCGGGAATACATCACTCCGGTTTGACAGCTCAAATAACTTGTAAATAAATATCTGTTGAAAATAATAAGCTCAGTTTGATGAATAATAAAAATGTATGTATAATGTGAAGTTTAGAAGAGAATAGCAAACTGTCATAAATTATTATATTGTTATATTTTTGTATTTAATATTTTGATTATAGAACATTAATAAAAACGACTATAGAGTTTTTACAACATATCCTCCCGTAAGGAAGTAAGGTAAGGAATTTATTTAAAAGGAATTCTACTAATTCATAATGGCTGGGATGAATTTGAATTGTATAAAAATGTTGGTGAAACGTGAAGATTATACGGCATGGAAATTCAAAATGAGAATGCTGTTGGTGCACGAAGAGTTGTGGAATACAATAGATGGTTATGAATCGTCTGACGATACACCTTCCCATGTAAAAGCACGTAATGACCAGAAAGCATTGTCAAAAATTTGTCTTTCTGTGGATGGTGCGGCAATGACGCATGTGAGAACAGCATCGTCAGCGAAAGAGGCATGGTATGCATTACAAAAGGCATATGAAGACCAAAGTCTTGGTCGGAAGTTGTCATTGGAGCGACAGCTGTACAGGTACTCCCTATCAGATTTTACCGATATTTCGTACATTAATGCAGTCATGACAACTGCCCAGAATTTGGCAGATATTGGCAAAACAATTGAAGATAGCTCTCTTGCTGCGATTTTATTAGGTGGACTAACATCTCGTTATGATCCACTGGTAATGGCTCTAGAACATTCAAACCTCGAAGTAACATCAGAAATGGTTAAGACGAAGTTATTGAGTGAAATGTCAAAGATGGCTCAAAATGATGATGTTGCAGCGTTTCGTACTTCACAATTAAAAGCGAAGACGAAGAAACCTATTATATGTTTTAAATCTAGAAAACCTGGACATAAGAGCCCTGATTGCCCTATTAAAAAGGTAAAAAAGGCAAATATGTCAAAAATTTAACAAAACATAGAAGATACAACAGATTGCTTGTCAGAAGTGGCTATGTCATCCCTAAATAACCAGAACACCGATAAATGGATAATCGACTCTAGAGCATCGGGACATATGACTTCACACGGTGAATGGCTAAAAAATTATCGTTCTATAGATAGTGGAAGCATAACTGTAGCAAACGGACAAAAATTGCCAGCTGTGGGTATTGGTGAGGTATCAATTAATACCACTCTGTAGTATCAAAAATAAATAATGTTATTTATGTTCCTAGTTTAAAATGTAATTTACTTTCCGTAAAGAAAGTTGTTGAAAAAGATTTTTCTGTTGTTTTTGATAAAAATGGTTGTAACTTTTATAAATCTTCTGATGTATCTTTTGCTAATAACCCTATTTTGCACGGTTCTTTTAGTGGTGGAATGTATAATTTAGATTGTTCTATTAACTTGCCACAAAATGTTTCAGCCTATAATGTGCACTCAGAACTCTCAAATTTTAAAATTTGGCATAAGAGATTAGGACATCTCTGTCGCATAGGTATGGATCTACTTAGAAAAGGTCTAGCAGTTCGAGTGGAGTACAAGGAGGTTGACAAGGAACCATGCATACCCTGCGTGGAGGGTAAGCAAGCAAGAAAACCTTTTAAACGGTTGAAAAGTAAGAAAGCTACGTCAGTTCTAGAATTAATTCACACAGATTTATGTGGACCATTTCAAACAACCTCTTTTCAAGGTAATAAATACTTTATTACTTTTATAGATGATTTTACCAGGTTTATATTTATTTATTTTATGTCTTCTAAGACAGAAGTCAAATCAAAGTTTTCTATTTTCAAATCTCTTGTTGAACGTGAAACTGGCTCAAAAATAAAAATAGTGCGATCTGATAATGGATCTGAGTACGTCAACAATGAATTTGCTGATTATTTGGCTTCAAATGGCATCAAGCACCAAACTACGGTGCCCTATAGCCCTCAGCAAAATGGAGTGAGTGAACGATGCAATCGTAGCATTATGGAGAAAGCCCGTTGCATGTTGTCTCATTGTTCACTTGCGAAAGCTTATTGGCAAGATACTGTAGCGACTAGTGTATATTTAAAAAATAGGTCGCCACATCGTGCTGATAACGAATGTTGAAAATAATAAGCTATGTTTGATAAATAATAAAAATGTCTGTATTATGTGAAGTTTAGAAGAGAATAGCAAACTGTCATAAATTATTATATTGTTATATTTTTGTATTTAATATTTTGATTATAGAACATTAATAAAAACGACTATAGAGTTTTTACAACAATATCGCCTTTTAAATATATCGTCATCGTAACAATCATTAACTGCTGGGGGGAAAGGGATTGTTAGCAATGAAGTTTGACAGTCTCATTGCTAGCAATATGTCCTATTAGGTCGACCTCCACGTGGTTCCCCCTGGAAACCATTGTGAACAATTCTTGTTGAATCCGTCACGATGGGCTAACTGGCCTGCTTCATCCTCACCTGTCATCTCACTGGTGCCCCGCCGGTGTATACCAATAGCGCGGATAGGGTTACCATTCCGATATCACTCATTAAAAAAAAACATTAACTTCTGAACATAGGTCTTCCCCATAGACTGCCATAAAGAACGGTCCTGAGCTACCTGCATCCACTAACTCCCTATAATGCATTTGAGGTCGTCACTTCATCTAGTAAGGGATCGTCCCACACTGCATTTGTCCCTAGGAGGTTACCACACAAGAAACTTTCTTGTCCGTCAGTTTTCGGTTCTTCGAGTTGTGTCACAAGTCAATTACCATTTTAGCTTGTTTATCGTTCGAACAATATTGGTCTATTTATTTCTTCTGCGGATAAAAAATCCTTTGCACTAAATGTTGCTAGTCTAAACAAGTATTTCGTAAACTAAACAAGTAATCAAAATAATAATTGTTACCCATTCACACGTTATCACAAATTATATATTATTTTAATAGAGGGAGAAGGTATTGTTAGTCATGGAGATGTTTGTCCCCATAGCTAGCATAAGAAAATAATGTAAACAAAATTATATATTTGACGAAATATGCTTTTTATATACAGCAGCATGTACCTCATGTTTCAATAAATATGTAAAGAATATTTTCTTTCAATATACATGGGTAAAGTCACGAGAAACGGTAAGTATTTGCGTAAATCTCAGTTGCAGTGAGATGAGCATTAATTCAACACCTTTACTGTCCGAGTCCGGTCCTTTTGTGGCTTTGTAAGGCCAGCCATCTGGTTTCCAGTTCACCTCTTTGTATCTCGGATGAATAGCCACATAGAATAAGAAAATATCTCTTGATAAATAGATAGCGTACTTTCATTTCCATTCGATATGGTTCGATACGTTTTTTTTTTAATGGGTAATAATGGTATGGTAACCCCGCCTGGGCCATCGGGATACGCTGGCGGGGCACCAGTGAAGAATGATAGGTGAGGATGAAGCAGGTCAGTTGGCCCATCATGACGAATTCAATAAGAATTATTCACGATCGTTTCCAGGGGGAACCACGTGGAGGTCGACCTAATAAGGCATATTGCTAGCAATGGTGCTGTCAAACTCCATTGCTAACAATCCCTTTCCCCCCGGTTCGATACGGTATTTTGGATTGAAAATATTTAAATTGCAATTAGACAGTCAGTTTATGTAACACAGTAAATATCAAAGAACGATTATTCGATATAATGTTTCGAAGCGATGGGTGGCTAATCTTGTTATGGGTAAAACTGGGTAATTTTTTGAGACTAATTTTTTTTTTATACAACTTAGAATGGCAAACAAGCTGACGGTCCACCTGATGGAAAGTGGTAACCGTCGCCTATAAACATGAGCAGTACCATGGACATAACATAGTATACTGTTTCGCCCATGATATTATCCATGCGTTGCCGTTCCTGAGGAATTATTCCTCTGTACCCAGTAAATTCACGCCATATCCCACCCTTCAAACTGAAACACAGCCATGCAAACACAACTGCTTCACGGTTGAAACACGAAGGGGAGAGAGGTACCCAAGCAATCGACTTTTGTACAAAGTCTCCCTCTGGTAAAGGTATCTTATGTTAAGCAATGAACAGTTTAAAGCTGATATGATGATGATAATATGATTCTAGTTTATCACATCCAGAGAGTAAGATGTCCATACTAATAAAGTAAACGTGAAAGTTTAAAAGTAAATTATGTGCTTAGTCTTTACGTAGTAACTATTATATCATCTGTTCCATCTACGTGGTCTTAAACACGAAGAAAGTTTTTAAAATTTAATACAATATGGTTTTCATCCGACCACGGACTTCAGAATATATAATAGTTCTGAACATCTCGAATATGAACTTTCTGTGATTATATAAACTACAAGCTATTTCTTGTAGCTTTGCTTATGTTAGCGATACGCGAATACGAATGATTTTGTTATCCGAATAATTTTTAAATTTTTAAAATACTAATTTCCGTATTCGAGTGATTGTACTAATTCATTTGTTCACAACAAAGTTCTTTCCAAAAAAAAACGTCATCTAGTATTGAAATATCAATTTTATAATACGCGTTGTAATACTTTCGTAGTTTACCTATAAAACTGTACTTACTTTTATCGAAATTTGGTAATTTTTACTAAATTTAAATTGGCAACACTCTTATCCATTAAAAAAATAAGACATTCCAACGATCGGGTACGACTCGGCTATGTTCGTGTCGACTCGTACATCAAGGACTATTAATAAATGATATTAGGGTTCGAATGATATTAGTACTTGGATGAATAAAATTTGTATTCGAATGATTTGAAAATCATTCGTATAATCCGAATGATTTGCTCAATTAAAATTGAAACATAAAGTTTTATTAAAGGTTTATTAAAGTAAATGAGTGTATGCACGACATAGTCGGTTCGGCGTCTGTGTCATTTGTTTACGTTCGCGTTCGCACCGCCCCCTCTCCCGCCGCTTCTCCCGTTCCTTCTTTGTGCAGGCGTTAACAGTCACATTAATAAAGTCGCGAATCGCTAGCTTATATAAATCAATATATAAGGTATCCTACGTTATAATTTTGGATATAGTCTATATGTGTACGCAATTTTATTCAAACCTATTCAGTTGTTTTTGCGACAAAAACTAACAAAGATCCATTCGTCCTTACAAATTGTCGTAATTATGATATTAGTAGCATTTATTCCGTGTAATAGCGAAATAAATATAACATTACTACATTGCATTTGTTCCCTAGATGTTACAAAAGGAGAAGAAAATTATATATATATATATATATATATATATATATATATATATATATATATATATATATATATATATATATATATATATATATATATATATATATATATATTCAAGCAAAAGATATTTTTTTTTATATTATTTTAACTGTAATGAGTGAGTACCTGTGAGTATTGTAAGAAACAAAGATATGGCATTTTATGCTGGAACCACGCCACAAATTTAAAATTGTATTGAAAAAAAAAGTCAATTGAAAAAGTGGTAAAAGCAGTTATTTAAAAAATACTAAATAGATTTTAATAAAATTTCTATGAGACCAATCTGAAAATTCTTTTCAGATAAAAAAAAATTCAAACCATTTTAGAAATGACAGAGTTATGAGTAAAAAACAAACAAAAAAAATACAACCGATATCTATTTTTTTAAATTCTATAAATGTTCTAATATTTTCACATTAACTAAGAATACAGAAAAAGAACTTAAGCGCAATGATAACTGGTATATCCGTCATACTCGTGAACGGGTGTTGCTTGTAGGGATTGTTCTTCTCTACAATATAAATCACAGACATATATTAATGGAGCAGACAAAGCATAAGTTGAAAGTGTGAGTAAGATATTTCTCTTCTGCTCGCTCCTGCAGTAAAATGAATGTTACTGTCTCTTTCTATCACGTGTAATAATACTCCATCGGTATGCAACGCGCGTCAGTTCGCCATATTGATAAGCTGCAGATGCTGTATGTTCAAATTATATTAAAACATCGAAAACTTTATAATTTTCCTTACAAAAAGTGTAGAAAAAAGAAAAATTGTTAAATGCACTAGTTATTTGTGTGATAGTGTAATTTATGAAAATATACCAGATTGAACTTTTTTACGTTAACCTATTATGAATTATAGAAATATTGAATAATTGTTTTTTTTTTTATGCAACCTAGAATGACAAACAAGCTGACGGCCCACCTGATGGGAAATGGTAATCGTCGCCTATAGACATGAGCAGTACCATGGACATAACAGAGTATGCTGTTTCGCCCATAATACCTCCCATGCGTTGCCATTCCTGAGAACTCAGGTGTATTCCTCTATACCCTGTAAATTCACTGTCTTATCCCACACTTCAAATCGAAATACAGCCATGCAAACACTACTGCTTCACGGCAGAAACACGAATGGGACAGAGGTGCCCGAGGAAACGACTTTTGTACAAAGTCTCCGGTATTGTCCAACAATACCAAAGGGATCAGTTGATTGTTCTTTTTTTTTTGTACAACTTAGAATGGCAAACAAGCTGACGGCCCACCTGATGGGAAATGGTAATCGTCGCCTATAGACATGAGCGGTACCATGGACACAACAGAGTATACTGTTACGCCCATGATACCCCATGTTCATAACGATGTATGTCAAAATCATTATTATCTGTCAATTTTCAGAAACAATTGAATTGATGTACTGTTCTCTAATGTTTACGATTGATTATTTAAAAAGTGCCTATGAACTAAAACGTTAGTTAATTTTAAATTTTCACGTTCTTTACACATATTTTAAATACACAATTGACACTTAACGCGATGTAAAAGGTGGTCACGACACCTCTTGTCGTCACGACGTGGTGCAATCTACGTCGATACGTCGGCAATAAAGAAGCAGCTAGGTATGTAGGTACTATTTACCTGTAAAAGCTTTTACATCACGTTAAGTCCCGATTGTGTATTTAAAACTTAAACTTTAATAATAGAATATGTTAAACATAAATCCCAAAACTATGTACCTACATTTTTTTATGGCTGAAAATGACATGATAACACCGCCTGCACTATCGGTATACACTGGCGGGGTACTAGTGAGAAGTGATAGGTGAGAATGAAAATGCAGGTCAGTTAGACGTGACGAATTCTATGATTTAGTCACGAAAATTTCCAGTGGGAACCGTATGGAGATCGACCTGATAGGGCATATTGATAGCAATGGGGACTAACCTCCCCATCACAAACAATCCCTTTCCCATTACTAAGATATTTTGTTTTAAAAATTTTAAATACTTTTTTAACTGTCATTATCCAAATTTTCAGTGTCAGCTTAATAATTTACTACATGATTAACCTTTTATTTCGTAGGGAGAGCACTTTTTATTGTCATATTTCATCCAGCTAAAGTTCTAAAAGCACTTAAAAAATTTGCTTGTTAATGTAATCATGTACTTTAACTTTGTCCCTGCATTTATTTTAGTATGAGTATGTTTGTAGATGTGTGAATTTCGGTGAACCATTTATTTATTTATTTAATTTTATACATACACTAAACAAACTTTTCACTTAATATTATTAATTAATGTCATTAAATATACTCTCTTTTGTAAGAAAATAAATATAAATTACACATGTTAATATGAAAAGACTAATAGTCTCAAAATAGCATCAAAATTTAGATTACACGATTACCATCATCATACCAGCCTTTAAATGTCCACTGCTGAACATAAACCTCCCCTTTAGGGGGTGTGCCAGTAGTTGCCATGCTTGACAGGCAGATTGGTAACCGCAGTTAAGCTTTGGAAATGTTTTAAGAGAAACGCTTCTGCCCATCTCTCGCCTTTCCTTATTCGCCTCTTACGGTACCCACGAGAAAGACTAGGGTGGTCTACTTTATACCGGGACCACACGTTGAATTATACAATTATATAATAACATAATAAAAGAAAATATATAAAATAAATGTAGTAATATTTATGCAAAGAACCTAACATTTAGTCCTTCATGCCTAGTCTGCTTCATTATTATCACTATGATAGAAATATTGAATTAAGAAAACAATATCTAAACTGGCAACACTGAGGGCCACAGCCTCAAAGACTTCAAACAATATGTCTAGAATTAATAACAAATACAATTAATCCTAGACTTTGGTAACAACTACTTGATTACAATTCGAAGAATTCCATGCTCTGTTACTGATGAGAAATTCCACTAAGATTACTTAGTGGACATGTCTGTATTAAGTCATACAATATGTCATTAGTATTCCATACAACAATAGCAATATATTGTGACCCGTCTCTACACCAATCAGGCGAAAAACCAACTTATCCAATAACATAAGGCGGGACTATTCTGGTGATTTTAAGTCGATAGTTGTTAACGTTTGCTTATGAAAATACATGTGATATAACTTATTATTTATAAATAGAGAAAATAATAAAAAATAAATTAATAATGTTTGAAAGGTCAGTATGTAGAAAAAATGCGCTGTGTGATTGTCTTCTTTTAATCTTCAGGATAAGAGAGACAAAGTGTAATACGTCAATTATTATCATAATATCTTGGTTCACTGATCAATGTCTTACAAAGGTATCATAGAGAGAGAGAGAAAGAGAGAGAGAGAGAGAATATTATTAAAAGATTAAAAAAATACACTCCAACCTATTCTGTAGACTAACGATTTTGGCTTCCCAAATACAAAAATACGCATTAAAAATAGTTTCAAATGGAGAGAAAATATTTTAATTTTCACCAAGTATACGTATGTTCTGATACAAACAATAGCACATTACATACAACTAGCTTTTACTTGCAATTTCGTTGGTATCTAATTTCATAGTTACGATGAAATAGAAAACATAGTCTGGAATTAAAAATAACCATATAAATAAATAAAAAATACAAAAAAAAAAATATAAAGAACACAAACTAAATTATTATATGTACAACACACACATACACACACATACACACGCGCGCGCGCGCGCACAGACACACACACACACAAGCACACATACACGAGCACATTTATTATTATAAATAGACACTTTTACTTTTTTATGATATGTAATTTTTTTAGTACATATATATATATATATATATATATATATATATATATATATATATATATATATATATATATATATATATATATATATATATATATATATATATATATATATATATATAGATTAAACGTTGCTACAGAGACAGATTCGCATCGACTCGACTCGAATATCGAATCACTATTCCATAATAACGCTGTATCAAGACACAACAATTCACATTCAGTTCACGTAACCTTTTCGATAGAAACCGTATCTTACGTTATTAATATCGGGTTTTATTTTTTTCATTAAATCCGGCCGCTTTATTTTCATATAATACGTACCGTCTCCACATGGTCGATGGAAAGTAATTTGCTACGAATAAAGGGAAGTTACCCTTTCGCTAAAGTTATACGCCAATATTGAACTTTTAAATGAATGCCAGACTTCATAATGTACGGTGTCTGTGTGCGTGTAAAAGGGAAGATGTACAAGATACAAGTTACAACACGGATGAACAAGTAATTGATGATTGAACGCGAAAGTGGAAACTGCGTACAATGGAATGAGTTTTAATAAATTCACTCAATTATAAATTTTTTTTTTTATTTATTTATTTATTCATTAGTACAAATATGTGTACATGGTGGACTTAATGCTAAAAGCATTCTCTCCCAGTCAACCATAGGCAAGTGTCAGAATACTCGAATGCAGTACTAGTAATTATTGATATACATTGGCTGTGTTTCGGTTTGAAGGGTGGGATATGGCGTGAATTTACAGGAATAACACCTGAGTGCTCAAGAATGGCAACGCATGGGGGAATCATGGGCGAAACAGTATACTCTGTTACGTCCATGGTACTGCTCATGTCTATAGGCAACGGTTACCACTTTCATCAGGTAGGCCATCAGCTTGTTTGCCATTCTAAGTTGTATAAAAAAAACATACATACTAAAATTATATATGTTAACGAATAAATATATATATATAACAAATATACTTACACATATATGACATATACTATATTATACACGAAATTAAGAATAATATTAAGTACTATAATATATAAGTAATATAATAATAATAGAGGCTATATTTCCAAACTATATATTAAACTATATATTTGTACTATTTATTTTAAAGAGTAATATAAAACTATTTACAATATGTCCCGACTTTCGGCGTGTCTTACGACACAGGGCTCATCCAGAGACTTCTACTGATTTCTAATAGCTGCCACTCGTAGAAATCAGTAGGAGGCGCTTATAAAAAAAATCACTTAGTTAC
This sequence comes from Galleria mellonella, assembly GCF_026898425.1. Lineage (NCBI taxonomy): Eukaryota > Metazoa > Arthropoda > Insecta > Lepidoptera > Pyralidae > Galleria > Galleria mellonella. The sequence continues at coordinate 1,954,663 of NW_026441978.1, forward strand.
CTATAATATACTATAATAATTTTACAGAAGATCAACACCTGAGTCCTCAGGAATGGTAACGCACGGGAGGATATCATGGGCGAAACAGTATAACTATTGTTATGTCCATGGTACTGCTGATGTCTATAGGCGACGGTTACCACTTTCGACATAAGCCTCTCCATAGACTGCCATAAAGAACGGTCCTAAGCCACCTACATCCGCTGACTAATACTATAAAAAAGAAAATTTTGATTGTTTATGTCATAAACTCAAAATCTAATCAATATATATTCTTTATTGCACTTGAACAATACATACAGCGATTAGTTTAACAACTTGTTAGTAAGGGAGGGCTTATCTTTAAAAGAGATCTCTTTCAGCCAACCCAGTGTAGTTAGAGAGAAAATAATTAATTGGCGGCTAATCTAGTGCAGAAAAGGTACTATCTAATCTAATTTTAAAAATTCTTTAACCTATAGAACGATATTAACGTAAACTATATATTATTTAAAAAAAATATATCTAACCGTGTGAAGCAGGATCAAATCGCTAATAAAAAATAAAGTAAATTTCTTCCTGAGCTATCAGGTATAATAGTACATAAAAAAATCAGTTTTTTACAATAAATATTTAAATTCATTTATAAAAGAAGGAAATCTGTTTAGCCGCTTCTTAGAATTAAGATGTTTAGGTATTTACGAATTAAGTCTCTCGCGTTAGATTTAGCATCTTATTAATTTTCCGATTTATAACAATATTCGTTTAGTTCATTTAAGAAATAAATAAACAAAGAATAAGCCCATCTCCTAACCAAAAGGAATTTGGGACAGTCAAACTTTAATAATGGGGTCTAGTAGCCCCATTGATCGTTATATACTCAATAAGGTTAACCTCCACGCAGTTTCTCCTGGTCTCTGGCGAAATCGTCAACTGACCTGATTGTATCCTCACCGAAGAGAAAGTGATTGCTAGTAATGGAGATTTACCAGTTCCATTATATTTATTATTCCAGATAGCAATATTCCCTATTAGGTCGGCCTAACCACGAAACTATCGTGGTTAATTCTTGTGAAATCACGATGACCTGCTTTCATTCTCATCTATCATCCTTTACTGGTACCCCGCCAGCGTATACCGATAGTGCAGGCGGGGTCACCATTCCATTATCATCCCCAAAAAAGACTGTATCCTCACCTGCCATACCTCCCTGGTACCATGGAGAAAGAAATTGTTAGCAATCCTAGCTAGAAACCTAGCAGTCCCATTGCTAGCAATATATCTGCCTTTCACTAGTTATTTGTTTAGAATTATTTTGCTTAATTCCGCTACCATTAGTATATGTCTAACTGACCACTACTTTAAACTACCAAAAGTACCACAACTTTCCATATTGGCCATCAATTATCGACTGCCATTTTGTTTACGTAACTTTTGCAACACGTGTTTCATCTTTAAACGAATTCAAGTATTGTCACACACTTACTAATGGTAGTGGAGTTAAGCAAAATAATTCTATTCAAATAACCAGTGATATGAACTTCCGCATAATACCTAATTCTGTGAAATAAAACTATACCTATGTTTATTAATTGAAAACTATATTACTTACCTTTTTACTCGCTACTTCGTAAAATTCGTAAAATATTAACATTCCATTTTCACCCATTAAATAACTCCCTATTACCCCACCAATGTAAACCAATAGCACAGGTAGCAGTACCAATCTATTATTATCCAAATAACAAAAACCTTCATATTTGTATAAAACTGACAATATATTTTCTATTATATACAAATAAAGTTAACTCCTTTCAGTAAAGTTTACATATAAAATTGAATAACCTAGTATCTGGACCACACAATGACACCTTACAACGGATGTCCGCAGCAGATTTCGGCCCTCTGAAAACACGTCGACAGATCCTAAACCAACAAGGCATAACATTATTGTTTCGATAAAAAACACAGGACATTCAACTTAAGGGGCCAGACAATAAGGGCAACGAAACAATGTACGGCCGAAATGTGTATCCTAGTGGAAGAAACACGAATTTCTTATGTGTTCACGACTTTATTTCAATTTGCGCTTCGTTACATTGTCTGGCCGCAGTACAAAACTATTTTTTCGTGTGTAAAAGTTGAGATTATAAATCACCTAATGGAATACAGTTACAAGGAGATAAATTGTTTTCTAACACGCCATTTGGTGGAGCCAAAAGGGTTTTAGATTTCGCTATACAAACTAGAATCGTACATAAACGATGTTCGAACACTCCATATGAATAATAAAGACCGCAAACTGTATCTGAAACACTAGACATAAATAAAATAAACTGCTAGGTCCAGAGACGTAACATAGAGAATTATTTACCAAATGGAGACTTTGTGCAAAAGCTGCTTAGATATTTCTGTTCCTACTCGTGTTTTGGCTGTGAAGCAAGTTCACTCGCACAGTTCTGTTTCGATTTTAAGGTTTATGGTAGACAAATAGCGGAGTATAGAGACATAAGTCTATTAGTTCTCAGTAATGGTCAGCACAAGATATACAATGGTTAACATACCTATTAAAACTAGCCATACAAGATTCTCTCTCTTGACAACTTGAAGCTCTTTAAATGTATTTTATTGCAAATGAAGCTGCCAACTAATCTTATTGGAAGTACTACTAGTTTTTTACCTCTTATTTCATACACGTGGTCTTCAGAAGAAAAAAAAACCAATGAAATATACTAGTTCTAGATGGCGTATCAACCAGATTTTAAGTTAGATCTTAAGAAACCCAAATATGAAGCTTGCAAATAGCATTTTGGTGCAGTAATTTTTGTGTAATGCCTGAATAAACATACAGAAAGATACAAAGACAAGATTTCTAAAAATTATTGTTTGGTCATCTTTTGGTATTATTAAGACCCCTCACATTATTTTATCTTAAAAATATTTAAGATGTCATTTCCATCAATAATTTCAAATATCGATGAGTCTCGTATACGAGCACTCCGAAGATCACGGTGTAATGCTACCTACATTAGAAATTTCTCTCTGAAATTAAATTCAAAATGTCGAAATCCAAACCCACTCAATGATTACAAGAGACGAGTTTATCGAATATCCAATGTCAATTTCCTGGAAGGTCTTATGTCAATAATGGTATCTCCAAAATTGTATTGTGCATTTACAGCTGTCTAAAAGCATTTTCGTAACTTGAATTGTTCATTGACGGGTGTTATGGTACCCGTTTATTGGATTACCATGATCCTTCATGGGACTTTGAAATAACATAAATCTTTATAAATTATATCATAATTATATTTGACTTTGTACAAATACCGAGTATAATCTACAGCTATACTAATATAATGAAGAGGAAAGATTTGAAAATTTGTTTATAAGGAATAAACTCAAAAACTACTAAATTGATTTTTAAAATCCTTTCACTTATAGAAAGCGAAAGATTTGCTGTGTAGGGCCGACATAGAATCGGCTACCCTTTCCTTTCCTGTGGGTGTCGTAAGAGGCGACAAGGGAACTTATGATCATAAAATGGGTAGCAGTATCCCTCTTAAAACATCACCAAAAGCCAAACTGCGGTTGCCAATCGGCCTGCCAAATGTGACAACTACTGGCAAACTCCCTTTATAGGGGAGGCTATGTTCAGCAGTGGACAGTTTAATTAATATATACGTATAAATGTTAAAAAAGTTCTGTTTTATTGTATAAGAAAGAAATTTTTAAAGATATACTTTTTGTTATGTCTATTTCCAATAAAATTATTATTATTTCTACTTATTTATTATTATACAGTTTTCAAATTTAAAAATATTTTTAGCATTTATATTTATATATATACTAGTAATTATATAAACACTACTAATTTATCCATCTCTTTAAATGATGAGATTTTTTTACTGAACTAGGTGTTATCTTGCCATATCAAACTATGCAACCTATTTTAAAAATTCTTTAGCTTATTTATATCGTTATTTTATTTAATTGCACCACCTATAGTATGTATTCGAAGATTGACGAGTAATATGGAAAGTTGTGGAACTTCCAGTACTAATAGTGGTGGTCAATCTTCAAGTGTTGGCAGTCACACATATACTAATGGTAGCGGAATCAAACAAAATAATTCTAATCAAATAACCAGTGTTGAAAATTTTGCATAAACAAAAATTACATAAATTGTTTTCCCCGTCGAGATGTACAAAATGTTGTAATAAATTCAAAACCTTTTGACCCAACACCGTTTTCCCATAAGTCAGTATTATTTAATGAGGAATTACAAATTGGCAAAGGTAATTCTTAAATCGATATCCAATAAATTATGATGAATTACATAACAAATGCCATTGATATAAAAAAAAACGTAAGATGCAAACCAAAAAACAACACTTTAGTAGAGCGCATTTATCCAAGTCATATACTCTAACTATCAAGCCATATTTTTAGCCGAAAGTGCCACAATGTTCTAGCGAATTTAAAAAAAAATATATGTCATTTAAATTTGGAATTTAATATACTTTTTTTTTTCATATTCTGTCCTATGAATATTTTGAAAAAGTCCCTGTAATATAGTCACTAGTAAAAGATATGTAAATTAATATGAATAGTTTTCTAAGTACACGTGGTAATATTGGTGGTCAAACGTGAACTAATATAAACGTAGAAAATGAAATAATGGAGTCAAATGAGAAGTGAAATGTACGTAAACTATACTGTCCCAATTTAAAATGTCACACCTATTTAATTTTAGGATTCTTTTAAAAATAAGTTTCATTTATAAATATGAATCTAGAATTATTTATATCTATGCCAAATGCCAAAAAAATATATATTTTGTTTATGTAGGTATTTTAACAACTAAAACATAAATCAAACTCATCGAATTTCGGTCGTCACGGCCGATATCTAAGTAGATTGCTTGCAACGTAAAATATCCTGGATTAATTACTTCTCAGATGATCCCTTTACTGAAAAGGGTAGGGAAGGCATTAAGAGATTAATTCGAGAAAGAATCCCTCGGGACTTTTGTATAGAAAATCTTATTTACTTCAAGTGAGTACTCCCGTTTGGTTTGAGACATAAGCGATGGAATTCTATTAGCACTGAGACCGCCTTTTGTACCATTATTCTTATTTGGTCAATAAAGTTTTCCTTTCTTTTTTACTACGCTAAAAATGGCAAATAAAGTAATGGCCCACCTGATGTAAAGTTGGTTAGTTAATTAGAATTATTTTGTTTAATTCCGCTACCAAAAAGTACTCGTGGGACTGCCAAAATTTGAAATTAGACTCCTATTATTATTATTAATGGAATTTCTACGACCTTCCATATTAGTCATTAATCTCCAACCGTTATTCAGTCCACGCATATGTCGTTATACGTATTTCACTTTAAAGCGAGGCATATTTAGATAAATTTATTAATAAATTAATATGAATAAATAAATAAATATAATAATATATTAAATATATTAATCTTCAAACGTTAGTAATCGCACGCATACTATTTGTAACGGAATTAAACTAAATAATTTTAATTAACTAATTAATGATACAGAATTCCGCAAAATAACATCTAATTCAGTTAAATGATGGAAACTTGTAGCTATCACCTATAGATATAAACGTTAAAATAGAAATTACAGATTACACTATGACCTTATGGTGAAAGGATGAGCAGCAGCGTCCCTTTTTAAACACCACCAAAAGCCAAACTGCGATCGCCAACCCGCCTGTCAAGTGTGGTAAATACTGGTAAAACCTGAGGGAAACTATGTTCAGCAGTGGACAGCTAACTGAAGCAAGTTCAACATCTCATCCCTTAAACCACAAGAGCTAGCAAATTTGATCGTACTAGCTATTCTTTAGTTGATTTTTATTGGAACAGAATTTGAGGTGCCTGTTTTTCTTATTTGGCTCAATGGAACAAGCAGCTGGCTTGATTCTGTGTATTGTAAACTTTATTGTTGAGCACAATGGCAATTTTTCTTGCTCGTTGCCATCTATTATTATAGACTTTGAAGTTTTCGTCTGTACGTACAAATAAAAAAATCCATAAGATTAATCTGCACATATTGCAAGGAATTCATGTATTGTATATCAAACATAAACAAGTCATTAGCTGTTAATATGAGCCTTTACGCAATATGCGTCACTGAACGCAATTGGTAAAGGAATGTGTTGTTGTGTTACTGCGGTTTACGGTTCCAACCGCAAAACAAATGGCATCAGGCTCACAGAAAGTGGGTTCTTGTGTGTGTGTGTGTGTGTGTGTGTGTTAAATCATTGGTAGGTATTTACGCGTGTGTCACGCTAATTAATTACATATATATCTTGTCTCGCAGTTTCATTGCGTGATAGAATCCGAAACCAGGATATCCGTAAAGAATTAATCTTTTTTTTTATATACAACTTAGAATGGCAAACAAGCTGACGGCCCACCTGATGGAAAGTGGTAACCGTCGCCTATAGACATGAGCAGTACCATAAACATAACAGAGTATACTATTTCGCCCATGATACCACCCCCCCCCCCATGCGTTGCAATTCCTGAGGACTCAGGTGTTATTCCTCTGTACCCAGTAAATTCACGCCATATCCCATCCTTCAAACCAAAACACAGCCATGCAAACACAACTGCTTCACGGTTGAAACACGAATGGGACAAAGGTATCAAGCAATCGACTTTTGTACAAAGTCTCCCTCTGGTAATCAACATAGTCCGAAGGATAAGCAAGCTAAAGTGGCAATGGGCTGGTCACATAGCTCAAAGAGCAGATGAGGAAGAAAGGCGAACGCAGTGAATGCCGACCCCCAGTAGATGAACTGACAATCTCAATAGCATTGCAGGGAGTTAGTGCATACTGGTAGTTCAGGACTGGTCTACGTGAGAGGCATACGTTCAGCAGTGGACAGATAACGGCTGACATAATAACATTAGTATACTAGTATAGATATTGTATTATATGATGTATATAATGCAATACTGCAGGCGGTATCAAACCCTTAAGTCTTAGGAGAGATTTTGCCTCAGAGGTATTGTTCAATATGATGCCAACGGCCACTTTCTACCATCGTACGGCTCGCCATCGACAGGGAGTTCATCCTCATACCCTACAGCCTAAATGGTCGCGTACCACGCGGTTTCCGAAATATTTTCTCCCACAAACACTCAGGTTATGAAATGAGCTGTCTGTCGAGATTTTCCCAAGAGACTACAGCATGGGGTTCTTCAAAAGGGGAGTTAAGAGGTTTCTTCAAGGACGGCAACGTGTGCGTAATAGCCGTATCGCAGGCGTTCATAGACCACGGTAATCGCTTACCATCAGGTGGGCCGTATGCTTGTTTGCCACCTCAGTGGTATAACATATATAAAGTATTGTCTATGGTTGTGATGTCATTATCAGGACAAGGTTTCAATGAAAGGAAATATTTGAAAAATTGTACGGAAAAGTGAAAAAAAAAATGATTAATTAATCTCCATATAAAAAATAAGCGAGTGAGAGGCAAGATATAGTCACATTTTCAACCGTTTTCACAAACAAGGAAATTCTCAATATGGTTATAAATATATTTGGATAATTCTTCTTTTATCTGAAAGAATTTATTAACAGATTGCTTCCTTAGAAATTTTATCAATATCGTTTCAGTAGTTTAGTTTTAGATCAAAATAACTAATTTTGAGGCAATTAAAGTCGTTTTTTGGGGCACAATTTTTAATTACCTTCTTTAATATACTTGTGCAAAGACAAGACGAGTAGACAGTTACGCATAGAAAAGTTATATAGGATAACGTCTAAATCACTGGCATGGTTTTATAATGAGTTAAACTGTACATTTTGTAAGAGAAACTTAGGTAAACAATGAACCAACCTTACATGCAACATACAGTGTCTCCATACAAACGCTTCACCAAAAGCAGGTTAACTTTTTTATTCATGTGTGCGTGAATAGGGTTACCATAATAGACATTTATTACTCAGTATATGGGAGAACTTGTATTCTAAGGTTGGATTGAAAAATAAAAACGAAATAAAATCCTTACGAATACATTTGAAAGAACAAAATAAATTATGTTTACTGTATATACTTTCATTTATATCCAAGCAAAGATATAAACGCCGTACATAAAGCCGTGTGGTCCCGGCATAGAATGGACCACCCTTTCCTTTCCCGCGGGTGTAGTAAGAGGCGACTAAGAGAGGGCGAAGGATGGAGCAGCTTCCCTCTTAAAACATCGCTAAAGCCTAACTGCGTTTGTCAATCCGCCTACCAAACATGGCAACTGGCAAAACCCCCAAGGAATATCAGCTTTCCTCATAAGGGAAGTTTTGCTCGTGTTTGCTATGCTTGGCATGCGGCTTGGCAACCGCAGTTAGTTAAAGATGTTTTAAAAGGGACGCTGCTGCCCATCCCTTAACTCTCAAGTTTCCATATTCGTTTCTTACAACATCCACAAGAAAGGAAGGGGTGGCCTATTCTATCCCAGGACCACCCACAATAAAATATATAATAGACATAAAAACTTTCAACGTAATAATTAATTAATATTAGTATTTTGTTTCAAAACAAATTCAATGATTTTACAGTACAATAAAGTGTTACAAACAAAGTGGCCATATTTAAGTTACGCCGTTTTTACAATGAGCGTAGCGTGAGCCAGCGGATGGCTTTAAAGGCGTAAGTGTCCGCGGAGACACATTCGCATCACACTCGCGAGCTGCGATAACGCGCGAACGGCGTCAGTGTGGCCCCAGCGTGATATAAACCTGTAATGTTGACGGGGCACGTTAAAGAGCTTACACACTGGAGTTTATGAATACAATTAATTTAATACAAAATTTAATAAAATAAAATACAAAAAATTTACAGTTTTTTTTTTTATATATATATAATAAATATTATGTATGTAGACTTAACAGAATTTTTCATCGTGCTTCCCACCAAATTGATTATAATTACTCCTCTCAATCCAAAGGTTGCCTGGAAGAGATCGCTCTCAGCGATAAGGTCGCCCATTGTTTTCTCATTGTGATTATTTCTTGTAATTGTTTATATTTATAATAAGTTTACTATTGTAATCTTTTGCAGGAAACAATAAAGAGTATCTATCTATCTATCTATAGACGTAATTAGTAACTTGACAAATGAAATGAAATGAATTTATTTTGCTTGCAATAATGTTCTAAAAAATTAATATAGGAAGGAAATACATCTTTTCCATCTTCCACGATCCCTTCATGAAAGGTATCATGGAAGACACAGTATACTTTGTTATGTCTATGTTTATAGGCGAAGGTTACCACTTTCCATGAGGTGGACCGTCAGTTTGTTTGCCATTCTAAATTGTATACAAAAAATGATGTCAAATAACGCGACCGCAGTCTGTCGCCGTCTAAAAAGTTCCCTCAACTTCTAGCTGCGCTCCGTCATTTATTTAAAGAACTTTGTTGCGACTTGTTTGCCGCTGCGACCGTGTTTTATTATAATGCGTTTTTGTTGTCCTTACCCCCAATGGATATTAAGTCTTTAGCAGCTTTGATCATTGCAAATCTTTACAAATCTATACGTGTACTAATGTTTTAAAGAGGCAAGATTTGTTTTTTTTGTATAATTATGGTTATTTTCAAACTACTTCAAAAACATATATAATATATATATATATATATATATATATATTTGTTATCTCATAAGTTAGTTAATTCTATTCACCAGAGCGAGACTTTGTACAAAAGTCGATTGCTTGGGTGCCTCTGTCCCATTCGTGATTCAACCGTAAAGCAGTTGTGTTTGCATGGCTGTGTTTCGGTTTGAAGGGTAGGATATGGCGTGAATTTATTGGGTACGGAGGAATAACACCTGAGTCCTCAGGAATGGCAATGCATGGGAGGTATCATGGGCGAAACAGTATACTCTGTTATGTCCATGGTACTGCTCATGTCTATAGGCGACGGTTACCACTTTCCATCAGGTGGGCCGTCAGCTTGTTTGCCACTCTAAGTTGTATAAAAAAAAAATTGCTTTCTAACATGTAGTTTTTTTACTCCGCAAAGGAAAATAGGTAGACTCTTGCATCTCTTTTATTTGTATCAAGTGCTATACAAAAATTACAAAGAAATAGCAACTTCTGTCTTACTAATTTAATAAAATATAATATAATCTTATCTTCTGATATCATCGTATTATCTTTTAACTGTCTATTGATGAACATAGGTCTTCCCCCTTGTAAGATTTTGCCAGTAGTTGTCACGCTTGGCAACCGCAGTTAGACTATGGGTGGTATCATGGGCGAAACAGAATACTCCATGTTACTGCTCATGTCTATAGGCGATGGTTATTGTACCACTTTCCATCAGGTGGGCCGTCAGCTTGTTTGCCATTCTAAGTTGTATAAAAAAAAAGAGACTCTGGTAATATTTTAAGAAGGACACTGCTACCCATTCTCCCACCATTAAGCTCCCTTAATCTCCTCTTACGACACCCACTGGATAGGAAGTGGGAGCCCATTCTAAGCCTAAATTACATGACTGAAACGGAGATAATGCTTTTGATATGCAATGAGAGGATTTTAGAATGGAAAACTACAGAAAAGTTGAGGAGACAGACTTTAGCAAAATATATTTTAACAATATGTAAAAACAATATGTCAAAAAAATATATAAATTTCGAATGACAATAAGAATATAAAAATGTAGCAAAGAGTTCGTACATCCTGCCCCTCGTGCAGAACTGCACCAACTAGTTAAACTGGCCAAGGTCAGACAAACCTTAAGTGGTCAACTTTACTAGTTTTTTAAGGGGGCGCCGTAGCGTACCTCCTGCTGTGGCAACGTCCACTACTCGTGTTACCCCATCTCTGCCGGGAAACAATCTTTCGATCCGTCCTCGTGGCCAAGTACCTCGTGGTAGAGACTCGTAGACTATAAAGACTACGTCTCCAACTTGCAAATCCTGCGTTCCTTTTGTTTGGACTCTTAGTTGCATTGTGGGGAGGACTTCCCGCACCCACCGATTCCAAAAATGGTCAGCCAACCTTAATGCCTTTCTCCAGTCCGAACGGCCAATGAGGTCACGATCCTCCAATGGTGGTGTTATTTGGTTTGACGACGTACCAATGAGGAAATGGAATGGTGTCAAGGTGGTTGGTTCATCAGGATCGCTTGAAACATGAGTTAATGGGCGTGAATTTACAATTGCCTCAGCTTCTGCCACAAGTGTCGTAAGTATTTCTTCTTTGGGTGACCTTTCTTTGAGAGTGGCTTTTAATGCGACCTTGACAGATCTTACAAGTCGCTCCCAACACCCTCCAAAAGTTGGCGCTGCTGGTGGAATAAAGCTCCAAGTGATACCTTTTGTAGCCGCAAAATTTTTTACATCAGATGAGTAAAATTCTTTAAGAATGCGGTTGGCTCCAATAAATGCAGTACCGTTGTCAGAAAAGATGGTGGTTGGAGTTCCTCTTCTGGCAATAAAACGTCTAAGACTCATTATCGCAGAATCTGCGGACAGACTATGCACCACCTCCAAGTGGATAGCTCTTGAAGACAGGCATGTAAATAAGGCTATATAGCGTTTTTCGTGACGTCGCCCAATAGTTACAGTAACTGGACCGAAGTAATCCACTCCAGTATACGTAAAAGGTCGTTGATGATGTGCCAATCTTTGTTGCGGCAGGTCTCCTCTGGCAGGATCCATTGGCAAGGCCCTGCGAATTCGACAAAACGGACACTGTCTGGCTACGGATCTCACAGTATTACGAAGGCTAACTAACCAGAATTTTTGTCTTAATTCGTTTATAACCAACTCATGGTTTGCATGACCTGCACGGCAATGGTAAAAATGTACTAACAATTGTACAACTGGGTGGCGACCATCTAGCAAAATTGGAAACTTGGTGTCTGGATCAACATCCTCTACGGCTTTAATTCTCCCAGCTAAATGTAAAAGCTTGTCTTCTCTAATAGTTGGTGAAAGTTTGCTCAGGCGACTATTTCGAGATATTGGTTTAGAATTAAGAATCAATTTATATTCTTCTCCAAAACTATCTAGTTGCGTGCACTGCAAGATGTGCCTTTCTGCGGTTTTAATTAAATCGGCATCTAATGGTAGCAGAATAGTGGACGTTAAGCGCCGGCGAGAACGAAAGACTTCGCCATTTAATTTAGAATTTCGAATGTTGGCCAAAATTTCTCTAAAAATAGCTACAGCTTGATGAACCCGAGCTGTGGCACGTAATAAACAAGTCCAGTCACTAAAGAAATCAAAATTTGCTGTGACTGGAAAAGCCAAATCTGAATCAAAAGAAGTGAATCCCACCAATTCATGTGGTTGACACTTTAGCTCCTCACGAACTGGTGCGATATTAATTGGCACCTTTGGCCAGTTTTCTGGAGAATTATGTAAAAATGTTGGCTCACAAAACCAACTATGTGAACTATCAAAATTAATAGTCCTACCTAATCTAGTCGCGTCATCGGCTACATTCATATCCGTTGGTACCCATCGCCATTCATTGACGGATGAACTTTCTAATATTTCGCCTACGTGCATCATGACGCCAAGGCATGCCTACCTCGAATCGACCAGAGGGTAAGCGCCTCGAAGTGATTTCTAAAATATCAACTGCGCGTTGTTCCTGTATATTTAGTTGTGATTCCGTCTTAGAAATCCCTAAAGAATTTATTTTATACTGTTCTTTGATTAACGACTCTAAATTATCATCCTTAGATGACTCTATAAATATACCGTGATTTACAAATTCTACTAATTTTGTTTTACTTGAAGAAGCGCCATATAACGTCCAACCTAGTGATGTTAAACAGGCCACGGGTTCATACTTCTTTCCAACACGAATATCACGATTAATTGATAAATATATATAAAATATATATATATATATACACATCGACTAAATCAATAAGGTGTGAAAAAGATTCGATATCTTGACGACGAATTGTTTGAGGTTGCAAGGATAACGAATCCATAGACTTAGCATTTTTTACTAAAAATGTCTCTTGTGTGTGTCTACCTTTAATGTAAAAATTAACGTGTGATACCGTAACATGTCGTTCAAGACCGCCAATACCGTTTACAGTAATCTTGCGTTGTTGCCCTGTCGCACCTATGCGCGTCGCAACACTAGAATCGATTAAAGTAGCGGTGCTTCCATCGTCAAGTAGTGCAAATACATCACAACTACCTTTAGGCCCCGAAACAGTGACAGGTATCACCTTTAAATACACGTGAGAACGGCAACTTGTAGAAGGATGTTGTGTACCTGTATGAGTCGTGGATATAAAAACGTTACCTTCAGACGACTTAAAATTGTTTGAAATTGATTGTGTACTTTCTATACCTATAACGTTATTATCTGTGACTTGTGTGACGTTTGCCTTATGTGAACTAGACGGATATTGATGAAGTAAAGGATGATGACGAACATGACAGCCGTCTATATTGCATGGCTTTACTTTACAAGTTTTCCATTGATGTGAATTAGTTCTTAGACAACGATAGCAAACCTTTGCTTGTCGTAACCATTGCCACCTTTCATCTACAGATAAAGTTTTAAATTTGGAACATGACTTAATATTATGATCTTTTTTACAAAACGAACATACCGTTTGTATTTTTGTATTCTCGCCCTTAATATGCGTGACAGTATTAATATTTTCTCGCCTAAATGATTGTTTATCGGTATTAAATTGTTGGAACGAACTAGACTCGGGTGACAGACCAAACCGAATGTGTTGGTCTAGTTCGCGCCTCAAAAATTCAGACAACAATTCAAGCTTAGGACGTCGAGTAGTATCTTGTGTGGCAAAATCCGTCCACCTAATTTTCATTGTAGGATTTAATTTTCCTAGTACGGTATAGAATAACTCAGGAGAGTATAAATACTCTGACTGATTTAACAGTTTAATTGTAGCTATAGAATTTCGTACCCTATTGGCGAGTGTCGAGAGTTCTTTCAGATCATTGCCCAGACGTGGAAGATTTTTTAAATGAGACACTTCCCTGAACACGATAAACTCTGGACGCGCGAAGTTTTCTTCAAGTGCGCGCACCACCTCGTCCGGGTCATCTGTTGCCATTAGTAACGTCGCGACGGCCTCATATGCGGGCCCTTTGAGTACGCTCTGAAGTCTGGATAAATTACCTAAAGTAGAGAAGTTAGATTTAGTGACGTCATAAATACGTTTGAACTGTAACCACTGTAGTGGGTTACCAAAAAAAGGAAATAACTCGAGGTTAGCGCAACCAGAGGCAAGAGCCTTCGCTGCTGCCGCGGTGTCAGCTACAGCTTTTAAAATATTTGCGTCCGTATTAATGAGCGGAGGTGAAATGTCCACCGCTACACACCATTATTACACGGTTGTGATATACAAGCTATGACAGGGGATGCAGCTGCCCGTGTGGCAGTCGGTGGTAGTACCGAACTACCGGGTAATGGAACAAAACATTGTTGTCCACATTCTACTGCAGAAATGTCCCTGATATCTCTATCTCCATGACTTTTAATAAATTGAGTGTTTTCCACCCACCTCTCAGTATCATTTACCACCCTAGTAGAGCTCCGATGACTTGCGCGACTTTCAGTACAGCTGCCGTTTGCTTCAATGGCAGCCAACTCTGCTCGCAGTTCGCTATTTTCAACCTCTTCCTGCAGAGCTGCCAACTGTCGTTCACGTTCGCGTTCCCGTGTGACGATGTCTAACTCACGTTCCAAGCGGCGGTGCAAAACCAGTGCTTCTGCAGCAGCCTTTTGTGCTTTAATAGTTGCGGAGGAATGCCTGGACCCACTTTTAGTGGATCTTATGCTATGAGCCGTAGCGCCCTCCACACCACCGATATTAGAGTCTGGGTTGACTTGTGGAACGTAACAACTTGGCGTAGGTTCAGATGACATGACTCTACTCTTACTACGGGTGATCATGAAAACTAAATGACGTGATAGCTACTAGAACGTAATGTAATATGAAAACAAACAAAATTATACATGTAACTAGGAAATGGACTATGACAAATATGTGCGCTGTAAATATAAGTAGGTAGAAGGACCAAATGAAACGGAGATAATGCTTTTGATATGCAATGAGAGGATTTTAGAATGGAAAACTACAGAAAAGTTGAGGAGACAGACTTTAGCAAAATATATTTTAACAATATGTAAAAACAATATGTCAAAAAAATATATAAATTTCGAATGACAATAAGAATATAAAAATGTAGCAAAGAGTTCGCTACAATGACTATTATTATATTTGGTAGTTATACATTAAATTGGTACTAAAGCGGGCTCAGTGTTTGATAATTAGTAATTTAATGTGCTGCGATAGTACACAAAATTAATTAGACCTAATTAGTGTCTAATTAACTGGGTAATATGAGAAAATAGAGTATTAGGCTTATAAATACATGCTAGTGGTTACATGCGCTAAAGTGTCATTTGTAATTGAATACAAACAGTGAAATTACACAGTGTAGAGGCATAACAGTATTGAGTTAGCTTCTTGTACTAAAAATTTTTTTGTAATGTTGTCAGTAAAGAATTTATTTATCTATTTTTTTTTTTATACAACATAGAATGGCAAACAAGCTGACGGCCCACCTGATGAAAAGTGGTAATCGTCGCCTGTAGACATGAGCAGTACCATGGACATAACAGAGTATACTGTTTCGCCCATGATACCCTCCATGCGTTGCTATTCCTGAGGACTCAGGCGTTATTCCTTTGTACCCAGTGAATTCACGCCATACCCTCCCTACAAACCAAAACATAGCCATGCAAGCAACTGCTTCACGGTTGAAACACGAATGGGACAGAGGTACCCAAGAAATAGACTTTTGTACAAAGCAAAGTCTGGTGATGCAAATAAAAGATATGCAAGAGTATACCTATTTTCCTTTGCGAAGCAAAAACTACTTGTTACAAAGCAATATATGTAAAATACGAGACACATTCCACTTTCTCAACATTTACAATGAAAAGTATTTGAAAAACATCTCATCGTTTATCGTTGTATCACGTTTGAAGTTGTATTTTGCGGAGCAAAAATACCAGTTTATTTTTCAACTACAGTCGTATGAGTCGTTTACTAGAGGGAGACTTTGTACAAAAGTCGATTGCTTGGATACCTCTGCCCCATTCGTGTTTCTACCGTGAAGCAGTTGTGTTTGCATGGCCGTGTTTCGGTTTGAAGGGTGGAATATCGCGTGAATTTACTGGGTACGGAGGAATAACACCTGAGTCCTCGGGAATGGTAACATATGAGGGGTATCATGGGTGAAACAGTATACTCTGTTATGTCAATGGTACTGCTCATGTCTATAGGCGACGGTTACCACTTTCCATCAGGTGGGCCGTCAGCTTGTTTGCCATTCTAAGTGAAAGTCAATCGCTAATAAAAAAGAGCATCTTTTGTCGTCATAAACTGTATTTATTATACACAGACGTGTGTGTAATAATATAATAAAAGTGTTAAAAATTTAAATATATAATTTAGTTTTTTAAGGTAAACATATCTATTATTTCTTAGTAGAAACAATTATACTGTTTTCACTTCTTATTATACTCACACTGCCCGCTGGTAATTAATGCTCCTTCCCACTCAGGGTTTGCTGGATGATAACTCCTGCAGAGTCAACCTTGCCTGTTGTAAATGTATACTTAAAATTAATTATAACAATGAAAGAGATCGCTTTTAGCGATAAGGCCGCCCATTGTTTTCTCATTGTGATTATTTCTTGAATTTGTTTATATTTATAATAAATTTACTATTGTAATCTTTTAAAGGAAACAATAAAGAGTATCTATTTAACAATTTAATTTTTGTGTACAATAAAGAATAAAAAATAAATGGCTACATATAATGACCTTCTTATACTAATTGACATAAGCAAAGTCCCAGATGGAAACAGATTTACCTAAGGAAGACTTTTTATAAAACTCGTTTGCATGGGTACCTCTGTCCCATCTGTGTTTCTACAGTGAAGCAGTTGTATTTGCATGGTTATGTTTGGATTGAAGGGTGGGATATTGTAGTAAAATTACAGGATTCGGGAAGCATAATTTCTTAGTCCTCAGAGATGTCTCCACCCACAAATGCTCAGGTTATGGAATGAGGAATGAATGTCAGTGTTATTCCAAGAGACTACAGCATGCGATTCTTCAAAAAAGAAGTAAAGAGGTTTCTTCAGGGTCGGCAACGCGCGCAGAATGCCCATAGTATTACAGGTGTTCATAGGCTTCGATAACTGCTTCCCATCAGGTGGGCCATATGCGTATTTGTGACTACTGTAGTAAAAAAAGTCTGCATTTTTGGCAGTGTTCATGTCTATAGGGGATGGTTACCGTTTTCCGTCAGGGCCATCGACTTATTGGCCATTCTTGTTGAGACGAGGTTTAAGAACACAAATATTGAACGTAACTTTTTTATTATTTTTATATGATTGCGACCATAGTCACATTTACATAGACTATAACACTCTTCTCTGTACTTTTTTTTCTCTCTGAAAGTGAAAGTTGCCAAAAAGTGCCTACGAAAAGCATAGTCTTTTTTGTTAATTGTAATTCCTAAAGAAGTATTGAATTTATTTGTCATATACTTAATTCTTAACACAAGATTTCAGCTTATTGTAACAGTTCTAAGTATCATAAAGAAGCAATTTTAACCAATTTATAAAATATTTTGAAAACATCCACCCAAATTATCAACATCCATAACTAAGTTATCCTAATATATGAGTAATAACAGACGTAGCGACATTTAAAACGATATAAAATTCTAAAACATCATACCATCCATTCACGCCACTGCTTCAACCCATTAATTAAGTAAAGAACCCGCTAACGTAAATATCTGTGGAGGAAAAAGAGAAAAAAAAACAAAAAAGCAAACTGAAATGTGCAGATTTTCTCGTTTCCTTTGAAGAGACAAAAACTCTTGTCGCGTCCCGAGCTAGCACGACGACGCCGCGTAACGAAGCGTGAGTGGTGCCACTCGACAAATGCAGAATGTAAGGCGTGTAGCATCTGTGGTGGACACACGGGAACGAACAGTGGGCTGCACCGTATATTGTAACTGTTACTAAATTTAAAACGAGTTTATTTATTCTTATATCTTCAAAAAATTGGAAGTTCTCAATTCTATTGCATTTATTTTATAACTCTGTCATTTATGATCCGATTAAAAAAATTAATTTTTATTAAAAAAAATTACCTTCATTATAGGTCAAATTAAAATTTTATGAAAATTAATCCACTGGTTTTTAAATCAAAATAGCTAATTTTGTAATGTAATTTTTTTTTTATTGAAAAAAATCATAATTTATTTGTTTATATTGTCACCGTAATGGCTCAACCAATAGGCATGAAATTTGGTAAATATGACACAATCTATATATTAATTTTTTTGCGTTGCGTGGTTTATAGTTTATAACAAATGGGAATTAACGCAATCATGCAGGTAAAATATAATAATTTACCTAATTTATCTTGAAGTTCTATATATTAATTTTTTTGCGTTGCGTGGTTTATAGTTTATAACAAATGGGAATTAACGCAATCATGCAGGTAAAATATAATAATTTACCTAATTTATCTTGAAGTTTTTACCAAATTACATCAGCCGTGGTCATGAGTAGACTGTCATGACTCTGTTTATAAGTCATGATCACGCGGACATGTCACAAAAAAAACTAGCCAAAATAATGTTATTTTTTTTCTAAGAAAAAAAAGAAAGTTTGCAAGTCGTCTGGATTTTTTATTATACGATAAACTCCCCAATTCTCAACCAATTCTATTAATTCTGCTCAAATTTGCTTACTAATAATTGCTAATCTTATTAACATGAAGCAATGCATTTCAGGCCATTACTCCATCTAGTGGGGGGTCGCCCTACACTGCATTTACCCATACGCGGTCGCCACTCATATATACGCCAATATAATTATCCAAATCGGTTCAAAATTGCCATAGATTAACTTTTAAAGAGTAACATTTTTATGCTTTTTTTTTCATTTCCTTTTCTTTTTAAAATGCTGTTAAATTGTGACTCTCCTTGGTGGTCGTTTAAAAACGAAAAAAATATACGTGTGTTTCCAACAAAGCATTTTACCATATCTTACAACGGAGTGTTCCCCAGTCAACGATAGCTTGTGGTGACTGACCTCCGTATCATTTCACGTATAAGTGATAAAACTAAATTGTCATACATTATAACTAAGTTTATTATATTTTATAGTAGACACTTCAAATGATACGTATAAATTTAACAAAATCGATTCAGAAGTTTGGTTTTGAAATCAAAATAATTGGTTTTGATATTTATGGTAAGTAGGTTTTTTTTTTGTATTGTGAAACAATATGTATTATATTGTATATTTTTTTATGCACGCCAATTCCAAATCGATTTTGACAAATATTTTTTTTATTGATAGCTTTTATTTCCACGTCAGTCCCAAATTTATTTTGTTATCACTGAATGTGTTATTTATGTGAAGTAAAATTTTGCTCGTCGCGACATCTATCCTGTGGTTATAAAGACACAGGATTCCGTGTTCCCAAATTCAAATATATTTATATATATATATATATATATATATATATATATATTACTAAAACATTAAAACAGTAATAACAACAAGTTAATAACAAAAGTTAGCAAAGGCGAACTTATCTCTAAAAGAGATTTCTTCCAGTCAACGAGTGGGCAATAGTAACATTTATTATTTAAATAACATTACAGTTTAACTGATGATAAATTGACCGAGCAAGTTAGCGAGCAAGAAGCACGACCAATTAATTTGAACTCCAAAACATAACTAATTCCCAATGTTGCACAACTTTTGATACACGCTAATCCTATGGGAGCAAACGTAGGTACAATTTAATTTGTTCCAAACTGAACTTGCTCCGAAGCTAACCCACTAATGTAATACCTTGAAAATATGCAATTAACCCGTCAAAACCGTTTATGAGGGTGACATGTGCGGCGTAAAATTAAACCCTGCCCTAATAACTCCCCGCTGAGTTTGGTAAATCTTGGTTTTGCAAATTGTGCCAACAAAATAAATTGCTTTTGAAACTAGAATTTTGTGTTAATTAAATCGTCATCGTTGACATATCTCGTGAGTCTCTCACGTCATCGTCGATTTGTTGATGACTCAATTCTGGTACTGATTATTCGAATAGAATTATTTTGTTTAATTCCGCCATCATTAATATGCGACTGTCAACAACGAAAATTTACCACCATTAGTTTTACTATTAGAAGTTCCACAATCTTTCAGTCATCAATAGCTACATGGCACAGATAAAAGAAACACTAGATGTCATGTCGTATAGGAGATAAAGGATATAGCCTGGGATAGAGCTGGCTGGAGGAAGATGCATGGATTAGTTGCACCGACAAGAGGAAACTCTTAAATGAAAAGAAGAAGTCTCCAATTAAATAAATCGAGGGTAGTAATAGAAAACAGACGTTGGAACACACGGTACGCGTCGTGAAGTAAATATTTTCCTCTTCTCACATAATATTAGTGAGAAATATTATCAATCATTCCATCTTGTTTGTTTCTAGTTTGCTAGGTGGATGAATACCCGAAAAATACCTTATTTTCGGCTGAAACTCAATGCCAAGTGTGATAGATGTGGTAGGTCGGCCTATCTTCATTTCCTTCGGACAGTTCTATAATTATGACGCCAAGTTTACAGACTTTCCTCTGAGAGTGAATGACAAATAAGAGTTTGCGAGTTAGAAATATATGTCTCTCGATGTTTAATATAATTACTGATTTTATATATATATATTCTTTATTGCACTTAAACAATATATGCGACGATTTTCAACCGACTTTTAGAAAGAATGAGTTCCTCAATTCGACTATACTTATTTTATGTTCGTTACCTCATAACTCTGATAGTTGTAAACTGATTTAGAAAATTCATTTTTATCTGAAATTGTCGTTTACTTTTTACTTACTGATTGGTTCCATAGAAACTTTATTAAAATCGATACAGTAGTTTAATTTTTAAATGAAAATAACTGTGCAATAATTGAAGTCTTTTTTTATGGACTACATTTTTGAATATTACAAATATGATGTTATTTGTGACAATTTTGGTATTATAGTGATTTAAAATACTGCCTCGCTTTCTAATAGTCACAAGTTCTGTCTTCATGCAATACTTTTCATTAGATAATATGCCGTTAGCTCGTTTGCCATTCTGGTTAAGATTAATTATATAAATGAGTATGATTTTATTTGTCTGAATATTTTCTATGTATAGTATGTATACAGTGTTGGCATTAGGAGAAGGGGGCCTGGTCGAGTAGTACCCGGGAGCGACGATGTTAAAGGGGGGCGCTTAAAGGGTCGCTGGGCATAAATGAGACGCTATACTATTTGCTATGCCTATAAGGGTAGGCAATAAAATCTAATATTAATTTTATATAATTTACATTAAAAAAAAATTATACAAAAACCAAAAAAGTAGTACGTAATAGCCTAATCAAATACTTATTTGACTTTTTCGGTTAAAAAAAAATATCGAATTTAACAAATAAATTAGCAAAATTCAGACGAATTGAGAGCTTTGTGGAAGTCACTTAAAAAGAAATGACTACTGCAGTCTCTTAAAGAGTATCTTAACAGATCAATATTCAAATTGAATAGTCTTCAATATGCAGACACCGATGCAGTATGCAGGCAAATTTAGTTCCATGAAACTTTTAAGCAACAAACTAAAAGTAAAGGGAATTCGAGATGAGCCGGGCACATCTCGGAGGTCGCCCTCACAGTGAATACAAATGCAATGCACCTGGATTGCTTACATCTACCTTTAACTTGCATTTTTATGTCGTAGCAAGAGCTCTTTGAGATGTTGAATTCTAAAATTGGGATACGTATATTGCAGCATAGGAAACAGGGAAATGTCTTAGATAGTATACTTTAAGATGGAGCATCCAAGTTTCAAGAACGTCACATATTTTTCTAAACAAACGTCATTTTGATTGCATGAAATTGAAAAAACCTTCAGTGTTGCAAGTAATTTGCATGAAATTACCCCAATCAGCAGATTTCAAATTTAAAGTAAGAACAATTTTTTCTTATGTAATATAAAATACCTTCAAAACCTTTGCACCTACTTTAAAAATTTTCACATATATTTTTGTCATCAAAGTCCAAATTTTTAGCGGCAGCTTAATAAGTATATTATTGCTTAATTAACGTTTTAGTTTGCTAACAGAGCAAAAATAAATAATCAAAAATATTTAAAATTATTGTGACATTGCAATAGTTCGTTATGAATTAACGATTTAACCAATTACTTAAATATTTCGTATACATGTCCTATGTATATGGCGTGTATTCTCGGAATAGTTTGGACCATCCCTTTTCCGTAGGTGTTGTAAGTGGCAACTAAAGAAAATTAATGGTCGACAAATGGGCAGCAGCGTCCATCTTAAAACATCTGTAAAAGTCTAACTGCGTTATCATTTCGCCTGCAAAGCGTTACAACTACTGGCAAAACTCCCCAATAGTGGACAATTAAAGGCTATAAAATAATGACTATGATGTACTATGTTATATGGAATAGAGAAGTAAATAAGCAAATAAGTAAATAAGTAAATTCTTGACATACATTTTAAACTTTTGTCCTGTCAAAACAAAACATCTAATAATGTCACAATGGTAAATGCACACATATTGTATAAGTTTTTTTTATACAACTTAGAATGGCAAACAAGCTGACGGCCCACCTGACGGAAAGTGGTAACCGTCGCCTATAGACATGAGCAGTACCATGGACATAACGAAGTATACTGTTTCGCCCATGATACCCCCATGCGTTGCCATTCCTGAGGACTCGGGTGTTATTCCTCTGTACCCTGTAAATTCACGCCATATCCCACCCTTCAAACCGAAACACAGCTATGCAAACACAACTGCTTCACGGTAAAAACACGAATGGGACAGAGGTACCCAAGCAATCGACTTTACAAAGTCTCCCTCTGGTAATAGTAGTACACAGCAATTCTACACAAATAGAAATTTTATCAGCAAAAAAATATCCGACGTCTGCGCAGCCCTTAATAGGTACTTGGGATGAAACAAACCGACATCAAAAACTAGTAAACCACGACAAAACCATATAAAACCTTATTACACCCACTAAACTCCAGTAAAACGCGATACAGTAAACCTAACGAATAAAACATGTCACCGACGCGATAATCAGACGTCCAGCTAATTTTCCCTCGTGAGAATGGCCGAAAAACAGTTTTATCTGACCCGTAAGGCCACTAAGGAAGTAATTCCGCAAAACAAAGGGCCCCAATAATGAACACTACCCCACATAAGATATTTGCGATCGGCGTCGGTGATATCCGCGTAGTTTTGTGGTTCGTTCGCGTAAATACCCGCTCTTGTCTAGTTTATAAGCGATCTTCTATTGTTTATGCTGGCCTGGTACATGGATAGGTAATATTATCAATTCAAGTTTATATTGAATCTCTCAGAAAATTTTTATTTCTTTTTCTCGGAAAAAAATTAAATATGTATTTAATAAAAAGAAAAATACTGGGCTAACTTAACAAGAAAAGATCATATTACTTTTTAAAAGGCCGACAATTTCATGGACAGCGGTCATTCTTTGTATTATACTCGTAAAAAAAAGAAAGAAAACAAATCTGCTGTACCTATCGTGCTGGTATGGAAAGCTTAAAATTTTTGGCTTTTTTCGACCTGTTTCTTTTAAGAAAATGTTTATTTTCACAGATAGAATACTCTCTTAAAAGAATATTTTAGGCTTCGATTATTATACCCTCAGGTAGTTAAGTAGCCTCCAAAATATTACGTCAATATAAATCTTTCAGACTTTCACTTTGCGTGATAATTTATAAAAGTCGAAAGATGTCACGATCATTTATTTAGTACCTGACAATGAGTGGGTAGAAGAAAAAACTTCTGACTCGGTAGCGAAGGCATAATATCGCTACGTCAGTCTACTTGTGACCACGGTCGGAGTAACATGGTCGAAATGTCGAGACTTAGGCATTTTATATTTGACTCAACATTATCATCACCATATTTGTCGATAATCTTTTTTTAACAACTTAGAATGGCAAACAAGCTGACGGCCCACCTGATGGAAAGTGGTAACCGTCACCTATAGACATGAGCAGTACCATGGACATAACAGAGTATACTGTTTCGCCCATGATAGGGGGCCATGCGTTAACATTCCTGAGGACTCAGATGTTATTCCCCTGTACCCTGTAAATTCACGCCACCCACCCTTCAAATTGAAATACAGCCATGCAAACACAACTGCTTTACAGTTGAAACACGAATGGGAATGGTCCAGAGGTACCCAAGCAAACGACTTTTGTACAAAGTCTGGTAAAGTGTTCAATGTTGGACATCAGAGTCTATCCATCATAAGAGAAGTTCTGCTAGTAGTTGCTAGTAGTCCACCTGCCAATCGTGGTGAATTGGCAACCGCAGTTAGGCTTTTTCCTTCGGCCATTAAGTTCCTTTAGTCGCCTCTTACGACACCCACGGGAAAGGAAGGAGTGACCCATTCCATACCATGACCACACGATTACCATACACACAAATTATCATAGTTTATCTAAATGATCGCTTTAATTCCCATTTCTTACAAACCATAAATAAATAGCTTCGTTAGTAGGTCGTCGTATTTCCAAAATAATTTATTTAAAGCGGCAATTCTCGCTTGATTTACAATCCAGCTTGAATGTTGCCCTTCGTGCATAAATTTCCGATTGTATTTGTATAGGTCAAGTCAACGGATATTTTTTGTTAAGCGTTGCTAAATAAATTGTTTTCTACAGAATTTGGATTTGGAATTTCTGGAGAAAATGGTTTTTCAAACAACGGAGATGACAATCGAGCATATGGCTTGCCGTATGTTTAGGCAAAGGTCAGTTAGAATGATCACTCATTCTTAATAGGCTCGTATAAGCTGTTACTGCATCAAAGGGTAACAATCAAACGAACTAATTTTTATTCATTCATTATCTATCACCTTTAACTGTCTATTGCTAAACAATCAGCCAGTATTTGTCTCGCTTGGTGTGCGGGTTGGCATTCGCTGTTAGGTGTGGGGGGAGGGGATAGTTAGTAATGCGGACTACCAATCCCATTACTAGCAATGTACCCCGTCAGGACTACCTCCACGTGGTTCTCCCTGGAAAGCATCATGCTAAATTCCAGGTGTTTTCATCACGATGGACTAATTGACCTGCTCTTTTATTTTTACTTAAAATACTCACTGGTGCCCCGCCAGTGTATACCGATAGCGCAGGCGGGGTTACCATTCCATTATCATCCATTAAAAAAGTTAGGATAGTCAGGATTTAAAAATGTTTTCTACCCATTTCTGTCCATTTCTCGACCACAAAATTCCCATAGTTGCCTCTTACGACACCTACGGTAAAGAAAGGGGTGACCCGTTCTGTACCAGGACTACATAAAAACAATGTTAGTATAAATTGATAATAATGCTAAAATTTTTTTTACTAATTGTGGGAAATGAACAAAACTGAATTATAGGAAACAATAATAGGAATTTTAAACTTTTTGACAATGCTTTAGAAAGTAAATAAAATAAATATCATATGAAAATATGTCACCAATATCCATGATCAAATGTTAATTCAGTTGTGGTTATGTTACATAGACGGAACGTTATTATAATTTTAACCAACTTCTAAAAGGATTTTTCCGACTTTAAACAAAGAAGGGGATTATCATATGATTTCCGATTACTCGAAGATGCCTGGACTGGTTCGGAGAATTGTTTTTTATCTGAAATGATATACTTTCAGATTGGATAGAAATTTTATTAAAATCGATACAGTAGTTTATTAATTTTTAAATCAAAATAATCGTGTTTTTTTTTAATAATATTAGATTTTTCCAAGATTGAAGTCGGTTCTTTTTGTAGAACACGACCATATTAGACCGATTATTATTATTATTTTCTATTCAAAATATTCACTCGATTTTTTTATTATATTAACTATATAATATATACTCTTATAATCCAATTTAATTTGGTTTTTATCACTAAACAAAACAATAATTTGTTTTATTTCTATGATATGATTTCTCTTCATCACCAGAGGGAGACTGTGTACAAAAGTCGTTTGCTTCGGTACCTCTGTCCCATTTATGTTTCTATCGTGAAGCAGTTGTGTTTGCATGGCTGTGTTTCGGTTTGAAGGATGGAATATGGCGTGAATTTACTGGCTACGGAGGAACCTGAGTCCTCAGGAATGGCAACGCATGGGGGGTATCATGGGTGGAACAGTATACTCTGTTATGTCCATGGTACTGCTCATGTCTATAGGCGACGGTTACCACTTTCCATCAGGTGGGCCGTCAGCTTGTTTGCTATTCTAAGTTGTATACAAAAAAATATTGTATTCTTAGTTATCATTCATCTATATTAAATATTCCTGGTTAAAGGACATTGTGTAATAACCTTTTTCAATAAGATAGCGTTTTAGTTTTTATTTAACTTATTTAGTCTGCTTTCATATTATTTCTGGCGGTAGTTTATTATAGATTTTTTTTATCATGTAAAAAAGACCTTTATTTAATATTTCTACTTTGGAATATGGCATAATATGACCCCATGGACCCCATCTCAACAAAGTCCTTCCTAAATTAAGTCCTTCGCCCCTATATGGACGTGAGTCATAAGTGAAATATATAGTTTGTGATAATTTATTAAAACGAAATCACAAAAGGGATCAGACCTTTTGCACGAGGGAATTCAATAAAAATATATGATCCAGATACGTGGAACTACATTTTTGGGTTATTGCTTTCAAGACAATTCGAACTGATATGCACTTGTGTATTGGATACTAATCTATGAGTATATTTATATATCAGGGGGAAAGGGATTGTTAGTAATGGAGACTGAGAATCCTATTGCTAGCAATATACCCAACCAGGTCGATCTCCTCGCGGTTCCCCCTGGAAACTATTATGGTTAATTCCTGATGAATTCATCATGATGGGCTAACTGGCCTGTTCTCATTCTCATTTATCACCCTTCACTGGTGCTCCGCCAGCGTATCCCGTTAGCGCAGGCGGGGTTACCATACCATTTTCACACATAAAAAAAAAGTATATTTATATACTACTATATACTAGATGTATATAAGATATATAAAGTTTTAATTGAAAATACTATGTGGTAAGTCAAGATTGATTAAGAGAAATCCGTTTAGTAGTTTTTACGTAAAAGTGTAATTATCATTCATTCATACAAATTTTCACATTTATAATATAATAGGATTAAATTATTATTATAAATCAATGGCGACGTGGTGGGCCAGGTCGTTGGGCTCCCTATAATATGGTTGAACAACGATGACTGGCACATCCGTCATACTCGTGAACGGCTTCTAGTAGGGACTGGTCTGTTAAGGAATACTGTGATTAATTGTAGCTTTATAACTTTTTATCGATGCAAATTTTGTGATAGTCATTTCATATCCATTCATATTTTTTATTTGAAAAAAGCAACAGCTGTGTTTCTCGCCCGTTCTTCTCAAAAATTGCATTCCGAACTGGGCGGTATACTTATAAAAAAATACTATTAAAAATGCTTATTATTAAGTTTAGTTGAATAAAAATTATTCATTATTATTATTATTATTATAAAAAAAATCTAATATTTTTGCTATTTTTTTTAGTTCCACTAATTAATGTAAATAATCTTTTGCTTCCAATATGATAGATAGATAGATAGATAGACAATTTATTTACATTACTTACAGCACACAAATTACAATAAAAAAAAAACAAACATACACGTAATACACAGCAAAAGAGACAAAAGAATAAAAATAAAAAAGCACAAATAATAAAAATAATACAAAAACAAAATACATAATCTAACAATCTCCTTTGTTACCATTCCTTCATGCGTGTGCCATAGTAACACAAAATGGCCACATCTCAGTTTATTGCTTTGCCCTTAAAAGAGCAAAACACTGATATTCTGCCGTGGCCAAGAGTCAGTCGCGAAACTTTTCATTAAAAATTTACAATATAAAAAAAAAAATTTGAAATTGCTAGCTATATCTCGCAATTTTACTCGCATAAATCTACAAACTATCAAATTTATTATATTAACAGGATAATAATGTTTTCTGTCTGTATTCAAATGTACATTGTACTGATTACGAGAAATTAGTCTTTAGAATTCGCATGCATGATATGAATCCGAAATCTTATACACATATATACAAGGGTACGTGTATAATAAAGAAACGATACTGTTGATATTCCGTCGGTTTGTATGATCAATATATCCCATGATAAACTTTGTTGATTGTAAAAAAAGTCTTGTGAAATAGAGTTATAAATAAAATAAATTTATAGGCGAGTCGCTCCCTTTTGTTTCTAAGTTCACAGCCCACCAGAGCAACAGTGAAATGTAGCGTAAAAGAATTCCTTGAGAGGGCCAATGTCGATCCTTATTTATGAGTCAGCGTATTATTATGACTTGCCAATTTTCCGGAAAATAAAACCGGTTACAATCGCAACTTGGTGCCGTAGCGGGGACGTGACGGAACCGGATTGCTTTCCGATTTTTAGGGCCGTCTCTATGACGTATGTGTATATGAATGTGTATTTGGCTTTATGGACATGTCTAGATCTAATAACTCTAGATGGAGTGTCTCAATATAAACGCTTTACAAGAAACAGAATAATCTTTTTAATATCGTGTTCGTGAATAAAGATAGCACAATGTATAGATATTGATCAGTGGTTTAAAAACATGCATAAAGTAAATGTAGATTATAAATAAAATAAAATAGTACAATATTTTCACGTCGTAGTGGCATTATTTACCGTGTAGTCCCAACATAGAATAGGCCATCCCTTTCTTTCCCGTGGATGTCGTAAGAGACGACTAAGAGAGAGACAGGGATGAGCAACAGTGTCCCTCTTATAACATCTCCAAAGCCTAACTGCGGTTGCCAATCCGCCTACCAAGCATAACAACTAATGGCAAATCCCGCTATGGGAAAAGCTTATCTTCAATAGTGGATAATTAAAAACTGATATAATAATAATGAAGGTAAATGGCATTATGAAGCATAATAATGCTTACCTTTATCGGAATCTGAAAATAGATTTAAGTTATTTAGCTATTCGTTGTCAGAATTATTGAAAACACTCATCAATGTTTTGATTATTACACGTAAGTATATTTATTTGTATACAATATGTATATTTATATTAAATAAAAAATACGAGCCTCATTTCGTATTGACAGAAAATACATACTGAACTGGGGATTTTTAATAAAATTACATGCAACGCTTAAAAATTGCAAACTTTAATGTTTTAATAAATATGCGCCATCCAAATTTCACTGTTAGCTGATCGTTTTTTATATTCGATACTCCATCTAAAGGAAAAAGGTCTCTGACACATTGCCTATGTAAATTCAAATTACGACTCTCATTGCGTGCCTATTTTCAACGGATTGTCAAATGGTAATCTTTTGGCTTTTGTTTATATATGTATATTTGTTAAATGTGTTTTGATATAAAAAAAATGGAACGAATTCAGAAATATTATACTACTAAATAGAGTAGCCTTTGAAATCTAATTATTTTTTATTTAATTTATGACATTTTTGAACTTAGCGTTGTTTGCTTTTGGTAATCTTGTGTACCCATTTTGAAAAAAATCCTGCTATCATCATCTTCCTACCCTTATCCCAATCATTTGGGGTCGGCGTAATATGATTTTATCCATATTACAAAAAGATTTGGTTTTTTAGTTTTACGACCACGGGCCACCTGCTTGACGTCAACCCTTTTTGGGATGAAAAAATTCCTGCTAATAGACGCATAATAATTTTAAATAATAGTATGTTAAACTACATTTTTATGTATAGTATACACATATGTTTCGACATATCTCCATCATTTCTGAAGTTCCTTTAATCGCCTCTTATAACACTCATAGGAAAGGAAGAGGTGACCCATTCTATGACGGGACCACATAGCCATAAACTAATTACATTCAATGGATTTTTTTGTGAAAAAAATATATCATATTTTACAGCTTTACGTAACAATTACTCAATACTGTTCTCATTTAATTTGTTTAAGAAGTATGGGATTTTAAAGGTTTCTCTGTATCTAAATAAATTGATGAGTCAGCTGAGGTCTGTAGTAATATTTATTTATATTGTTATCAAAGATTGTCTCTATAGAATTCATGCTAATTGTTTATGATACTAAGAGTGACATACAAGCTGACGGCCCACATATAAGTGGTGAAACGTCACCTATAGTCACTCTTCACCATGAACCCATTTGTGTTTCAACCGTGAAGCAGTTGTATTTGCATGGCTGTGTTTCGGTTTGAAGGGTGAGATATGGCGTGAATTTACAGGGTACAGAGGAATAACACCTGAGTCCTCAGGAATGGCAACGCATAGGGGGTATCATGGGCGAAACAGTATACTCTGTTATGTCCAAGGTACTGCTCATGTCTATAGGCGACGGTTACCACTTTCCATCAGGTGGGCCGTCAGCTCAGAATGGCAAACAAGCTGACGGCACACCTGATTGAAAGTAGTCACCGTCGCCTATAAACATGACCAGTATCATGGACATAACAGAGTATACTGTTTCGCCCATGATACCCCCCATGCGTTGCCATTCCAGAGGACTCAGGTGTTATTCCTCTGTACCCTGTAAGTTCACTGTCATATCACACCCTTCAAACCGAAACACAGTCATTCAAACACAACTGCTTCACGGTAGAAACACGAATATGACAGAAGTGTCCAAGCAAACGACTTTTATACAAAGTCTCCCTCTGGTAATGTATATTTGGACCGGTATTATGAAAAATCTACCATACGAAATTGAATGCGCCTTTCACAATTGTGCATCTGAATTTCTAATCTAGTGACGTTAATGGTGGTTAACCTTGATACGCCATCTAAAACTGATTATCTATAACCACGCCTACGCAACAGCGGACTGGAACCAGTTCTGCCATGAATCAATAAGAGTTAGATCACAGTCCAAACACATCCACTAACTGTAATATAAGGACAAATAAAACGTGTTTGCCGACCGTACGGCCAGCTTCATTTCGAACGCAAATACTTGCTATTAGTATTGTCCATATCTATAATTTCTGCATTATTTGTCGTATTAGTCATTACGCGCGACTTCGTCCGAATTTATTAATTTTTATTATACTAGCTATTGCCCGCGACTTCGTCCGCGTTTCCGTCGTGTTTTGTAAAATAAGTAGCCTATGTCCTTCATCGCGGTTCAGTGGTTTTGATGTAACAGACACATTCCCCTTTTTAATCGTAGCGTGATGAAAAGTATACCATAACCTGCCCAGGAGTATGAAGAATAATTGTACCAAGTTTAGTATATCTATATATATATATATATATATATATATATATATATATATATATATATATATATATATATATATATATATATATATATATATATATATATATATATATATATATATATATATAAGTTATATATATGTATATATATATATATAACTTAGAATGGCAAGCTGACGGCCCACCTGATGGAAAGTGGTAACCGTCATCTATAGACATGAACAGTACCATGGACATAACAGAGTGTACTATTTCACCCATGATACCTTCCATGCATTGCCATTCCTGAAGACTTAGGTGTTATTCCTCTGTACCCTGTAAATTCATCGTCATATCCCACCCTTCAAACCGAAACACAGCCATGCAAACACAACTGCTTCACGGTTGAAACACGAATGGGACAGAGGTACCCAAGCAATCGACTTTTGTACAAAGTCTCCCTCTGGTATTTTTTTATTATATATATAATATAATATAATTAAATAATTATGTATAAAATACATTATATAATTATGTATAATATATTTTATATAACAACCTTTACTCATTTACCTTAATTTAAAGTAATAATTTATAATCTGGTATACCAATTTACACACACACATAGATAAATATGTTGACCGGTTTATGCCGAAATATTGTATGGATACATTCTATGTATAAACTTAAAAATAAACTCAGCAATTAATATCAAATCAATAACATTAAAGTAAAATACCCTTTATTCTTTGAAATACCAAAATCGTTTCATAGTATATCACGTAACATAGACATAAAAAAGGTTGAGACAATTATTAAAAGAAAGCGATAATAAGAGCTAAGAGCTGCTTAAAAAAAAATATCAAACAGTCATGTAACTATTTGACACAAATTACGTATTGAAACAAAATAATTAAAGTTTACGTCCCACAAAAAACTGACTTCAGTTGGGACAAAATCAGATATTTTGATCTGATGACTGAATTACTGAACCGATTTTGATAAAATTTCTATAAGACCAATCTGTGAATATATCCTTGCAATCAAAATAAAGAATTTTCGAAATTGGTTTAGAATTAACGGAGTTATGAGGTAACAAACAAAAAAAAATACAACCAAATTGAGAACACTCTATTTGAAATCAGTTGATAAAAAATGTTTAACTTTAAGTACATTAAATAGTCTTAAAAAAAAAGTCTCGAAATTATTTAAAAAATAAATAAAATTCCTCGTAAATAAATAAAAAAAAATAAAGTCTCATTGCAGTACCAGTAAAGTATACATTCAATTTAAAATACACCAATAAATTCATTCCAAAAAAAAAAACAAAGTCAAAGACTTTAAAAAAGTACAATAACCAAGTTATGATAACGGCGGCCATCAAAAAGTGTTAAGCAAACCGAACTTCCTACTCCGGGGCAAAGTTGAAATGGCTGCGATGGCAGTGTTGTGAGGTATCGTCGTCCCGGGAAATCTTTTATCGAGTTACACCATTATCCGGGCACTCGTGGGACCGCGCCACTCGCAGACCCTGCCTGAGTGGCGCGCGAAATGGCCAACCCTACTTCTGATAATAAAGTCTGGAAACATAAAGCACCTATATTGGGAGATGGATACGTTTATGTTGACATTATATTGGCTTTTGAGTTGATTTGCGGTGTATAATATAATTGTAACTTAATAGTTCCGGGGGGAAAGGGATTATTAGTAATGGAGACTGAGAATCCCATTGCTGGCAATATATCCAACCAGGTCGACCTCCTCGCGGTTCCCCCTGGAAACTATCATGGTTAATTCCTGATGAATTCATCATGATGGGCTAACTGGCCTGTTTTCGTTCTCATCTATCACCCTTCACTGGTGCTCCGCCAGCTTATCTCGTTAGCGCAGGCCATTTGACCATACCATTTTCACCCATCAAAAAAAACTTAATAGTTCCAATTTTTTTTAAGTTTTGATTGGATTGGATGTACAGATGGATGAATATTTGTTATTGTTTCATCATCCATCATCATAAGATAATAATAAGAGCATATACCCTTTTAAAAGGCCGGCAGCACACCTGCAATGCCGTTGATGTCGTGGGTGATCATGGGCGGCGGTAGTCACTTACCATCTGGTGAGCCGCATGCTCGTTTGCCTCCTGTGTTGTAACAAAAATATATCACCATCATCACCACCATAATCATCATCTCAGCTATTATTCTTTCACTGCTGAACATAGACCTCTCCCATAGGCTGATATAAGGAACGGTCCTGAGCCACCTGCATCCACTGACTCCCTGCAGTGCATTTAAGGTCGTCACTCTATCTATGTTAGTGGGGGTCGACTCCCGTACAATATAATTCACGATGATTTTTCGCCAATAGTAAAAATTCCATAACTTGATACATATGACAAAAAACAAATTGATTAATCGCACGTAAAAAGTAATTTGTTTTGTTCTTCGCTTCAAATACTACGTGTGTACTAGAATTAATGACAATTGGTCGAGCCGTTAACATGCTAAGACGTAACAAACAAACTCACAACACATATTCCCATACTCATCAATATTGTAATGTAAAATTAGTTATTAATGAAATAGAATTTTCCGAGTCAAAAAGAAAACAGGGAAATCGTGTCGATAGCAAAAAGAAACGTCGAAATCGGCGCAGGATTGTTGGAGTTATTGTATAACATCATTAAAAATATATATATTCGAATATCCTTTTTAAGTCGTTAAAATAGTCATGAAAGACTGTTCACAATTTTATTGGCAAAGTTATCATGTAACAAAAAAAAAACAAGTCAAATGAGACTTTCCTCAATTTTAAAGTCTGTCGAAAAATCCCGTAATGAACAAATCCCAATCGTATTTACTAAGTATTTTTTCGTTGTACCACATTAACTGTTAATAGCTTGTTTATAATAACAATTAATTACTAAAAATAACACGTTATTAGTCGCATTACGTTAATAACGTTTTTTTTATCTTAAAACCGGTTATTAGTCGTTTTAACAATGCAGGAATGCTGCGCAAGCGTGCTAAGTTAACGGCTGTCCGGGGAAATCTTTATGGAGTGCGGACACCAGGGACATTAGGGACATCACCGGCTTATTTAACCCTACATTCGTGGCATTTACCTTTTGTGTAAACTCTCGTGTTATTACCGTTATTATTAGTGTTTTTAGGATTCCGTAGTGGGAATAACCGGATTTTTATTGTATAACAGCGGCCAGACTTGACTTTCCACGATTTTTTCTTAAATAAAATGTAGCTCAGGTAACTTTATATAATTGATAGGATTTAAATAACCGGTTAAGTAATTTTTGAGTTTATCCATTACAAGCAAGAAATCTCTTATCTTTATAATATTAGTTTATATTTTGATTTCTTTTATTGAAATCGTGAATTTCGTTTATTGAAAGTACACGTGGCTTCATTATTCATGTCACTCAAAGTGTTATAAACCATATCTTTGATTAATATGCAACGTATTCTAAGATTAACAATATATATGATATATATATATATATATATATATATATATATATATATATATATATATATATATATATATATATATATATATATATTTTAAACATAATCATCACGTCAGCTGTTAACAGTCTACTGCTGGACATTGGTCAGCCCCATAAGGGCCTTTGTCAATAGTTGCCACACCTGGCAGGCAAATTGGCAACCGTAGTTAGACTTTTAATGGCGTTCTAAGAGCTAAATAAGTATTATTCTTTAAGCGGTACAATAAAGAGTCAACAAATAAATCCACAGTGAAAATCAGCGCTGCAGCAAGACGCTGCAGCTTAAGCTGAGTGAGAATCATTTCAGCTGCTACTAGCAAATATTTATTTTAATATGTAAAGTTGTCGTTAATATTTGTATTTTTGTAGCTGAATAAATGAATTATTATTATTAAATAAATAGTTATTATTACATTTACTTGGAAACTTATAATGCTAGTGTTTTTTTTTTATACAACTTAGAATGGCAAACAAGCCGACGACCCGCTTGATGGAAAGTGGTAACCGTTGCTTATATACATGAGCAGTACCATGGTACTGCATAACAGAGTATACTGTTTCGACCATGATATCTCCATAGGTTGCCATTCCTAAAGACTCAGGTGTTATTCCTCTGTACCCTGTAAATTCACGCCATGTCCCACCCTTCAAACCGAAACACAGCCGTACAAACACAACTGCTTCACGATAGAAACACGAATGGTATAATCAGGTAAATTATATAATATTTCATTAATTTCTAGTGTCAAAGTAAAAGATACATATTATTATAATTCTTTATTAACCAATGTAACAGTTTTCGTTTCATAATGGCAAGTCAATATTTACATTATATTTTTTTAAATTAATAAAATAAATAGTAACAATGATAATAACATTTGAATTATAAAGTAAAAATACCATTACAAATTAATTACAGTTAACATTATAAATTAGTTACTACATGTCAATAATTATGAGTACAAGTTATAAAATTTGAACTGATAATAACGTTGGAATTATAAAATAAAAATAACATTACAAATTAATTACAGTTAA
The DNA here is from genome assembly GCF_026898425.1 of Galleria mellonella. Taxonomy (NCBI): domain Eukaryota; kingdom Metazoa; phylum Arthropoda; class Insecta; order Lepidoptera; family Pyralidae; genus Galleria; species Galleria mellonella. Next base: position 1,990,649 of record NW_026441978.1, read on the forward strand.
CATTATAAATTAGTTACTACATGTCAATAATTATGAGTACAAGTTATAAAATTTGAACTGATAATAACGTTGGAATTATAAAATAAAAATAACATTACAAATTAATTACAGTTAACATTATAAATTAGTTACTACATGTCAATAATTATGAGTACAAGTTATAAAATTTGAACTGATAATAACGTTGGAATTATAAAATAAAGATAACATTACAAATTAATTACAGTTAACATTATAAATTAGTTACTACATGTCAATAATTATGAGTACAAGTTATAAAATTTGAACTGATAATAACGTTGGAATTATAAAATAAAAATAACATTACAAATTAATTACAGTTAACATTATAAATTAGTTACTACATGTCAATAATTATGAGTACAAGTTATAAAATTTGAACTGATAATAACGTTGAAATTATAAAATAAAAATAACATTACAAATTAATTACAGTTAACATTGTAAATTAGTTACTACATGTCAATAATGATGATTACAAGTTATAAAATTTGAATTGTTACACTTCTTACAATTAAAAATAAATAAATAATAATATCCCATAATTTAATATTGATATTTAGGTATTCGGTCACGTTGTAAAAAGGATGTTGCTCAAAATATATTTTATTTTTAAATTTATTTATACTCGGCGATTGTGTCACTGTATTTAGTAATTTATATACATAATAATAAGATTTTTTTTTATTTTTAGATATATACCCATAGTTTACAGTCATTACGATTATAATTTACTTTTAAATAATTACAATTCTTACAGTAATAATTATACGTACAAACTATTATTATATTGTTAAACTATACATTAATTACACAAAATCCCAATTTAAAACATTTTATTATAAAATCTTTTGGCGTCAGGTACGAGAATGTAGTGAGGAATACAGTCTTTACAATAGGATTACTTATTGTCATTAATCTTTCATGACATGAAATTTTGCCTTACATTTACTTAAAATAGCAAAAAAATCATTAACCCTGTTCTCTGCGAACATGCCGGACATAATATTGTTATATAACATAATATTGTTTATGGCCATACGAACGCGATTGGTCCATTGCTATTCTATAATGAGAGAGGCGAGAGTTGTGAAATATGATGACACGGATGTAGCTGGACGCTGATCATTACTTGCAGCCGGCATCGGCCGCGTTCCGTATTAATTAAACATCGCACTCCCGGTCCATAGCTTCACTCAGCTCCATAGTTTCTAAATTCACAAACCAGATAATTTAATTAACGATGTAGACTACAGGTGGTGTAGTAATTCTTTTGATGGATGAAAATGGAATAATAATTACATGGTTTTTCTTTCTTCATATCGAACCCTTAAGTCTAGTAAGAGTTTTTGCCTCACTCTGCGTGTTCTATCGCTTGTACAACGGATTGTGCTCAGAGGAGGAGGGGGGGTATCATAGGCGAAACAGTATACTCTGTTATGTCTATGGTACTGCTCATGTCTATAGGCGACGGTTACCACTTTCTATCAGGTGGGTCGTCAGCTTGTTTGCCATTCTAAGCTGTATAAAAAAAAAGGAATTGTTCAATATGATGCCTACGTCCACTTTCTATCATCGTACGGCTCGCCACCAACAGGGAGTTCACCCTCCTACCCTACAGCCTCAATGGTCGCGTACAACGCGGTTTTAGACATGTTTCCTCCCACGAACACTCAGGTTGTGGAATGAGCTCTCTGCCGAGGTTTTCTCAAGAGACTACAGCATGGGGTTCTTCAAAAGGGGGATAAAGAGATTTTTTCAGGGTCGGCAGCGCGCATAGTACCTCTGGTATTGCAGGCGTTCATAGGCTACGGTAACCGCTTACCATCAGGTGGGCCGTATGCTTGTTTGCCTCCTCAGTGGTATAAAAAAACACAAAGGTGGAAAATAAGCATACAGCCCGTCTGATGGTAAACGGTCACTGTAGTCTATGGATGCCTCCAACGCTAGGGTTGTCACGTGCGCGTTGCTAACCCTGAAGAAACCTTAATATACCTTTTTTGAAGAACCCCATACTGTAGTCTCTAGGGAAAACCACGACAGGGAGCTCATTCCACAGCCTATGGTCAATTCTAAACCGATTTGGAAAATTATTTTATTCATCTGAAAGGATACACTTACAGATTTGTAAATATGACATAAAATTTTTATCATAATCTATTAAGTATTTTAGTTTTTAGATCAAAGTAACTGGTTTCATCACAATTGAAGTAGATTTTTTGTGAGACATAATCTTTAATTCTGATAATAAAAATGCATTTAAAAATTTCCAAGCAAAATATAAAGCGGTTACAAATATCTTAATGAACGAATGAATATTTATTTACAAGAAACATGGCGATTACATAGATTTTAACAATAGGTATAAGACCTCATATTTCATATTTCATTTTTATGTAAAATTTAAAAAAAAATACTAAATGCTGATTGAATTAAACATTAAAATAAATATTAATGTTAACAGTTCTTATAAAAAAATACACAAATATATCAAATATAATTTATTTCTAATAATACATATAAATATAATTAAATGATATATTTGTAAGTAATGTATTAACGTTATAGTTTTAATAAACTGTTAATACAGAGTACTTTTCAAATAATCAGAAGCATTGAAAAATGTTAAATTGTTATATAGTATACTCATTGTTTTCGAAAATTGAAAAATATTAATAATGTTGCCATACTTCGGTAAACAAAAGTTCTCAATTTGCATTAAAAAAATGTCACAATTTTCAATTATATCAATGTACCACTAAGAACCTTTTTTTTAAATATATAAATCCCAGCACTGATCACCGTTTCACGACTACGCGATCCGCTACGAGATGCTACGTGACTACGGTTCGGCGCTACGACGTAGCGCGCGTGGTAATGTCGTAACTCTCGTATGTCTGTAGATTGTAACGTCTTAAGAGCGTGTATGTTGATCAGATAGCATCTCTATTAGTCTACCTTAGATTATATAGATAGAGTGTCTCCATAGAAATGCTTCGAGAAAAACGGATCAACTTTTTCATACAGTTTTACGTGATAAATACATGAGTGATTCCTTTATAACTTCTATATTTATTTTGTATCACAACTTCTGCATCTTTTTAATGCCCAAATACTTATTTTATTTATTAAAGAATATGTCAAGATACATTTTATGTGCAAATATATAGTGTACTGATAAAAATACGTGTGACCTAATTTGATAAATATTTGACCCGTTTTTGTTGCTCGATGCTCTATCTATATAATCTATGTAGTCTATATTATCTATCCATTTTTTAAACAAGGAGTTTTCAATAACTAAACAAATAATGATTGTGTGGTAGTCATTGTTTTACATAAACTACCAATAGTCCATAAATTTACAGGAGTTCGAGAAATTTAACACTCACGTCCAACCATTAGTAACTTATTCAACCAGTACATAATGTGATACCGTTTCTGAATTGACTTAATTTTGGAAATTCTGGACTACATACACCGTCAAATATCTGTAGCCTGGTTCCTCACAGAAACCAGGTTACAGATATTTTTGATTATATAGGATATCAACTACCAGTACATAATGTGATACCGTTTCTGAACTGACTCAATTTTGGAAATTCTGGACTACATACACCCTCAAATATCTGTAGCCTGGTTCCTCACAGAAACCAGGTTACAGATATTTGGGATTATATAGGATATCAACTACCAGTACATAATGTGATACCGTTTCTGAATTGACTTAATTTTGGAAATTCTGGACTACATACACCCTCAAATATCTGTAGCCTGGTTTCGGTGAGGAACCATGCTACAGATATTTAGGATTTTATTATATAGAAAATTAGTGTAATTGACTTAGTGTAATTAAGTAGCACTTATTATTTAACATAAAATACCAGTAGTTCATAAATTTACAGGAGTTCGAGAAATTTTATAGTCAGGTTCAACCACTAGTAACTTATTCAACCAGTACATAATGTGATACTATTTCTGAATTGGCTCAAATCTGCGTATTCTAAGCTATATCCCCAATAATTTTTTGCCTGGTTCCTCATAACGCAGGGTCTCAACTTAAAATCAACTAATTAGTGTGATTGATTAGTGTAATTGTTAGCACTTATTATTTTACATAAACTACCAGTAGTTCATAAATTTACAGGAGTTCGAGAAATTTAACAGTCGCGTTCAACCACTAGCAACTTATTCAACCAGTACATAATGTGATACTATTTACTATACTATTTCTGAATTGGCTCAAATCTAGGTATTCTAAGCTATATCCCCATATATTGATCGCCTGGTTCCTCATAATGTAGGGTCTCAACTTAAAAATCAGCTAATTAGTGTGATTGATTAGTGTAATTGTTAGCACTCATTATTTTACATAAACTACCAGTAGTTCATAAATATACAGGAGTTCGAGAAATTTAGCAGTCGCGTTCAACCACTAGTAACTTATTTAACCAGTACATAATGTGATACTATTTACTATACTATTTCTGAATTGGCTCAAATCTGGGTATTCTAAGCTATATCCTCAAATATTTGTTGCCTGGTTCCTCATAACACAGGGTCTGAACTTGAAAATCAGCTAATTAGTGCCATTGATTAGTGCAATTGTTAGCACTTATTATTTTACATAAACTACCAGTAGTACATAAATTTACAGGAGTTCGAGAAATTTAACTGTCGCGTTTTCAACCACTAGTAACTTATTCAACCAGTACACAATGTGATACTATTTCTAAATTGACTTTAATCTGGATATTCTGGACTACATACATCTCCAAATATTTGTTGCCTGGTTCCTCTTAACACAGGGTCTCAACTTAGAAACCAAGTAATTACTGTCATTACGTAGTACTTACTATTTTACATAAAATGCCAGTAGTCCATAAATTTACAGGAGTTCGAGAAATTTAACTGTCGCGTTTTCAACCACTAGTAACTTATTCAACCACTACGCAACGTGATACCGTCGTTATTTAATTCTTGTTCCATATAAGTTTCCAGCTGCACAGTCTGTTTGCGGACGCCGAGTTTAGATCCACTTGACTTTCTCTAACTTATGATATCCGTGGAGTTTCATAGATAGTTGAACTGCCAACTTAATCTCAGCCATCTTTGGTAGGTATTTTCAATCTCACTAGATATAGACAGATATAAATCGGTGAGTTTCATTTTAACTACACAATACTAGTTTCTACCCGCGATTTCGTTTGCATGACCCGAATATATAAATTGATAGTTATAAAAAATCACCATTATTATATCAGCCTAACAGTTAACTGTCCCTTCTCTATGGGGAATTTTTCCAGTGGTTGCTACGCTTGGCAAGCAGATTGGCAGTTAGGCTTAGGAGATGTTTTAAGAGGGACGCCGTAACCCATCCCTTTCCCTCCCTTAGTCGATTCTTACGACTTATAAAAAATATAATAATTTATTTTCTATTTCAAATAGTATAATTTTACAGGGTACAGAAGCATAACACCTGAGTCCTCAAGTAAGGCAACGCATGGGGGCTATCATGGGAGAAACAGTGTACTCTGTTATATCCATGGTACTGCTTATGTCTATAGGCGACGAGTACCACTTTCCAGTAGGCCGTTAGCTTGTTTGCCATTCTAAGTCACATAAATAAAAGAGTATGTCGCAATTTGTGACGACTGGTGAAGATATTGGATCTTGGACCATATAGGCGTGACTATACCTTATTGTACCCACTACCCGCTAAAAATTATCGCGTTGGCATATTTGCCAACTATTGTACATAATTTTGCAGAGTTGTTTCTTTAAAGAAAAATATACAGAAATTAATGTTTGAACTGAATATTAATGAAAACTTTTCGTAATATTCATACAAATAAATCTATACTTATAATAAATCTGTGGAGAGGTCAATTCTGTACATGAAATGTATTTCCAAAATAACTAACAGCGGGTGATTAGTGATCGATACGGATGCCAAAAAGTAATCAGTAAAATTTTTATCTGTCTGTCTGTATGTTCCTTATAGAAACAAAAACTACTTGACGGATTTTAATGAAACTTGGTACAATTATTCTTCATACTCCTGGGCAGGTTATAGTATACATTTCATCACGCTACGATCAATAGGAGCAGAGCAGTGAAGGAAAATGTTGGAAAAACGGAAACAGTTGGAAAAAACTCCATTTTTAAGCTTCCGTCGCGTGTGCAGCCTTAATGGCCACTTTTTAAAATGTAAAAATGTCCACCCGTGCGACGTCGGAATGGGCCGCTAGAATAAGATCAAAATTTTAAATAGTTGAAAATAAATTTAAATAAAATATTCTTTAAATTTTAAACGACATCAAACTAGAGAAGGTTGTCAATTTACCTTTTTTTTATCTAATAAATATAACACTAGTCGTGTGGACCATTCGTTTACCTGTAGGTGTCGTTAAAAGACGACTAAGGGAAATCAAAGGTAGAGGGATGGACAGCAGCGTCCCTCGTAGAATATCACCAAAAGCCTATTTGCGGTTGCTAACCTGCTTGCCAAGTGTGGCGACTACTAGCAAATTCCTCTTATAGAGGAGACCTATATTATGGACAGTTATGGCTAATAGAAATAACTGAAAAAATACTAGTATATATTAAATGCAAAAATTTGTAACTATAGATGGATGTATGTTTGTTAGTCTTTCACACAAAAACTACTAAAATGATATGAATGAAATTTGTTACATATGTAGTTTTTATTCTAACTTAATACATACGACTTTATATATTGATTCACGCTGGCAAAGCTGCGGGTTACAGCTAGTGAATAAGTAATATAAGGTAAATAATTAATGTGATCTAATTCTGGACTAATTATAATAATTCTACAGAACTTTAACTGACCTATTATCATTTCACCTTACTTATCACTGAACCATAATGGTTGTTTTTGTTATCTAACCATTCATTTCATTTGGATTCGATTCTTCAGAGAAACTCAAAGCTTAGCTCTTTCATAATGGCAAAAGGTAGCATTTTATAAAGTAAAAGCAATTCCTTTCTTTGGATATTTTCAGTGAAGGCTTCAACTTTTATAAGAAATACGTAAATATTTAGCGTTTCATTGTTTCTGCCTACCCCGGTGGAAAGCAGGCGTGACAGATATATGTATGTAAGTTAATTATTCAATTAAAAAAAAAAACTATTTTTCTATTCATTTTACAATATTATTATGCAAGATCTTAATATAAGTAATTAAAACCCATTCGTGTTTCAACCGTAAAGCACTTGTGTTAGCATGGCTGTATTTCGGTTTGAAGGGTAGGATATGGCGAGAATTTACAGGGTACAGAGGTATCATGGGCGAAACAGTGTACACTGTCATATCCATGGTACTGCTCATGTCTATAGGAGACTATTAGCACTTTCAATCAGGTGGGCCGTCAGCTTGTTGGCCATTCTAAGTTATTATATATATATATATATATATATATATATATATATATATATATATATATATATATATATATATATATATATATATATATATATATATATATATATATATATATATATATATATATATATATATATATATATATATATATATATATATATTATTATTATTATTAAAGTATATTGCTTCGGTTTCTGTTGCTCTAATTAAGATCTCTATACAATTTTATCTAAAATATCTTTATTATGGGGTTTTTCAAAAAAGGTGCACTAAAGTTTCTTGACACCACTAGTGCTGCAGGCGTCTGTAGACTACAGTAACTGTTTACCATCAGACAGACTGAATGCTTTTTCACCATCGTGATATAAAAAAAATCTTCTATACCATATGCATAGACATTTAGTTACATTTTTATTATACAAGTACGAAGTTTTTTTATTGTTTTATATATATATATATATATATATATATATATATATATATATGTGCGAGTGTAGTCGTCTTATATTTCTGTAAAATAAAGTTTCTTTCTTTCATTCTATATAGTTTACGAATCCAATTTCCACTTTACGGATTCACCGAACTTGAATTTAATGACTCAGTAAGTAATAATACTAGAAGAAAAACTTGATAACTGAACTTTATTAGCACTTCAAATGCTTTGAGTAGTCAAGTAACAAGCTACTCTTATTTCTTCATTGACTCGATCTAAGAATTAATAGAATACTCTAAGGAAATAGAACTTTAATTTAGATTTGCTTAATTAAAATGCTACAAGTACTCCGCACCCTATTAACGTTTTCAAGGTATTTTCTGTGTTAATTTGAACGGTTTTAACTAAACTAATATAAAGAGAATTTTTTTTTATGACACAGAGCAAACAAGCATGCAGCTCACCTGATGGTAAGTGACTACTGCCGCCCATGATCACCCACAGCACCAGTGGCATTGCAGCTTTGCTACGGTCCTTTTGATAAGAAATATATTCTTTTCTTGAAGGTTATGTTGTAGTATCGATTCGGAAACCTTGCTGCTGGAAGTTGATTCCAAAGAGTGGTTGTGCGTGGGATGGAACTTTAGACTTACATTCACTTTTAATATAGATATCATGTTATAACAAAAATGTACACAGGCGGATAAGTATCCCTTAAAATGGATTTCTCCTAGTGTACTTTGAGAACCCGAATGGAGAAAATATCTATAGGGTTTGACTGTGGTATGTAACATATATATATATATATATATATATATATATATATATATATATACATTTATTTATTTATTTATTTATATGTATATATTTATATCTTATATATATATATATATATATATATATATATATATATATATATATATATATATATATATATATATAGTTTAGAAATAATAGAATCGGTTTTGCTACAAGTAAAGTGTTTTTGGTTTGTGAAACACAATCTCAATACTCGTAAAACCCTTAAGTTACTAGAGGGAAACTGTGTACAAAAGTCGTTTGCTTTGGCACCTCTGTCCCATACGTGTTTCTACCGTGAAGCAGTTGTGTTTGCATGACTGTGTTGCGGTTTGAAAGGTAAGATAGAACAGTGAATTTACAGGGTACAGAGGAATAACACCTGACTCCTCAGGAATGGCAACTCATGGGAGGTATCATGGGCGAAACAGTATACTCTGTTATGTCCATGGTACTGCTCATGTCTATAGGCAACGGTTACCACTTCCCATCAGGTGAGCCGTCAGCTTGTTTGTCATTCTAAGTTGTATAAAAAAAAAAGTTAGGCAAGACATCGTTCTAATATAACACGCGGAATTTATTTCGCGGAAAAACTTTTTTAAATATTTTATATTCCTTTAAACAGCGCACCGTAAGTCATGTTTTAGGGACTGAAGCAATAAATTGTCTCTCGACTTTAGCTCAAGTGAATTTAAAGAGTCATCTCTTTTAAGCATAGAAAATTAATAAGTAAAACAAATTACATATTGTTATTACGAATCCAAATACTCAGTGATTTATAAAATTTGTTTCTCCAAAAAACCGACTTTAATTATGAAAAAACCATTTGATTCAAATTAAAAACTAAACTTCTGAACCGATTTTGATAAAATATCTATGGGACTAATCTATAATATATCGTCATAGTCGTAGAATACTGACGGATCTGACAAATATTACATATATAGATCCGTCAGTATTATACGACTATGACGATATGTCCTCCTGCGTATACCGATAGCGCAAACGGGGTTACCATTCCATTACCTCCAATGAAAACCTACTCAAACCTCATCATGTCATAGACAAAGCAAACTAGGTATATCTCAAAATTTATTATTTGGTTCCGATCTCTTTACGGGCGTGTAATAAAAACTCTCAACATCAATAGAAATCCGCCCAAGTAATAAAAACCAATACATGTCATTCCATCTGAACACGAAATTTTATTCGAATGTTCCAAGCACAAAGGTTTTCCCTTAATGTTTTAAGTCATAAAACGACCTTTGTTTATTATTTCGCGATTGTTTGATACTATACAAAACACCTGAAGCGATCTTTTAAAATAATAACATCGTTACGTAACAGGTAAAAACTGTTTTTATTTTTTATCGGTTGTTTGCCGGCTACTCTGTGTGCGCGAATTTCAGAAATAGGAAAGTCAATGAAAGAAATCACTTCTAGATAAATAGATAGATACTCTTTATTGTTTTCTCCAAATAATTACAATAGTTAACTTATTATAGATACAAACAATTACAGGAAATAATCACAATGAGAAAACAATGGGCGACCTTATTGCTAAGAGCGATCTCTTCCAGGCAACCTTTGGATGGAGAGGAGTATTATAAATAATTTGGTGGGAGGCACGACGAAAAATTCTGTTAGTTCTAAATATGGAGATGTGATACATGACATATCTCGATGGCATATCAGAATAAATTATACACCTATTTTAAAGTTAGACCTTTAGGAAAACAATAGTGAATCGCATTCAATTGTTTTTTATACAACTTAGAATGGCAAACAAGTTGACGGTCCACCTGATGGAAAGTGGTAACCGTCGCCTATAGACATGAGCAGTACCATGGACTTAACAGAGTATACTGTTTCGCCCATGATACCCCCCATGCGTTGCCATCCCTGAGGACTCAGGTGTTATTCCTCTGTACCCTGTAAATTCACGCCAATTTAATATAGTAGTTTTTGTGTAATATCGGAATAAAATTACTCACAGACAGAAAAAAAAACTAAATTTAAAAAAAAAAATATTTCGGCTTTTTATTGTTCCTTTTAAAATGCCTTATTTATATATATATATATATATACAAATATTTAAATATCTTTTTTGTACAGACATCTGTAGAGATACAATTTTTAACCGACTTCAAAAAGAAGGGGTATCTCAATTCCGTTATATTTTTATATGTTTGTCACCTTATAACTCTGCCAGTATTAAACCGTTTTGGATGTTTTTTTTTTTCTAGCTAAAAGGATATACTTACAGACCTATAGAAAAACTTATAAAAATATTATTAAAATCGATTCAATGGTTTAGTTTTTTTAGTTTAAAATAACTAGTTTACTCAACATTGAAGTCGATTTTTTTTCGTAGGACACAGTCTTTACTAATTTTAGAATTACTTTTTATATTATGGTTTATTTAACTGTTCTTTGTATAGCCAACATTGCAGAACCAGAAAGTGTAGGAGCCAGAATACCGTAACACGGTATCTTAGTACGAACTCTGTCCACTTCCATTGGCAATCTATGTATATTCTATTTTGTAAAATGTAAAAATAAAATGCCATAGTAATAGAAATAAAGATTGTTGTTATTATTTTTGTATTGTACAAATAAATGTAAAAGTCCTCTTAAAGGTGCTTGAATTTATTTATTTATTTATTCATTAAAAATAATTACATCATTATAACAGCAAATGCCAAATCAATGTTATAAATCTAGTGTGCTAACATACAAAGTTATAATAAATGTATTTAACCCTGAGTCTAGATATTTCTGAGCCGCTTCTAATATCTTTGGCAGGCTACTACTAAATATAGCAATGATGTTCATAATATTATTTATTATTTATTAAAAATCTTCTAATATTATAAATGTGAAAGTGAGTTTGTTTGTTTATTACCTTGTAACGCCTTCACAGCTTTACCAATCACTATGAAATTTGGTATACACGTAATATATGGGATGGAGAAAGGCATAGGTTACTTATTATCTCGGTCAGTAAACATATCCCGATCAGGCGGACGAAGCAGAGAGTAAAAGCTGGTTGTCTATTAATGTAAAATGGCATAAACTTGGCAAGTGTCGAGTTGCTTACATTTTCAATTCGCGTTATAACCGTCGCAAGTTTATAATCAATTTTGACAGCATTAAAGTACGTTAAACCCACCTGAAGCTGTATAAAGCGAGCCACAAAACAAGCCACTTTGTTTACGAGCCCTTAAACAGAATACACAATTATAACAAACTAATCCAAGTTTACAATCAATTACAACTTTATTGCGGACGCGTTAAGTTGCATTTTCAATTATCGCACACTGCGTGTAATTATAAAAGCAGCTGAAAGCACCGATTTATTTGCCATGAATCTTATTACGATGCAACAAGGGCGATATTAACGTGTTTTATTATTGTAACGACAAAACGGGCATCATAAATCGTGTACGTTACCGTCCAGTTTCCAGTTCATTTTCCAAATAAACTTGGCCGAAGTAATAACAAAGTTTGCAGAAGTAATATTGGTTGATGGGGAGGTATGAAATTTAAAAATGATAGCGACGAGTTTATATTTAATTAAAATAACTAATATTTAATACAATATAATTGTACCCGTAATTAGATGATTTTTATTTATTTATTTATTTTATTTCTGTGGTACATCAACAGTTTACAGACAAAACTTTTAACAATAGAATACAACAATAGCATTATAAGTTTGCAATCCAATTATAGTTGTACTCAACATTCACAGAGATGCAACAGAATAGATTAATTTTCAATACAAAAAAGAATGAATGATAAAAACTGCATACAAAATAAGAATAAAAACCAAACTACCAAACTATGCTTATAAACTATTAGGTTATCAATCATAATATCTGTACATAGGAGATGTTTGAGATAAGAATTGATAAGAAGGCCAGTAGAAGCCAAAACATTAATTTTCGAAAACAATTTGTCTGTCTGTCAATCTATCTGTGTATTTGTCCTAGCCTCAAAAACTACTGCAGTAATTAGATACGATTTCCACAGTAGTTTTCCTCAAGGTCAGGAAGGAAGGAAGTAAGGAATAACACCTGGGTCCTCAGAAATGGAACGCATGGGGAGTACCATGGGCGAAACAGTACACTTATGTCCATGGTACTACTCATGTGTCTATAGGCGATGGTTACCACTTTCCATCAGGTGGGCCGTCAGCTTCTTTGCCATTCTAAGTTGCATAAAAAAAGGTCTAACTTAAAATCTTAAATAAAATGTGTAAATTTGAAATTCTTTAAGCAAAATTTTTTAAGTTCAATTAAGATCAATTTACTTAAATATTTGATTGAAAATTAAAAAAAAAATACAACACAGTATTAATTGAAAGAATAATTTCAAAGTTTTAATAACAAAACCATACTAACTTTATATTAGTTTATTAATGAACAACGACCCCAAAAATCTATGTCTTGGTATTCTTTCAACGAACGCCTTCGGGAATTAAGAAGAAATCAGTACTTAATAATACGTAAAAATAAAATTTGAAAACGCTATTTTTAAGATAAGAAATCAATCTATACAATTCAGTAAATGAAATGTATACCAAACCTTCAGTTGTTTAAAACCGGGACCCCAAAATCTCTGTTCTCAAACGAATTCAAAAAGAACGAGATTCTCAAATTTTATTATTTTTTTATATATATTATTACCTCATAACTCTATTAGTTCTAAATCGATTTGGAAAACTCTTTTTTTATCTAAAAAGATATACTTAAAAATTACTTCTATAACAATTCTATCAAAATCAGTACAGTAATTCAGTTTTCAAATCAAAACAATTGGTTTTAGCACAATTGAAGCCGGTTTTCCTTGTGGGACACAATATTTAATTATTTCCTTTGCTTTGTGCAAATAGATATAAAGGGCGCTTAGAGGTACTGGAATTAACGATCTTTATGGCACAAAAATCGGCAGCATGCATACAAACGACGCCCTCAGTCATAGGGCAAAGTTTCACTTATCACCAGGCAAACCTTGATTCATGTAGGTCTATTCCAGACTTTTATGATATGTCAAATCTACCGATTACGATAAATTATTATATAAGACTATATTTTATTAATTTATCATAATTAAGGAGTAAGTCTTACAAAAAATCCCACACAATTGTGACAAACTCAGTTATTTCGATGTAAAAATTAAACTACAGAACTGATTTTGATAAAATTTCTCTGTAATTATATCATTTAAGATGAAAAAAGATTTTTTTTTACAACACAGTGGGCAAACGAGCATGCGGTGAGCCGCATGCTCGTTTGCCCACTGTGTTAAGTGACTACCGCCGCCCATGGTCACCCACAACACCAATGGCATTGCAGGTGCGCTGCCGGCCTTTTAAAAAGGAATATGCTCTTTTCTTGAAGGTTATGTTGTCGTATCGGTTCGGAAATACTGCTGCTGGAAGTTGATTCCAAAAAATGGTTGTGCGTGGAAGAAAGTGCTTTGAAAAATGCACGGTGGAGGACCGCCACTCGTCCAGATGGTTGGGATGAAACTTTAGTTTGTGGCGGGTTGTACGGTGGTGAAAATCAGCAGCAGGTATCAATCCGAACAATTCCTCAGAGCACTCCCCATGATAAATTCGATAGAAGATGCACAGAGATGCAACATCTCTATGCAGTTTCAGTGGATCGAGCCGGACAGTAAGGCGCCGATCGTCAACAATTCGAATTTTCAAATTAGTTCTACACTTTTCACATTGTTCCTGTTGTAATTATGTTAAATTTATTAATCATATTTATGTAAAGGGGACACGTAGCGCCATCTGTTATAGCTCTGAGAATAACTCGGCGCACGCCATATTGTTTTTCGCTCTCTGATTTCCTCTGTCACTTGCGTCGCATGTCTAGCATATATAATATAATAAAATATAAGGAATATTAAAAGTCATCGTCTATTTTTCCATCCAACCATCTCGACAGTTCCAAATCCAAATCTGACGGAGTTATGAGGTAGCAAACATGAAAATACAATCGAATAGAGACCCTCCTTCTTCTCAAAGTTGTTTGAAAAGAAAACCGCATCTATTTCCAATATATTCATTGTGCGATGTACGCTTTTAAACTTCCAAAAGATACGCATCGTTCACAATGCCGCAATTTTGTACTGTACACTTATTTTATGAGTTTATTTGTTCACCACAATTTTCAACCCATAAACAATACCGTAAATATTGTTTCAAAGTTCGTAATTTTCGTATAATTTCATCGGTCGTGTTATCAGGCTGTTCGTATAATTTTTATTGGGTCGAAAGTACGAGCACCTTTATCGATTCAAGTTGTATGTAGGGAGACATTGTTTTATACTCTCTTAATAAGTAATTATTTATTTATTTGTAGTTTTTACCAGAGAAAGACTTTGTACAAAAGTAGTTTGCTTGGGTACCTCTGTCCCACTCGTGTTTCAACAGTGAAGCAGCTGTGTTTGCATGGCTGTGTGTTTGAAGAGTGGGATATGATAGTGAATTTACAGGGTACACAGGAATAACACCTGAGTACTCAGGAATGGCAACGCATGAAGGGTATCATGGGCGAAACAGTATACTCTGTTATGTCCATGGTACTGCTCATGTCTATAGGCGACGGTTACCACTTTCCATCAGATGGGTCGTCAGCTTGTTTGCCATTCTAAGTTGTATAAAAAAAAATTAGAAAATTATCAAATTAAAGAAATAAACACCTCAGTGACTCATAGCCAGAATCTCGGACCCATTGTATTGAGTTGTCTGGAAGAGTGCACCCATGCTCATAATATTTATAACTGTCTTATATATGTAATTTACAACTGCAATCAAGAATATACTGTCAACACTGTAATAAAACATTCAACGAACTAATTAACTTTTTACTGCCATAAATTGTTTTACTATAAATTGTCGAATACTCTTAAATATCCATTTATATTGTGAAATAACATTCAATAATATCTGATAAGTCAATCAATTTACTTTTTTTTTTATAAAAAAACTTTTTTTATATTTATGCTTCTTTATTTTCATTCTTTTATCTCTTTTACTGTATATTATGTGTATGTTTTTTTTTATTGTAATTTGTGTGCTGTAAGTAATGTAAATAAATTATAAAAGAAAGAAAGAAAAAATTCCATGTGGTCCCGGCATAGAATAGGCCACCCTTTCCTCTCCCGTTGGTGTCGTAAGAAACGACTAAGGATTAATAGTTGATAAATGGGCAGCAGTGTCCCTTTTAACAGATCATTAAAGCGTTGCCGACCCACCTAATAAGCTGCCAAAAACTACTGGCAACCCCTCCCCCTCCCCTTAAGGAGGAAACCTATGTACAATAATGGGCAGTTTTTTTTTTTATGGGTGAAAATGGTATGGTAACCCCGCCTGCGCTAACGGGATACGCAGGCAGAGCACAGAGAGAGAGTGAAGGGTGATAGATGAGAATAAAAACAGGCCAGTTAGCCTATCATGATGAATTCATCAGGAATTAACCATAATAGTTTCCAGGGAGAACCGCGAGGAGGTCGACCTGGTTGGGTATATTGCTAGCAATGGGATTATCAGTCTTCTTTGCCAATAATCCCTTTCCCCCCAAATAATAATATTAAAATAAAAATTCAAATACCTACTACGTTCATCTATCTTGTTCATTAAATTTAGAAGCATTTAATACTGTCAAAACATTATAAATAATTTATAAGATGCATGTGAGAAACCAAATAACCACACCAACCAAAAACTACTTCTCATAAACTGCATTAAACTTGCAAAGGATGCAACTAAACTAAAATATCTACATTAAAAAGCGAACACTGTTAATGACACAGTCGTATAGGTTTTAATCCTTTTTTAATGAAGTCTGTTTTTTGTAGTTTAAAAAAAAATTGTTGTCGGAATTATTTTTATGTTTTACCGAACTAACATGTACATGAACCCCGACCTATCAAATTAAAAAAAATTACAAATTACATTATATTTTCAATAAAACATCCATTAAATTTTACAGAGAACTGATAGAAGATAAGTAAGTACATGAATTACAGCATCCCATTCAAATAGTGCGCCAAAGGCAATGCAGAATCATCGAAGAAGCAAATCCTATAAAATCGACGATGTACTAGGAGAGCAGAGTCAGTACGAAGTCGACAGGTATTTTCGAACAAGGTTGAATAGGAAATATTCAACGGTAAAGCTTGCTGCATTTTAAGGCTGCGGTTACACTGTGTAGAACAAATTATTATTAAATATTTAGTAAGATATTTTCTTGTTTTAATTACCTATTACTAATTAAATTTACGTAGTTACAACTGAGTGATAATGTTTTTTTTTTTATACAACTTAGAATGGCAAACAAACTGACGGCCCACCTGATGGAGAATGATAACCGTCGCCTATAGACATGAGCAGTACCATGGACATAACAGAGTATACTGTTTCGCCCATGATACTCCCCATGCGTTGCCATTCTTGAGGACTCAGGTGTCATTCCCCTGCACCCTGTAAATTCACGCCATATCCCACCCTTCAAACCGAAACACAACCATGCAAACACAACTGCTTCACGGTTGAAACACGAATAGGACAGAGGTACCCAAGCAATCGACTTTTGTACAAAGTCTTCCTCTGGTAATGTTATAGCATACAACCAGTAGCTAAGCAGGAGATTGGCATTATAAGAGATTTTCATGAAACCCTCCTGTACAGTCGACTGTTTAGAAATTAATAAGATTTCTCCACTACTGTATTAATTTAATACTCTATTTAACCGTGTAAGTCCTAACATAGAATAGATCACCCCTTCCTTTCCCATGGGTGTCGTAAGAGGCGACTAAGGAAGACTAAGACTAAGGGCTTAAGGTGGAGAGATGGGCAGCAGCATCCCTCTTTTTTATAGGACATAATCTTTATTTCAACAACGTCTCTCTTAAAACATCACCAAAGTCAAACTGCGATTACCAACCCCCCTGCTTGGCAACTACTGGCAACTCCCCCTCCCTCCCCCATCCCTGCTATTATCAGTGAAGCTATGTTCAGCAGTGGACAGTTAACAGCTAATACATCAACTTTATTTAATGGCTTAAACACGCATTTTCCAATCAGCTATACTATGTTTGTACTATTAATCCACAACCTGTGGAGTCCCGCTGCTGGGCAAAGACCTCCTTCAACCTCTATGAGCTGACTAATATTTTAAATGTGAAAGCAAATTCGTTACCTCTTTAAATTTATACGGACATTATGAAATGGGGAAGGAGATAGGCAACTTTTTATCCTGGACAGTAAATCTATCTCAGTTACGCGTACGACCCTGCGTATAAAAGCTAGTAATACGAGTAATATAATTATGCGGGTACTACATATTGTATGCCATTATCTCTGTGTGTAGTAATTAAGTTAATTAGGTATGACTATTCATACCTAATTTAATATAACATTGCATTCGAAGTTAGTGAGGTTACGCTTATGTAAAAATGAAAGGTAAAAATGAAAGGGATTGTTAGTAACGAAGTCAACTATGCTATTGCTAGCAATACGCTCTATCAGGTCGACCTCCACGCGGTTCCCCCTGAAATTTTTCAAATCGGTTATAAATGTTATGGAATTATGAGGTAAAATGACAAAAAAAGATAAAATACATAAAAGATAAAATATAATCGAATTGAAAAACTTCTCCTTTTTTAAGTTGGTTAAAAATAAGCAAACAGCTTGAGCTTTACAATATATTCTGTGATATTCACGCTCTATTCTAGTCTAGACACGATATTTACCACTTTCCATCAGATGGGTCATCAGCTTGTTTGCCATTGACGGTTACATTACAAATCTCACTTTTAAAGTTGGTTAAAAAGAATGTAGTATCCCGTTAAACGAATGTAAAACCGTACAAAATATATTAGGCACATAAAAATATCATTAAACACGTTTACGTCCTGTCCACGTTTATACGGCCCGATACGAAATTTTAAGGCAACATAAAACGTCAGGAGCCGGGTAATATTCGGGCTTCATAAATATCTATGACTTTAATACCGCCGCGCTTGCTTATGTACCGATAATTATGTATATATTGTACGAATACTACAATATATTAATAATTATACTATATTATATGTATTGAATTTTTTTTTATACCACTGAGGTGGCAAACAAGCATACAGCCCTCCTGTTGGTAAGCGATTACCGTAGCCTATGAACGCCTGCAATACCAGAGGCATTACGCGCGCGTTGCCGACCCTGAAGAAACCTCTTTACCGCCATTTTGAAGAACCCCATGCTGTAATCTCTTGGGAAAACCTCGGCAGGGAGCTCATTCCATGACCTGAGTGTTCGTAGGAGAGTGTGCGCGGTGTGGTCCCAGTATAGAATGGACTACCCCTTCCTTTCCCGTGGGTGTAAGGATGGGCAGCAGCTTCCCTCTTTTTTATTTTAATGGGTTCACCCATTAAAATAAAAAAAAATGGAATGGTAACCCCGTCCGCGCTATTGGTATACACCGACGACGCACCAGTGGAAGATGATAGGTGAAAATGAATGCAGATCAGTTGGCCCACCATGATGAATTCAACAAGAATTAACCATGATGGTTTCCAGAGGGAACCGCGTGGAGGTCGACCTGAGAGGGTATATTACTAGCAATGGGAGCTATTTAACCTCATTACTAACAATCCCTTCCCCCCACAGCTTTTCCCTCTTAGAACATATGTAAAACCCTAACTGTGGTTGCCAACCCGCCTGCCAAACGTGACAACTACTGGCAAAACTCCCTTTATGGGGAAGGTTCACTGAACACTAGGTTCAGCAATTAACGGCTGAAATAAAAAAAATATATGTATTGGGTATCGTAAGAAGAGAGCTAAGTGAGGACAAGGGATGGACAGCAGCATCTCTCTTAAAACATTAGTAGAACCTAACTGAGGTTTCCAATTCTCCTACCAAGCATGGCAACTACTGGCAAAACTCCCCAAGGGGGAGGCTTATGTTCGGCAGTGGACAGTTAAAGGCTGATATGATGATGATGTTTGATGTTGATGATTGTCCACTCTTAATCAAAGGTATATTTTAAAACCGTTGTTCTATTTTATTACCAGAGGGAGACTTTGTACAAAAGTCGTTTGCTTGGGCACCTCTGTCCCATTCGTGTTTCAACCGTGAAGTAATTGTGTTTGCATGGTTGTTTCGGTTTGAAGGGTGGGATATGGCGTGAATTTACAGGGTACAGAGGAATAACACCTAAGTCCTCAGGAATGGCCATGGGGGGTATCATGGGCGGAACAGTATACTCGGTTATGTCCACGGTACTACTCATGTCTATAGGTGACGGTTACCACTTTCCATCAGGTGGGCCGTCAGTTTATTTGCCATTCTAAGTTGTATAAAAAAAAATTAATTACGAGTACTAGCTGACCCCGCAAACTTCGTACCGCCTAACATATATTATACTGGGGAGAAAGGGATTGTTAGTAATGGAGATTGAGAATCCCATTGCTAGCAATATACCCAGCCAGGTCGACCTCCTCACGGTTCCCCCTGGAAACTATCATGATTAATTCCTGATGAATTCATCATGATGGGCTAACTGGCCTGTTTTCATCCTCATCGATCACCCTTCACTGGTGCGCAGCCAGCGTATCCCGTTAGCGCAGACGGGGTTACCATTTCACTTTCTACCAATAAAAAAAAACAGATATTATACTTGTTTTAATCTTATACGATTTGATTTTATATGATTCTTTATTTTTATAGTTTTTTTAAATACTTATTCTGCTATTCAGTACGCCGGGTCAACGAGTGAGATGAAAAAAGAAAAAAGATAGTTAATAAGTCAACAATTGTATTATATCAAAAAATAAAAATTATAAAACACGCCGTGCCACGTCACTCAGTTGTTTTGTCTTCCCGGAACCTCTCCACTAACACTTGGACTTTATGGTATGGTATTAAAGTTCAAATCGACTTTTAAATATTATTACGAATCGTTTGTATGGGAGTATAGAAATGTGTTGTTTTTGGACTTTTACAGACATTTTTTTTTTAAATTTTCTCTTTATAATTCTATCAAGGAATATTCTAAAAAAAGAATTAGCGAAATCAATTCAGCTATTCTCGAGATTTGCGCTTAGCAACACATTCAGCGATTTTTTTTATATTATAGATTTATTTATACTTTATTAACATATTACAAAAAGTGCAAATTTAATACTTGTAATATATATATATATATATATATATATATATGAATCTATCTCTATCTATATTTTGACTTTCAGTCAATAGTAAATATTTAAAAAAAAAAACAATTTCATTATTCCTATTTTTTCCATTTCCATTTAATTATCTCGTCATTTAATTGCCAACTTGTGTATTGTTATATTTAGAAATTGTTAGTCTATTATATTATTTCTATTAGTAACACATTAAGATAAAACAAATTATAAGTTTTATTGAAAAATTAATCACATAAAACGAAATGACTTTATGTCCATCATTAATTATTCCCTCGTCCGTGACTTCGACGGTATCTAAACTCGTAAACTTAAAATTCATTTCACAATTGTGTATTTCACATTTGTGTCCTGCCGGTGTACAACCGGTCTTATTTGCAACACGACGTCACGTCTTCGCCCCGGGTCGCTGTCTTTTGAAATATTAACTTCAGTGTACTCATATTATCCTGGTAACGGTGACCAGTGTACTAATTTGCAGTTCTAATATTCGTACTAATATTCAAATCTCATTTGATTTTCATTTGGGTAAATTATTATTTTTATTTGAATAAATTTTTAATGATAATTCTGTTATGATAAAATACTATTACCTAATTAAGTAAATCTTTTTTTTTCTTTTTTTTTTAACATGAAATGATACATTCGTCTATGCTAAGAATATATAATGGCGGAATACCAGTGAGTAACGATAGGTTACTTGACCTATCATGATAAATTTACCAGGAATTCATCATTTCTGCCAATACACTAGAATTCTGTACATTAAATTTGCATGGCCACTATTTTAAGGCAATAAAACAGATGCCAAAAAGTTCTGTTGCATGGTCTTTATTATAGATAGATAGATAGATAGATAGATAGATAATTTATTTGCATAACTTACAGCACACAAACAAAAGACACAAAAGCAATGTGAAAAAAGATAAAAAAGATACATGTACAAAAGATTAAAAAAAAAAAAAACCAAAAACAAAATCAGAATGCATAATAATTTTTTTTTTTTTCTTCATGCGTGTGCCACAGTAATGCAAAATGGCCACAACTCAGCTTTTTGCTTTGCCCTAAAAAGAGCAAAACACTGATATTCTGTTGTGGCCAAAAGTGAGCCGCGAAATACCACTAAAAAAAAATAATAAAAAAGAAAGAAATATAGATCAAATACATAGTGTGCGTTCGTTATACTCGCTATTTAGAAGAAGGGTAGTCAGAAGTTAATTTCTATCAGTTTCAAGCACTCAAAACAAAATGAATACCCAAATTATACAAATACAACTAGTTACATAAAAGCATATTAAAGAGGCAACAGCAGGCATGCCCATCGCCAGACAGCGATCCCTCCCAGACAACCCAAGGATGGAGAGAATTAAATTGTGTTTGTTAAAGGTGTGACAGAAAAGTAATAAGACTAAAATATGAGAGAAAAAATGGGTAAGAATCACTTTAAACACAGTATAAACAATATAAATAAAATAGACTTACATATAATCATAATAATAATTAAATCCTTATAATATACTAAAAAGATAAACGCAAATAAATAATACATATGTGTATATGAGTATGCATATATTGGTGTATTAAGTACTACGACGGAGAAGAATAAAAATGTACTGTACAAAGGGAGACAGCTTCCGCCACCGATTTTTGTTTTTCTAATAGCATTTCTTTAATATTTTTCCTAAACGTATGTAAAGATGTCATTATTCTGAGGGGCGGTGGGATATTATTCCAACATTTCGTGGCCTGATAGCGAAAGCTGCCGGTAAATGCCACAGTTTTATGACATTGAAGTGACAGTGGTGGTCGCACTGATCTAGAATGATACCTATCATAAAAAGTGGAGAACTTCAACTTACTGTGAAGATATTCCGGATTTTTAAATTTCATTACACCAAATAACAAAGTAGCTAAATGTAATTGTCGCCGGGATTCCATATTGAGCATAGACGCCATATTCAAGTAGGGTGAAATGTGACTACGAGGAGAAATGTTGAAAGAAAACCTACAACAGGCGTTTTGAACTTTTTGTATCAAACGCTGCGTTTTACGAAGTAAACGAGGGCCGTACACTAGGTCACCATAATTGAATCTAGATAAAACTAAGGACTCGCATAAAGTGATGCGAACTTTAACCGATAACAAATGGCGAATTCTGTATAAAATTTTTAGACGATAGAAACAATTCTTAACCACATTCGAAATATGGCTTTCGAACCTTAATTGTTCATCAAATATAACACCTAAATTTTTAGCTTCCTTCACGCGTTCTATATTACTGCCCAAGATACATAAAGATGGATTATTGTTTAAGATATTAACCACTTGTTTCTTGGTTCCTAAAATCATCCATTTTGATTTATCTGGATTAAGTACTAAGGAGTTTTTGCTTGACCACTCTGCGATTTTATCCATATCTTCATTTATCATTGACACGGCATACGGAATATTTTCAGGTGATTCAGATATATATAACTGAACGTCATCAGCATAACAGTGATATCTACAGTACTTTATCACATTAACAAGATCAGTACAATATAATGAAAACAGTAACGGCCCCAGGATAGAGCCCTGAGGGACACCACAATCAACCAATTTAGATTCAGAAATTAAGTAATGTCCATTGGCTTTAACAAGTTTAACTGATTGACGTCTACCTTTTAAATAGCTTTCGAACCATCCAATCGAAAGAGGATCTACACCGTAATAAGACAACTTAGAGAGTAAAAGCGATAAATTAATACTATCAAATGCGCGCGAGAAATCCAATAGCGCCAAGATAGTACCACACCCATTATCCTCTGCAGATAATATATTGTCAGTAACATCTAGTAGTGCAGTTACTGTACCCCGCCCCTTACGAAACCCTGACTGAAATTCTGGTAGAATGTTGTTCGATTCCACATATTTCACTAACTGTTTATGTACGACCTTCTCCAAGATTTTCGATAAAAAAGGCAAGATACTTATAGGCCTGAGATCTTTGAATTCAGTTGGTTCAGTAACTTTGGGCAATGGGGTAACCAACGCTTCTTTCCATTGTTGGGGGACGGCATTATTGAGGATGGACTTATTAATAATGGCTGTAATAATTTTTAGTGTTCGAGGAAGAGTAAGCAGTATCATATCTCTATTAATGGCGTCTGACCCAAGCGAATTTGACTTTAAAGATGTTATATAAGTAGCAACTTCGCTTTCGTGTACAGGTTGCAACCTAAAAGATTTATTATTATTTGAGAACTGATGATTTTTAAAAAAGTCTATAACAGAATTAGGGACAGTGCGTCTATTAGGAATATTAAGAAAATGAGAGTTAATTGCATCAGGATTATCAAAAGACGAAGGGAGAGAATCACTCTTGCCGGGATCAACTAATATTTTATTTTTAAGAGCTTTCCAGAAACTCTTACTATTGTCAATTTGAGAATTTAGATGATAATTAAAATATGCTTTCTTTTCATTAGCTATACTACTCTTTACTAACTTCTTCAAAACTAGGTAATAACTTTTATGGACCTCTGAACCTGACCGTCTATATTTATCGTATGCAGCATTACGTAAATCCATCATCCGCCTACAGTTGTCAGTAACCCATGGCAAAGACTTATTATCCTTAATGACTCGTGTTTTAACTGGAGCATATTTATCATACAATGATTTAATCGTTGTATTAAATCTATCAACCATAGCATCGACAGACGGAAGCTCGCCAATACCTTCCCAATCAATAGAATTTAAATCGCGATTAAAATTGTCAAAATCAATATTCTTTATGGGTCTATAAGTAATAACTCTGGGTGAGGATTTTGTTTTTTTCAAGGAGAGTACCACGTTAATCATAGCATGTCCAAGTGAGTCTTGTATGGTATTAACAGAGACTTCACGGACTACGGCATTTGTACATACTAAATCTATTAGAGTTTCTGTTTCTGTTGAAAAATGGGTAGGTTCATTAACTACTTGCTTAAGATCAGTGTAATGCAGAAACTGAATTATTTTTGAAGTATTACAGTACAATGTGTCCAACATATTAACATTAAAGTCACCTAGCAATACGACATAATCATGGTTGGAGAAACACGAAATTGACTCCGTCAAGGAATCCAAAAAGATATCTAAATTGACCCATTGTGGTCTGTAAGCGGTTCCTATAAGAATTTTATATCCATTAACGCACATAGATAGCCACATTTGTTCAATATCTGCTTCCGAATGCTTAAGAATACGTACACGGAGTTCACGCTTGACGTAAAATGCTACACCTCCTCCTCGGCCGCCACGCATTCTCGTAGGGCGAGGAGTACTAAGCAGTCGGTAATTAGGTACAGCGGGTGCGCATCCCTCCTGGCCCGGTCGCAGCCAAGTTTCATTTATTGCGACTATGTCAGCATTATACTGTGTCATAGCCACTTGGAAATTATCATGACCTGTATTTAACGAGCCGGCATTGTAAAGACCTAATTTGAGGTATTTATTTTTAGGGATTAGGCCGAGTACGGTACAAAAAGATAAATACATAAATACAATAAGGGTATTTGAGTATAAATAATATAATGATTAATTTGCTGATATGTGGGTATTTCTGTAAATATATGTAAATAAATAAATACTCACATAGTAGGTAAGTGACTGTTAGGGATGCCATTCGACGAGTGACAGTAATACATGTGTGCTTGCTGTTACATTTAAGCATGGTAAAAAAGTTAGTGTGGAATATAATATCAGGTAATACAAACGAGAGCGCACGATACATCAGGAGCAACATTGTACTGTGATGGTTTCCTTCCCTATAATTTTGCATTGCTGTTACAGCATACATTATTGCGGTATATTTGTAAGAAGTAAAAAACGATAAAAGTAAGATTTTTGTCAGGATTACATATATAGTATTGTCACAAATATATAACAAATAATAGATTAACAAATAACATGATGGTTTTTGATATATATACATGTTTGTGACATAATTGGCATAACACACATTCTGATAACAAATAATAATAAATAATAACAGCTCAATCGGTAAATAAAAAATAAAAAAATATCCATATCCTCTCTTAAATTTCCTTTTTATGAGATTAAAGTAAATAGTCGTAAATATAATTATCAAAAAGAATATAATGTGCCGACATATAGTGTATTTAAATAGCTGCATCACATATATGCAGATATTTATTTCGTCTATTGTAACAGCTCTAAGAGGTAGTAAATTAAACAATTCACAAGTATAACAGAAGCATTGATATATTATTTTAAAACATGTTATTATAACTTTGTAAGAAATTGGCGAATAAAATATTAGTAAGATAATGATTACGAGCATGTAGCATTTCACGGTGCATTTATACAGTCGGCGTATATAATGAGGTAAAATATTAGCTACTACAATAATAGTACTAAGTAGATTAAAGCGATTGAATTCATAATTATAATAAGTACATATAATTTGTTTATTAGGGCCTGTTATGACTGTGTAATAAAAATCATAAAAACTTAATATCAAAATTTGTAAATTTATAAATATGTGGCAGTCAATAATACAAATAAATGGCCTGAAAATATTAATATTAACCCCCTCCGCCACCGCACAGAACAAGTAGCTATACAATAATTCAATGCTAAAATGACCAATAATTGTATTATTACTAGATTTTAATTGAACTAACATTGTCCTGTCCAAAAACCCTCACAAGATCAGGTACTGAGCCGATACGGTGACGAACAGTACCATTTTCATTATTATGACGCACAAAAATTTTACCGTTTCTAGTCCAAACAAACCTCCAACCACACCGCTTAGCGACATCACGGGCCTGATGAAACACATAACGGTTAATTCTAGTAAGTCTCTCATTTACATAGAATCTACAAGATGGGCCAGGAAGGCCAGCGTCCCCGGTGGTGGCACCGCGGCGTATACGGGCTTCGTGAAGGAACTGATCACGCAGAGTACGCCTGGCCAACCGAACCACGATAAGCCGGGGCCGTAGTTGGTGTGTGGGTCCATCCGAGGTCCTCAGCACCGACCCCACTCGTGACGCACTAACCACATCCTCCTCAGACAGTTTAATTCCTAATTTAGTTGCCAGCGTTAGTGTAACATGTGTCACATTTTCACCTTTCTGCTCCGGGACACCAGATATTTCAATGTCATTGAGAAGGAGTTCCTGGTCCCGATCATTTAGTTCTGCTTTAAGCTGCTCAATAGCCTTCATCAGCGTATCCTCACATGATGTAGCACTCGAGCTACCCTCGCAGATCTGACGTTCTAAATTGTCAACACGAATAGACAGTCGATCAACGCGGGCATTGCAATTATCCAGCCCTGTCGACAACCTAGCCATATTCTCATTGAGTAATTGCATTTGGATTCGTGATGCAGACAACTCTTCTCTGAAACGACGTATCTCGAGCGCCAGCATCTGTGTGTCCGTTATATCATCTAAATCCCCGCGCATAGGGGCATCCGACACGATAGACATGTTGAGCTGATCCACTGGACTGACTGCGGCAGCTCCTCTACGAGTCATAACCCCTTGAGTCACAGTACGAACTGGCGTATCAGTATTGTCAGTTTTAGGCTGTTTACTGACACATAAGGGGCACTTCCATGCGGCACGATGCTCGTGTGACATGGCATTGCAGAATGATTTCTCGGCCACATCAGCACAATGGAGATCGTAAGCTTGTTTACAGATGCTGCAGCTCAAAAACAGATTATTCTCGATTTTCTTAAAACATCCAGCACATCGCATCACTCCAGAAGACATCCCGACAGTAAATTGGTGCCGAAGCTATAATGCTAGAAAATGCGGTGAAGCAATCAGCAGAGGCCGAACAAACTCCGATATTGATAGAAGTACGTTCACAAAATAGAAAGCTGCACAATATTTCGCGTTGTGTGATGACAAACTGTCGCGATAGGTTGTTTACACTTTCAACAATTAATAAACTTTTGAAATTGTGAACATAAAATACGTATAATGATTAACTGTGTAGGTAGGTAGTTGCGGTCTATGACTTGTATACTTATTCCACTCACTTTACACTTGAACTACTACGTATATAGTCGTGCTATTTACACTAATTTGAAGCAATATAATCGAGTAACAAATTAATATATATCCTATTTACTGCACTCTAGGTATATTTATTTATTATTTAAAAAAACTGTTAAGACGTTCAAAACATGTCCAATCCCTTTGACAGCTCGGACTACCCTCATGATAACTGTCTGTCTAAAGCAAATGAATATTTCACTTCATTTCAGTCCACATCACTGTCCACTGCTGAACATAAGCCTTCCCCATAAGGAGAGTTTTGCCAGTAGCTGCTACGCTTGGCAGGCAGGTCGGAAACCGCAGTTAAGTTTTTAGACGTTTTAAGAAGACTGCTGCCCATCCCATTAAGTTCCTGAGACATCCACCCGGAAATAAGTACCAGGAATTAACCACGGTTATTTCTAGAAAACCATCTGATAAGGTATATTGCTAACAATGAGACGCTAATGGCCAATACTAAGAACCTCTTCTTCCCATCAAATTAACTTTAGAGACAACAAAATAATATTGTTCAAAACAACTACGTAAGACTGACCAGTGACTTTGATCTACTAACCTAGGTGAACCTAGTTGTTTATTACCTGCCATAGTAAATAAAAGTATTGAAAGCGGTGTGTTTCCTGATTTATGGAAATTAGCCAAAGTTAGACCTATTCCAAAGACGCAACATCCAAAGGATTTTAAAGATTTACGGCCTATTAATGTTCTACCTTTTATGTCTAAGGTTGTTGAAAAGGCTATTTGTATACAAATGACAAGATACCTCGAATCAAACAGTATCTTACCTAAAAAACAATCCGGTTTCAGAAAGTCTCGTAGTACTACCACTGCTTTATTGGATGTGGTGGATGATATTTTGACTGCGCGGGATGGTGGTAATGGTACAATATTAACACTGCTAGATTTCTCACGTGCATTTGAGACTATTAATACCTCACTCCTATTATCAAAGCTAGCCTTTTATGGATTTGATAATAATGCTTTGCGTTGGTTTGCCAGCTATCTTTACGGCCGCACACAGTATGTTGAAACTAATGATGACAGTGGCAATGTGTCAACCTCTGCTACATTATCTGTAAACAGAGGAGTCCCACAGGGATCTATACTAGGGCCTATCCTTTTTATTTTGTATACGACTGATATTACTTACACTATTCAAAATTGTAATTATCATTTATATGCTGACGACCTTCAATTATACATATCTGTAAAACCGGATACAACTGAGTCGGTAGTAAATAGAATAAATGAAGATCTGAATCGCTTAGCCTCTTGGTGTGAACAAAATTGTTTAGTTGTTAATCCCAGTAAGTCGAAGTTCATATTATTGGGCTCCAAACGTCAAGTAACTGATATTAATGCACGTAAACCACAAATCGTTTTTTCTGGAAATCATATAGAACAAGTGACATATGCACGAAATTTAGGTCTTGTTATGGACGAGAGATTACAATTCGAAAAACATATTTTGGATATCATGCGTAATTGTTTTTACAGACTAAAAGTACTGTACAGGCTGCGCGAATTCTTATCTGTTGATATTCGAATCAAACTGTGCGAAGCGTTAGTGTTGTCTAAGTTTAATTACGCTGATAATGTGTTTGGGGAGTGCCTTTTAGCTCGAACTAAGAAAATGATACAACGTATCCAAAACGCATGTGCTCGATTTTGCTTTCCTATTGCTCGTCGTGCTCATATCACTCCCTTTTTGGAACAGAATAACTTGTTAAATATGACAGCACGTCGAAATTTACATTTTGCTTCATTGCTTTTTGGCGTAATACACAGTAAAAAGCCCTCATATCTGTATGATAAATTAAATTTTTCAAAGCGTAACATAAGAATAAATTCTCTTTTACTTTGTCCACGATACAGAACAGCTGTTTTTCGTGGTAGCTTCCAGTACGCTGCTACGAAATGCTGGAACAATCTTCCACCGCCAGTTAGGAACGCCAAATCATTATTCACCTTTAAAAAACTATACAAGAATTATCTATGTACTATTTAACCTATAAATCTTACGGCAAAGTAGTTGTATATATATGTTTAATGTTTATATTTATTAATGTTATTTTATTCTATTTTGTTCTTTCTAGTATATGTAATTGGTTTGTATTTATTAGTTGTAATTTTGTTTTAATTATTATCATGAATATTATAAATAGTGCCCTCTCTCTCCCCCCTTTTATATATATATTTTTGGTGCCACTGAAAACCAGCTGTATGTTCACCTAGGACATACATTAAAGCTGAGTGGAGCCATTTCAGTGCATTTTTGGATGTAAAAATGATTATTTTATGTTAATTTTTAATTATGGTAAATTAAGTTTAATTATATGTACATTTTATTTGCTCATTTTTTTTCTCGTTTGTTGTTTATATTGTATTTTTTACATTGCACTGAATAAAATATTTTTCTTTCTTTCTTTCTTCTTTCTTTCTTTATCGATTATTTTTAATCGATAAATGAAAAGATGCTCAAAGTTTACGTACCAGAGGGAGACTTTGTACAAAAGTCTTTTGCTTTGGCATCTCTATCCCATTCGTATTTCTACCAGTTACTTGGTTTGCATGGCTGTGTTTCGGTTTGAAGGGTGAGATATGGCGTGAATTTACTGGGTACAGAGAAATAACACCTGAGTCCTCAGGAATAGCAACGTATAGGGGGTATCATGGGCGAAACAGTATACTCTGTTATGTCCATGGTACTGCTCATGTCTATAGGCGACGGTTACTACTTTCCATCAGGTGAGCAGTCAGCTTTTTTGCCATTGTAAGTTGCATAAAAAAATATACATTTTTCTATATGTTATAACATGATATATTCACTAATTTCCGAGATCATTCAGAAGTTTTGCAAAATCTTAAACCAGAACCAGAACACTTCAACATTCTCTTCTTACTAACAATGGCATCTTTTTTTCTATTATAATAATGGTATTGTTACCTCATCGAGGAAGTTTCGATCAGGTAAATTTTATATTTGCGCGGAAATGAGATTTCCCGAAAATCCACAAAATCTTTGCCAAATCGAACGCTTGGCAGAACTCTGCGTATTCCACCAGAATCGTTGGAAGCTTTATCGTAAATCCATTTGCATAACCTTATACAAAACATCCATGCATTCGATCGAAGCATTCTCTCCATCCATGTGGTTTAAATACGATTCTACTTGGGTCCTAGCTTCATTTTTTGCCCAGAGCACATACTCGTGATCATTGCTTAGCAAACCGACTTCAGTGCTGTTTTTTATATATTTTATTAATAGATAATGATAAAGTTTTTATAGGGCTAATCTATAAATATACCTTTCAAATAAAAAATAAATAAATTTATTTATTAATTAATTCATTTGCCGTATAAGTTCCGGCGTAGAATGGATCATCCCTTCCTTTCCCGTGGGTGTTGTAAGAGGCGATTAAGGAAACTTATGGTTATATATATCTTAAAACATCTGTAAAAGTCTAACTGCGGTTGCGGTTACCCGCCTGTCAGGCATGGCAAAACTTCCCTTATGAGGAAGGCTTATCTTCAGCAATGGACAATTGACAGCTGAAATAATAATAATAATAGTTTATACATTTGTACATGTGTGTGTACATGGCGGACTTAATGCCAAAACACGAATGGGACAGAGATGGCCAAGCAAACGACTTTTGTCCAAATTCTCTCTCTGGTAATTTCTCAACGAAATAAAACATCATCAGTTTTCAACCCCGGTGACCTGTGACATTCTAAGAGCAGATAAACCAAAAAAATAAAATTAAATAAAACGTTTGCAATAATAATAAAATTGGAAAGGGGTTATTGATTCCATCAACGTTCAACCAATAAAGAGACGACATAAAATTTTCACGGTGAATATAAAATATGGGTATTTTATTTTCATACTGGATACAGGTGACCGTAATGGGACGGCACTTAATTTTATTGCATCGCCGTATACATTTTTATATGTATCGATGGATAAGAGATACGAATAACAACCGATGATTGTCGACTTCGATAACCGTGTGGAATTTTCCTTTGACGGTACCGAAATAAAAAATAAAATTTGTTGAATATTTTCCTCCAATAATAGTGAATTTACTAGGTACAGATGAATAATACCTGAATCCTCAGGAATGGCAACGCATGGGGGGTATCATGGGCGAAACAGTATACTCTGTTATGTCCATGGTACTGCTCATGTCTATAGGCGACTGTTACCACTTTCCATCAGGTGGGCCGTCAGCTTGTTTGCCATTCTAAGATGTATAAAAAAAAAACAGTATATAATTAAAGATTGTGTCCCACAAAAGATAACGACTTCATTTGTGACAAAACTAGTTATTCTAGTTTAAAATAAAAACGACTACTAAATTTCCATGGGATCAATCTATAAGTATAACGTTTTAAATAAAAAAAAATCAAAACAATTTACAACAAGCTCAGTTATGGGATAAGAAACATAAAAAAATACAATCTAACTGAGAATGTTTTTCTTTTTGAAGTCGGTTAAATATGTTTAATTTCACTGGTATAAAAGAGTTATGATTTAAATTTCACCCTGTATATAAGAAATATAAATACATGATATTTTTATTCAAAGAAAACAATAATATATAAATACGAATATTTAAAAGTATTGCAGGTGTTCATGAGCGACGGTAGCCGTAGCGAAGGTGGACCGTCTGCTCGTTGCCAACAAGAAAAAAAAATAAAAACTTTCACTTATCATCAAGTGAGGTAAGAACAAGCGCAAAGCCATCTTGTATTATAAAAAAAAAAATATTAAATCCCTCAATTGAATTCCAAATATTTCCATTTTACTTTGCAATTTATTTTTTACTAAAATAAATACAAAGAGACAAAGCAATTCACGTGAATTGATAGAAAATTAAAAGAGATATTTTGAGAAATGTTATATTTTTAGGTTGACCTTGACATTGACCTCACGCCTCAGTAGAATGCCAATAAAATAACCTTGAGCCTTTCGGAATATTAAAATATTTCCATTATTTTGTTTTTTCTTTTTTAATTTTGTAAATATTTTCCGTTATAGAGCTGGTATTTGGCATCTAATACGATATTTTATTCTTTCAAAAGACAATATTTCTCTTGATGATAAAATCTTTTTTTTATATAAATAAAAATTACTAGATATTTTTTTAAATACGAAAACAACGAAACTAACTCGGTTATAAATGTTTTTTTTTTTCAAATTCATTCATTCTGTGAAATTTAACCTTCTAATGAAAAAAAATCGGACAAATTATTAAAATATCTAAATTTTTCCCCCCCACTTACTAAGAATAGCTGCAGTTTTTCTCATACAGACTATTTGTACCTGTCAATCGAAACATTTCAATCAGATATTGATGTCAAACACATCTTTTGATTGACATCTGTCCAGTCAGCTAGTCTTCTTAATATAAAATCTTTGAGAACGCTATAATCTCCGATTTTGCTTAACCGATATATATATATATATATATATATATATATATATATATATCATATCATAAAATTGTAACTAGACGACATCCGTATATAGGATTTATATATATATAAGGTGGAGAGGACCAGTTGGCCAAAACGAAAACAGCTGTTTCAGATGAATGGTCTAAATCACATGGCAGACTATTTTTCCACCGGAAATGGACCACAGTCATATTATATATTTAATGAATATTAGTTTTGACGCCGCGCAATGTATTTGAAATTTTACGATCCACACGACACGTGATACCTACACCGCGCGCTTCTTCGTAGGTAATTTCTGTGCGCTTGTGGTATTGACCTTTACACAGCTGATTCCGCGCGTCACGATAAAATTTTAATACGTATATTACGTTGCTATTTTTTTTACTATTTTATAATATTATTAACTTCTTTATTTATGATATAATTATCATAGATTAAATTAAAAGAAAAAACAGAAGCAAAATTTAAAATTTCTTGGAAACAATTTCCACTGGTTTTCAGTTGAGAATAATTATCTGAATTCACTGTTTCAGTTCTTGCCGACCTGTCTCTTATTGCTTTTGCCTACAATAGAATATCAGCGTTTTGCTCTTTTGAGGGCAAAGCAATAAACTGAGTTCGGACCATTTTGTATTACTGCGCCCACGCACAAAAGAAAAAAATGTTATTTCTTTTATGTAATTTCCTTTTTTTTTGTATATATATATATTCGTTTATCTCATTTTTTTGTATGTATTATATGTATTTATATCTGTTATTATTTGTGTGTGGTAAGTAATGCAAATAAATTATGTATCTATCTATCAATACAATATAGTACAAAAGACGGACTTATCCATATCTTGAGTTAACGTACTTTTTATTATAAATCATACGAAGAAAGCTATTTCAATGTTTATTTACATAAGGAACGATAGCGTAAGACATGCGCTGCGTTATATGTGACGACCGTTATCCAATATCATTTGGATAGTTCGTAACATCTGCGTAAAAGGTCAAGTCTCCAGACGAGTTTCGAGAGTAAATGATACGTGAGATGTGTCATTAAGCCAAGATAGACGTTAGTTCTAAAAACCTAGAATTCACACCAGAGGGAGACTTTGTACAAACTATTTTTGTTTAGGAAAAAGTCCTACCCATACCGAGTTCTCTGAGATGTACTGCCTGCTGTGCTTTAGTTTGAAGGGTAGGATATGGCAGTTACAAGAAAATACAAGGTACGAAGACACTATAGGCCTATAGGAATAGCAACAAACACAGTGTATTTTATGTTGTCATGGTGATATTTATGTTTTTAGGTGCTAGTGATCACTTCCCATTGGTAGGGCTATCAGTTTATTGCCATTCTAAGTATTATAAAAAAATACACTGGTACATTGTAATTCATTTAAGGTCATTGCCCCGTTTCGTGGTACCCTGTGTTTCCTAATACAAGGTTGTCAAAATGTCAAGAACATCTCTTCCCCATCAGTCGTCAATTCGCCGAGCTATGCTTGAACTTGCTTATCCTTAATTAAGTCACAAACGAACTTGACGACAATACATTTCACTCTTCGCACGCAAAAAGCATCTCATTCACGTTTTATATATGACACAAAATGCAAACGCAATGTTTCCCGTGTCCATAGTACCGTGGTGAGTTAAGTTGTTTGCCCGCGGCAAGGCGCTTCACACAACGGACTGCATTACTTCAATGCCTCTACAGCAGAGGGAAAGGAAACGTTTCCCTATAAAAGCAAACGATTACGACAGCCGACCTAAATCCTACAACGTTTGCTTTCATTTGGAAATATTATTAAAATATTAAATACATATTTCAAAAATTAAGTAAATTAAAAATTTAGAAGCGAGCGGAACTTGCTTTCATTTTTTTTTAACATTTCGTATATGCTACCTCTGTAGAGTAATTCGAAAACTAAAATTACTGTTACGAATTAGATCTGTCCACTATATCGCATATGATGCCGCATAATTTGCCGCAGAGAAATTAATTCATCGCATCCAGCGATTATGAATTTTGCTTTGTACTATTTTTGTTTTTAACAATTAAAAATTATCTGCGAACTGTTCGCGCAGTTTTTGCACGATGTTTACTATTATATATAATCTTCAATGATATGTAAAAATCAGTTTCTTTGTTACCTCTTAGCGGCTTTACCAATGACTATACAATTTAGTATATACGTACTCACACTATATGATATGGAGATGGGAAAGCTACTATTTATCTCGGTTAATCAACATACTTGAGTACACGCACACACGGACAAAGTCTCAGTTAAAAGCTCGTAATATACTAAAGTAGGAGAGTACGTTTTTTTTTAATACACAAATCTCTGGAATTAAAAACTAGTCGGATTTTTTTTTTTTCTTTTGTTCGTTCTTAGCTAGTCTCTTGAAGGCATTTGAATAACAATTCAACATTACGGTACGACCACGGGCAAAAAAGTGCGATACAGCTGATATGTATAATGATATGTAAAGATAAGACAACTGTGTAAAGAATAGCCCGTCTAGCAGTTCCTTGAAGAAAAGATTAAAATCATTCTATCTTTCCAATTTTGTTTAAACATAAATGATTAGAAGACTGTCATCATTGTGTTCTCTTTAATTTGATATTTATATGTTGTATTTAACATATATATTCTTATTTATGTAGGTTTATATTTATATGTATGTATTAATATTGTATCTTTCAAATATATATATAATGATTTGTAATTTATGTAAATATTTATTTTAACTTCTGTCTTGCACTACTACTGCTCACTCACTACTTCCTATGCCACTATATTAGGTTGACTAGAAGAAATCTCTTTTAGAGATAAGTTCGCCTTTGCTAATATTGTTATTAACTTATTGTTGTTACTGTAGGTTTTGATGCGGACAGTACGTGAAGAAATGCAGTCCTGTGTGTGATAGGCCTTAGCTCTCCTATTCGCGGCTTGCTTTAATTCGCAACTTGTAATTAAATTTCCTGCGAACGCCTCTCTAAATGTACACGCCGCGTGTAATCAACTGGAGTTGACTCTTTGATGTGAGTGTTTACTCGTGCCACCCAAAGAACGCGTGTTTTCCTAACTTTTTACTGCGGTGGCGACATCTATATTATATTTAGCCTTATAAACGATTTTACCCAAACTTTTCCTAGTTGCTATGCCTAATTTTTATTTTTCTTCATGCAAAACATAGAATTTTAAACTAGCTAACAGCCCATTTGATGGAAAGTGGTAACCGTCGTCTATAGACATGAACAGTACTATGAATATAACATAATAAACTGTGTTGACCGTGACACACCTCATGCGTTGCCATTCCTGATGACTATGGTATTATACTCTGTTATTTTATTGCCATATTTCTTTAAACCAAAACATAGCCATGCAACAAACAACTACATCATGACAGAAACACGAATAGGTCAAAAGTAGCCAAGCAGACGACTTTTGTACAGTATCCCTCTAATAACCTTTTTTTTCTTTTTTTTTAATGAGTAAAAAAGGGATGGCAACCCCACCTACTCTTTTGGTTTTCTGACAAGGTACCAGTGAGTAGTAAATGAGTAGCAAAAAAAGAGGATGAAGTTAGACACACATACACATACTTTTTTTTATACAACTTAGAATGGCAAACAAGCTGGCAGCCCACCTGTAGAAAGTGGTAACCGTCGCCTACCTTCTGCGAATATTATGAATTACTTGTATGATATATAGTATATAACTGTCTGCCTACTGTTTTCTTATAAAAACGTTATCACTATTATTATTATTTGCGCGAGCAAAGCCGCGGATAACAGACAGTTGGCAATATTTTTTCCTCCCAATACCCACACCCACGCACAACCTCATCATACAAGTTAGTAACCATGTACTCTCATTAAAACTTGCTCGTCCCGAATGGGTAATTTTATTTGGCAACTTCCTTCAGTCGGCCCAAATTGGCAAAGGGTTAATACTTGCGAGTGTGCGGTTTTTGAAAAATTTCATTAAAACTCCCGACCGCCCGATTTATTGGAGTCTCGACTGAGTGTACCCTTTATTAGGTCTCAGTTTATTGGCTGATCAGAGTTTGAGTTGATTCCAGAATTACAGCGTAGCTCTTTAGTTAATATAGACATTGGAAGCAATAAAGAGTATCTGTCTATCTGTCTATAGATGTAATAGTTCATTTTAAACATGCCTTGTCGCTGCGAATGCATAAAGACAACTTGGTCATTTGAAAATCCACTTTACTGCTACGTAATTCTGATTCTTATTCAGTGGCTGCTGTATCAATTTATAACCTATCATCTTACATAAAATGTGAAAGTATTTTTTGACAAATTTGTTGAAAAAAAGCTCATCAAAATAATAAAGGTTATGTCCCAAAAAAAATCGACTTCAATTGTGACAAAACCGGGTTATTTTGATTTAAAACCAAAACTATTGAACGGATTTAAAAAAAAAATGCTATGGAAATAATCTGTAAGTATATCCTTTCAGATAAAAAAAAAGTATTTTAACAAATCGATTTAGAATTGACGGAGTTATGAGGTAACAATTTCAAAAAAAGAAATACAGTTAAATTGAGAATCTCCTTCTTAGAAGTTGGTTAAAAACTTATAATAAATATTGATCTATTTTTATCATCATATTTTAAAATAAGAATATATATTCTCTGTTTAAAACTTTTCTCTCAACGGTTTGCTTACGTCCAAGAGAATGTCATTTTGAGTTTCGAAGGAAAATAACATTTTAATAATATTATTTTTGTAAAATCGCCTCTAAACTTTCTATGATTATAGTTGAGATTACATTGCGCTGTGTTAATACACATGAGGCCGCTGTTAAGTATATATTTCGAGTCAAAATAGAAAGCTTCTGAACAACGGTAAAGCTTTTACAGAATTTAGTGGGAATGTTACCTAGGGGATGCCACTTCGTAGCCAGTTTATAACACTAACAAATATTTCATATTTACCCGACTGTTACAGAAAGGAGGGTAATGTTTTGTTGATTTTTTAAAATACTAGCTTTTGTCCGCAACTTTGTTCACGTGGATTTTGGAAGTACATAGGTCACCATATCTAAATAGTGTATCAAGAAATATCTTGTAACATACACTTCAGGAACACAGACTTCTTATTCTATATCCAAAGGATTTTTTTTAATGGGTGATCATGGAATGGTAACCCCACCCGCGCTATCGATATACACCGGAGGGGCACCAGTGAGGAATAATAGGTAAGTATGAAGCAGGTCAGTTAGCCCACCGTGACGAATTCAACAAGAATCGTTCGCGATAGTTTCCAGGGGGGACCACGTGGAGGTCGACCTACTAAGGCATATTGCTAGCAATGGGATTGTCAACGTCCATATATATATATATATAAGCCTAACTGTGGTTGCCAATCCGCCTGCTAAGCGTAGCAACTACTAGCAAACCCTCAAGGGGAAGGCTAATGTTCAGCTATTTTATGATGACAAACAAATACACAGACCGTCTCATAAGAGACGACAATCAAAAGAGTAAATAACGTAAGTAGCTGATATGTTACATAAATATAAGCATGTTTTCATTCAATTCCGCACCGCATACAAGTTATAGAGGGACAGTGTGGGAATTTAATAAAACGGCGAATTGTGAAAACATTATTCTAACCCTGTCGCCAACTTCGGCGACCCGTCCGGATGTGTTTATTAAAAACTTACTTAGGCCCGCATAAAATTTCAATTCTTACGAACCGACACGACCATAAATATAACTTCTTAATCGGAGCTCCATGAATTAAATTCTGGACATTTTTAATTAAATATTATTAAATTTATTCTATAACTAAATTTTACCAGCGACTTCGCCTGTTTGACCGAGATATGCTTACTGACCAGGATGCAAGTAGTCTATATGCGTCTCAGCCACATATAGTGGGTGTACACCAAATTTCATTGTGATTAATTAGGTCGTTAAAGCACTATAAGTAACAAGACCAGAGGGAGACTTTGTACAAAAGTCGATTGCTTGGGTACCTCTGTCCCATTCGTGTTTCAACCATGAAGCAGCTGTGTTTGCATGGCTGTGTTTTAGTTTGAAAGGTGGGATGAAATTCACGCCATGAATTTACTGGGTACAGAGGAATAACACCTGAATCCTCAGGAATGGCAACGCATGGGGGTATCATGGGCAAAACAGTATACTCTGTTATGTCCATGGTACTGCTCATGTCTATAGACGACGGTTACCACTTTCCATCAGGTGGGCCGTCAGCTTGTTTGCCATTCTAAGTTTAATAATAATATAAAAAAAAAAACAAACAAACAAACTCACTTTCATATTTATAATATTCACCATTCATCATCATATCAGTTGTCTACTGCTGATCTTTTAAGTGATTCCGAGTGGGTGTCGTAAGAGGCAGCTATGTCTCTTACGACACCCACAGGAAAGGAAGGGGTGACCCATTCTAATCTGGGACCACAGGGCAAATCTATTTAATATTATTTACATATTCGAGTTATTTATTTTATTTTAAAAATACTTTCACCTATAGAAAGCTACGTTATTATCGGGTAACATAGGTTATATATATTATTAAAAAAAAATTGAAGTCCCTATAAAAATTACAATAGTATCATCCATCCATCTATCTACCGTCATAAACTTCCGCATTCATAATATTAAAATGATTTGAAAGGCAGTTTGATTGTTTGTTTGTTACTTTTTAGCGCCTTAACAGTTCAAGCAATTAGTATGAGATTTGGTATACATTTACTATATGGAATCAGACCTTTGTCACCGGATAAAAAGTCTCTGCCCTTACATTATGTAGGCTTATTTATATCCCAGTTTGTAAACACATCCCATTCTCGCAGATAAAATCGCAGGTAAGAGCTAGTACATATAATAATTTAAGATTTTCCATAGAATTAAAAACAGCTATTACAATTGTATTTTGGATGTAGACACTTATTAAAAATTTTCTACCGAAATTCCCATCACATCGGAATGCGAAATAGTAAGTTCGCGCGAGTGAAACCGTTGGAGACTGGCTTTATTTTATAATTATGTAAATGTTGATTAATATTCATGCTTATATACTCGGTAGTGAAGTTTGCAAATACAAGAATAAACAACTCTTTCACGACAGTTTGAAGTTTGACTGCGGGCTGGATCCTCAGACGCTAAAGTCCCGGAATTGAATTAAATCTCTCAAGTCCTCAACGGGAGTACCTATTACTTAGGGATCTCACTAACTCGTGTATCGTTACCATAAATTTGTTAAAAAACAAAAACAAATCTCTTTTCATATTCCGTACCGCGTTCACCGTTTTCTTTAATACAATTTTTTTATTTTAATACATTTGCGAGAGCACGTAAAGTAGCAATTATGAATAAAATTTATCCATGTTTATTTAATTCATAAGATTCTATTATTACGTATTGTAACAGCTTCATTAGCAAACTTCATAATATATAAAAGAGAAGATAAGGTTAAAATAAGCTAATATTAAATTATAATATTACCATAGTTACATTTACGCCTTTTAAGAGAGAAAGAAAGAAACTTTATTTTACAAAAATATACGGTACAGAAGTAAAAAAAGAATGATTAGGAATTAGAAGAACGAAAGAACAAAAGAGTAGAAGTAAAACGCCTTTGCCTAACAATAGAATGATAACCCCGCCTGCACTATCGGTATATACTGGCGAGGCACCAGTAAGGGATTATTGGTGAGGATAAAAAGGCAGGTCAGTTAGCCCATCGTGACGAATTCAACAATAAATTAATCGAGATGGTTTCCAGGGGGAACCGCGTAGAAGCCAACCTAGTGTAGTATATTATTAGCAATAGGGCCTAACCTTGTGATGGTCCCCCCCTGTGTGCACCCTAAATAATCTAACTACCCTCTAAACTAACCTACACATGGAAAACCTACAAAGCCTAAGAAAAGCCTACGAAGGCTTAACCTAATGAAATCTATGAAAATCTAATGAAACTTACCCTAAAGAATGGCCTAACACCCTCAATATAACCCCATACCTATATTGCCTTATACACCCCAAACATCCTATGAATCATATAAACCCTTACAATAAACACTTAATATTGAACAGATCTTATAGTAGAACACTTGATCATCTGACCAGATAAATAAATGTGTGATCGTCTAGTAATGTAGGACCCGTTGTGTGTGTAATAACCAAAAGGCTCCTTAATTGGTATATGATAGGAGTTAAATAATGAAGATGATTGATAAATATTTAAGGATTAAGAATAATTAATGAATTATACTCATAATTCATGTAACTAGGAAGTTAGAATATAATATATTAATTTAATAGTAAATTACAGAATAACTGTAATAATAAAAAAAATGGGGGAGCGGTCGGGCCCCTCACACGCCCGGACCAGTGGAAGACTTTCCAACTATCTATAACTCTTCCTCCTAAAAGGTAGGGAAGGGTATTACCATTTATTAATGCACTCTGATGGTAATAAGGGAATGAGTATTCTCAGTTCCAAACCAAACATAAGTACATTTACTTCAACATTACAGTGGCTCCACCAGCCCCACGATGCTTCCAGTATAAATTGGTGTTTGCCAGAGGCAAAAGGATCGGAACTGAAATCCCAGGATCACTCCGACACGAGAGCTTACTCATGGGCGATGACCCTTTCAGTCCTATATGGCGACATAGAGATCACCCACTAACAGTACGAAACTGTTTCCCAGCGTCACCCTGTTACGAGCTTACTCAATGGGGTTTCCCTTCGGCTCCACAAGAGATCAGACCAAGAAGCGAGATCACCCAGACACCAGAACTTACTTTGATGGGACATAACCCTTCGGCCCTATAATGTGACATTAGAGATCACCTGTGAAGACAGTCCGATAGAGATGAAGATTTGTGTGATAGGGGATACCTTCCACACCCTGGAATTGGCCAAGCCATATAATGTTGATAATTGCTATATCATAACATAGCATTGTCAATTTAATATTATTTACTTAATACCAAGAATACTCAAGGTTCAAGTTACATTTGTTAATTAGGCCAGAGCCTAAGAACGAGTAGTCCAACCCATAGGTCGAGAGCTACTAAAAGTAATGAGTGCTATTGAATGAACTATAAGTCCAGTCAATTATATTTAATATTATTATTGTTGATTAACCACATTGTGAATTAACCAATTATTTATTTAGAGAGATATATCTAAAGGAACTGTAAGTCCTCTAAAAGACACTGATTAATCACAAGTTAACAACGTCTCGTGAAATAACCAGTTGGGTTTTCTATAAGTTTGAGGACACTAAGTCCAACAAGCTATTATTGTGTTGAGAGTAATAGAGATCTTTTGTAATATTTGTAGAGGTTTGATTAATCACATAGTGAAATAATCAGATTAAATAATTATGTAGCTTTATAGAGAGGACTATAAGTCCTAATTTGTTGTTGTCATAAGTACTGATAAATTACACATTAAAGTGCCAGGTCAATTATTATATATAGGTATATAGGAAGGACAATAAGTCCTATTTGTGTATGTTGTAGTAGTAGAGGCAATATATTGCATAATTATAATGTGAAAGATATATTAAATATATATTTGTATAGAAAGAACAGTAAGTCCCATACAATTATTGTAGCTGTACTATAGTTATACTATATCTACTTCCTTTTAGTGTCTTAGTAAACCTATTTACTAAGAGGATTTCTCAGATAAACAAGTGTTTTAGTGTTTAAATCATCATGATTAAATCCCTAAGAAATTAGGTCTTTAAATAATTATCATATCATTTAAGTGAAATTTCTCATATAAATAATTCCAATATTTCCCCTACAGTTATTATAAAATAACAGAAAATTATATAAATTTTCTATAGACTTAGATATAGAATCATAACGTGTATATTCTCCTTTTGTTTGAAATCTGTCACATTAATGACGTATTGAATGACGTATTGATGTATTGAATTGAATTTTGATTATCTATCACAACTGTCAACGTAACAAATACTAGCAAGTTTGTTTATTTGTATTTGTTTAATATAATTAAATATAAAATCATCATATATCAACCGTAATATACAACTACATTATCAGTGACATAAATAATCATGGTTTACACCAGAAATAATTAATAGTATCCAGTAATGCTGCAGTTTTATATTCATATCAGTAGCCAAGCTTACTTTCAAATTCAAGAATGAACAGAAGATTAGAAGTTTAACATTCTTATTGCAATTGTATTTGCAATAATATATACATACAGTACTAATTATCAAGAACATTCCTCAAATACATGTGTGGTGAAGATTTTCCCAATATGCTATCTATTTGATTCCTAACCTCTAATGTAAATTTATTAAAGA
The DNA here is from genome assembly GCF_026898425.1 of Galleria mellonella. Taxonomy (NCBI): domain Eukaryota; kingdom Metazoa; phylum Arthropoda; class Insecta; order Lepidoptera; family Pyralidae; genus Galleria; species Galleria mellonella. The sequence continues at coordinate 2,034,419 of NW_026441978.1, forward strand.
AGTGAATAATCAGTGTTAGTGTTTGCTTTTTTAATATTTAAAGTAATTGTCCTAACTTGATATTAATAGGATAATATCTCCTTGGATACAGTCCGACATAAACATATAACTCAATACTTAAATTTATAAAATACTAATATTATATTTTACTACTTGTATATCTCCATACTATTCCCATAAAATATTCAAAACATGTATATTAAAAATAAATCCAGTCAATATTCACTAATATTAACCCTGTCTGAATTTGTTAATATAACATGAACAAACAACACACATACAAACCTTATCGCCAGGACAACTTCCTTTCTAAATATGAGTAAAATACATAGCCTCACAAGTGTCATACAGTACCAATTTTATACTGAACCTCATACCTAGTTAAGAGTAAATATAGTCAGAGAATCTTTTAGTACTTTTATTACCATTAGGAATTAAATCCACACCAATAATATCAGCATAATTAAATATTATTAGAAACCAGTAATACATACAGAATTGTTATTATCAGCTTGCTTACTACAATAAAATCAATATTAAAGTTTATAATAAATCAAGACAAAATATCTATTTAAATAATACAGGCTTGTTTACCATAAACACCCCACAGTCACATGAATTTATCTAATAACACAATTAATAATGTATTAAAAGTATTACATTCACATAATATTACATGCAACAGTTAAGCTGTTTCTTTGTACATCTGGTGTAAAACAAATCCCCACATGTAATCATGGATAATCAAATATAGACTAAGAATCATTAATCTGGTCGACCGAGTAATGGTATAAAAACACTTCACCATGAAGCGTTAAGTATGAACAGATATTCCAAACCAACACTGTAATAGTGTAATAAATACAAATATTTCATCATCATCATCGTCTCAACCATCACCAACCCACGACTGAACACAGGCAATTTCCACCTACTGACACAAGGAACGGCCCCACAATACACATAAAACAGTCACTCCAAACAATGGAGGTAGCCCACACCGCACTTGCATTCACAGGGTCGCCACTCAATAACCCCTCTCTCTCATCAATGGCTGTTTCCCCAGCAATGAGACCAGACCATAGTCACTTTAGTCTATTATCCTCAATAAATAAATAAATACTTTATAATAACTAGATATGAAACTGTTAGTATTGTAATAGTTCAATAGTTGATTCAATAAGTATTTTCCAAAACTGGACAATTAGAACATTGAATCAAATTGATGAAGTTCTATCAAACGACCATATAATTGGATTTTGTATATGAGTAGAATAACGTAAGTACGTAAATTATATTGATGTAAACTTTGTTTAAATGTGATTGCATTTAACGATATACGCATTACCTAAAGGTATATGGACTCGACTAAATACGTATTTTAATAGTTGTTGGGAAAAATATTAAGTATAGACTTTGCCTGTGATCACAGTCAAAAATCTAACTACGTAGTAATAAATGGAACAAGCTCACCGGATTCTCCAGTCTTCTATTGATTAATTTCACACACTTAATCGATAGTGATACACTAAGATCTCAAACCCCTTCATAGATCCAGTCCCTCCTAGATCTATATTCCAGTTATTTTTTTATTTTATTGCGCAGTTCCTTAAAACACGACTCCCGCGCCATTTTTTCTTTTTTTCCTTTTATTGCGCAATTCCTAAAAAGCGACCCCCGCGCGCCCGCCGATCTGCCGGCTCTCCCTTTTTTTTTTTTTTTTTCTATTCTTTCTCTAATAACGTCATAGATTATGTCACCGAAGGGTAGATATTTCAATAATCAGATTTAGCCTATTATTCGAACTGAACTTTTCTCTAAATTCAATTTAATTATATGTTAACGTATTTTGGTATTTTATATTAAATTGATTATCGAATTTATAAAACTTTAAAGGCTCTCATAAACCTTATTAAACTGTGTTGTATGTATCTTTTTTACACCTGATGATTAAAAGGTAAACTATAATTTGGTTATATATAAAATATAATATATTTTTGTTTAATTTATTTAATTTTCTTGTGACATCCACTACACTTTGGAAACACATCAAAGGAGTTTCCCTTCTGTGTCAATATTTCATATATGGTAACGTCTTCTCTGTACACTATTGTGAACCTTGACTTTAAAGTTTGTTTATATTAAATAGCTCAGCTTTCGCAGCGGTCACCCATAGGAACCCCTGTTTCTTTTATGTATTTATGGTATTAAACCTATTGTACTATAGGCGAACCGTCACAACCTCCCCATTACTAACAATCCCTTCCCCCCATGCATTTAATACATTACAAATACATATAGTTTATCGAGTCTTACTTAAGTTGAAGTAGCAATAGACTGGTCACATAGTTCGAAGAACCGACAACCGATAGAAAAGATACTTGAGTGGTGGCCCCGTACGAGCAAACGCGGTGTAGGACGACTCCCACTAGATGGACTTACGACCTCAAATGCATTGTAGGGAGTTAGTGGATGCAGGTGGCTCAAAACCGTTTCTTATAGCAGTCTATAGAGAAGCTTATGTTCAGCATTGGACAGATAATGGCTGAAATGTTTATGATCGAGTCCTACACGAATTATATACTTAATAGTAAATGAACTACTAACGATTTTCGCAGTGATAGGTTCATTGCTTCAAATGAAGTCTCGAGTTCAATTCTCTGGTAGGTCTATGTTATTGTCTTCGTCTTATCTTATCATCTTTTGGCATTTTTCCAATGGATTTGTTTTGAATTTGTTTCGATATGGTATAGTTTGGAGTTGTGAAAAGATTTCACAACTCCAAACCAATATAGTGAAACCTTATTTCATTCTACATTCTATATTATCTTATTGAATTCTAAAATGTATTTACTTTTTAGAATTCTAAAATTTGATAGTGAGAGTATACTATCAACTTTTGGTTAGTAAGTAAGTAATAAGTTAAGTTTGTTAGTAAAACTTGACTAACTAATGTGAGTCGACAAATGAATTAAATTTTTGAACCTGACACGACACCAGAGTGAGATTTTGTACAAGAGTCGATTGCTTGGGTACCTCTGTCCCATTTATGTTTCTACCGTGAAGCAGTTGTGTTTGCATGGCTGTGTTTCGGTTTGAAGGATGGAATATGGCGTGAATTTACTGGCTATGGAGGAATAGTACCTGAGTCCTCAGGAATGGCAACGCATGGGGGGTATCATGGGCGAAACGGTATACTCTGTTATGTCCATGGTACTGCTCATGTCTATAGGCGACGGTTACCACTTTTCATCAGGTGGACCGTCAGCTTGTTTGCTATTCTAAGTTGTATACAAAAAATCCTAAACCACAATAAGCCTGAACTGAGCCTAACTCGTATTTCAGGAACAATTTTAATTTCATCCCGTATAGAAAAAAGAAATGTGTAAATATTTAGCCTATTGAGACGCCATAATTGTGCACAATGAATGTGCCAGCTCCAACTGTGCCTCCGGCTACAGCCATATTTCACGGAATTTCACATTATTCACTTGCAAATTTTATACATAGCAAACTCCTTGAATAATCAGTAGGTATATTTCTTTGATATAGATCCTTTCACTTTGATTTGCTTTCTCATTTAATACTGTGTATCAATAATCAACAGCATCAATAGATACCTTATTATATTTTTTATCCTTCCCCTTTTATACTTATTTTGCTTTTATATATTTAATATTATTTTTCACAATATGACGCCTCATTAGGAGAAATATGAATTCTAAGAAAAATATATTGATATATGGTACAAAATAAATTAAAGTTTTCTTCAGTTACGAATGATTAGCGCAAGACAATACGCTAATAATAAGTCATCCGTAAGCCTTCTTAAGGGGGAGTACGACGCAAAGCGTCGGAAATTGTCGGAAACGACATAAATACCGATGATGTATGATGGATGATATATATATATATATATATATATATATATATATATATATATATATATATATATATATATATATATATATATATATATATATATATATATATATATATATATGGCACGGTGGAGTAATAAAAACAATAATCCAAGCACTTCTAGAAATTTATTTTTATAAAAACGTCTTACAGATGCGTCGTCGTCGTAGTACTCTTCCTCTATCTTCTTTTTCTCCCTATCTCCCTTCCACACACGTCCGTCTCTCTCTCTCTCACTCATTCTATTTCGTAACTATTCACTTATCTGTACTATCTCGCTTCTACACGTTATATACATTACGAAATTAATATTCCAATAATTATTATTATTTCCACGAAACATTCATCGATGCGTTCAATAAATTTTAAATTAAAAATTCGCCATATCTTTTTTCGAAACAAAATCTGCTTGTTTCAATTATGTATAAGGAAAGTTCCAGAATACATTTGCAGAGATGAAAAACAAACAGGAGCGGCCGGTCTTAACTGTACATGCAAATCTCATTGTTGAATGTTGCGCACGTTAACTAACTGTCCCAACTAACTGGCAAGGTAAAGACAGTTAATGAGCTGTGTCGACACGAACCTTTCGCTGTAAACTTCATATTTATTCTTAACTAGTCTTTACCCGCGACTTCGTCTGAGTAACCGGAATATGTCGATAGATTAGAAGAAATAGTAACGTGTATACGTCAAATAATACGTCTATACCAAATTTCATGAAGTCTGGTTGAGCCGTTAAGACGCCAATAACATCACTTATACACTTAAATTTTTTTTATACAACTTAGAATGGCAAACAAGCTGACAGTCCACCTGATGGAAAGTGGTAACCGTCGTCTATAGACATGAGCAGCACCATGGACATAACAGAGTATACTGTTTCGCCCATGATACCCCCATGCGTTGCCATTCCTGAGGACTAAGGTGTTATGGCTCTGTACACTGTAAATTCCCTGCCATTTTAATTTTAACAAATTAAAAGCCATTATGATTTTTAATTAAAAATAATAATTAAAAATGGTACAGAAGACAAAAGTATTGCGTAATTAATGGAAACACAATAGAGTGAAATTTAAAAAAAGAATTTCCTTTATTATAAATATTATTATAATAAAAATCTCTATTATTATAACGTAATTGCAATATTAGTAGAATTTTTTTATACAACTTAGAATGGCAAACAAGCTGACGGTCCACCTGATGGGAAGTGGTAACCGTCGCCTTTAGACATGAGCAGTACCATGGACATAACAGAGTGTACTGTTTCGTCCATGTTACCCCCCATGCGTTGCTATTCCTAAGAACTCAGATGTTATTCCTCTGTACCCAGTAAATTCACGCCATATCCCACCCTTCAAACCGAAACACAGCCATGCAAACACAACTGCTTCACGGTTGAAACACGAATAGTGTAGCATTAGTAAGTTTGTAAATGAGTTATGTTTTTTAATAATCATTTAACGAAAGAAAAATCTTTTAGCCGAGCCAAAAGTATAAGCAAATATGAAAATTTTACTTTACGAATAGAATAGTTGTTTTTATCATAATAAAATTTAATTTAAAACTAACACTGGTGTCTGCCTTACCTATTGCAAAAGGAATCATTAATTGACAAATAGTAACATAAAATACATTATTTTTAATTGACTCCAATATCCAAATCGGTTTAAAAATGAAGAAATTCTAAAGTAATAAACATAAAAAATACAGTGGCATTGAGTACCTTTTCTTTTTATGGTCGCTTTTTTTATTATTAGGTGAAAATGGTATGGTAACCCCGCCTGCGCTAACGGGATACGCTGGCGGAGCACCAGTGAAGGGTGATAGATGAGAATGAAAACAGGCCAATTAGCCCATCATGATGAATTCAACAGGAATTATTATTCATTATCATTATTAGAAATATACCCAACCAGGTCGTCCTCCTCGCAGTCCCCCCTGGAAACTATCATGGTTAATTCCAGATGAATTCATCATGATGGGCTAACTGGCCTGATTTCATCCTCATCGATCACCATTCATTGGTAGCCTTGCCAGCGTATCCTATTAGCGCAGGCGGGGTTGCCATTCCATTTTCATGCAATAAAAAAAACCATGATAATATCTAGCAGAAACAACAAGGAGATCGACCTGGTTTGGGTACATTGCTAACAATGGGATTCTCAGTCCCCATTACTAACAATCCCTTTCCCCCCTTATAAAGTCGGCTGAAATTAATAACTTCTTGTTAGCGTTAATCTCTATGTACCGGCCACGTAGCATGAGTTCGTTTGAGCAAAGTTGCCAGCCTCACATTCGTTCTTAATATTGTGCTTAGAGCCGTAACTAACTGGGTGAAAATTGAATTGTAAACTCCCAAGTAACGAATGCTCCGTACGTTTGTGCCCCCGGGGCCTCAATTACCGGAATGGGGTAATTTTGTTACAATTATTTCAACGTGCTATTGGTATTGGATAACACTATTTAACCGACTTCAAAAAGAAGGTTACCGATTTGATTGTCTGTTTAATATTTGTTACTTCTTGACTCCGTCTATTCTACATTGTTATGGATTTTTTTTTCTGAAAGAATACTCTTACAGATTGGTCCCATAGAAGTTTTATCAAAATCGGTTCAGTAATTTTTTTTTTTGACCAAAATAACCAGTTTTGATACAATTGAAGTAGTTTTTTTTTTTGTGAGACACAATCTTTAAATATTTGTTGATTTTTTTTTGTTATTTTTGATTTATCTTGTACTTTTTCGTAACTTTTCTATTGTTTTGCACATTTCTTGCTTCCCTATCGTATTATGGTACACAGGATGTTAATTTCGATCGTGATGGACCGGGCAAAGTGATAAGATGGTAATTTAAAATTAATGTTGCTGCTTCTGCAGGGATTTTACGCTGAAATGACATTAATTAGATTTTTATTATTATATTATTATTATTTCAATATTGTATTATTATAATGTTTGTTGTATTTAATTTTTAGTGAGTGTATTGGTAAAAACTGTAAAACTCACCAAAAATATGTATATAAATAAATAAAATAAAATAAATCATTCTTCGTTTCCATGACATTTACCGTAATTTATGTCCATGGTACTGCTCATGTTTATAGGCGACGGTTACCACTTTCCATCAGGAGGGTCGTCAGCTTGTTTGCCATTCTAAGTCGTATAAAAAAAAATTAAACAGTCTTGTCTTAACGTAACATATATTTATAAACTTTTTACTATCTTATATTAAATTGAAATTACTGGTAGCCTTATTCAGGGGGGAAGGGATTGTTAGTAATGCTGACTACTAGTCCTGTTGCTAGCAATATGCTCTATCAGGTCGACCTCCACGCGGTCCCCCCTGGAAACCATAGTGCTGAATTCAAACTATATTTATCACGATGGACTATCTGACCTGCTTTTTCAGGGTGAAGTAATGATTGTAAATAATGCAGGCTATCAGTCTCATTGCTAGCAATATATCCTATCAGGTCGACCTCCACGCAGTTCCCACTGGAATCCACTGTGATTGATTTATTATTGAATTTGTCACGATCGGCCAACTGACCTGCTTTATTCTCACATATCATCCTACACTGGTGTCACGCCAGTGTATACCGATAGCGCAAACAGGGTTTTTTTTGGTGGATGAAAATGAAATGGTAACCCCGCTTGCGCTAACGGGATACGCTGGCGGAGCGTGAAGGGTGATCGATGAGAATGAAAACAGGAAATTCATCAGGAATTAACCATGATAGTTTCCAGGGAGAACTGCGAGGAGGTCGACCTGGTTGGGTATATTGCTAGCAATGGGATTTTTAGTCTCCATTACTAACAATCCCTTCCTCCCCCCCGCAGACAGGGTTACCATCCCTTTATCATCCCCTAAAAAAACTTTAGAGCAGTTAGACTTTAAATATGTTTGCTTTACCACACCTCGTCCTTTTTTTTTTTAATTTTTATTAAATTCTATTGCAACAAGCTATAGAAGAACATTTTAAAGTATTTTCAATTTGAATTAATGAACTTGGAACCTTCTCATAATATATAATACAAATGTTTGTTTATTTTCATTTCTTATATTTACTATACTCTCGACACAAAGAATAGAACTTTTCTTTTTATCCTCAAAGTGAATAATTCATTAAAATGGGTTGTTATTAAATTATAAAGAGGGGAGAAATAACAATGTGCAGCTTTGTAAAATGTTATATTACGGAGGTAGGAAAGAATTTAAAAAGATTCCAAGATAGAAGCGATGTTTATATTCTTAAAATGTAAATGTCCTTAATGGTGTGGCAGTTTAAGATAGTGTCGTCTTTCCTACGGTTCCAGATTCGATCCCAGATTAATAATAATAATAATCTATCATCACGGATAGGACAGTTCTCGCGAACAAACCTGATATCGTGGTGATGGATCGGGCACTCTCGAGGGTGTTTTTGGTGGATGTCACCATACCGCATGACGTGAACCTCGTGAAAGCCGAAACCGAGAAAAAGAGAAAATATCTCGACCTGGCTCACGAGGTGACCGAAATGTGGGGGGTGACGTTCACCGAAATCATTCCAATCGTTTTGTCGATGAACGGTCTTATTCCAACCAGTCTGGAACAACATCTCAGACGGTTGGGATTCCGTGGCGGCTCACTCCCGGGAAAGATGCAGAAAGCAGTGCTTTTAGATTCTGCCCGCATTGTACGCCGGTTTCTCTCCCTGGGGCCCTGAACCCCGGCCGACTGTGCTTCTGCGGGGGGTTAGTTGCCATATCCTCTCCTTAAGAGGGGAGATGTGAATTTTGTAAAAATTTAAAAAAATTAATAGTTTATGATAATAAATAATTTATGCATCGACAACTATACTAGATATTTATCTATTCTATTTTAAAAAAATATCTACCGAGTAAAAGCTTTTGTTAAGTAAGTAAGTACCTGCCCATTTCTATCTAGTCTCCTTTAACCAAAGGTTGTCTGTAGAGAGATTGCCCTAGCGATAAGACCGCCTTTTGTACCTTTATGTGTATATTTCAATCTGTATTTATGTTACTGTATTTCACTTGAATTATTCACTTGTCATTGTATATTTTTATTTATGGTGCAATAAAGAGTTAAATAAATAAATAAATAACCATTTACGTAATCCAATTTTAAAATTTGTTTAATGGAAGTTCCTTTATATCTATAGGAATATTAGTAAAGATTTTTAAAGGCATCATATAGGAATTTATTAATAAACGGCTTGTTTTAAGAATTGTATTAGTCACTAGTTTTTAGACATTTACACATATTTACTCTCTTTTTATTGTTTCCTCCAAAAGATTATGTGATACTATGCGATTGTTTGACACTATACAAAACACCTGAAACGATCTTTTAAAATAATAACATCGTTACGTAACAGGTAAAAACTGTTTTTATTTTTAATCGGTTGTTTGCCGGCTACTTTGTTTACGCGAATTTCAGAAATAGGAAAGTCAATGAAAGAAATCACTTTTAGATAGATAGATAGATACTCTTTATTGTTTCCTCCAAAAGATTACAATAGTAAACTTATTATAAATATAAACAATTACAAGAAATAATCACAATGAGAAAACAATGGGCGGCCTTATCGCTAAAAGCGATTTCTTCCAGGCAACCTTTGAATGGAGAGGAGTAATTATTGTAGTAAAAATTTGTATTAGTGGTCAAGGTGTTTTCTATATAAAAAATGCATATGTATTGGCCGTATAGTCCCAACATAGAATAGACCATCCCTTCCTATCCCATGGGTGTCGTAAAAGCGGACTAAGAGAGGGCAGGGATGGGCAAAAGTGTCCCTCTTTAAACATCTCTAAAGCCTGACTGCGGTTGCTAATCCGCCTGCCAAGCGTGGCAACTACTAGCAACCCGCCAAGGGGGGGGGCTTATGTTCAGCAGTGGACAGTTAAAAGCTGATATGATGATGATGAATTATATATTTATAAATAATAAAAGCTTTTTTTTTTATATCAGTGTTAACCGTTCTGCATCCAAACTGCGAACACAAGGCTATGAGCACCGATCTAATAGTTTGCCTAAAAATGCCTCGTTTTGAAATGAAACACGTGTTACAAAATATGCGTGAACAAAGTAACAGTCGGAGATCTATGGGTAATATGGAAGAATATGAAACTTCTGGTAGTAAACGTGTCAGTTAATCTTCAAATGTTGGCAGTCACACACATACTAATGGTAGCGGAATTAAACAAAATAATTCTAATCAAATAACCAGAGTTTATTTAAACCATAAAGCTGGAAAATAGGCATACGAGTACAATTCGTGTTATGGTAAACGGTCACCGTAGCCTATGGACGTATACAATACTAAAGGTATCACGTGCACATTAGCAACCTTGTAACGACCCCAAAACCTTAATACGCTCATTTTGAAGAAACCCATACTGTAGAAGCATGTGAATAAAATAGAATCAATGATCTAGTACACGTATAGGCTTCATTTTGTTTGCAACCAGACAGCATTGTGACACGAACAACGTTATTTTTTTACTTGTTAGTCGATTAGAAATATTTTGTTTAAATCCGTTACAATTAGTATACGTATGACTGTCAACATTTAAAAATTGACTACTATTTTTATTACCAGAAGTTCTAAAACCTTCCATCAATTGCCAATCGAATAGAAATTCTGGTAATAATAATAGCAGTCAATCTTCGAGTGATAGCAGTCACATGCATACTAATGGTAGCGGAATTAAACAAAATAATTCTAATCAACTAACCAGAGATACGGACTTCCGCAGAATAACACCCAGTTCAGTAAAATATTAAAAAAAAAACCCAGTTTTTTAATAAACAAATACATATTACTTAATATCTACTATTTACTTTTTTTTATTTACTAAATTCTAATAAATATAGTAACAGAAGACAGAATTTATTTTAACAGCATTCTCTGCCAGTCAACATTTAAAAATTACTATTAGAAATTTGCAATTAAGAGCTTCGTTGGCCCTTAATAATTGTGTATCCCATCTTATAGACCTCAAAGTTCATGACTTCCAACCTGACTGTCCCCAACAACTATAAGTCAATTTAATAATATGACGAACTTTCTAATGATGGGACACCACTAACAAACCGAATTAGTCAAAATTGGAATGGTTCCAATGAACACCATTGATGTGAAATATTCATTGTGATGGTAAACAGAAATGAGTCTTAATAACATAGGTACAAGAACTAATTCCACATTGGCCGAATTCATTCTTAAACTGAAATCCTTAAATATAAATAACTATAGCATGCACTCTTAATAAAAAAAATAATAACAATGGCAATGCCACTCTGGGAGTGGCGACAGAAGTGAATACTTGAACAATTACGTGTATATTATATTATATAGCAGTGTCACGAATTTGGTTTCCTCATCTCAAAAAATACCAACAAGCATGTGTATCTGTACGTACATACACAATATATGTACACACTTATACACAGAGCTGTCGGTTACGGTAACAGTAACAGTGTCACGAATTTAAGAGTTTTTCCTCATTTCAAACAATGTCATCATGCATGTGTATCTATGTACGTACATACACAATATATGTACATAATTATACACAGAGGTATCAATCATGGTAATGATAACAGTGTCGCGAATTTAAGAGTTTTTCCTCATCTCAAAAAATGCCAACATGAATTTGTATCTGTACATACATACACAATATATGTACATACTTATACACAGAGGTGTCGGTTACGGTAACAGTGTCGCAAATTTAAGAGTTTTTTCTCATCTCAAAAAATGTCAACATGCATGTGTATCTATGTACGTACATACACAATATATGTACACACTTATACACAGAGGTGTTGGTTACAGTAACGGTAACAGTGTCGCGAGTTCAATGGTTTTTTCCCATCTCCAAAAATGCCTCACTCTGCGTGTTCTACCGCCTGTAAATTCAAATTCAAATTCAAATTCAAAAATCATTTATTCATGTAGGACATTTTGGCCGCTTATGAACGTCAAATTTTTACATTATAATTTTATATTTTCCCTACCGTCCAGTTCGGTATATAGATCCAATTGAGAAGAACTGGCAAGAAACTCAATTGTACAATGGATTGTGCTCAGAGGAATTGTTCAATATGATGCTCACAGCTACTTTCTGCCATCGTACGGCTTGTCATCGACAGGGAGTTCATCCTCATGTCCTACAGCCTCAATGGTCGCGTACTGCGCGGTGTCAGAGATGTTTCCTCCCTCGAACACTCAGGTTGTGGAATGAGCTCCCTGCCGAGGTTTTCCCAAGAGACTACAGCATGGGATTCTTCAAAAGGGGGGTAAAGAGGTTTCTTCAGGGTCGGCAACGCACGCGTATTACCTCTGGTATTGCAAGTGTTCATAGGCTACGGTAACCACTTACCATCAGGTGGGCCGTATGCTTGTTTGCCACCTCAGTGGTATAAAAAAAAGAAGTTTTCACTTTAAAAAACTGACTGAACTTAAAATTGGCAAAATAATATTCAGTGAAATGCTCACCTTAAAAAGAGCAAGTTCCACAATTTAGTTAAGAAAAAAACACTGTTATACAGTTTCTCGGGGAAAATTATGACGTCCTAAGGAAAAATGTTTTTAATTTCCTAAGAAATAGAAATATTTTTCTTTTTTTTATTTTTAACGTATTTCAATAAATCTCGCTGTGACAATTTCAAGTTGGGTCGCTTTTTTATTAAAAGTGCGAATAGCTTTGAGAAAGTGCCTATGTACGGGTATGTGCGGTCACAGAGCGGGCATAATCCTTACTAATATTATAAATGTGAAAGTGAATTGACCAATCTGTTACGCCTATATGCACCTCACACAATTGTGCGCTATCACTATCAAGGTAAAGTAGTTTTTGCTTGTCATCTTAATATATATTCTCTATACTTCTCAACATTTCTTTTTTTTCTTCTTTAGTGGTGCTTACCTACATACATACATACATTATATACAATTTACAAGGACCAGAGGAATGACATCTGAGTCCCCAGGAATGGTAACGCATGGAGGGTATCATAGGTGAAACAGTATACTCTGTTATTTTCACTGTTCATGGCTATAGGCGATGGTTACCACTTTCCGTCAGGTGGGCTATCAGTTATTTAGCTCCCCTTGGGGAATTTTTACCAGCAGTTGCCACACTTGGCAGGCGGATTGGTAATTATAGTTAGGCTTTAAAGATGTTTTAAGAAGGACGCTCGATATGCAACGGCTTAGCTGACCGACTGAAAATAAGATAAGAGGGACGTTTCTGCCTATACCTCATCATCTCTTAGTAGCCTCTTACAACACCTACAGGAAAGAAAGGGATAGCCTATTTTATGCCGGGAACACACCAAAATTGTATTATATATTTTATAATTTATTCATCTTGGCAACACTGTTAAATTTTGCATACAAGAAAAATACCTGCTACCCATAAAATCGTTTAACAGATGCAGCCACATGTAAAATTTAATAAAATACAAGACGAGTGTCAAATAAAAAACAATACACAGTGTAGAGACGTTCCGGAAGCGCAGGCACAATAAATTTCCATGTAAATACTAAATTTAGAGTCTAAACTCGACCGCTTGGGGCGGCCCAGCTGAATTTCTAGTGCTCAACTTGAGTGCACACAAAATTGGACCTTATCTTGACGCCGATAAAACACACTACATTATTATACGAAACAATTTGTAAATTCAAACGAAAATAGCACTTATTAATAGTAGAAAAGAGGGTTTATTGTATTTTGTTTGTAGACTTTATATGTAACTGTGTTTTGTGGAACACTCCACGAACATGTTGCTGGCAATGTTTAATTTATGGAATTGTTTTTTTATGAATACTCTCAGAGAAATGCCAGAATAGAATGCTTGTTTCATAATGTATTATTATGAAGCTACACTAGTAGGAATACGTATACATGCAAAAAATAAACAGACCAACGTTACTATTTGTCATATTAAATGTTTATACTAGTACAAACAATTAAAATTGTTTTCGACTTTAATATAATACAACATTCTTTAGTTATAGTTACTCTTGAACAATTTATAATTTTCTTTCAGCTTCTCAAAGGTTAACTGTAAGCGATCCCTCTATGGTATAAGTCCGCCATTGAATATTAAATCTTTTAATGTGTCTAATATAAATTATGTTTTTTTTATACCACTGAGGTGACAATCAGGCATACGGCCCACCTGATGGTAAATGGCTACCGTAACCTATGAACGCCTGCAATACCAGGAGCATTACGCGTGCGTTGCTGACCCTGAAGAAACCTCTTTACCCCCCTTTTGAAGAACCCCATGCTCTAGTTTCTTGGGAAAACCTCGGCAGGGAGCTCATTCCACAACCTGAGTGTTCGTGGGAGGAAACATCTTTGAAACCGCGTTGTACGCGACCATTTAGGGTATAGGCTATGAGAGTGAACTCCCTGCCGATGATGAGCCGTACGATGATAGAAAGTGACTGTGGGCATCATATTGAACAATTCCTCTGAGCACAATCCATTGTACAGGCGGTAGAACACGAAGAGTGAAGCAAAATCTCTCCTAAGAATTAAGGGTTCGATAACGCTTGTACAATAAAGATTTCACAACAATATTTATATTTAAAGGAATACGGCATTTACCCTTACTACTCACTGATGTACCAGAATCTGTTTTAATAGGTAGGTACAGAGGAATAACACCTGAGTTATCAGGAAGGACAACGCATGGGTGGTATCATGGGCGAAACAGTATACTCTGTTATGTTCATGGTACTGCTCACGTCTATATACGACTTTCCATCAGATGTGCCGTCAGCTTGTTTGCTATTCTTAGTCGCAAAAATGTTTTTTTTTTCGAACATGACGCTCGTATAGTATCCTGTCAGTCAGAACTAACCCACTTCAGTACGCCTTCTTCGTTGAGTACAAATATTAAATAATATTACAAGCATCATTGATATTTTTAGTAGTAGTCTGCCAAAGACATTAGAAGTGGCTCAGAAATATCTGGAGTTGGATTAAATACCTTTAATATAATTTTGTATGTAAACACCAGGGTTATAACATTGGAATTGGTCTTTACTGTTAAGATGTTATAATTATTATAATAAATAAATAGATAAACAGTAATTCATTAGTTATTTATATACTATTAAACACTTTTATCCTTCTGTAAGCTGCTCGAAGACTACTCGAAGAAGAAGTCTTGGCAAAATGTATAAGAACTTAATGAAAAGATTTGTTAAAATTATCATAGAAATATTCTATTTTATTATTATTATTCAATTAACCATTAACTGTCCACTGCTGAACATATGCCTCTCCTATAAGGAGGGTTTGCCAGTAGTTGCCATGCTTAGCAGGCGTGTTGGCGACTGCAGTTAGTTTTGGTGATGATTTAAAAGGAATGCTGCTGCCCATCCCTTGACCATTAAGTTCTCTTTGTCGCCTCTTACAACACCCACGGATAAAATGGCGTGTCCCGTACTATACCGAAACCATACGAAAATTCTTTATTTATTTATACTTTATTGTACACAAAAATTATATTGTTATAATTTATTTCAATTTAATTAATAATAAATCAAATCAATTTGTTTTCATACAACATCAAACAGGCATTTTTTTATTAGACATCATCAGACTGTCTTATGTTCGAGTCAATTTAATTTGTTTACATTTTTGTTAAGTTCCAGTAAAATAGAACATTATGTGCAACCACCACGAAAACAAATGATAAATGCATCTAACTACCCCATGGAGTCATTTTTTATGATCAGTAAATAGGATTGTGTTCCACAAAAAAAAAACCGACTCTAACCCTTTGGCGGAGCACCAGTGAAGGGTGATCGATGAGAATGAAAACAAGCCAGTTAGCCCGTCATGATGAATTCATCAGGAATAAACCATGATAGTTTCCAGGGGGAACCGCGAGAAAGTCGACCTGATTGGGTATATTGCTAGCAATGGGATTCTCAGTCTCCATTACTAACAATTCCTTTCCTCCCCGCACATCGCTTTGACAATAAATATCAATTTATCAAAACAAAAATCGCGGGATAACAAGGTCAATAAACATAAAAAATGCGAGCACGCGGAAATCGCGGGATGCCCGCGAATTCGCGAGGTCAGAGGATTAATTGTGGCAAAACCTTTATTTTCATTTAAAAACTAAATTACTGAACTGATTTAGATAAAATTTCCATAAAATCAATCTATAAGTACTTTCCGAAATCGGTTTACAACAAACGAAGTTATAAGGTAAAAAACTTTAACACAACCGAATTGAGAACATGTTTGTTTTTGAAGTCTGTTGATTATCATCGAAAAATTATTCGCCTATAATTAACGTTTGTTTGGTGAGAATTGTTACAGCGCAATCATCCCACCCAATTAAGTAACATTCTGTTTATTTCTCCTCGTCGTATTGAACAACGAAGTAATTTCTTCCTTTTGACAGAGACGTGAACACAAAGGTCTGTTAGGTTAAAGAATAAATGTTGCAAACTACACAGATGTTACACACTTCGAACATTTTACCTACAACCATGCGATAGGTATTATAATTTTTTACCTATATCCCGAGATTTTATTTATTTATTTAACTCTTCCCGAAATTTTATTTATTTATTTATTTAATTAACTCTTTATTGCACCATAAATAAAAATATACAATGACAAGTGTATAATTCAAGTGAAATACAGTAACATAAATACAGATTGAAATGTACACATAAAGGTACAAAAGGCGGTCTTATCGCTAGCCCAATCTCTTACAGACAACCTTTGGTTAAAGGAGAACAGACAGAAATATGCAGGTGGCGCAAGATTGAATTAATAATTGTTTATTTTTATTTGTTTAATTTATTTGTGTATTAAAACAAATATTTTTCTATGCGATATATCTCAATACTGTTTGTGCGTAATTAAATAACAAACATGCGATTTTTTTATAAATTTAAAATTATTAAATGGATATTAAAAATTAATACATCTACTAATCTAATATTTATTTCATTATATAAATAATTAAAGATTGTATTTACAAAAAACTGACTTCAGTTATAACAAAACCAGTTATTTTTATTTAAAAAGTAAACTACTAAACCGATTGTGATAAAGTTTCTATGGAACTAATCTGTAAGTATATGTACTTACAGATCCTTTCAGATAAAAAAAGAATTTTCTAAATCGGTTTAGAACTGACAGAGTTATGAAGTAACAAATATAAATAAAATAAAACCGAATTGAAAACTTCCTGCTTTTTAAAGTCGGTTAAAAATAGCATCTCCATTAGTAACATAATTATTGTAATGTAATATGAATATTTTGTTTTAAAAAAAAATAAAAATCGGTTTAAAATTGGCATAACAACCAAAACATATACATAAAAAGAAATTACAACAAATTCAAGGAATACCAGAGTGAGACTTTGTACAAAAGTCGATTGCTTGAGTATCTCTGTTCCATTTGTGTTTCTACCGTGAAGCAGTTGTGTTTGCATGGCTGTGTTTCGGTTTGAAGGATGGGATATGGCGTAAATTTACAGGGTACAGAGGAATAACACCTGAGTCCTCAGGAATGGCAACACAAGGGGGATATCATGGGCGAAACAGTATACTCTGTTATGTCCATGGTACTGCTCATATCTATAGGCGACGGTTACCACTTTCCATCAGGTAGGCCGTTAGCTTGTTTGCCATTCTAAGTTGTATAAAAAAAACATTAATCTTCCATTTAAAGTCACTTTAATAATTTCAAATATGTTATTGATGGACATATATCTTTTTGCACAGCCTTCACACGGCCCGCACCTAAGAAATTATAAGTGGATACAATATTAAATATATACATATAATATTTAGAATAGACCCAAAAAGTGGCACATTTCAAACAGTAATATTCGAAAGTGGAGGCTTTTAGCCAACTTAGGTAATTTCGTAAAGTCTCATAAGGGTCGAATAAAAATGACTTTTATTCAAGTTCTAAAGCGGGTCTCATGAGAAAGTTCTAAACTTATTACAAAAGAAGTACTACATTGTTGATTTATAGGTTTCATTAGCTAAACTTAATCTTGTATTAAAATAGCCCAATGGCCTGATGAAATCCACGCTGAATTTGGAATCAAATCAAATAAATGACGAATGGCCAGTACCATTTTAAGAATTAACGTCTGTTATTTAATTTGGAATTCGAATAGATTATAATAGTAAATTTACTTAGATTATATCTCTTTCAGAGATAAGTCCTCCCTTGCTAACAAGTTGTTAAACTAATTGTCGAATATATTGTTTAAGTGCAATAAAGAATATAATATATATATATATATACATATATACATATATATATATATATATATATATATATATATATATATATATATATATATATATATATAGATATATATATATATATATATATATATATATATATATATATATATATATATATATATATTATATATATGTATATATATATATTTTGTTTTATAATTTCTGCTTTTTTTTAATGCGTAAATATTTATTTTATTTATTAAATAATACGTCAAGATTATATACGTCATAATATACTATAATAATACGTCAAGATACATCATGTGCGTAAGTATATAGAACACTGATAAAAAAAACGAGTCAGCTAATTTGACAATTAGCTGACAATAAGTTGACCCGTTTGAAGCTCGATGCTCTATCTATATAATCTCTGAAAATTTATTATAGACACAAACAATTATAAGAACTTATCGCTAAAATTGATCTCTTCCAAGTAACCTTTGGATGGAGAAACGTAATTATAAGTTATATAGTTCGACTTGGTTTGGTTCTCTCAGTTAACAAAATATACAAAGATGGTAATGACCAGAGTACTTGTTGTGTCAAAGTCCTGCAACTATAAAATAAAACAACATACTGTAAGTAATATAATAAATGCAGATTTCTAAATAAAGGAAACACAGGTCTGGTCGCACAGTACTTTTCAAGACACAGCCGTGAAACGCGCTCATGAATAAGAACTCCTATTGAGTTCGAAACCGGCCTTTTACCTATAACAAAAAGAAACGACAGGAAGTCCGACAGCGTTTAACACTTATTTAGTAATTTTCACAATTACGTCATTTCCTTAACGCAAACGAAACCGTTTTTGTAATATGTTTGATTTTGCGATTGTTCAAATTTAAATTTATTTTGTGTCAAAAAACAAAAGAAAATTGCAATAAAAGATATGGTTAATTGAAGTGGTTAATTATATAGCCTTTTTTTATAGATGCCATACATAGATTAGACCCAGACTCTTTATAATCCCCAATCCTATCGACTAATAGTCGTATTATAAGTTTATACCTTTTCCAGTTAGATTGGGTAGAAACTACATAGCGTCATTTACTTCTCGCCTAACCTAGCTTCTTTGGGGGGAAAGCGATTATTAGCAATGGAGTTTGATAGTCCCATTGCTAGAAATATGCCCTATTAGGTCGACCTCTACGTGGTTCCCCCTGAAAACCATCGTGAACAATTGATGGGCTGACTGACCTACTTCAGCCTCACCTATCATCCTTCACTGGTGCCCCACCGGTGTATACCGTTAGCGCGGGTGGGGTTACTATTCCATTATCACCTTAATAGGTGGAAAAAACCTAGCTTCTTTCAGATTTTGATCTTTTACACAGTCTGATCTATTTTGTTAACAGAAGTAGAAAGGCGGCTCACTTGAAGCAAGTATTCTACGACCTCATAACCCTCACCGAAAGGAAACAAATGCCATCACTTGCTTTACACTTCTGACCTAGCTTCGAAATAGAATAATTTTTTGTGTAAACTCGTTGGTATCAAGTACTTCTAGTGATTTTAACTTGAGATTTGGCATCTCTTTAAGATACCTCCAGTTTGATCACTTTAAACGCAACTAAAACAGCTATAAGCGAAATGCCTACTCTAAAGTAATCTGTTAAGTTACGTTTTTTGACCAAAAAACAGTTTTTATTATCGGTCAATAATTCAAAAACAGCGTTCGTGTTGTTGATGATAGATATTAGAACAAGAGCAAAACAAATTTGCTACATAAACTATGTACACTAAAGAAATACGGTCTAGTTCACTACGCTTCTATAATGTTCTCGCTCAATTTCTACTCTTTGGACACGATTTCAAGCGGAAAACAAATAAATAATTCCGGTAATGGTACGCCAAATTGAGGGAGTGACGGCGTATTGCACGTCAAATGCAAGTTGACCTCCGATCCTGAGGGAGTCCACTCGACGAGGGATCACCATTTATTGGACTATTTATATTTAGGCAATATTTCCTTTTCAAGATAGCCGATAGCACTGGACGTTGAATGTCTTGAACGATATATGATATTAGCTTGTCGTGTAGAATATCAGATTTGTTGACATCAGTCTTCTTGATGAAGCTGGCAATTTATTACTTAAAGACAGATATAATTTACATGTCTCATTAATCCATTAATAACAATCCAACAAAAGATAGCAAGGATAAGCAAGCTGAAGTGGCAATGGACTAGTCACATAGCTCGAAGAATCGACAACTGATGAGGAAGAAAGGTTCTTGAGTGGCTACCTCATACGGGCAACCGCAATATAGGATGACTCCCCACTAGATAGAGTGGCAACCTCAAATGCATTGCAGGGAGTCAGTGCATGCAGGTAGTTTAGGACCGTTACTTATGGCAGTCTTTAAAGGAAGCATAGCTTTAGCAGTGGACAGCAGTGTATTCGATTACATCATTCGGCTATTTAAGCCAATTGCGTTTCCAGTAATCAGGTTGCAAATTTCTCAAACACTTGATCTTCATTGCGCATGACATAAATGCTATCTACAATTTTTTTATGCAACTTGGAATGGCAAAGAAGTTGACCCTTATGACAACTGTGTGGAAATGTTCATAAAATTGTCTCAGAATTCACATGTTAATATTAGTCTTAAAGAATATTTCATAAATATTCCTTTTTAACTCTATTAAATTTAATATCCTTTCAAACATATTATGACAGTGTACTGCACTATTTATAAATAGATAGATACTCTTTATTGTTTCCTCCAAAAGATTACAATAGTAAACTTATTATAAATATAAACAATCACAATAAGAAAATAATAGGCGACCTTATCGCTAAAATCGATCTCTTCCAGGCAACCTTTGGATGAATGTTATGTATATTATTTTCTGTAAATATATAAAAATATTTATCTATCATAATGTTTGCACCATTTTTGTGATATGTTACGCCTACTTCGAGCTACGATGATTCCAATTTTAGTATATTACAAACACCATAAAGTTCGCACCATAAAAATACAACATGCCATCCGAAGCCATCAATATCCTTGTTTTATTACGTTAATATACCATAAACACGCAATCTGCGCGTTTACTAAGGTTCAGTAAATATACTGAAAATACACTGTCATGGCCGATTATGTAAAATAAAAAAAAACTGTAGCTGTTTGCCTTTTAAACATGAAAACATTTATTTATTTATCTTCACGCAATGTCTTTTAGGAGGTGACAGAGAAAATTCAGACATATAAGAGAGTATAAAAGACTGATATCGTCATAGTCGTAGAATACTGACGGATTCGACAAATATTACATATATAGATCCGTCGGTATTCTACGACTATGACGATATATGCAAAAGTAGCCGTGTAAGTCCCGGCATAGAATAGGCCACCTTCCTTTCCCGTAAGAGGCGACAAAGGGAGCATAATATGATGGAGAGGTAGGCAGCAGCGTTCCTCTTAAAACATCACCAAAAGCCTGCCGAGCGCGGCAACTACTAGCTAACCCCCCCCCCCTATGGGGGAGGCTATGTTCAGCAATGGACAGTTCAGCAATGGTTGATTCAATAAGATGTAAAACTAATTTCGAGATACTTTCATACACATTACTTTGTATATTTGAAGGAGAATTTATGCAAAAGTCATCAGTTTAGGTACCCCTGCTCCAGTTGTGATTGTGTCGTGGAGCAACTATACATGTAAAGCTGTGTTTAAATTCAAAGAATTTAGCAATAAAATTACACAATATGAATATATAACACTATCACCTTCATTATATCAGCCTTGAACTGTCCACTGCTGAACATAAGCCTCCCCCTTGGGGGGTTTTGCCAGTAAATGCCACGCTTGGCAGACGAATTGCGTCTGCCAAGCGTGGCTTAACCGCAGTTAGGATTTAAAGATAGTTTATGAGAGACGCTGCTGCCCATCCCTCGCCTTCCCTTAGTCGGCTTTTACGACACCCACGAGAGTGGAAGGGGTGGCCTATTCTATTATTCTATTGTGTGTATATATATATACACACAATGCTCAAAAATAGTATTACATAAAGACGATGCCATTTTTCAGTAAGTGGGCAATTAATTTGCCATAATATCAAAACTTCCTTTTTGCATCTTCTCAAAGTTCTTGTCATGGCATCATAAAAAATACGACATACACTACATTTTCTTCTACTTACGGCTAATAAATAGGATACTATGTTTGCAGTGAGTGGACAAACTGTTGGCTTGTTCATTGTATTGTCGGCGGCCAAGACACACTTATACGACCGTGACTTAGAGATACTTTTATGAGAACTCTCCAATACAATTTCCGAAATAATCCCCCTTTTATGCTTTGTTGATTACAAATAAAAAGCTCACATAAATCTTACGTTTAGATATCAGTGTTTCTATTTTTTTTTTTTGCAACACAGGGGACAAACGAACATGCGGCTTACCTTATGGTAAGTGACTACCGCCGCCCATGGACACCTACAACACCAACGGCATTGCAGGTGTGCTGCCGGCCTTTTAAAAGGGAATATGCTCTTTTCTTGAAGGTTAAGTTGTCGTATCAGTTCGGAAATTCTGCCGCTGGAAGTTGATTCCAAAAAGTGATTGTGCGTGGGAGAAAGTGCCTTGAAAAACGCACATTGGATATTAGCTTAATCCGTGGCTTTGTCTACTCGCATAAGGATTAAAAATTTAAAAAATACTTATTCTGTCTAATTTCTCAGCTTTCTCTGAATCTTATCTGAGAAGCAACGTTGGGTCTGGTTATAATAAGATAGATATATGTATTTCCGTTTTGCCATTTGGCCTGCAAATTGGGGTAGATTTTATTATACCTGCAATTTATATTCCTTTTTAAAAGGCCGGTAGCACACCTGTAATGCCGTTGGTGTTGTGGGTGATCATGGGCGGCGGTAGCCACTTACCATCAGGTGAGCCGCATGCTCGTTTGCCCCCTGTGTTGTAAAAAAAAAAAAAACAATTTTATTGATCCTCTTAAAAAATGCATATTTACTATATTTAAATTTTAGAAAAATACATTTAAATGTACACATATTTATGTAATGTAAAATTAATTTTACATAACTGACGTATCAACATTTTTAATAACACAGATATTGGTCTGTAAGTTTAATTGGCGGATAATGGTTAAAATTCAATCCTCGCATTCGGAGTTGGACTGTTAATTAAAAACGTATCTTGGGAAAGTTAACGGCTCCGAGCAGTCGGTTCACGTAAAGCTCGGCCACTGACTTTTATTAACCCTAACTGTAATAGTTATTTTTCGGAGTTTACTTTTAATTCTGTATCTACATTGTAACACTGGTATTGGTGGTATTGATGGTATATACCAGGGGTGGACAACAGGTCTATCGCGACTATTAGTCCAGTCCATCGTGGCAAGGCGAAAAATATAATATTTTACTAATCCAGTGGTAGATACTCAGACAAAATTCTCACACTAATATAAATAAGTTTTCAAGGCACTTTCTTCCACGCAGAACCATTCTTTGGAATCAACTTCCAGCGGCAGTATATCCGAACCGATACGACATTATAACCTTCAAGAAAAGGGCATATTCCATTTTAAAAGGCCTGCAGCACACCTGCAATGCTGTTGGTGTGGTGAGTGATCATGGGCGGTGGTAGTCACTTAACATAAGGTGAGCCGCCTGCTCGTTTGCCCCCTGTATTGTAAAAAAATATATATAATATAATAATAACTTTATTGGATAACCATGATTGTAACAAACTCAGCACTGGAAATTACAGTAAAAGTAGGTACGAATTCATTTGTACATTTGGATCAGTTTAAACATCTGTGTCTGAACTAGGTTATAAAACATGTATCTTAGACAACAGCGCTCAACCCTCATTAGATGGGGGGAAAGGGATTTTTAGTAATGGAGACTGAGAAACCCATTGCTAGCAATATACCCAACCAGGTCGACCTCCTCGTGGTTCCCCCTGAAAACTATCACAGTTAATTCCTGATGAATTTATCACGATGGGCTAACTGGCCTATTTTCATTCTCATCTATCACCCTTCACTGGTGCTCCGCCAGCGTATCCTGTTAGCGCAGGCGGGGTTACCATTCTATTTTCATCCATAAGAAACCCTCATTAGATAGTATAATATTAGTTATATAAATAAGCAGTTACTAAGAATAGTTTAAGTTTTCTCTCTTAATATAATAAAAAATACTACAATACTTCATAATTGTCTACTGAACTATGTTGTTTCATTTGTGATTTCAAGAAGTATGTAATTGATAGATCGCACAGAATTTCGTCAGTAAACAGTGGATCTTGGGCCTAGTCAAATCGGCCACCCCTGCACTATACCGTTGCGATGAGCAACCGTATATCCTCTGAAAAAAAAAGGACTTCGAATGAAGTCGAAACAATTGTCGGAACAAACATAGTGGGTTCATTATATTCCCGTTGTCCAGTTATATTTAGTTATATCCCACAAGGGGGGGGGGGGGGAGATTGTTAATAATGAGGACTACGAGTCCCATTGTTCAACACACAGTCAGGTCAGTCAGGTCGACCTCCACCTGGTCCCCCCTGGAAATCATCATATTGAATCCCAAGTGTATTCATCACGATGGGGTTGCCATTCCATTATCGCATTGCAGGAACTCAGTTGATAAAGGTGGCTCAGGACCGTTCTTTATGGTAGTCTATGGGGGAAGCTTGTGTCCAGCAGTGGACGGATAATGGCTGAAATGACGATGATGATATTGATGATTAACTCAAAAAAATGCAACAAGAGTTGATTAATTTTACGAATCAACCTAGTTTGAAAATTACGGCACACGTACGTAACACGCGTTAACTAGTCACTAGCTATTACATATCTCGATTTCAATCATTCGCATAAGCTGCTCTGGTGAAATTGAAATGAAAATTACCTCTAGTTCTAGCTCCCGACCGGGCCGACAATTTCGAATCGTTGCTATGGCGATGGATTTGAGATTTCGAATACTCGGTTTGATTGCGAGAGGTATTCTGACATTCTGATATTCCGCTTACACCATTTAGGTAACATTAGACGGAGCGGCGATTTCAAATGTTGCAGGGAATCAGTGTATGTATAGAAGACCGTTTTTATGGCAAATATTTTACTGATCTAGGTTTTTTTATGCAACTTAGAAGGGCAAACAAGCTGACGGTCCGCCTGATGGAAAGTGGTAACCGTCGCCTATAGACATAAGCAGTACTATGGACATAACAGAGTAATACCGTTTCGCCCATGATACCTCCCATGCGTTGCCGTTGCTGAGGACTCAGGTGTTATTCCTCTGTACCCTGTAAATTTACTATCATATCCCACCCTTCAAACCTAAACACAACCATGCAAACACTACTGCTTTACGGTAGAAACACGAATGGGACAGAGGTATCCAAGCAAACGACTTTTGTACAAAGTCTCCCTCTGGTAGTGTTATCTTGCAGAGGTCTAAATCATTGGTTTAATGTGTCTGCCGACACTCGAAGATAGACCACCACGGTTACTACTAGAAGTTCCACAACCTTCCATATTAGCTACCAATCTCAGACTTTCATATTATTCATGCACATTTTACGACACTTATTTCTGTAACTACGAAAATTTCGCAGTTCGAGCGTCGAACGATTAACACTAGGCTTCGAACAATGATCTAATAATTTGCCTGAAGATGCCTCGTTTAGAGGTGAACTTTTTTTTAATTTGAACATGTTTAAATGAACATTTTTTAATATTAATAATTTTTTTTATTAATTTGAATTACTAAATCCGAAAAAAGAGAACATTTGTAGATAGATTTATTATAAATCCAAACATTTTTATTATATTTTTCAATCGAATTCGAAAAGAAGAATGTTCTCAATTTGGTTGTATTTTTTTATGTTTGTTACCTAATAACTTTGTCATTTTTTAAACCGATTTGGAAAATTGTTTTTTATCTGAAATGATACTACTACTATTTACTAATTCTTACAAATAACACTTACAGATCACATAGAAAATTTATCAAAATTAGTCCAGTACTTTAGTTATTAAATCAATAATAAATAGTTTTGTCACAAATGAAGTTTTTGTTTTGTAGGACACAATGTTTAACTCTTCTTTGCATATTTTTTTTTTATTGGTGAAATAAATCAGGGCGATACAATTCATATTCAGAATTAAAGGAAAAATGTTTGCAAAAAATAAATTTGTCAGCTATGGTTTTTTTCTCTGCAATGGACATTAAAAAGGTATCCAGACACGATCAACTTAAAGTGAACTTGTTCTTTTATATAATTTTTGGGCATACAATGTTATGATGGAAATTTCCACCATTATGCAAAGAAGGGTTGATTATCTTTACTTAATGAATAATGTGCAACAAACGTAACATAGATAATCAAACGTAATATTTTCGAGAACGTTTTCCATTTGATTGCATCTCAATAAATCTAAAATAACAATGGAACTTTAAACCTGTGACTACAGTGTAACAGTGCGCTGTGACCGGTCAATTATCTCGGTTGAGCGCTGGCTCGTTTAATATTATTTTGTTGTCGTACACTCCACAATATGAATAACGATTGTTATTTAGACAGAAGACGTCTGCATTATCTGTTCACTTATTCAAAATAGGCCATGTTGAAAATTGTTTGTACAGCAGCATTGGACGAATGAGAACCCTTTATTGTTCGCCTCAAAGTAAGATTCAATTAAATTATATAAAAATATATTATTTTATACACAAAATAATCAGCATTACAAGAAGAAAGGCGAAGAGGCAACAATGGATGGCCTCGTTAATGAATAATGATTTCTTTAACGACTTTCAATGACTCTTACTAGCTTCAAAACCTGTGTTAAATCTTACTACTTCTCACTTTAGTACAATTTT
Source organism: Galleria mellonella (assembly GCF_026898425.1). Lineage (NCBI taxonomy): Eukaryota > Metazoa > Arthropoda > Insecta > Lepidoptera > Pyralidae > Galleria > Galleria mellonella. The sequence goes on from NW_026441978.1 coordinate 2,061,518, forward strand.
CCTGTGTCCTCTCTTAGTTTTCCTTCGTCATTTTTTTTTCTGTTGTATGTGTTCTATTAAGTATGTGTATGTTATGTATATATTTAATTGTGTATATATTATATATGTATGTGTATGTATGTTTGTATATGATAATATTTATATAATAGTGCGCCACCTACCATTTGTCTTTTTTTGTCTTTTTTTGTCGTTTTTATGTCCTCTACCCAAAGGTTGTCTGAAAGAGATTGCTTAGCGATAAGGCCGCCTTTTGTATCACTTCTCATTAATATTTACTGTATTTGTTATTTCTCTTTTTACTTAATGCAATAAAGTAAAATAAATACTTGGTAAAATAAATAAATTAATAAATGATTTCTTCCAGGCAACCATAGAATCGAGATAGATAAGTAAAGTGATTTAATTGATTGATTCATTCTCAGTTCGGTTATTATTATAATTGTTTTTATGTTTGTTACCTTATAACTCCGTCAGTTCTAAATCGATTTAAATAATTCTCTTTTTTATCTAAAAGGTTATACTTACAGATTAGTTCCGTTGAAGTTTTATCAAAATCAATTCAGTAGTTTAATTTTTGGATTATAATAACTGGTTCTGATACGATCTTTAATTATTGTTAATTTTATTCGCCTCGACGTAGAAGATGAGATAGATAATTTTTTATCCCAATAGTGAATCTTTAACAGTAACAGGTGGAGTAATATTTCGGTGGAGAAATAAATGAGATTCGAAATAAGAATAATAGAATATATGTATTTAATTTTTTTTTATACCACTGAGGTGGCAAACAAGCATACGGCACACCTGATGGTAAGTGGTTACCATAGCGTATGAACACCTGCAATACCAAAGGTATTACGCGTGTGTTGCCGACCCTGAAGAAACCTCTTTACTCCCCTTTTGAAGAACTCCATGCTGTAGGCTCTTGGGAAAACCTCGGCAGGGAGCTAAGTAAGTTATGCAAATGATTATAAGTTTAAGTTTTATTAAAACGATACATGTGTGTGCGTGCGTGCGTGCGTGCGTGCGTGTGTGTATGTGCATGCGTGTGTATTATTCTTTAAGTGGTATAATAAACAGTTATTAAATAAATATGAGTTCCTTTATCGACATTGATATAAACTAAGAAAGAATTTTTCAAAGATTCCTATCCGAACGGCTATGAAAATGTTAACGTGTATGTGCATACAACGCCGCGGTTACAGCATAATGCCGATTAACAGACAAATTATGCAGTAGTGCGGCTATAGTCTAAATCAATTTAGAATCAATTCGGATTAACAGATACGAACTCTATCTGTGTACAGATTGTGCAGTAGGTTTCAATACTTCCGATAGACAGTTGGGATCTACATTTCTCTCTATATTGCACGTACATCAGTACACTACGTGCTCCAACGAAATTCATCAAGGTAGAATGTCCATAAAATAATAATATCTGTTTACACCACGAAGGTGTGGTCCCGGCATAGAACAAGCCACCCTCTCCTATCCCATGGGTGTCGTAAGAACCGACTAAGTGAAGACGAGGGATGAACAGCAGCGTTCCTCTTAAAACATCTCTAAAGCCTGACTGTGGTAGCCAATTCGCTCCCAAGCGTGACAACTACCAGCAAAACTACCCTTATGGGGAAGGCTTATGTCCAGCAGTGGGCAGTTAAAGGCTGATATGATGAGAATTATAAGACCACGAAGGCATCAAACAAGTGCACAGACCGTATGATGGTAAACGGTCACCGTAGCCTATAGACGTTGGCAAACACCAAGGATATCAAGTACGCGTTGCCGACCCTGAAGCCTTAATAAAACCTTAATAAAATTAGCTGATCTACTTAAAATTTTGAAAATAAAATGGAAAAACCATAATACACAGTATTATGTGTACTAAGTTTGTGTATTAATAGTTGTAGCACTTCAACTGCCTGCTAACGACATCCTTTCCAACTATATTGGATTAATTGGAAGAGATCTCTGTCAGAGATAAGTCCACCCCTGCTTACAACATTTATAAATGCATTATTTTATATATAAGTTACAAGTGCAATAAAGAATATATATATACCTAACCTATGTGTGTGTGTGTGTGTGTGTGTGTGTGTGTGTATATATATATATATATATATATATATATATATATATATATATATATATATATATATATATATATATACAAATTTACGTAAAAAAATTATTAAGTGCCTTAATATTGATATAAAATTTTCTTGCTAGAATCTTGATATTTGCCTGTCAAGGACCTTTTTTATCGCTTTTTTTCCCTATATTCCCTTACAATATAATATGGAATTTTTCAAAAATACGTCTACAAACATTTAAAAGACCGGGAACATACAATCAACTCCCCTCGTGTTACAAGTTTTTATGGATGACGATAGCCACTTCACATAAAATGCATTGTCTGCTCGTTTGCCTCCTAACAATAAAAAAATGTGTTTTATAAATCTCCTTCCTTTTTTTTTTACAACACAAGGGACAACCGAACATTCGTTTCACCTGATGATAAGTGACTACCGCCGCCCATGATCACTCACAACACCAACGACATTGCACATGTGCTGCCGGACTTTTAAAAAGGAATATGCTCTTTTCTTGAAGGTTATCCACGAAATTGCTCGTAGTTTAACCGTTAGTGTATTTGTGTGTGTTAGTGTGTTTGTATGACTGAAGTTGCTTTTTTAATTGAATTCAAAAAAGGAAACTTTCAATTCTGTTGTACTCGTATTTTTTTTTTTACATTGACACCTTAAAACTGTCACATCTAAACATATTTGTAAAAATCTTTTTTTTTTATCTGAAACGATATATATAATTTCATATTATTTCCGTAGAAATTTTATCGAAATCGATTTAGTGGTTTAGTTTTCAAATCAAAATACACAAAAGTCAGCGTTTATTGTAAAAAAAAAAAACAATTAATTACAGAGCAATACGTTTGTTGTTTATTATATAACATTAAGTCCACCTTTTGTAGTAAACATTTTTGCGTTCAATAAAAAAATAAATAAATAAATACCCCGTCTAGATGGTCATTGTATCTCGACCTATATAGACGTAGGTAGACATGTGAACAGTTTCCGACCCTTTGACAAACTTAATAGGACTGAACAGGATCTCGTTGGATCCTAACAGAGATTGTTTGGACATACATCATTAGTGCAAAAGGAGTATGACATATTGATTTATACGTGACACCTTCAAATTATGTGCATACACTTTGTGGTTCCCGAAAAAGGTAACTTCATATATAAACATAAATACGTAGTCAAACAAACAAAAAGTTGGATTCTAGATATATTACATTGTGTTTTTTTTTTAATAGGTTATAATGGAATGGTTAAAGTGAGAATGAAAAAGCAGATCAATTAGCCCATCATGATAAATACGTTTGGAATTCAGCACGATGATTTTTAGGGGAGACCACGTGGAGGTAGACCTGGCAAGGTATACTGCTAGCAATAGGACTAGTAGTCCGTATCCCTTCCCTCCACTACATTACTCCCTTATTTATAAAAATTAAAAACTCCTGCAAACCTATTATATAAGTTTTTCAACACTTTATTACAACTATATCAAATTGTTAATTTAATGAAAAACCGGGACCACACGATCAATTAATAGAATTATTATAAGTAAATGCCAATTTCCTTTTCTAAGTCCTTTTTTGTTCCAAATTTCATAAAAAAAACAATCATTTCAAATTGATAAAACAACTGTGACGGTACGTTTTCTTAATATCGCCCTACATTCAAAAGGTCCGTTTAATATCTCAAATAAATAGCGACCTATTACGAACAAAGGATTATGGTAAATATAAATGGCGCGTATTAGATAATACGGTTTGATTTAGAATTAGATTTACTAAACACATGAAGGAGACTAACAAAGAGTGGGATGATTTATAGGGAGCGTTAGGTTAAGGGTCCGCTTCGTTAGTCATACTAAATTCATTGTATATTTCACTTGCCATCAGACGAGCCGCATGCTCGTTTGCCCCTTGTGTTAATAAAAAACAATTATCATTACAGTAATTTTTTTTATAATACATAACAGGTTATAAAAATGTAGGTTACGATACGGTAACCGTTTACCATAAGACAGGCTGTTTTTGCCAGCTTTGTGGTATAAAAAAAGCATTCAAATATTTTTTTTTGTTGTAATTCATTTTTACTAGCTTTTACTCTTGTCTTGACTTTGTCCGTGTGACTGGGATATGTTTACTGATCGGGACAAAAAGTAGCCTATATATATATATATATATATATATATATATATATATATATATATATATATATATATATATATATATATATATATATATATTATATTATAGTATATATATATTATATAGATAACTATAATATATATATATATATATATATATATATATATATATATATATATATTATAGTTATCTTTGACAGAGATCCAGTCAACCCGATACAGTTAGAAAGCATGTCGTTAGCGGACAGCTGAAGTGTTACAACCTTTAATGCTCTCTTAAACATAACATATTATATTATAATACAAAGACTGTATCTAATTTTATGCAAATAAATGCGCTCATAACAAAGTATGGTAATGTCGCAGTTACGTGGCAATTTTCAAAAACAACTGAACATTTTTCAATGTCTCTGGTTATTTAAAATGTGCTCTGCTAGCAAACTAAAACCAGAATACACAAATTCAAATTTAAAAATGGAATTAAATTTTCAGTCATAATCCTATCGATGAAAAGCAAACCCCCAAATACGATGTGGAATTTTCAAATGCAACCAGTTACCAAGCCAATAACTGGGGGAGAATAAAATTTATCCTTAGAGAATATCTGGGCCGTTTGCGTGAAATATACCAAGTTGAATATACGATCGTATGAAAGCTTAAAAATGGCGTTTACAAACCGCGCGGTGAACCCACTGTATCTCACCGCGATAACACATGTTTGCAATGCGACCAGAGAACGATAGCGGTACGGGAAATTGTTCGAAATATTCGCAAAAGTACTATCTAGGTGCCCGTATGATTCGGTGCGGAAAATAAAAGCAGGTATGTTTAATATTGTTGTGGATTTCCTCGTTAATGCTTTTTTTAATATATGTCGAGTAAAATGAGAATAAAATTGTGATAAAACTGTGAAGTTTGTAAACATATGAGATAGAAAATATTTTAATTCAAAACACATATGTAAATATTCAATTTTGTAATATCTACATATGTAACTGTACTGGTGTACAGTTTGTTATTTTTAGAAAGAAAGAAAGAAAGAAAGAAAAAACTTTATTTTACAAGAAATATGCGACAGCACCCACACAGGGGTTAAAAAAAAATCCATATATTAAGAATTATAAAAAAGAAACAACACAAAAAAATATTTATAAAAAAAAATATATATATATATAAAATTAAAAAAGAAAAATAAAACGATTCGTATTATAACAATTTCATCAAAAATGAGTGTGTGTGTGCGTGCGTCGCAATACCTGCAAAATGAGGCGCGTGCTCAGCATTATGCTGTAGTGTCAGGGACACTACAGCGCTGATTTTCAGCACGCGCCTCGCCAACCCGCGGGGTCCTAATAATAACAATAATGTTTGAAAACTTGACCAACACAGTGGTGTGCTTAAAGTGTATTGTGTAAAAAATAAAAATAAAATAAATATAATAAATTTGTAGTGGGTATATATTGAATGATAAATTGTGACGTTGTCAATGTTGAATAATAATAATCACACGAAAAACATAAAATACGTATAGAATAAATATTTTCCTTTTACGTAGTAATACTACAGACGCTAAAGAAACTAAATATCGAATATAGTTGAATCATCCCCACATTCAATCGAGGACCACAAAAACTAGGTAAGTACTTACCTCCTTGAGTTGCAATATGCTCCTCTTGCAATATGCAATATGTCAATAATGTAATCAATAGCAACCAGTAATTAGATAATAATAAAAAATATATTATTGATTGTGTATTATATTAAAGTGAAATAACTGTTCATATATGTATCATAGAACTCCTAGCTGCACCTAATAGGATACTCATTAGAAAGTCTCTGGTAAGGAAGATCCCGGACAGAGACCAGCAATTTAATTGGCTTTTTGTTGGTGTAGATAATATTTTTTTAGATTACTCTTAAACGTATGTACATTTTTCAGGTTTCGAATTGGTGGAGGAAGATCATTCCAACAGCGAGTGGCAGCGTATTTGAAACTGCCCCTGAAAGCAGCCGTCCTATATCTTGGAATGCTGAGTACATTCACAATTGGACGAACAACATACTTGTGATAGTTTTGCCTCCACGACAGTTTTTCGTGCAAGTAGCGTGGTTGGCCAGTAGCAATTACTCCGAAGAGTAAAGTAGCAAAATGAAGCTTTCTCCTGGCGGACATTTTGATCATATTATTTTCGTTCAAGAAAGGTGTGATGTGACTCCTACATGGTATATCAAAACAAAATCTCGCACAAGCATTTTGGACGCGCTGAATTAAGCGTTCCGTTCTTTTTAAGAGACAAGGACCGTATACAACGTCCCCGTAATTTAATTTCGATAGAATGAGCGAGTCAACTAGTCTTTTTCGTAATTCTATTGACAAATATTCGCGTAATTTATATAAAACTTTTAGTCTATAAAAACACTGTCGTACAACATCATTAACATGATTTTCAAAGCGTAGCTCTGGGTCTATAATGAGTCCCAAATTTCGTGCCGAGTCCACCTGATGAATCGTTTCATTCATTATTTTTACAATCAATTTTTAGGCAAACGTATATCTACTACAGTATCAATTCTTACTATAAATCTCTCTGTCCCCTCCCTTCTCTTTCTCTCCCACCTTCTCTCTCTCTCTTCTCCGTTTTCTATCTTTTTCCTCCCTTCTCCCTCTCTCCTCTTTTTTCTTTCTTTCCTCCCTTCTGGGAGAGAGAGCTCTCCTTCTCTTTCTCTTCCTTCATAATATAGTATGGGAATATGGAATATGGGTATCTGCACTAAAAAACCATACTTACCTAATTATATACTAACTCGGAGGAGAATGATTGTTAGTAATGGAGTATAGTAGCCTCGTTACTAGCAATATACCCTATCAGGTCGACCTCCATGCGGTTACCAACAGAAACCATTGTGGTTAATTCTTATCGAAATCATCACGATGAGCCAACAAATTTTCTTTCATCCTCACCTATCAACTCTCACTGGTGCCCCGACAGAATATGGGAGCCCTGATAGCGCAGATGGGAATTACCATTCTATTTTCACCCATAAGGAAAAATTATATAATACCTTCTAATACTACTTTGTACTGGGTTACCCTTTGATAATAAGAACATATTCAATTAAATTGTTATGCTTGTATCTTAGGGTACGCATACTATAATAATTAACCACAAGGAACAACTTGTTTACTTGTATTAGACGTTATAATTTTCCTATTTAATATTTAATTTCAATTTCCTATTAAGCCCGCAGAGGAAACTCCGAGAAACAAATATCAATTTGTATTACATATTCACGGATCTTGCTTATATACAATACAACCGCAGTTTGGTAAGGCGACTGCCAAGTAAAAGCTTGAACGTTATTATTAATATAGGCTGTATATTAAGATGTGAAGTTACATCACTTATGCAAAATTTTTGTAAAACTATTATGCGTATTACAGATGTGAGCATCTTGGACAATATGCTGCTCGTGTCGTTCGTGGCACGCTATCGGGGTTTAAATTTTTAACCAAACATCAAATATTTTTTCTGCAAATCCTTATGATTTCCAAAACTTTTACCTAATCGAAAACTTGTATCGCTTTTCTACTACGTGTTGCCATGTACCACAAAGTAAACGGCTAACATTGAGCTAGCAATCGTTTTTAATTTTAGCTTATCTTAGTCTATTCTTGTTTTATCCCATCCTGTGTTTTGCTACGTTCAAACATATATTTTATTGTATTTTATATCGTATTGTATCAGCTGTTAACTTTTTACTTCTACACACAGATCTCCCCCATAAGAGATACCTCTATACAATTTACAAGTACAGAAATTGTTCAAAAATATTCCCCAAATCTCTCTTTTCATCAAAAAATATCTCCAAGAATTTCTTTTCTCCGAAATTTCACGAACGTAGAAATGTTTACTCAAAATTGCGATTAAATTACCCAATCTGGCATGCTATGTCGTCTGGTACTGATAAGCCATTTTTTTATATTACTAAACAGGCAAACATGCAGACGATCCACCTAAAGAAAGCAGCTGCCATCGCTCATAAAAACTGCAACACGGAAGGAATTCCAGTGAATGCCAGTATTTTAAATATTTGTGGGCACGTTTTTTGAAAAGCTCCACATTAAGTACAAAACTTTACAGATCTTTGACAGAACACCAGAGAGTACCATTTTCATGCGAGAAATGAACGACAGTATGTTTTTGGACTTCTGAGAACTAAATTGCTATAATTTATATGTCAATGTCTCAGAGTTTGCAGTCACCAATTTTTCCTTTATTTCCAAATTTTTAATGAATAATGTTTTTCCTCTATTAAAAAAAAGTCAACTAATAGTGGTATTTTAAATGAATGGTAGATGAAATTTGTCGTCAGAGTATTTTTTATTTACAATCATAGAATATTTGTTGTATCAAAAAATTTTTAAAGTTCTACCATACTGGCTATATCCTGCTCATTTTCTCGAATTGGTATAAAAATCTTAATTTATAATATAAATTTATAATACGCCATTAATAGCGTATCAAATTTCACTCAAATCCGTGCACTTTACAATCCAAAAATATATTAACAATCTACACATCTGAACCGTACCATACTCTGAACTAATTTCCCAAACGTACCTCAAACTATCTACTACTTACCTTGCCTACCTACGCATCGAGAACTATTAATAGAGTATCAACAGTTAATTGGGCAACAGTCGATTTGGGAATAAAACGATTTTAATTGAGAATATATCGGTAATGGTAAACCAAATTTTCAATATAAATACTTCAACCACAAAGGGGTTCTAAATTTGACTATAATTTTGTACGTATATCACGATATCTTCGTTTGTTTAACAGAACTAGTTATTTTGCAGAAGTCCATATCAATAATTAGTTAATTAGATGTATTTTGTTTAATTTTTCCCCTACTAATTGAGTATAAATACGTGCAACTCGGCCTACAATGAGTCATTCGCACACTGGACGCCGAACTGATAACACTACGCTCCGAACAACGATCAATTAATTTGCTTGAATATGCCACGTTAAAATGTGAAACACGTGACGCAACATGTGCATAGACCGAATAATGATTAGAGATTGACAACTAATAATAACAGTCAATGAAAAAAATGATCGTATGGTCCCGGCATAGAATCGGCCACTCCTTCCTTTCCCGTTGATGTTGTAAAAGGCGACTAAGGAAGGGCTAGGCATGGGCAGCAGCGTCCCTCTTAAAACATCTCTAAACCCTAACTGCAGCTGCCAAGCGTGGCAACTACTGGCAAAACCCCGCCAGGGGGAGGCTTATGTTCAGCAATGAACAGTTAACGTTTGATATAATAATGATGAATAACAGTCAATCTTATTCAACATTAATATTAAACTTGTATTGTTTTTAATGGATGAATTTGGAATAGTAACCCCGCCTACGCTATCGGTATATGCTGGCGGGGTACCAGTGAAGGGTGACAGGTGAAGATAAAGGCAGATCAGTTGGCCCATAGTGACAAATTGAACAAGAATTAACCACTATAGTTTCCAGTGGAAACTGCGTGGAGATCGACCTGATAGGGTGTATTGTTAGTAATGAATCTGTTAAATCTTATTACTAACAATCCCTTTCCCCCCGCTTGTAATGTATTATATTTTTTAGGAAAATAATTTATTAAAGTATAATATGTGATACGATAGTTCCTAGACAGAGGTCAAGGTCATTGTCGAATTTTGCACCAGTGAAGCCGCAGCTTAACAAACGCACACGTCATCCGCGATCACTCCCACTGTCTCCGTGTCGCAAGCAGGCCGCGGCTTAAAACAAATGAGCATATCTCATAACAATAGAACTTCCGCAGCTTCGAATTGCTGAGAGTTAGAACTTTTTGTTTATGATGTTTTAGAGATATGTTCTTCAAGTGTGTATGTGATGTATGATTAAAATAATATTATTAATTTACATTTGGTAATAATATATTTGAGTACAATAATACAATAATATGGTATAATTTCTGTTTGTGTTACGTCTGTGTAATTAAATTTTTTTTTCAAAAATTTATATCTACCCGCACAAAGTACAAATAATAATAATAATATAATATTTTTATTTCAAATATTAAAAGAACTTAATAGTCCTTTAGAAATACACTTATGAAAACCAAATCCAGTTTGGTGTAGTAAATTTTGCGTAATGCCATAACAAACATACAGATTGACAGATAGAAATTGTAAAAATTATAATTATGGCTTCTATCGCTCTTATAAAGACTCCTCTTTCATTTTTTTCTTAAATATACCCTATGTGTGTGCCTCGGCATAGAATAAGCCACACCTTCCTTTCCCGTGGGTGTCGTAAAAGGCGACTAAGGGAGGGCGTGAGATGGGTAGCAGCGTCCCTCTTAAAATATCTTTATAAGCCTATCTGGGGTTACCAACCCGTCTGCCAAGCGTGGCAACTACTGGCAAAACTCCCCTTATGGGGAAGGCTTATGTCCAGCAATGGACAATTAACAGCTGAAATAATAATAATTATTACTTTATGTACAGACATCGTATAGTTACAATTTTATTATATATCAGTAAGTTTATAATATTCTAAACAATTCGAAAACTATGAAAATAGACTAGATCCACCGCCGACGAGACTGTAGTCTAAATAATAGACGTGATCTAAGACTAAACGTCTTTCAAAGGTCAAATCGAATTTAATATCTAGTCTTTATCAAGTCATACAAATGTCTAACTCACTCAATACAGGATTCAAATACGCGATGGAAATCTAAAAGCAAACCTTTGCCATCAAAGAATTATATGGAGTCTAGACTCAGTCAATGTACATTACAATTATAAAACACATATCCAAAATATAAAAGAGTTCAACATATCTTTTCTCGAAATTTCGATAGATTTTCTGACACAAATAAATATAAAATTCAAAATTGTAATACAAAAACGAAGATTGTGGAACATTGGTTAAGTCATTTTAATTAACGCTTGTTCGGGCCATGGTATAATGGAGATTACATAGCAAATATAGAAAATAGCATGGGATTCTTCAAATAGGGTATTTAAGATTTTTTTTTTATGCTACTTAGAACGGTAAACAAGCTGACGACCCACCTATCCGTAACCGTCGCCTATAGACGTGAGCAGTAACCATGGATATAACAGAGTATACTGTTTCGCCCATGATACCCCCCATGCGTTGCCATTCCTGAGGACTAAGGTGTTATTCCTCTGTACCTTGTAAATTCACTGTCATGTCCCACCCTTCAAACCAAAACACAGCCATGCAAACACAACTGCTTCACGGTAGAAACACCTGCCATTTGCATGGGCACCTGTTCCATTCGAACAAGTGCCCATGCAAATGACTTTAGTACAAAGACTCCCTCTAGTGAAGGTTTCTTCAGGGTTGACAACGCACACGTGACACCCCTAGTATTGCAGGCGTTCGTAATTTATTATTTATTTATAGGATTAATACAGATATATTTGCCCTTTAATCATACCCGCATTATAGTGGTGACACCGTGACCGTGACACCTGCAATAAAATCTAAAAAATGGCGCGCTCAAAACAAATACATAATCCTGGTAAAAACCTGTTAATTATGTACATTAAACCACAATTTCAAAGTCAACTATAAAAGACAAATTAACCTCACGGTTATGAATGCTTAAACTTTAGTTTTACTAAAATATTCATTTTCTATTAAATCTAGCATCCAAGCGAGCTAACTAAAGGCATGTGGTCAAATACTTATTTGAAACAAAACTTCTCAGCGGACTCACGATAAAATCACTTAGAAAAGAACAACTTTAACAATACAAATAAAACTTCGAATTTCGATTAAAACGAAAAAGCTTATTCTAAAAGGCTAATGAAAGTTTTCAACAAAGTAATTGCCTATTAACCAGGGGTATAATGTCAAAGAAATTCTTTACTCCACAGCTAAGTACTTAATAATATCGTTAAGGAGTTTTCAAACGCTGTACCTTACAGTGAAATAGTTTTCTTCCAAGTTTGCTGTTGGTGAGTACAGGGGTGGCTGTCATTTTACTTTACTTCATCTTGTTTGGGTCGTTATACAAGCTTTTAGAGTTTTTTTTTGTTTATGATGAGTGAAATGGTAACCCCGCCTGCGCTAACGGGATACGCTGGCGGAGCACCAGTGAAGGGTGATAGATGAGAATGAAAACAGGCCAGTTAGGCCATCATGATGAATTCATCAGGAATTAACCATGATAGTTTCCAGGGGGAACCGCGAGGACGTCGACCTGGTTGGGTATATTGCTAGCAATAGGATCCTCAGTCTCCATTACTAACAATCCCTTTCCCCCCTAAGCTTTTAGAGTGTAATATTTAGCTAGTATATATATATATATATATATATATATATATATATATATATATATATATATATATATATATATATATATTATATCAACCGTTAACTGATAGATAAAAATTTTGGTATCCAATGATTTAGAAGTGGACGATAAAACCGAAACAATGATATGACATTTAAATTTAAAACGAAACTCCAACCATGAATATTATAGCAATTGGCGTCAAGTTAAACAGATAAACTTATCGTGTAAATCACGATTGTTGAGAATTTACGGGTGGTTTTAACTGTTACATTCACGCCAAGTAACCGTCCCCAGTTCTGTCATCTGCATAACAATGTGTGTCGTTCTTGGTTAACATATCATTGATATGCGACTGAAATAGCGATGGGTTCTGAGTGTAAGCCTTGTGGGGTACAGGCGTTAATGTTAATGCTGTTGAAGTTATCTACCATCGATCGGTTTTTCTGGAAATTTCTCCCTGCAGTTACGCAGTAAGGATAAACTGTCTACCAATTGAAAATCCCAGGATTTAATAAGAAATAACTACAGGAATACAGTATAGTATATGGCTGGGGGGAGAGGGATCTCGGTCAATTGAACTGACGTAAAGACTAGTAAATAAATTAATATGCTCAGGACTATAATCCCGGCCGGGATAGTCAGAAGCATTTTTTTTATGCAACTTAGAATGGCAAACAAGCTGACAGTCCAGCTGATGGAAAGTGGTAACAGTCGCCTATAGACATGAGCAGTACCATGGACATAACAGTGTACTGTTTCGCCCATGATACTCATGATGATGAGGACTCAGGTGTTATTCCTCTGTACCCTGTAAATTTACGCCATATCCCACCCTTCAAACTGAAACACAGCCATGCAAACAACTGCTTCACGGTTGAAACACGAATAGGACAGAGGTACCCAAGCAATCGACTTTTGTACAAAGTCTCCCTCTGGTAGTTTTTCATTAGCATTATTCTAGATTAACATTAGTATATTAGGGGTTGAGGGATTGTTAATAGTGAAGACTAAGAGCCCCTTTGCTAGCAATATACCCTATTAGGTTAATATTTACGCGGTTCCCCTGGAAATCATTGTGGTTAATTCTTGTGGAATTTGTCACGATGGGCTAACTGACCTGCTTTCATCCTTACCTATCCATAGCGCTGATAAGTTTACGATTCTATGGTGGCATAAAAACTCTAAATAGATCTCTAGAAGAAAAAGCCGCCTTTCTCGTCTAATAAATATCCCACCCTTCAAAACGAAACACAGCCATACAAACACAACTGCTTTACGGTAGAAATACGAATGGAACAAAAGTGGCCAAGCAATCGACTTTCGTACAAAGTCTCCCTCTGGATCGCTGGTTACAGATACACAGGAATTAAATGGACAGGAATTAACATCGCCAAGCGTCTATTTCTATTGGCAAAAGAACTAGACTGTAGCCATTCTCAGTTACAAGAAAACACGTGTATAAAAAGAATGACTGACAGTTGGTTTTACTATATGAAAAAGTACTCTAATACCTGCTTAATGGGATCCTTATTAAAAAATAACTACACTTCGCAGTTTAAGCCATGTAAATCCCATATGATATAACCTATCCATGTACGAAATTTTATTCGAATTCATTCAGTAGTTTTTGCGTAAAAGAATAACAAACATTCATCCGTCCATTATTTATAATATTAATTTAATATTAACACGCTACTGCTTTAAATTTACACCATTGTGTAAAAAGTCACAAGTTTGTAATATCATTATATCAAAATCTATTTAAAGAAACTAGTCCTAGATGTACTTATATGGCGTGAATTTACTGGGTGCAGAGGAATAACACCTGATTCCTCAGGAATGGCAACGCATGGGGGGTATCATGGGCGAAACAGTATACTCTGTTATGTCCATGATACTGCTCATGTCTATAGGCGACGGTTACCAATTTCCATCAGGTGGGCCGTCAGCTTGTTTGCCATTCCAAGTTATATAAAAAAAATCAATAAACAATTGACAATTTTTTTTAAACACAGGGAGTAAACAAGCATGAGACTCATCTGATGGTAAGTGACTATGGCCGTCCATGATCATCCGCAACACCAAAGGTATTGCAGGTGTGCTGCCGGCCTTTTAAAAAATAATAAGCTCTTTTCTTAAAGGTTCGGAAATTTTAACTATATAATGGGATACGAATTCATAACTTTAGACTTTTTCTTTTTTGCAGTCGATGGGTTTGGCATGCGAGTATATTCTATTAACTGCAAAAAGACTCATTAAAAGTGGTTCGAACAATTCATGTAGTATTTATATAAAAAAATATCATTGCTTTCTCAGCACGTTCTCATTTTTGGAGATTATTAAAATTAAGTGCTAACAACGTTCTATATCTAACATACACGTCAGTGCAAAATAAAGTGTAAACTATTATTAATTTATCGTATACTAGTGATCCGGTCCGGCTTTGCACGAATAAGACTTTTGAAAATAATATATAGGTAATGTAAACTCCTGATAATGTAGCCTTTTATATATGAATAATTTTTTTTAAATCGGTTGGGTAGTTTTTGTGTTTAATCCAATACAAACTAACAAACAAATAATCAGATCTCTTTATAATATTATTTATTTAGATAGATAGACAGACACTCTTTATTGTTTCCTCCAAAAGATTACAATAGTAAATTTATTATAAATATAAACAATTACAAGAAATAATCACAATGAGAAAACAATGGGCGACCTTATCGCTAAAAGCGATCTCTTCCAGGCAACCTTTGGATGGAGAGAAGTAATTATAAACAATTTGGTGGGAGGCACGACGAAAAATTCTGTTAATTCTAAATATGGAGATGTATCACATCTCCTAACTATATATTTATTTATACTTTTGCATACAATAAAATGTCTACAGGGCGGACTTAACGCTTGATGGCATTCTCTATCAGTCAACAGTTACGCTAAACAGAGAGAGTAAATGGCGGTGCATAGATTAAAAAAAAAATTAAATAAATATTTTAAGAGATAATAATAATTTAAGATAAATAAACATACAAACATATAGAATAATATATTTACAAAAAATATCAGTATAAAACAGACTAAGGTATTACGTACAACGATCATTTTCATCGTGAAAAATACAAAGCAATGATATTCGCTTTCTATTTTAAGCCGTTTAAAAACAAAGCACTAAATGCAGCTATTATTGCTTTATCTATAGTCCAACATAGTGCAGTTACACGTCAGTGCAAAATAAAATATAAACAAACATTTATCAAGGGGCCGGTTGGAGAGCACGGACGCACTTACCGGTGCTAATGCATGTTGCACCTGGACTAATGCCGAGGCTTTTAGCTTAGCTATTTTATTTGTCTCTTTTATATTGTTTTATTTTATTGTGTATCCAATTTTTTACTATCATTAAATAATTTACTAATACTTGTCTATTAGTTTAAAATGAGATTAGAGGGGGGAAAGGGATTGTTAGTAATGGAGACTGAGAATCCCATTGTTAGCAATATCCTCAACCAGGATAACCTCCTCGCGGTTCCCCCTGGAAACTATCATGTTTAATTCCTGATGAATTCATCATGATGGGCTAACTGGCCTGTTTTCATTCTCATCTATTACTCTTCACTGGTGCTCCGCCAGCGTATCCCATTAGCGCAGGAGGAGTTACCGTTATCGTACCATTTTTATTTCATCAAAAAAAAATATGAGGTTAGAATTGCTAATGATTAGTAAATTCTGTTTTTATTTTCATCATTGTTAATTCATCATCTTAGTTATTATCCATTCACTGTTTTATAAAGAATTAAATATTTTATGATTTTTTTGTGTACTTTAATTAGAAGTATATTTTAAATACTTTGTTAATTATAAAAAAAATGCAAAAAAAACAAACAAAATAAATAAAAAAATTCTTTAAAATACCTTAAGTTTTTATCTCTTTTTTACTTTCACATTTATAATATTAAAGCTATTTTTATTTTAAATACAAATGTTTAAAACTTATTTAATATTTTTATTATTATATTATTATTTCAGCCGTTAACTCTCCACTACTGAACATTAGCCTTTCCCATAAATGGAGTTTTGCTAGTAGTTGTCACGCTTGGCAGATGGGTTGGCAACCGCAGTTAGGTTTTTAGAGATGTTTTAAGAGAGACGCTGCTGCCCATTCCTCGCCGTCCCTCAATCGATTTTTACGACACCCACGGAAAAGGAAGGGTGGCCTATTCTATGCCGGGATCATACGACCATTTTCTTCATCATCTAACATTTCATATTAATTGGTTTAAATTTCTTATTTGTCTCCCATATTTCTTATTTTTCTTAATTTATTAATTCTTTATTGGCCACACTACAAAAAATGTTTGGTTCAAAGGGCACAAACTTAATACTATATAGCATTCTCTTGCAAAACAGAAATGCGGTGAAAAAATTGAAAAATGTTTTAGATAAACAGTTACAGACGTATTCATATTGACTTACACATAATAGATAGATAAATAGATAGACTACCCAAAGGTTGTCTGGAAGAGATTGCTTAGCGATAAGGCCGCCTTTTGTATCACTTCTCATTAATATTTACTGTAGTTATTTCTCTTTTTACTGCAATAAAGTGTAAATAAATAAAATAAAATAAATAAATAAATATATAGATACTCTTTACTGTTTCCTCCAAAAGATTACAATAATAAATTTATTATAAATATAAACAATTACAAGAAATAATTATATTTATGTTTACAAGTTCAAAACCATGCTGTACGCACTATACTATGTTATTTACCTGTTTCCTAAGTAGTTGAGAGATACGACGTTCAAAGTTACGCCCTGTGACTGTCGTTTATGTGGCCAATAACTTACAGAGCTCGAGCCTCACTCCATGGAGCTGTTAGCAATTTCACCAAGATATTGTAAACGGTCTATCATTGTCTGCACCTCACAATGTATTGCACATTTAAAAGTGTGAAATTAAAACTATGTATCAACGTCTATGCACTGATACCGTTTTAAAAATATTAGAAAAAAAAAGAATTTAAAGTGTCTATTAATTTGTTTTTTTTTTTTTTTTTAATAAAAAAACTGCCAGCTTTTTCTACGTTTTTGGAATTGGAATAATTAAAATGGTCTATCTGATAGTACCTGGTTTTTATAAATCGTAATCTTATAAAAATTTATTCACAATAATATTCATGAGCCCTATATTTGTAAGAGAATCATTAGGTTTATTATAAACTTTTTAAAAACCTGAAGGGTTTTTGATCACATAATTAGAAACAGTATACTCTGTTATCATGTCTATAAGTGACTGTTACCACTTTTCATCAGGTGGGCTATTAACTAGTTTTCCTAATTGTATTTAAAAAAATTAAATTAATATATAATTATAGAAAGTATTTAAATTATACATGCACATATACTCTATAAAACTGACAGTTTATAAGAGTTCATATTAAATGGGTTTATACTTCTCAAAAACTATGCAGTGATTGTGTGTAAATCATCTAAGGCAGCCTTTCCCAAAGTGGGCGATAACGCCCCCTTGTGGGCGCTGCAGGCCTAAAGGTGGTAAAAGACCCAGAAAAAAATAGGGGCGTTGTGTAGAAGCTTGGGGGGTGTTAAGGAAAGTGACAAATTTAAATTGTAATATAACATATATTAATATAGCATAAGCGGAAGCGAAAGTAATAACATGAGACCTAGGCTGGGTCCGGGTTCTAGGTCCCATAAAAGAAGTTTGTATGTCAAAATAGTACGGACTTACCTTGATTGCAGATTTAGCGTAAGCGGTACACGCTCAGGATGCACCGGGATTCAGCAACCCACGCCACGTGAATGTCACAATGGCGCTGATCTATTTTGGTCTACTCGGGAAAACCACTCTATATATGTTAGGTAAACAATCACTCGCGACACTTGGGAACGATAATAGGGAATGTCCAGGGGGTTCACGAGTTATCCACACAGTAAGTAGGCACACAACAGCAACCCGTTGCAGAATGTTACGCGGTAGATGTTGGACTGGGACCGACCATTTGTCTGTTTTTCTTATGTCAGGGGAATCGGTAGAATATTACGCGATTAGAGGGTATTATAAAATTAATTTTCATTTATTATAGACATGAGCAGTACTATAGACATAACAGAGTATACTGTTTCGCCCATGATACCTCCCATGCGTTGCCATTCCTGAGGACTCAGGTGTTATTCCTCTGTACCCAGTAAATTCACGCCATATCCCACCCTTCAAACTGAAACACAACCATGCAAACAACTCCTTCACGGTAGAAACACGAATGAGACAGAGGTACCCAAGCAATCGACCTTTATACAAAGTCTCCCTCTGGAGACTATTATTAATTCACTAATAATTACTTGATTATAATAAATTATATTAATTATATGTGAATTTAATCATTAATTATTCAAATTCATATTTAAAACAAAAAACATTTCTACCTCTATGGTATTGAACCCTAAAAAGATACATATACGGATGGAGTCATAGACAAACTAATCTCTAGACGTGAGTACAGATAATATTAGAGGAATAGCGTGATAATGTTGCCATATATCACGCCACGGGCCACCAACTCTTGTGAGCAGCAGAACTAATGTGCCGGCTGCAACACGGAAATTGTAAATATACATTTACCTGGTGGATATTCCAGTCCAGCAATAGGACAATTAATTTTTATTCTGGTATACCAAACTGTTGGTATTTTAAAGTTCCGTACTTCTGAAGGAAAAAACGGAACCCTTATAATTCCATAAAATTAGGGGTCCCGAATAGTCCCAAAACTAGTCGAGCTTTCTCGACCAAAGTATACATAAGTAATTATTACATTAAAATACATATAACATGGCAAACAAGCTGACGGCCCACCTGATGGAAAAAGGTAACCGTCGCCTATACACATGAGCAGTACCATGGACATAACAGAGTATACTGTTTTACCCTTGATACCCCCATGCGTTGCCATTCCTGAGGACTCAGGTGTTATTCCTCTGTACCCTGTAAATTCATTGCTAGACTCAATCCTTTAAACCGAAACACAGCGATGAAAACACAACTGCTTCACGATAGAAACGCGAATGGGATAAAGATACCCAAGCATACGACTTTTAACGACCCTCTTACGACACCCACGGAAAAAGAAGACAGCCATCTACGCTGAGACCATACGACAATCTGTGAATCAAATAAAAGTAAAGAATGAAAGTATTTGGTTCAAAGGCTCATACGGCAAAGCGGATGATTACATACCTATAATATTGGAATTGTATCGAAGTACCGGAATATTATATCGAAGCGTTCCGGAAATTATTGCCTATATATTGTATTAATAATAAATCTTTGGCCTTATTTTCGTTAAAACGTATGCATGTATGCCTTTTAATTTGTATGTCAAAATACAAATAGCTATTGTATTTGTATGGAAAACTTGATTGACATCTATTTTAAAACTTACTATTTTAATTTATTATTATTCATTTCAGAGGGAGACTTTGTACAAAAGTCGTTTGCTTGGGCACCTCTATATATATATATATATATATATATATATATATATATATATATATATATATATATTATATATATATATATATATATATACCAATAATATAATATATAAATATTGCAACTCGGATAATTTTCTCTATATATAGTCTATTATCTAATAACTTTTTAGATTTGGACCAATATATAAATATTGCAACTGAAATATATAGATAATACTTTACCTACCCCTACTTCAAAGCCAAACTGTAGCCAATAACTTAATTAAAAAGAAAAAAATATCATTATTTTCTTGATTCTTTTTCTGCCGATTAAAACGTACATTTCACTCAAATCTCGAGCGAGTTGGAATGTATCACGCCGGCTCTGTTTATCGTGTTCGTACAAAATAAATGGGTTTTAGTTGGAAACAAATTTGAGCCGACAAGCCGAGAGTTACTTTGTGTGTAACGCAGCTTTTTTGTTGGAACGCGGCCGCGGATTGTACGCTCGTAGGTGAAACGGAGTGAATACGAAAATGTAATCGTATATTTCAGGAAATAGATTGATTCATCGAGTTTTGTGTGCAACTAGTTTCATTTTTTTTTCTACAAACTCTCATGGATCAAATATTTTTAAACATAATAATATAAACACATTTTTAAACGACATCAATGAGAATTATCTGAATTCATTTGTATTTTTATGTGTATGTTTTTATTGAACTATATTTTCGCGAATTCCGAAAAGGTTTTTGGCAAATGGCAAACAAGCTGACGGCCCACCTGATGGAAAGTGGTAACCGTCGATTAACAATAACCGTAAGTGATTTTAGTAATTTCATTGCGTTTAATACATTTAAAGTTAAAATACATTTTCATACGATTTATTGAAGTGACTATTACGTTCCTAGAACAAAAGTTTATCAACATCGACACGTTCATAGTTGCTTCTTTTTCACATAGAAGGAAACAGATAAAAAATATTTTTTCTCAAATTAGATTTATGTTTTCACTATTGCCTTATTGCATTCGAAATATCATCTTTGATTAGTTGTTGCGTAAAAGATCCGAGGACTTCGTTTTCGCGCGTCGCATAAACGTCGCGAATAACTGACCGTATTTTTTAATCACATGGTTCGCTGAGGGAGATAAAGCTTTTATGTCATATTTTATTATGATATGTTACTATCAAAATACACGTACAGTAGAAACTTGCTCAGATTTTGTTATAAAATATATATGATCGTGATATCTCTTAGATACTGGCTCCTTGTATTACTGTTAATACGGGCTAACATACATAACATAGCGGTTACGCCAAGTCATATTTATTAGTTAAATGATTGGCATTGAAGAAAAGATGGGAAGTGTGAGTGAGATTCACGCACACAAAGTTCCATAGGTAATATCAAATTCATATATATATGTATATATATATATATATATATATATATATATATATATATATATATATATATATATATATATATGTTATATATCACAGAAGATCTATTTTATAATGTTACATTTTCAAAATCAGTAAATGTTTGTATTAGATTTTAAAAATTTTTTTTTTGTTAAAAAGGCCTATATTAAATAATAGGCGCAATAAAACTTCATTTATGTAGATAATATATATATATATATATATATATATATATATATATATATATATATATATATATATATATATATATATATATATATATATATATATATATATATATATATATATATATATATATATGAATATATATATGAATATTATTCATGTAATAAACAAATGTTTTATCTTAGAATGAGCAAAGAGTTATCAGAGTGCCAAAGGCCTCTGCCTTTACGTACAAGTACTTATTTTGCTTCATAACCTTAATAAGGCCAGAATCAACCTATAATTCTGATCTCGGTTCAGTCTTTTTTTTTGTTGGGTGAAAATGGTATGGTAACTCCACCTACGCTAATGGGATACGCTGGCGGAACACCAGTGAAGGGTGATCGATGAGAATGAAAACAGGCCAGTTAGCCCATCATGATGAATTCATCAGGAATTAACCATGATAGTTTATAGGGGCAACCGCGAGGAGGTCGACCTGGTTGGATATATTGCTAGCAATGGGATTTTTAGTCTCCATTACTAAAAATCCCTTTCTATATGGTCTTTTTTTAATGAATAATGGAATGGTAACCCCGCCTGCGCTATCGATATACGCTGGCGAGGCACCAGTGAGGGATGATAGATGAGCATGAAAGAAGATCAATTAACCCATCGTGACGAATACGACAAGTATTAATCACAATGGTTTCCAGGGGAAACCGCGTGGAGGTCGACCCGGCAGGACTTGTTAGCAATGGGGCCATTAGTCCCCATTTCGGTATGGACAGTATAAACTGGTCTGATCATTATCATATCTACCGCTAACTGTCCACTGCTGAATGTAGCAGAAGGCCTCCCCATACGGGGGCTTTTGCCAGTATTTGCCATGTTTAGCAGGCGGGTTGGCAACCACAGTTTATGGTAATGTTTAGTGATGTTTTAAAAAGAACGCTGCTGCCCATCCCTCCACTATAAGCTCCCTTAGTCGTCTCTTACGACACCTACAGGAAAGGAGGAAATGTCGTATTCTATGCCGGGACCACACGGCTGTGGCAATCTATACTGATGCTGCAGGCATTCCATTCTTATCTATAAAAAAAATAAATAAATAAGACGCTAGCAAAAATTGCTCTGAGGTGTGGTATACACATGATGGAGCAATGGGCAGTACAGTATAATATCCATGTGGCCGTCGGTATCTTTATTACTGCACATACATAATGAATCATCCGGTTTCTGACTTTTCATTACGGAACCCTAAAAAAGTGAGTAACGATTCCCAGCTGAAGCCTCTGGAAGTTTCTTTTCAGTGGTGTGAATTATTAAATCTGCGCTAGTAAAATTAAACTATTAGACTAAATTCCCACTGCATTATGACGTGGTCTCATTTTTACGCTTACATACGGCGTCGTCATAGTTATCTAAAGTTTGCCAATCCGCCTGCCAAGCGTGGCAACTACAGGGAAAACTGTAGTGTCAGCAGTGGACAGTTAACGACCGAAATAATAATATAGAAAACAAAAAAGAAACAGTTAAATTTAGTATTTAAGCCTAAATTATACTCATTTCGGTATCTAATATTTCATTATACATATGTATATAATTATTATTATTAATAATTATACGCCGGATCAGCGATAAATGCTCTACAAATCGCTAATCTGGCCCCACATGGAGTATTGCTGTCACTTATGAGCACTTAAATACCAGCTTGAACCCTTGCAGGCGTTCATAGGCTACGATAACCGCTTACCATCAGGTAGACCGTATGCTTATTCGACACCTCAGTGGTATAAAAAAAATATTATTTAAAATATTCGAATTTAGAGCAAGCAGCATTTTTACCTCAACAAGAAACGGTTACGTCAACAGTTTTTTTTTTTTATACAACTTAAAATGGCAAACAAGCTGACAGTCCACCTGATGGAAAGTAGTAACCGTCGCCTATAGACATGAGCAGTACCATGGACATAACAGGGTATACTGTTTCACCCATGATACCCCCCATGCGTTCCCATTCCTGAGGACTCAGGTGTTATTCCTCTGTACCCTGTAAATTCACGCCATATCCCACCCTTCAAACCGAAACACAGCCATGCAAAAACAACTGCTTCACGGTGGAAACACGAATGGGACAGAGGTGTCCAAACAATGACTTTTGTACAAAGTCTCTCTCTGGTAAAGTTACAAAATGAACATGAGACCAACACGTCAATTGTGTTTACTCAATATGATCATTTCTTGTAATTGTTTGTATATATAATAAGTTTATATATATATATATATATATATATATATATATATATATATATATATATATATATATATATATATATATATATATTAAGATATATATATATATATATATATATATATTTATATAGGTAATCTTTTAGAGGACCCAATTAAGAGTATCTATCTATCTATCGATGCATCATTTATTAAAACGATATGTCTATTATTGTACATAGACATATCGACAAAACTCGAAGCACGTAAGCGTCTAAGTTTTCATTAAGTGGCCAGGAGAGCGCCATTCATTTCCGTTGCCGTCTCGACTGCGATACACTCTAGGTGATTCTCCACTGTGCATTGTCTCATGAACGGCAGATTTACTTTACATTCATCTCACTAACTTACTCGGACGCTCCGTTTAATATATTTAAAATATTACCGTGGTTTGTAAAATGTTATTGTGTTTTTTTATAATGGGGTTAATGTAAATGGTTATTTTTCGTCCTTTTTTTACATTTTACTACAAATATGGATCTATCTCGCTTCGTTACATTCCCCCCTAAATAATATTTTTTAGAAATTTTGTCTGTCTGTCTGTATGTATGTTTGTTCCGGCATCACGCCAAAATTGCTGGACCAAATTAGGTGCGGTTTTCACAGTTGTGAACCTGAAGGTTAGAAACTTAATATCTACTGTACGTTTCGCGAAGTGGTAAAAAATATTGGTTTTACTACTTCTAAAATTAACATGTACGAAATTGCGGACTAAAAAATAATTTAGTACTAGCTTTTACCCGCGGCTTCGCTCGCTTTAATATTGATTTTGTTCATCAATTCTGGTTGTTGGTATAGATAGAAATAATATAGTTACAAAAAAGCCCACCTTCTTTAAGGAATAGTTTGAAAAAGAAATATTTGTACTTTAAATTATGAATTATAAACAATAATACTGTAGAATTTGAAGAAAATCGGACGTAAAGTGTATAATTTTAACAAATAATAACTTTAAATTAAAAATAATAATTAAAAATGGTACAGAAGACAGAAGTATTGCGTAATTAATGGAAACACAAATAGAGTAAAATTTAAAAGAAAAGTTTCCTTTATTATGAATAAGCAAAAATAATTCTATTTTTAACAAAATAAAAATTACTCCCAAATTTTGAACAAATTAAGAAGGACGGTTCTTAAAATTTAATTAAAAATATATTTTTTTTTAAATTGTATACATTCGACGAAGCTGCCACTCCATTAACGTAAGTACATAATAATATAATCTCAAAAAGATAACGTTATTAATATTTGAGATAGCATAAAAATGCAACGGACCAATCCAGAATTTATCAGTAACATAAAAAAGTACCTTACCATAAATATGTTTTTGATGAATACCATCTTTTACCCAATAAATATCACATACGTAATAGGTGGGGCTTAGTCCTTATTGAGGTCTCGATATCGGCGCTGCTCCGCCATTTTCTCCGACACGGTATTGGTCTTAGCAAACCGAGTATGGGCATGGATTTAGTGAAGGTGTGCCGGGATTTGGAAATGCTTTTAGCGAAGTGGAGTGCACGAAGATTTTTTTTTTTAAGGTGATTACCTATAAGACGCCAAGGAAAGGTAACGGCGAAGGGATTTGTTTTAGGGCGGATAAATTGGGGAATCATTATTATGGTGTGTGTGGATGCGAATGGCTATCGAATAAGTGTGTGTGTGTGTGTGTGTGTGTAAATTAAAGCGATGTTTATTTTTTTTTAAATGGCGATTGGTAAAACTGAGTTTTAAGTATATTTATACTCAAAACTCAGTTTAATACAAACACAGATTTCTCTGTTTATTTTTTTTTTATTTTTTTTTATTTTATTGAATACTTTATTGTACACACTAATAATACATAAAAATATGACAGAGGTAATCAAATGTACCTACAAAGGCGAGCTTAACCATAAAAAAGTTCTTTCCCAGTAAACCCAAAGTGGATTTTTTTAATATAAAAAAAAATCCTTCTAATATTATAATTGCAAAAGGTGACAGATGGAAAATTGTTACTATTTCTCACAAAAACTACAGAATAGACTTGAATTAAATTTGATAGACAGAGAGGTAATATTAGAAAACTTGAAACAATTGATATTTTATATAGTAACACTCAGGCGAAAGAAACCATGTGTTACAGCTAGTTTATAATATAAATTAAAGTTTACTTACTAGCTTACTAGCTTTTACCCGCGACTTCGTCTACGTCTACCGAGATATACCCACTAACAAATATAAATAGCTGACTGGTTAAGCCGTTATGGTGCTAAAAAGTATTAAACTAACTAAAAATTGTACTAAACTACTATAAACTAAACAATTTAAGGATTGTTGTTATATTATTTATTTATGTTGGTCGTATGGTCCCGGTAGGTTGCCCTTTCCTTTCCCGTAGGTATCGTAAAAGACGGCCAGGTATGGGCAGCAACGTCCCTTTTAAAACATCTCTAAAACCTGACTGCGGTTGTCAATCCAGGTGCCAAGCGTGGCAACTACTGGAAAAGCCCCTCTAGGGGAGGCTTATGTTCAGCAGTGGACGGTTAAGAGCTGATATGATGATGATGATTATTTTATATAATTTTAAGTCAGTATGAAATATAAATGTATAAAAAAAGTAAATGTATGTTATGTATTTTTTTTTATACAACTTAGAATGGCAAACAAGCTGACTGCCCACCTGATGGAAAGTGGTAACCGTCGCCTATAGACATGAGCAGTACCATGGACATAACAGAGTATACTGTTTCGCCCATGATAGCCCCCATGCGTTGTCATTCCTGAGGACTCAGGTGTTATTCCTCTGTACCCTCTAAATTCACGCCATATCCCACCTTTCAAACCGAAACACAGCCATGCAAACACAACTGCTTTACGGTTGAAACACGAATTAATAATAGGTGGGTACCTGTGTATGTTACAAAGTCAAAAACATTTATAAAAAAGTCAGTACGTATACAACCACCACTTCTTTCACTCGTCCTCTGTCTCGCATATTTAATAATGTATTTACCTACAAAGTATATCTGTATGAACACAAAAATTATCATTGATGCCTAATCCTACAAAAATAAACAGGCTTTCTAGTAGTACAAATAATTGTTTACCTACTAATTAATATATATTTATACACAAGTAAAAGTGATACGAGAACTCGTAAATTAGAGAAACAAACGGAAAATTTTAACTTAAATAAAAAATATGTAACTAGAATTTATTACATGAGTGTGCAGCAGAACAATTTCGCTCCGTCCTTTTATCTGCTACACATATTGAAATTTATGAGTGATTTTATAATGCTCTCAGAGGAAGTATGTTAAAACGGAATTCCGATACTAAGACAGTATCGTCCTAACGTATAATAATAATAACTAGTGGTCGCCCCGGAGTCGAAATTCGACCATAACATATATAAATGATTTTTTTTATGGTTATGTTTAACATTCAGTAAGACTATAGACAAATGATATTAGAAACAAACAATATTAATCTATTCTCAATTTAACCACAGACTTTAACAATCAACAAAAGAGTATATATACGTGTGTGTGTCAAATACATGATAGTCTCTGTAATTTTTTTTTTTTTTTTATTATAAATTTAATGTATTTTTTAGACATAATTTAAAACAAATAGCATTCTGCACTCCTTCAATGGATTAATCAATACATGGTCAACACATTATCAATACTCAGACAGCGCCGAACACGCGTTGCCCGAGCAGCCGTGCCTGTGGCCGGCCCAGGAAGACGCGCTACTTCAACAGATTTCATACAGGATTTGAATGGAACAAGTACAACCAGACTCACTATGACATGGACAACCCGCCGCCGAAGATAGTGCGAGGCTATAAGTTCAACATCTTCTACACGGATCTCATCGACAGGAATGCTATTTGAACTATTGGCAAACTCTCCCCCCCTCAATTTATATGGGAGTTCTATGTTCAGTAATGGGCAAATAACAGCTCCTATGGTAGTAATTACTAATCAGCAGTAAATAATTTTATTCGAATCGCTGTTCTTTTTAATTCGCGAAACAAAATTTTAAATTATATAACAAACTTATTTTTCCTTTTGAAACTTTCTTCAGATTTATCACCTGAAATATATCCAGGTATAGCCGGGAGCGTCACAGGTCTTAGCCAATATCTCCCGTAATCCTGCTGGATACGGAACGTGACCAAACTCCCACCCCTCCACCCTGTAAAGGTGGCAGTAGTATTATTAAAACCGTTGGATAGTAACTTAACTACTACAGTTATATAATTGATTTAGGAACTACGTTTAACTCAATAAGTTTTAAATTCGATTGTTGTCAATAAAATATTTTTACTAAATTCAATTCAATTCAATCATTTATTGCTATTACATATTGTAACAATATAGGTCTTAAGTTATCAAAAGTATAGAATCAACATGAACCCTGGAAGGGCACAGCTATCACATTAATAAATATTTCATAAAGTATATAAATAATTTTTTACATTATATATACATATGTATCGTCGATTAACATAAAATAAATAAAACATTATTACATTAAAACAAATAGGTACAAATACAATTAAATTTTTTCATTGAAAAATTCCTGTAGCGTATAATAAATACATACTACACTATAAATTACAATTTTTACAACACTTTCATCTTAGATTTTTGCCTATGTAGTTATCATTCAGTTTTGTTAAGCCATTTAAGCGTGACTAAGAAAAATACATCTCACATTTAAACATTATTAGGATTTCGTTCGATATTATTTATTACTATAATATATACTAGTGGTCGGCCAGTGGTCGAAATTCGACCATAACATATATTGTAATAAATGAATATATTATGGTTATGTTTGACATTCAGTAACACTATAGACAAGTAATATTAAGGAGAAACAATATTAATCTATTCTCAATTTGACCACAAACTTTAATAATAAACAAAAGAGTATGTATGCGTGTGTGTGTCAAATACATGGAAGTGGTGGGAAAGGAATTGTTGGTAATGGGGTCTAACTGACCTATTGCTAGCAATACACCATGTTAGGTCGACCTCCACGCGGTTCCCCCTGGGAACCATCGTGGTTAATTCTAGTGGAATTCGTCACGATGAGCTAACTGACCTATCATCCCTCACTGGTGCCCCGCCAGCGTATATCGATAGCGCAGGCGGGGTTACCATTCCATTATCACCCATTAAAAAAAATACATGGAAGTGAGGGGAGAAGGGATTGTTATTTACGGGGATTAGTAGCCCCATTACTAGCAATATACTCTGTCAGGTCAACCTGCTCGTGGTTCCCCCTGGAAACCATCGTGATTGATTTATTGTTAGATCTGTCACGGTGGGCTAATTGAAGTCTAAGGTCGACTAGTATATAACGCCATATGGTGTTAAGTCCGTCATTTACAATGTTTTGATGTTTAAAGATTAATGAATAAATATATACTTAATCTTTTATATTCTGTTATGTCTACGATACTGTTCGATACTGTTGAAAGTGAGCTATAGATATCTATAGCTCACTTTCCATCAAATCGACCGTCAGATTGTTTGGCATTCTAAGTATTGTTTAAATCAAACTTTCACGTTTATAATATTAAGTAATGAACTCAAAACTCATGCAAAATAAATTTTTTTGTTTATATAGATGTCACCACAATCAATCAATTATTATTACTATTAGTATTTTAATCAAAATACATATAGAAACAAAAATTCTAATTTACACATGTTCAAACTAGAAGTAAGATACGTACAATTTTCGTCCGATATTATTTATTATAGTACCTATCTATTAGTGTCCGACCGAAACAGGTTTTACAGCCGAAACCGAAACCGAACTTTCGGCTTTGATCTCTGTTTCGGCCGAAACCGAAACTTACTGAAACATATTTAAAATTTCTAAAATTTCTCTTCTACACTGAAATCTAGTGTATTTTTTACACAATTATTTACACAAACACACAGATAGTTAAAGGGTAATTAAAGTATGTAACAAATATGTCAATTATAAATATATGTAAAAACATGTTAAAATTATAACTTACTCTTGGAAGTAAACTTAAAAAATAACAACTTTCAGTTAGACAGACACACAACATAAACACACACATAAAGTTTCGACCAATTTTTGGGCAAAACCGAAACTAAGGCCGAAAGTAGAATTCCTGGCCGAAACTAGCCAAAACCGAAACTAAAAGTTCGGTCGGACACTACTATCTATCCATGTAAAACAAAAGCATAGGTTGTATTTAATTCAAAAAAAGTTAAGTAGACCAATCCAAGTGAAACTGGGGTGGACCGCTAGTTGTAGTAATATAAGACTAAAGGGCCTAATAAAAGCACCTAATCAAATCACGCAGACGTTCCTCATCCGATATACGAGGTCTGTCCGGAAAGTTCGTATAAAAGTGTTCTGGAATGCAAGTGGGGAGGCCAGGTGGACCCCTTCCTTATGTCCCTAACAATGCTTCAGTTCTGGTCTGACGTGCGAACTGGCTTGTCCCATCTGTGAAGTTACCTCTTAACGAAATCATCCGAAGTTTCTCTTCAAGAATGGCCGTGAAATTTTTGCCGATCTCAGAACAGTTTATGGGGATGATGCTGTGAAGGAACCAACCGTCCACAAGTGGCTAAAAAGATTCAGAGAGGGCCGAGACAATGTTGAGTTTATTCGTCCATCATGGATTCTTCACCACGACAATGCCCCTGCCCACACCTCTCTTGTTGTCCGTGAGTTTTTGAGTAAAAATTCCATTACGGTGACCGAACACCCCCCTATTCGCCGGATTTGGCCCCGTGTGACTTCTTCTTGTTCCCAAAAACCAAATTGGTCGGGGGCGGCATTTGGGGGACATAAATGGTACGCCGGGGCCTGAGAAACCTACAACCAGAGGACTTTGCCTTCTCACAAGGGCATTATGTTATCGAAGATAAAATTGATTTACCTGAATAATTGTAAAATAAAATTTTTAAAAAACTTTTATACGTACTTTCCGGACAAACCTCGTACCTAATTTATTTCCTAAGTCCTATTTCACCCGAGCTTACAATGTGCGTTCCGTAATAATTATTTTCTATTTATTTTCCTTTCAGAATTACATCCAGATAATCAGCCTTCTAACATTATAAAATGGAGGAATAGGGATTGTTAGTAATGCGGACTACCAGTCCTATTGCTAACAATATAGAGTACACTGCTAGCAATGGGACTGGTTGACCTCCACGTGGTCCCCTGGAAATCATCCGAATTCATGCCGAATTCCAAGTTTATTCATCATGGTGGGCTTGCCTTTTTATGTCACTATGGTCCAACTGACTTTGACAAGGGATTGTTATCGAAGTAACGCGGACTACCAGTCTCATTGCTAGCAATTCACCCTGTCGGGTCAACCTCCACGCGGTTCCCCCTGGAAACTATCATGACTAATTTATCGTTGAATTCGTCACGATAGGTTAACTGACCTGCCTTTTCATCCTCACCTATCACCTCTCACTGGTACCCCGCCAGTGTATACCGATAGCGCAGACAGGGTAACCATACCATTTTCACCCATTTAATAAGTCCCAAATTTTTTTGTCATTTTTCCGCTCATACTTATTTTAATCCAAATGTAGTATCACTGTTAGAAAATTCCCTTATGGAAATGCTTATGATTTCGAGTTTACCTTGTATAATTAATTACCTTGTATATTTAATTGTATATGTATGTGTGTATGTGTGTATGTATGTATGTATGTATGTGTATATATGTGTATGTGTGTGTATGTATGTATTTTGCATATATAAAAACCGATCATTGTCATTACGCAAATGTGAAAACGATGCATGGCTTAACATAGAAATAAATTTGATTATGTATTGACTGTAATTCAGCTGTACGTTTTCCAGAAAATAAATAAATAATACCTTAATGTAAATAGCTCAAAACTATCCATCAACAGTCACCTAATTTATAACACTAAAATACCCATATTTAATGACTGAAGAGAAGTCATTAAGCATATTTTAACTTTGAATATTAAACATTAACGAATGAATAGTTAATGGGCGTTAACCTATTTGGATCTCGGCTCCACTTTGAAATGTCATCTAGGAATATTAAGATCTCCTTAACTGTAGGGTCGGTTCATGAATTTCAAAAAGCAATCGAGATGCATTAAGTGAAGGCTTCAAAAGGTAAGTGGAAATGCCGATGGTCCTTGATGATTTATGCTGAAGCTTTTCTATATTGAGGAAATCTCGTCTGGAGATATTTGAGAAGATTGAAGGAGTTCGGTGGAATTGTTCGTCGGGGAAATAGAATTTTATGGCTTTATGCTAATTACAAATGGAGATTACGTGCTGATAACTCATTAGCAAGATTGTATACCTATAAATAAGTTTTTAAAATAGAAAAAAATGTATGCTTTTAACATTTTGCACTGGGAGGAAAGGGATTGTTAGTAATAGAGACTGAGAATCCCATTGCTAGCAATATACCCAACCAGGTCGACCTCCTCGCGGTTCCCTTTGGAAACTATCATGGTTAATTCCTGATGAATTTATCATGATGGGGTAACTGGCCTGTTTTCATTTTCACCTATCATCCTTCACTGGTGCTCCGCCAGCGTATCCCGTTAGCGCAGGCGGAGTTACCATTCCATTTCCACCCACCAAAAAAATCCTTAGCACTCCCACTTAGTGACTCATAAAGTAACTCATTAACTTATCAATTTATTTGTATTTTCATGGTTACGGAGGAGCCTGACCTTCTGATACAGGTGGTAACACTTACTAGAAGATTACAACAACGAAGACCAGAGGGAGACTTTGTAAAAGAGTTGATTGCTTGGGAACCTCTGTCCCATTCGTGTTTCAACCGTAAAGTAGTTGTGTTTGCATTGCTGTGTTTCGGTTTGAAGAGTGGGATACGGCGTGAATTTACAGGGGACAGAGGAATAATACCTGAGTCCTCAAGAATGGCAACGCATGGGGGTATCATGGGCGAAACAGTTATGTCCATGGTACTGCTCATGTCTATAGACGACGGTTACCACTTTCCATCAGGTGGGCCGTCAGCTTGTTTGTCATTCTATGTTGCATAAAAAACACGTGATTTCGATGATTTGGTAAATTAAACTAAAACTTACTGAATTCACCTTCTGATTTATTTGTTATAAACACACTGACAAGTAAATTGCTGCAGCACATGCTTAGTGGCGGCCATGTTGGCAATAACAAATGTAAAGTTTGTTTTATATTGATAATTAATATAACTAACTCTTTTTGTTGTTGGCAATAAATATTTTCTTTCTTTCTTTTTTTGATTGAACAATATCTTCATAATTTACAAGCGTTGGGCGGAAGAGAGCAAGAATCAATGACAATTCTAGTTACATTTTTTACTATACCATAGACAATAAGAAACTAAGATCCTGCCCGTTAGGGATAAATTATAATTTATTAATCTAAATATAAAAATGAGATTTTGACATGTTGAAGCATGATACATAGTATGTAAACAAAATGAACAGAGTTAAACTCGCCTGTTGTATATCTTTACTCAAAATAAATTGTAACTACGTAAAAAATACATTAAATAAATAAATAGGTACGGCTCGCCATCGACAGTGAGTTCACCCTCATACCCTACAGCCTAAATGGTCACGTACAACGCGGTTTCAGAAATGTTTTCTCACACGAACACTCAGATTATGAAATGAGCTCCCTGCCGAGGTTTTCCCAAGACAATACAGCATGGAGTTCTTCAAATGAGGGGTAAAGAGGTTTCTGCCCTTACCCTTGAACTATGAACGCCGGCCTATGAACTAGGAACCCTTGGTATTGCAGGCGTTTATAGGCTACGGTAAACGCTTACCATTAGGTGGGTCGTACGCTCGTTTGCCACCTCAGTGGTATAAAAAAATAAATGCGCACTAAACTAAATGATTATGGGACAATACCACCAAAAGTTAAAAACAACATAATAATAAACATATCATCATCATCTTTCTACCCTTATCCCAATCATTTGGGGTCGGCGTAATAGGATTTTATCCATATTACAAAAAGATTTGGTTTTTAGTTTTACGATCGGCCACCTGCCTGACATCAACCCTCTTTGGTAATGCATTTATTGGTGGTTTCCACCACCTACGATATGGAGGAAAGGATTGAGGAAAAAAGAAAGGGAACGTTGGAAAAGCGTAAAGGAAATTGGTGAATGAGGGGAATAAGGGACTTATGTAGGAAAGGAAAGAGGGGGGGACACTGCAGTTGCAGAAAGGACTAGGACACTGCAGCGGCCCGGGAGGCCGGGGTCGCATACCCGTATGCCCTTATTCTAGAGTCGGACAGATTTCTAGAGAAGAACACCCCTGACTTAATAATAAACCTATCATAAGATATATTTCACTTGAATACATAAACAGTATATACCATTCCATGATGAGTCATTTAAAAAAAATTACCACAATTTCTGTCCGGAAAGCGAGAAAGTTCACGGCCACTGAGAATACCTAAAACAATATTTACAAGAAACAACACCGCAAAAAACTGACAAACAAGAAAAGAAAAGCTATCTCGAATAGAGGCGAGCGGGGAAAAAAGAAATGGTGCTGGTTAATTAATCTCCCCATCTCAATGCCCCTCGGGCAGTTACAGGTGGCTGTTAATTATGAGTTAATTTACCTAGTCCTACTCTCGCAATTAATAAAAAGTCGATGGCTTGTTCCATTTTACGTTTTCAAGCGATAAGCATTGATGGTTAACGGAGGGACGCGCAATTAGAGGAAACGGGGGACGA
This sequence comes from Galleria mellonella, assembly GCF_026898425.1. Lineage (NCBI taxonomy): Eukaryota > Metazoa > Arthropoda > Insecta > Lepidoptera > Pyralidae > Galleria > Galleria mellonella. The sequence goes on from NW_026441978.1 coordinate 2,096,264, forward strand.
GTGGAACACCTGGTCTTTTAAAAATAAAAAACGCGTGTCTAAAATTAAAAAGTGAATACTTTTTCGGCGCTGAGCAAATCCGATATTCTTTAGCGCGATGGCATATAAGCTGTTAACTGATCACTGCTAAATATAGGCCTTCCCCATAAGGGAAGTTTTGCTAGTAGTCGCCACAATTGGCAGGAGGGTTGGCAACCGCAGTTAGGCTTTGGTTAAGTTGGTTTTAAGACACTACTACCTATCCCTCGACTATTAAGTTCCCTTAGTCGCCTCTAACGACACCCACGGGAAAGAAAGAGGTGGCCCATTCTACGCCGGGATCAGACTTGGCCAGCCGTGTTCCCGGCAAAGAATAAAAGCCTCACGCCCTTATTACATTATATTAAATTGACTTAGTTCGCCTTCGTTTACTCACTATAATTCCTACATTTCAGTATTCAATTTCTTCCTACATCTTGCATAGGTCATTTAAACATTGTTACTCAAAACTATCTTACTTACTTACTACTTTCCCGTCTAATCCCAGTATAGAACAGGCCACCCCTTCCTTTCCCGTGGGTGTCGTTAGAACACATTAAGGGAGCGCGAAGGATGGACAACAGCGTCCCTATTAAAACATCTTTAAAGCCTGACTGCAGTTGCCAATCCGCTTGCCAAGCGTGGCAACTACTGGCAAAACCTCCCTATGGGGGAGGCTTATGTTCAGCAGTGGACGGTCAACGGCTTATATGACAATGATGATTCTGTAACATATAAAAAAGCCTCATGATAAGGGTTTTTTTTACCTTTTTTGACACGAAAGCCTAAAACTGTACTACTCTGTTCTAATTAACATTCCATTTGTGTGTACTAATTACGAACAAGTGAACGTTGAAACGAGCTACAGGTGAAGTATTAAGTAAATTCAAATTTCACTAATGAGACAACATACAGTGTTGTTTTTAAATGACGCTTATTTTGTAGAATTTCTTTGACACACTTCTGTTATTTTAAAAACAATTGGACTAATACGATGTAAATAAATATTATATATATAATAAAATAATATTAATAATAAATAGTATATGTATATATATATATATATATATATATATATATATATATATATATATATATATATATATATATATATATATATATATATATATATATATATATTTGCCACGCTTTGCAGGCGGGTTGGCAAATAAATAATATTATATAGTAATAAAATATTTAATAATAAAAATAGAAGCTATATAATTTTACTACCTGATCGTTATTTATTTATAATTTATTGTACACAAAATTTACATTGTTATAATCTTTATAAAATAAAGATGTACAACAGGCGAGCTTAACTCTGTAAGAATTCTCTTCCAGCAGATCTTGAGTGGAAAGGAGCATTAATTACCAGCAGGCAGTGTGCGTGCAATACCAATACATTCAAAATACATATATATATATATATATATATATATATATATATATATATATATATATATATATATATATATATATATATATATAACGTAATACAGTTATTTTTCTAATAATCGACATCAAAAATATATAGATAATACCTTAACATCTTTACCAAATATTTAAATAACTTTTAATATTAAAAATGTCTTATTAGTACAGAGGAAGAACGCAAATTTAATGTAACAGCAGTTTCCTTTCGTTCCTGAACAAAGATAATCCAGTGGCCGGCATGGTCTCTAAGTACGGAACAATTACCGTGGAGCAAAACTCGCCTAATAGAGCCAATTGGCCCTTATCATTGGCTAGGGCGGGCGAAAGTTAAAATCACATTACCGCCGCTAACGAGACGGTGCGAACGTTAACTGTCATGTTTCGTATTTGTCTCAAGTTGGAAACGGACAGCGGGCGGTGAATGAATGAATGAATGAGTAGGTATACTTTATTTGTATTATACAATATAGGAAATAAGCAAGACAATTTACAAACACAATGATACAATTGTATAAGTACTGTAAGGCATGCGTGTAAGGCTAATTGTGTGCTGTGGCTTAAAACATTAACGTCAAAACCTACTTTAGCTGTTGAACTGTTTTGACACTATCATTTGAGTTAAATTTCCAATTTGAAAAAAAGTGACAAAACAGTGTAATAGTGAAAACAGATTTATAGAAGATTTTTATTTTTAAATCATCGTAATCACAATAACCGATATTTTAATTAAAATATACATCATCATTTTAGCCATTATTCGTCCACTGATGGACATAAGCCTCCCCCGTAGACTGCCATAAAGACAATCCTGAGCCACCTGCATCTACTGACTCTCTGCATAAAATACACATACTTATAATATATTATATTAGAAAAATTTTCAATTCAATTTTCAAAAAATTACATTGAATGGTAACGCATGAGAGTTATCATGGATGTCACAGTGTATACTGTAATGTCTGTATTACTATTCATGTTTATAGGGAATGGTTACTATTTTCAATCAGGTGGGCCGTTATATATATTTATCTTAGATTTTTTAATATAGATCACAATAGTCATACGAAAATTTTAAGTTTATAATACTAACACAATAAATAAATTAATATATGAAAAACTAACTTATCCACAACCGAGCTTCTTCCAAGCCGCTAAAATTTCAGACCATACGATAAGCGAAAACGTTGGCCGACCAAGAATTGTTATTGGGTGGTAATTTGCGGAAACAAACGGGAAACTGGCCTGAAAAGACTTTGTTCTTATGGCGCTTAGTTCGAAATGATCAAGAGATGAGACGTGTTCCACGGATAATGTAAAAACGGGACCGTGCAATATGATGTTAGTTGCTTTTATGTAATTCTTACCGTTTATTACTTATCATGTATATATATAATATATCTTTCGTTTTTAAAAAAATCTTTAAAAAGTGTGTATTTAGAGTATAAGTATGTATGTAGTAAGAGATGACTAAGGGAGGGCGAGGGATGGGCAACAGCGTCCCTCTTAAAACATCTCTAAAGGCTAACTGCAGTTGCCAATCCAACTGCCAAACGTGGCAACTACTGGTTAAGCCCCCCCCCCCAGGGTAAGGTTTATGTTCATCATTGGACAGTTTGATATGATGATAATAAAATCAAAACTATAGACTCCAAGGGAAAGGGATAGTTAGTTATGGGGTGTAACAGCCCTATTGCTAGCAATATACCCTATCAGGTCGACAGGTCGACTTCCACGCGGTTCTCACAGGAACTCAGTTAATTCTTGTGGAAATCGTCACAATGGGCTAATTGACCTGCTTTTATCCTGACCTATCACTCTCACTTATGCCCTGCCAGTAAATGCCGATAGTGTACACGGTAATAATCATTCCATTCTCCATTCACCAGAGAGTGGCTTTGTACAAAAGTCATTTGCTTGGGTATCTCTGTTCCGTTCGTGTTTCAACCGTAAAGCAGTTGTGTTTCGGTTTGAAAGGTGTGATGTGGCAGTTAATTTACAAGGCACTTAGGCATATATCCTTAGTCCTTTGGAATGGCGACGTATGGAGGGTCTCATGGGTGAAACAGTATACTCTGTTATATCTACAGTAATGTTCATATCTATAAGCGACAGTTACCACTTTCCATCAAATGAGCCATCAGCTTGTTTGCTATTTTAAGTTGCATAAAAAAAATTCTCTCCCATTAAAAAAAATAAACAAATTTAGTCTCACTTCTACTCGTGTGAGAGTGTTCTAATGACAGGAATTGTTTGAAAAAATACAGACGGACTAAGAATCTTATCTTTTGGAAGCTGCTTAAAAAAATTATACAGAGCCCTGAGAATTGACACGTTCACAGAATAAACGTTGAATTCTGCCAGCAAACATATAAGAGGTATTTTGCTAAAAGGCTATTTCTCGTATCTCGTCCGCAGCCCTTAACACCGTACTCCGATTGGCCGATAACTACTACAGAGACGTTATCTCCCCACATCGCGGGCATTTTGTCCCGCCAACTATCAAATCGGGCCACTGCCAAACTAGTTTTCAACAAACCGATACAGTATTAAGCGAATAACAACCGTATTGTCTGGGAATTACGCTTCGTTTTCCAATGTATTTAGGACGAAATATCAAAACTGCGATGTAATCGGAGACAATTCGTGTAACTGCCTATATATAATACTAGTGATCCGGCCCGGCTTCGCACGAGGAAATAGAATTATCAAAAACAATGTTCAAATAACCTGAATACCTTTAATATTCATAATCATAATCATTCATAATAATCCCGACTTGATACGATTTTTTAAATAAATACAACCCATGTCACTCTTTAATAATGCAGCTTTACATAGATGAAGGAATTATAAAAATCGGTTAAATTTTTTTTAGATTTATCTACTACAAACAAAAATAAAACAAACCTGTCCTCTTTAGAATATTTGCTTAAATTATATACTATATAATAGTAAAACAATATGTTTTCGGATCTATGTTGTTTGGCTCTATGGCAGATCCAAACTGTTCGGTTTGCGTTTTTTTTTTATACCACGAAGATAGCAAACAAACATATAACCTGTTTGATGGTAAACGGCCACTGTAGGAATAAAAAAATTCATTATTTGACAAAAATACAAAGTTACAATCGCGAGATACAATGAGCCCTGCTCTAGGCGAACTTGTATCGTGGGCACCCGACAAAGATTAACAATTCACAATCTGTTATAGTTAAAAGCACATAGTATACGTGTATAAATATTTAAAAAAAAAAGGTCTGTAGCCTATGGACATCGTAGGTTTTCTTAATATTTCATCTATCATACTCTCTATCATACTCGGGTATGCTGATTTTTTTTTATGCAACTTAGAATGACAAACAAGCTGACGGCCCACCTGATGGAAAGAGATAACCGTCGCCTATAGACATGAGCAGTACCATGGACATAACAGAGTATACTGTTTCGCCCATAATACCCCCATGCGTTGCCATTCTTGAGCACTTAGGTGTTATTCCTCTGTACCCTGTAAATTCACATCCATATCCCACCCTTCAAATCGAAACACAGCCATGCAAACACAACTGCTTCACAGTTGAAACACGAATGGGACAGAGGTGCTCAAGTAAACAACTTTTGTACAAAGTCTCCCTTCTGTTTATATGGTAAGTACAAAAACTATAATAAAAATAAATACACACAAGACTTTAATCCGTAATGGGGTAGTCAGAGGCATTTGTCGACTGTTACCGTAGTCATGAATGTAACACCGGAAAAGGTGACAATTTTCACCAAGCACATTAGAATCTAAAGTAGCAATAGACAAAGTTTACAGTCATCACTCGAATTTATTTTTATTGTTACAAGTATTTCCCATCGCCAGAGTTAGATATTGAAATAGACTCTTTTTGGTGCCAGGCAGATTTGAGCTTACGACATTTTGCATCAAATCAAGTCCGTCTACAACGTTCTCCTGAAATTTTATTTGTATGAATAAATTAATTAATGAAACTTCATATTTTTACAGTTTATACGTAACGTGACAAAATACATTTGTCAGATTGAGGTGGTTGATCACTAAACAAAACTGAACACGAAATACGAGATGGCGCTAAAATCGAGCACTATGATTTTTATTATTATTTCGTAATTAAAAACAATTTGAAGCAAAATTTCTAAATTGGCGAGTAGTTTTATTTATTTTTTACCGATATAATAAAAATTTATTATAATTTTTGTCTTTATTCTCTTGTATTGTACAACTTTGTAAAAAAACACTTGTTAGAAACGTTGCGATTGTATGCGTTATAATGCATTTAAGAAAAGATCACGTATTACCTGTCACTTAAAATTCATAACTAATAATAAAAACCACTGGCCAATTTAGAAATTTAACTGCTTTTTTTTAAATCATATATTTATCATCTCTCCACAATACAGTATATATACAAATAATTTACTTAAAAATACTCGGTGTATGTATTGTGAAGACTGATGGCTGAACTAGAAAAACCTGTGCTACAACCACTAGCCATTTATACCAATATAAGTAAATAACATTCCGAAAAAAAACGACCTAACGTTAATTTTTTTTTATATACATACATACATATACCATACATATCTGTCACGCCTGTCTCCCATTAGATTAGGCAGAAACAATGGAACGCCAAATGCTTCGATTCAAACAAACCTCTTTCGCTTCTTCCACATTCATCAATATTTTCGTACACGCTCGCCGGTTACGGGTACTTTTAATTTGGCCCTTCTTCAGCACGTCGCCTCTTTGGTCAACATACGTCCGTCTAGAGCGGCCCCTACCGACATCTCCATTCAATCTTGCTCCATAAATCTCTTTCGTAATTCTTTTTTTCTCTAAATATATATATATATATATAATTCTAATTAATCTAATAATGACAAAGTACAGGAGCGGATGTGAATGTGAACGAACTTCAAATTATCTTTAATTACAACATAAACAACAAAACCACAAATCTCGGTTCGAGCGCCATCTAGTTTATTTCTTGTCTAATTTTGGATAATGGAATTTCATAAAAAGTTTTTATTTTATGTCTTTATTGATTTTATGTAATCCAGTTTATTCTTTAACGTCTTGACGGTAAGGGACAACGGTCAACTCAGATTATATTTATCTGAACGTCAAAATGTCAAGCGGGAGTCGCTACTGCCGCTCTGGATATAAGGGATGCGAAAAATTAAAATACATATATATCGATAAAGGTTACGATATTTTATTTTAATGTCTTCCGAGTTTTAAAACAAAACTTAATGATTGTTATCTAAACAAGTTGTTATCTTCTTAATTTGTTTATTTGTCTAATTAACATACTTATTTTGTTCAGATATCTAAAAATTTTATAACTTTGTGCTTTATGTATATATGTAAATAGGTATGTATGTATATCTTTAATGTATTTGTGTAGTTATTTATGTGTGTGTTTGCGTGGGTGTGTATGTGCGTGCGTCCGTGCGTGCCTGAATACGTGGGCGTGCGTGCGTGAGTAGAAGCACTATGCCCATCAGTGGACAGTTAACAGCTGATATAATAATGATGATAATGAGAGGCTCAGCATGTAAGTCATTTTGTAAGATAGCTGTGGATTGATTTTTTAATTAAATAAAATAAAATTCATACATCCATTGTAATAAACTTTCTCATTTATTATATTAAAATGATTGAACAATCACTCATTGAAAACTACCTACTATTCTATAATATATTGCTTATTTTTAATAAAAAAAAAATTTGATCAGTCAAAGTGCAACTGAACTGTATATGTATTCTTTTATTTCTTCTTTTTTTCTACGTATGTACCTATATCTGTTATTATTTGTGTGCTGTAAGTAATGCAAACAAATTATATATCTATTTATCTAGCTGTGTAATGGCTAGCTGTGTATGTCTAGCCGTGTCTATTGTTATTTGTGTGCTGTAAGTAATGAAAATAAATTATACATCTATCTATGTAATGACTAGCTGTGTATGTCTATCTATGTCTATTGTTATTTGTGTGCTGTAAGTAATGCAAATAAATTATATATCTACCTATCTATCTAACTGTAGCGTATTTATACATACACTTTAATTAATCAATGCGGCGTTGAGTATTATAATTACAACTCGGCTGTGTTAAATTCGTTTAGCAAAATTTAATTTGATTTATGGCAAATCAGTGCGTACATTCTAACTGTAAGTTAACACAATAATTGAGATTCGATTAAACAAATGCCGCAAATATTGACATTCAGTTTAATTTAATATTACAAACACCTATAACTAGAATATATCTACAATATTTATTTTATTTATTATATAAAACTATAACCCAAATCTTCTTGTAATATGGATAAAAGAAAATATTACGCCGACCCCAAATAATAATTAGGATAAGGGTAGGAAGATGATGATTTATTTTATACTACGAAAATGGTAAACAAGCATACAGCCCGTTTGATGGTAAACGGTTACTGTAACCTATGCCAGGGCACCAGTGAGGGATAGATGATATAGATGACGATGAAAACAGGTCAGTTAGCTCATCATGACGAATTCCACTAGAATTAACCACTATGATTTTCAGGAGGAACCGCGTGGAGGTCGACCTGATAGAGTATATTGCTAGCAATGAGGTTGTTAAATCTCATTATTAACAACCCGTTTCCCCCACTGTAGTGGTATCAGGTGCGTCGATAAAAATTGTATTGACAAATTAAGTTTAATATAATATTTTTATTTATGACATCAACATATTTATATATTTCATATATATATATATATATATATATATATATATATATATATATATATATATATATATATATATATATAATAAAGGATGAAATATATCCCTTATATTTCATCCTAAAGTTCGATCCCGCACCACTTACATCGCAAAGCAAATAATATTAAATAATTTCATTCCATTATAAAAGACAATATACTCTTAGAAATACTTGCACAAGAAATTCATTCTATAATTAAAGTTTTCGCGGAAAGAAGCTTCTCGATCAATTCCCGACTGTGAATTGTGTTTATAGATGAACTTTCTATTGGCAGTGTGCAGTATGATATCAATACTTCAGTAGTACCTACGGTTATAGAAAGGAGCTACATTAAATATATGTATATATATATACCATTCAATTGTTTAACATGATTCCTCCATTATACAAGCGATAGAATCACAGATAATGGTTTGAATGGGTCGAACATGCAAAAGAAAGTTTTGGGGTTAGTACTACGCAGCTTATATAAGGAGCATTCGTAAGTGTAACAGTTATAAAGAGATATATAATGTGTTTAGTTTTTGAGTATTCTTGACCTTCGTCTCTACAGACAGATGTATACTCCTAATTGTTTCCTCCAAAAAATTACAATAGTAAACTTATTATAGATACAAACAATTACAAGAAATAATCAAAGCGAGAAAACAATGGGCGATCTTATCGCTAAAAGCGATCTCTTCCAGACAATCTTTGGATAATAAAATATATATTCTATCTATCTATCCTATTTAAGATCTGCGCTCTTGTCGGTGGAGCTCTTGCCACTCACTACGATATTCAATGAGTCTCTTCACCTCTTGATACGACACGACACCAACTCCTTCCTTGATCTACCTGATGTAACTATGTCTCGGTCTCCCTCTCCCCCTCCTTCCTTCTATCTTACCTTCTATTATAATATTCATAAGTTCGTCGTGTCGTATCAAGTGTCCCAACATTTTTCCCCTTTTGTCCTCAATAGTTCTAATAATTTGTCTTTTTTCCTTAACCCTAAGCAGGGCCTCCTCATTGCTAATTCGATCTCTCCAGCTAATTTTCTCCATCCTTCTCCAGCACCACATTTCAAAATATATAATATTCAATACCTTACAAAATCTACTTAGGTCGAGCACGCAAATATTGAAAACAAAAGTTATAATAATTTAATTTAAATTGCAACATTAGATAGATTTTACTCAGTAAGAAACGTTACTTTAATCGCTGGTTTTTTTAATAGAATTATTTAGTTTAATTCCGCTACTACTACGTGTGTGTGTGTGTGTGACACTCGAAAGTTGACCACCACTACTACAACCAGAAGTTCCACAAACTTCCATATAAGGCATCAATCTCCGACTACCATTTTGATCACGCACCTATGACCTACCGCAATGGTAGCGGAATTAAACAAAAAAAAATCTATTTAAATAATCAATGGTACAGACTTCCGCAAGATAACACTTAGTTCAATAAAATAGTTATCTATTGTTTCACCAATATCTATATATTCTAACGACAATATATAGATTTTTGCTATATATTACGCACCCCTAATCACCAGTATGAGTATCGATATCGATGTTTAAATATTTTGTAAATAGCACATCCCTGTCGGACCCTTGTCCTATTGACGTTTCAATTTGTATCGCACCTAAGAGACGCAGCCAACCTCTGTCCATCGCGACATCCAAAGATCTTGATAGTATAATAGAAGTTTATTGTCGCCACTTTCAGTTGGCGATATTAACCACTATCACAAATCGTACTTCGAAACTCGATTATGTTGTTATCGAATAATTTTAACAAACTTGTACATACCCCCAATTTCAGGATGACAAAATGGCATCTTTGTTCATTTGTGATTTCTCCTAAGACGTCCGTCTGTTCGCTTGTAACGTGACAAAATTTTTTATGCTACTTAGAATGGCAAACAAGCTGACGGCCCACCTGATGGAAAATAGTAACCGTCGCCTATAATTACCATAAAAAACCTTTAACAATAAACAAAAGTGAAAAAAGACGCTAAAATGGTGTCACTCAGCTATATGCCATGTTCTTTCGAATATGACACAGATTTTTAGTGGCACCAATATATTGTAGAGAGACCATCATTTAAAATCAAACGACAGAAAAAATATGGACTGAGTTGGTAACAATAAATAGCGTGCAAAGTACGTGCAAAATTAATAAAAGAAACTTTATTTTAGGATGATCTTGGATAAACATTTTAAGTATATGATCACGTATATTCCTATCTCTAGCTATTTTTATGTTAATTCTACTTTATTTTTATCCCTATCTCACCTTTCGAACTAACAATATTAAATATGTAATTCATGCCCTTCTTTTCTTAGTAATTTTTGTATGTGACTTGGCTTTTGCTCCCCTCGTATCTTATTCTAAATGTACAATAATAAATTTGAAGTATAGTTAGAATCCATTATTTTTTTATGCAACTTAGAATGGCAAACAAGCTAACGGCCCACCTGATGGAAAGTGGTAACCGTCGCCTATTGACATGAGCAGTACCATGGACATAACAGAGTATATTACTCTGTTATGTCCTAGAACATTAATTAAAATAATAGAGAATAGAAGAGGCAAAATGCTGGGCCACCTTATACGACATGACGATTTTTTTAAGACCATAGTAGAAGGAAAAATATAGAAAAAAAGAGGAAGAGGAAGACCGAGGAATAACTATATGGGACAGATAAAAGAAACACTAGGCGTCATGTCGTATAGGGAGGTCAAGGATATGGCCTGGGATAGAGCTGGCTGGAAGAGGATGCATGAATTAGTTGCACCGACAAGAGGAAACTCTTAAATGAAAAGAGAGAATATATATAATGGTCAGCTCCACTTCTCATGCAATATTTGTAGGTTTATATACTTTCTTTCTTTATATAGCAATCTGTAGTTAACGTTGTTGGTAGTATTATTAATCATATTTAAATGTAATCTTATTATAATTATATATTGTATTACTGTTTGTTAATTTAATAAAAAAAAAAACTCAGTCATACAATAAATCGAATACTTTATTTGCTGAATAAAGAATAAGACTTACTTACAAATATGGTACATAATTAAAAATAATCTGGCCGGTACAAGCGTGCTTATTATTTTAACAATAACTTTAATAATAAGATTTACATACGGTCATATTTTTGTGCATTACAGGTTTTTGTATTTTATGTACGAAAAATTATTAATTCACTCTTGCGCCACCTGCCCATTTCTATCTGTTCTCCTTTAACCAAAGGTTGTCTGTAAGAGATTGCCCTAGCGATAAGACCGCCTTTTGTACCTTTATGTGTATATTTCAATCTGTATTTATGTTACTGTATTTCACTTGAATTATTCACTTGTCATTGTATATTTTTATTTATGGTGCAATAAAGAGTTAAACAAATAAATATATACATTTCAAATGACATGTTTCCAGTTATAAATAAAATTACATAGGTATGTATTTTTTCATATACATTTTTTTGCGTATAATACACATATTTCAATACTTCTCAGTAATATTACTGGAATATATAATGTTTTGTCGATTAGATGCTTGGTGACGATCCGAATTACTTCCGCCTCCGTGCATCGATCTCGGGAAAAAAAACTGAGCAAATAGAAATATGATTTGATATGACGCACAATTCACGATAATGCGGAATATCAAAACGGTACGAATACAAGGATATTATTGAATGAACGAATGAATGAGTATACTTTATTTGCGTTATACAATATAAAAAATAACCCTTCTTTGCATCATGGTGGAAATTTCCATCGTAACATTGAATGTCCAAAAATTATATAAAAGACCAAGTTCACTTTAAGTTGATCGTGTCTGGATACCTTTTAAATATCCGTTGCTAAAAACAAAACATAGCTGTCAAAATTATTTTTTTTATTAACCATTTTTCCTTTAATTTTGAACATGAATTTTATCACCTTGATTTATTTCACCAATAAAAAAATCATGCAAAGAAGGGATAAGCAAAACAATTGATAAATGTAACGATACAATTGTATAAGTACAGTAAGGCGGTCTTATTGTTGAGAGCAATCTTTTCAAGACAACCTTAGGGTGGTGGACTAATTGTTGAACAATTAGTTATGATAGTATTGTGTAATTAAGAAAATTAACAGCGTAAAACATTAAATTACAAGTACCTGTTATCAAATTAAAAAAATAAAATTATTTACCGTGTACAATATATAACCTCTCCATCCCATACCTGTTCGTTACCCCATAACTGCGTCAATTATAAAACCAATTTGGATTTTTTTATCTAAAAGTATATACATTCATATTGATCCCATACAATTTTTATCAAAATCGATTCACTAGCGTAATTTTTAAACCAAAATAACTGTGTTTTTGTTATTAATTTTTTTTTTTTAATAGTTACAATAAAGTATTTCAATTCACAATAATATCTTAATATCATTCGAAACATTATCTGTTACGTAACTTCACAAGTTAACACACAATTAACTTGTGCGCCTTACACATTTCTGTATCGCACACCGAAACACTTGAGAGCGCCGAAATAGAACCCGCACATTGAGTTGCTAACAAGTTATCAACTTAAATATTTTACAACATCATTCGCTTGAGTACCTCCCGCAAGTTCTCTAATCAAATTTAACATACATAATCTTTGCTCCTCGCTTCTGTCTATGTATGCATTGATGTAGATATAACTGGAAATGTTATTTGTAAATACTTAAATATGGTATTTTATTGTATGATAACTTTTATTCAATAGGGGGAAGGGATTATTAGTAATACGAAATACCAGTTCCCAGCAATATCTGACAGGTCAATCTCCACATGGCCCCCCTGGAAACCATCGTGCTGAATTCAAAGTAGATTATCACGTTGGACTAACTGAACTACCTTTTCATTCACACTGATCATCCGTCATTGGTGCCCCGTCAGCGTATACCGTTACCTCAGTCGAGGTTACTATTCCATTGTCATCCATTAAAAAAAGGAATTAGCCATTTTTTTGGATATATATTACATATAAATTTAACATTAAAAACTATTCATTTACTTTATATTTTGCTATGGAATTTTTCAAATAAATCTTTGTTATCAAATTCTCAAATTTTTAGTGACAGCTCAAAATCATTGCATGATTATCGTTATCTTTCACTGTTAATGATTTAAAAAGTGCTCGGTAAGAGCACTTTTTAAATGATCACTCAGAAACGTTGAAAAATATATTCAATTGGTTTTGAAAATAAACAGATAATTGCGATATTATCATACCTTTCCACTTTGGGTGTTGCTGGAAGAAAATTCTATTAGAGTTAAGCTCGCCTTTGTACATTTGATTATCTCTGTCATATTCTTATGACTGGTGTGTACAATAAAGGATTAAATTAATTTAATTTGTTAAAAAAATTTTTGAAAACAGCACTCTATTTGTATAAATTTATATAAATAAATTATCGATTGATTGATCGATTAATTATTTTACTGTTATGTAAATTATGATGAACACAACACGAGATAAATGAGTAAATAATGAATAAAGTAGTAATCAATCGATCAATATAATGGAATGCAGGCTGCTCAGAACCGTTTTTTAATGGCAGTCTATGGGAGAGACTTATGTCCAGCAGTGGACGGATAATGGTTGAAATGATGGTGATGATGATGAATAGAATTGTAACTAGACAATATCTGTGGAGATATTTAAGAAAAATTATTACGAGAAATTTTAATAAGAGCAACAATTTTTAGAAATTTCGTCTCTGTTTCCGTATCACATAAAAATTACTTAATTTAATTAATTATTAATAAAATTTTAAATATATATAAATTTAATTTTAAATTAAATAATATTATAAATTATAAATTTAATTTTAAATTAAATAAATTACTTAATTTATTTAATTATTTAATTAATTAATTTAATGCGGTTTTTATAGTTACATTCCTGAAGATCTCACTTAAAATACTCCATCTATTTAATTGGTTTTCCTACTTCAGAAATACACGCCTACGAAGTAACGGACAAAAAGCTAGTTTAAAATAACACTCACGCTCCAAAGCTCATTCCGCGGTAATGTTTTAACATTGGCATCGCAAATTATATGTACACATCTGAAAGTTTTAGGTCCAATTAGTATGGATTATACGTACCACTTCAAAGAAACAAACTAATCATATTGAATGAAATTAAACTGCTGGCTTACGATTATTTGAAACAGAAATTTGATACTAATAAAGTGAATCAACAAGAGGCACGGCGAAGATATGCCCGTCCCAACTTAGAACTTGTGATATAGTTCAAGCTAGACAAGTCTGAAATTGAGAGTGTTATAGCTCAGTTCGATTTAAACTTGCAAGACTGTAGTGAGATAAGTTTGATTGTTCAACAATTGTTGATTTAAAAAACAAGTACGTTTGAAAATAGTTTTAAGACAAGCCATAAGTTATCACAAGTTTAAAGCCATATATATATGGCTTTAGTCTCCATCATCAAACACTGGACACATAGAATTATTGCTTTTCTTAAGACAAAGTCAAGCGAGCTCAAACATAACGATTTATTATGCGGATTTTAAAAAAATCCTATGGCTACCTTCCGTGTTAATCATCAGATCGGCTCGATGGTACCATGATAGCATATTGTCCTCGAACTTACATAAGTATACAAAATTTTAGCATAATCGGATACCAGCATGTGGTTGAAAATATATTGCAAACCTAACGGAAAGCAAAAATAAAAAAAATCCACGTATTTATCAGTTATATAGCAGAGGGAGACTTTGTACAAAAGTCGATTACTTGGGTACCTCTGTCCCATTCGTGTTTCTACCGTGAAGCAGTTGTGTTTGCATAACTGTGTTTCGGTATGAAGGGTGGGATATGGCGTGAAATTATTGGGTATCTGACCTGTGAATAACATCTAAGTCCTCAGGAATGGCAACACATGGGGGTATCATGGGCAAAACAGTATACTCTGTTATGTCCATGGTACTGCTCATGTCTATAGGCGACGGTTATCACTTTCCATCAGGTGGACCGTCAGCTTGTTTGCCATTCTAAGTTGTATAAAAAAAAAAGTCTAATCGTATGGTCTTGGCATAGAATAAGCCACTAGTTCATTTCCCATGGATATCGTAAGTGGCGACCAAGAAAACTTAATGATCGAGGGATAGGCAGCAGCGTCCCTTTAAAAACATCATCAAGACCTAACTGCGGATGTCAACCTGTCTGCCAAGCGTGGCAACTCAAAACCCCCCCAATAGGAAAAGGCCTACGTTCAGCAGTGGACAGTCAACGGCTGAAGTAATAATAACTTTCGATAAGCCTTTTCTATTTATAATATATATAAAAAAACTGGATCCAGTCAGTGTCCGCTACACTACACAGTTTGTTTAATGAATAATGATGAAAAGGCCGGCCAGTTATCCCACCATGATGAATACACTTAGATATCAGCATGATGGTTTCCAGAAGGGACCACATGGAAGTTGACCTGACAGGGTATATTACTAGCGATAGGATTAATAGTCCGCATTATTACAATCCCTCCCCTCCCCCCCCCCCCCGAGTAGACCCATATATCTGCAACAACGAATTCTATCTCCCATCGATTATGATACCTATTCATAGATAATAAACCTCGTTAAATTCAAAATCGAACCCAAATTATAGATAGGAAATCCGCTCATAACGTATTTCATTAAAAGACTATGCAAGCAGTGGCAGGCATAGTACAATAATCACTAGTCTTACATGTAAATAGAACTCAATTTGGCGTGAACATAACACAATAAACTACGCAACTATCACTGGCAACAGATCAAAAGTCTCAAACCAAATTGAACCTTATCTGCATTAGCGTGACCATGTTATATGAACCGTGAATCGTTGATAATGTATGTTAGACGCAAGTGAATAGAATTATATGTAACTCACGTTTCATAGTAATATACCATATATTGGATATCGTATTGAATATTGAAAACTAGAGCTGTGTTACTAAATGGATGAGGATAAACCTGCGTATGTAACGCGTAAAGAAAATAACTTTCATTACTTGGTTTTCTCTAATTATTTTAAAATAAAAACTCTTTAAAATATTTAATTCTTAACATTTAAATCCTGATGATAGACAATTGGAAGATTTTGTTCCGCAATCTATATCTACTTATAATAAATCTGTAGAGAGATCAATTCTGTACATGAAATATATTTCCAAAATAACTATCAGGGGATGATTAATGATCGATACTGATGCCAAAAATGCAATCAGTAAAATTTTCGTCTGTCTGTCTGTATGTTCGTTATAGAAACAAAAACTACTCGACGGATTTTAACGAAACTTGATACAATTATTCTTCATACTCCTGGGCAGGTTATAGTATACTTTTCATCACGCTGCGATCAGTAGGAGCAGAGCAGTGAAGGGAAATGTTAGGAAAACGGGAGAAGTTACTCCATTTTTAAGCTTCCGTCGCGTGTGCAGCCTTAATGGCTACTTTTTAAAATGTAAAAATGTCCACCCGTGCTACGCCGGGACGGGCCGCTAGTTAATAAATAAATAAAGAGCATCTTCTATTTTTATGAATATAATTTATTAATTGTATATGTAGGTATATATATGTGTAAGTATATAATTATGTCTATAAATAAGTATATATATATATAAACTGAAGATTGTCTTGTTCTTTTTGTCACAGTATTGTTCACCGCTTTACCCGCTGACATTGATGCTTCTGTCCACTTTGGGTTTGCTGGAAGAGAACTCTTGTAGAGTTAAGTTTGCCTTTATACATTTACTTACCTCTGCCATATTGTATTATTGTGTACAGTAAAGTCTGAATAATATATAAATAAATAAAATAAAAAGTTTTGCTCTTCAAAGAAAAACAGTGGCATCTCAATCGTCACGAAATTAACAATACTAACACGGAAGTAAACTCTGTAGATCGCAGAAAGAATTTAAAAATTTTAGAATTCACAAAACTATTGGTTAAACTACATATTAAAAATTTTATGAATCTGAAAACCTACTTTTGATGTTATTTAAAAATAATATATAATAAAATATATCTATCTGAATATCACCAGAGGGAGACTTTGTACAAAAGTCGTTTGCTTGGGGACCTCAGTCTCATTCGTGTTTTTTTGAAGCAGTAGCGTTTGCATGGCTGTTTCGTTCAACGAGTGGGATATGATAGTAAATTTACAGGGTACAGAGGAATAACACCTGAGTCCTCAGGAATGGCAACGCATGGGGGTATCATAGGCGAAACAGAGTATCGCTACTCTATTGTGTACATAGTACTGCTCATATCTATAGGCGACGGTTACCACTTTCCATCAGGTGGGTCGTCAGCTTGTTTGCCATTTTAAGTTGCATAAAAAAAGGTTGCCTGGAAGAGATCGCTCTTAGCGATTAGGCCGCCCATTGTTTTCTCAGTGTAATATATTCTTATAATTGTTTATATTTATAACAAAGTTTACTATTGTAATCTTATGGAGGAAACAATAAAGGGTATTTTTCCATCTATCTTCACGTTACTATGAATGAATACTTTTATTTACATATGAACGCAATCTTAGCTGACTGCTCTGTATACGGTCCTTTAACAGAAGTCATGCAAATATTACAATATCGATTTGATATATATACGATATTACTTGTATTATGTATAGTTTTATATAAAAGTATCACGTAGTTTTCTATAGTCATGTACAGACGTATAAGTTTACATCAAATGAGTTTCCTTTCGAACGCAATGCACCTGACGCGTCGCTTTATAAATACTTCTAGCAGTCACGTATCGGATTTGCCGTATAATTTTGCACTTTAACACAAAAAGAATAAGACATATAGGCTATTATCTCGTTGGTACTACTATCTGTCAATATAATCTGAAGCAGAATCGGAAATAAATACCAAACGCCCGGTATAAAGACTCCGGCCACGGCGTTTAAAGGACAATGTAGTATAATTTACGTTGCAACGTTGGCAGCCCTGCCCGAATTCAGTTGGCCAACCGCCAGAGTTTTACATAATAAAGCTTTAATAGCACTCTGGTTAGATTTTAAACATCATAAACTAAAGTGATTCCCGGATAATGCAGCGACGGGAAATTAGCGACAGCAACTAAATTATTTCTATGGGAATATTTTGTTGCAGACCAATTTTAAGGATCTGCAATCATCGATCAATACGTATAATAGAATCGTAACTGGTCGCTGTCTGTTCATGGAAGATATATAAGAAAAACCATTGTAGGGTAGCTTTGTGAACGCAATAAAACCCAAAACAATGATTCTTAGAATTTTGTTTATTTATACATTTGTGCGCGCTGATCTCAGAAACGGCTTAACCGATTTAAATACGGTTTTTACTAATACACTGTGCTTTAATCCATTTAATATTTAGTGTTTGTTTTACTTCAATTGGTTTATAAATAAAAAAGTTACATCAATCTAAAGAAACATATATAAAGTGCTATAAAATAACCTATCAGTTGAGTTCACTGAAACGGATGATTATATGATTTTAGATTACACCCTGCACGCAAACAAATACCTATTTAAATAAATAATAATAATAATAGATAAATAAATAAATAAATAATATACAATGTTACTAAAAATACCTGTATTTTTAGTAAAATACAAATACAAAGTCTACCAAAATTTCATTACGATTGGTTGAATTGTCAAAACGCCAAGAAGTAAAATAGAAGCTTTCACATTAATAATATTAGTAAGGATACTTGACAAAGTAGAGAAATATGAATGTACGAACAAACAAGAACTTAATATATATTAGGGAACAAGTAGGGCCATAAAGGGTCTT
The DNA here is from genome assembly GCF_026898425.1 of Galleria mellonella. Taxonomy (NCBI): domain Eukaryota; kingdom Metazoa; phylum Arthropoda; class Insecta; order Lepidoptera; family Pyralidae; genus Galleria; species Galleria mellonella. The sequence continues at coordinate 2,115,340 of NW_026441978.1, forward strand.
CCCCCATTCAGCCAATTTCGTCTGCCCCATTTCACACAATAGACTCAATGAGGGGTGCAATATATGTAGTCAACGATTGCATTTTATATAGCATGAACTAACTGGTCTATATCTGATGCAAATTATATGTAACACTAGCCGTTTCCCTCGGCATTGCCCGCTTCTATATAGTCCCCTATATCATTCCCATTGGAACTCTTCATGAATCCCTTCTTATATTGTATTATATACTTAAATGATAATTACGTACTTAATACTTTTATAAAGTTTCAGCCAATTTAACTGATCAGTTATTTTATAGCATTTTATATGTGATTCTTTATATTAATATAAGTTTTTTATTTATGAACCAATTGATATATTTTTTTTTAGCAAGTAGATTTTAAAAAGTCCAACTTCAGCCGTTATTTTGATTTAGAAGCTAAAGTACTAAACCGATTTTGATGAAATTCCTATAAAACTAATCTAAAAGTATATTCTTTCACATCAAAAAATAATCTTAGAAATATATCGATCCGCAAATGACGGAGATCTGAGGCAAAAAACATAAAAAAATATTATTAAATTAAGTGGAACATGTTGAAACAATTGAAAACGGGATTGATGTTTTTCAACTTGAAAAAGAAGAAGGGATTCGGTTGGTTTTTTTTTCTTTAGTTTGGACAACTCATTATTACGTAAGTTATAAACCAATTTGAAGAGTAATATTTTAACTGAAACATACAGATTGGTCCTATATAAATTTTATCGCAATAAGTTTAGTATCTGATTTTTTAAATGTAAATAGGTGGTTTCGTCGTAATTAAAGTCGACTTTTTCTTGTGGTTTTAATTATGACGTAATTAATCAGTTTCATGATTGAAAGTCCCGAATGGTCCCGAAATTAGTTGATTATTCTCAATAAAAATACACGTGAGTCAATTCGGTTCTTCTAACAGTTAAAATGTAACAGTATTGCCTGGTAAACTATTACGGACAGCGGTCGAAAAACTTTCTTTTAATTTATGGACTGGTCTGCTCCAGTTAACTGCGACTGATTTACTTTTTACTTAACTCTAATTTTGTATGTTTATCTAAAACTTTTACCAGAGGGAGACTTTGTGAAAAAGTCGTTTGCTTGGGTACCTCTGTCCCATTCGTGTTTCAACCGTAAAGCAGTTGTGTTTGCATTGCTGTGTTTCGGTTTGAAGGGTAGGATATGGCGTGAATTTACAGGGTACAGAGGAATAACACCTGAGTCCTCAGGAATGGTAACGCATAGAGGGTACCATGGGCGAAACAATATACTCTGTTATGTCCATGCTACTGTTCATGTCTATAGGCGACAGTTACCACTTTCCATCAGGTGGGCCGTCAGCTTGTTTGCTATTTTATATTGTATAAAAAAAACTTTATACTAAATGTGCTGGTTAAATTAAACTTTTTATATAAAAGAGTAACATCCTCATTTCTTGCGTAATTTTTTTTATACCACAAAAGTGGCAAACAAGCATATAGCCAGTTTAAAGATAAACGGTCACTGTAGCCTATTATAGGCTGAAACTACGTCTAAAACTGGGGAATAGAAATAAAATTGTAATTAGACGATGTCTGTACATGGAAGATATTTCATAAAAAAAAACATACGTAATATACAATACCTACCTTATTTTAAAATAAAAAAAAACTTTAATCTGAACAAATTGTCATTATCATTGCATGAAATTGTATGTATATGTATTTAAAAATAGATTTATATAAATGTGTATCAGTAAGTTAAAATGTACGTATTATATCTCTATATGTACTCGTATTTAAAAAAAAAAAACTACGTTTCATGCCTCCAGTCAAACTGTTTATAATTACTCTTCTCCATCCAAAGAATGCCTGCAGATCGCTCTTAACGATAAGGCTGTTAGTTGTTTTCTCAGTGTAATATTTTCTTGTAATTGTTTGTATTTATAATAAGTTTACTATTATAACCTTATGAAGAAAACAATAAAGAATATCTATCTATCTATCTATACCCATGATGCTTCTTATAGGATCCGGCTTCGCCCGCGCTATACCCGGTTTCTTAGCAAAATCTAATAACCAGTGGACATCCACGTCAGACTTAAAACATGAGGAAACTCAGTACAAAATTTCTTATTTCTTAATCACAAGTCTCAGGCCGTCTCCTACGAGGGTAAAGTTAAATTAAATGAAAACATACCTAACTCAACTTTTTTTATAAAAGCGTAGATAAAATAATACCTGTTTTTTTTAAGGTAAAAGTTAAATGACAACTCAAACTTGTATCGACTCGACATATTAGTTAAATACATTTGCTCCATAAAAAATAATACTAATGAAAAAAACTAACTGATAAATATCGAGTTGCTTCATAGACGGTTTCACTTGTTGAAAAGAAGATTTTGCTTCACAATAACCAGGTTTTTGCTTTTTAAAGAAGAAAAACATTGATCGTAACATTAATATTAGACTAATACAATTGATTACAAAAATTAAAAAAAAAAATCTAAATCAGTTTAGAATTGTTGTAACCACAAAGTCGGGCGGCTCGAATTATCGATAGTCAGCGCCTTACTGTCCGACTCGACCCACTGAAACAGCGCAGAGATGTTGCATCTCTGTGCATCTTCTAACGAATTTATCATGGGGAGTGTTTTGAGGAATTGTTCGGATTGATACCTGCTGCTGATTTTCACCACCGTACAACCCGCCACAAACTAAAGTTTCATCCCAATCATCTGGACGAGTGGCGGTCTTCCACCGTGCGTTTTTCAAGGCACTTTCTTCCACGTACAACCATTCCTTGGAATCAACTTCCAGCAGCAGTATTTCCGAACCGATACGACAACATAACCTTCAGGAAAAGAGTATATTCCTTTTTAAAAGGCCGGCAGCACACCTGCAATGCCATTGGTGTTGTGGATGATCATGGGCGGCGGTAGTCACTTATTATCAGGTGAGCCACATGCTCGTTTGTCCTTTGTGTTGTAAAAAAACAACACGTTATATGGGCACAAAAAATACAGACGAATTGAAATCAGCCATGTTTCAGTAGTCACTTAAAAACCTTCAAAATCATATGATTACTCAAATGAAGCTTAAGCCGAAAGTAATTAGATACATATTCACACATTTCTTACTTAATCAAGTCTAAGGGAAATAATTTTACACCTTGAATCCAGCTCGAGCTCTCTAATTCTCCGGTGCCATCCACCGCAAAGTTGATTAAAGGAGGCAATCCATTCCCAATAAATCCCTAAGTAGTTCGCTTTAAAGTGTGGGCATCAAAGGGTCTGAGTTAATAACGTTATTGAGACGCGATCCCGCCTCTGGATAAAGATGGAACCCAATCAATGTACTGATGGATTTAGCGCAACCCTGCCCCTTTGCTGGGACCTTTGAGTTCTTCTGCAATTAGATTTTAGTTTTAAGATGGGTTTTTATTTTTTATTTAATATATATTACTAAGTGCTTTTTCTTTACTCAAAGTGGACAATAAAATAGGGTTGAAACATTTGCCATTATGTATAAGAACTTCTTAACATTTAGACGGCGGGGTCGATTCTGAAACGCCAATTCCCTAAACATCTCTAAAATTAAACTCTCACCTCAATATTACAGCGAAATCTTTATTGTAAAGACCAATATGAGCTAAATTAATAAAAGATTTGGGTCGAAAATATTATAAATATATAAATTAATATTTTAAGTTAAGAGACAAGTTCAGAGAAATGGTGCCTCATAATTGGCCTGTGTCTAGAATGTATAAGAACTTCTCCATAACACTTTGCGATAACCAAACCAAGGATCGTGATTTAGTTTGTGCAACCTGAAAGGATTCATCAATACTAATCATAATAATAGTAATACATCATTTGCAATTCATCAATAGTTATAATGTGGATTTTTTGTATTTCCTTAACTCAATATAAGAGGTGAAATGAAATGGAAATGCATTTTTCTTTGTGTATCGAAATTCATAAATCAATACACTTTCTATTTCAGTAAGAGTGACATTCAGTGAATATTGTAGTACAGTATTTGACAACCCTACCTCTAAAGTTATAGTACTAAAAACAATCAAAACCAATTCAACAATTTAGCACAACCCTGCGCTTTACTAGGATCTTCAAATTATTCTGCAATTAGATAAAACTATAGGTAAAGTTTTAACATGGACTTTTTCTTTATTCAGGATTCAATCAAACGAATATTTACCTACTGGAACATTCCTTTTCAATGGGTATTTATTCAGAGTACGTCGTTGTCCAACGATAATCAACTCTAGGTTATAATATCGCTAAGATTGAAATTTTGTCGTAACTAAAAACAAAGTGTATTAAGAATAACAATGTCATCTAAACAAATTGTCTCTCTAGGTATAAATATTTCGCCAAAACCAACTAGTCTTTTGTTTTTATTTAAAAGAATGGTTCATTGGCTGCGTAAATTTTCAATAAGTGGCTCAGCATCTTTCCTTGTGGCAGACTATGTTGCAGCTATTGCATGGGCACTCCAGTGTGAAGGCCTATGTTTAGCAGTGGACAATTAACGGTTAAAATATTTATGATCATAATAAGGGCATGTATGTATCGCATTTTTGCCCCAGAAAATAAACGGCATCTTAAATCTTAATGGATCAAACCGATATAGAACAAGATGTCTCTTGAACATATTATTAAAAATCTTTGCTCCACTACAAACTATTTTTGGCTCTATGATTATTAAATTATCTATTAATTATTACAAAATAAATATTTTTTATTATGCAACTTAGAATAACAAACAAGCTGACAGTTCACCTGACGAAAAGTGGTCACCGTCGCCTATAGACATGAGCAGTATCATAAGACATCACAGAGTATACTGTTTTGCCCACGTCCCCCCCCCCCCCTTGGGTTGCCATTCCTGAGAACTAAGATGTTATGCCTGTACCCTGTAAATTTACTGCCATATCCCACTCTTCAAGCCAAAACACAGTCATACAAACACAACTGGTTCACGGTAGAAACTCGAATGGGAACAAACAAACTATTCTTATGCAAAGTCTGGTAATATGTGATTGAATCGATTACAAATAAAAAACTTCTGAAAGTCGGTTGATAAATTAGCGACATAATCAGCCTTTAACTGTCCATTGCTTAACATAAGCCTGTCCTGTGGGGGGTTTTGCCAGTAGTTGTCACGTTTGAAAGGTGGATTGGCAACCGCAGTTAGGGTTTAGAGATGTTTTAAGAGGGATGCTGCTGCCCATCTCTCGCCCTCCCTTAGTCGTCTCTTACAACACTCACAGGAAAGTAAAAGGTGGCCTATTCTATACTGGGACCACATAACCATGACGAAAGTAAAAATACAGACAAATTGAGAAATTCCTCCTTTTAATAGAGCCTTAAATTTTCAATTCTAATCTATTCTATGTCATATTTAACTGAAATAACATCTGCTACGGAATGCTGCAACTGGCAGAAATAAAATAACTAGGACATCTTGAAACGAGCGTCGACTACTCGCCGACTAGTCTTATTCAACTATTAATTGGACTCCAATACTATCCTGCCATCCTGGTAAGGCCAGCTGGTGGAATATTGCTTCAGGCAAACTGAAGTTTGTTGTGATAAATTATATTAAAACTAGCTATTCTTATTTTTTTACTGTAGTGATAAAATTTTTAAATGATTTTCCCAAATAAAAGAGGTCTCAACTTCTAGGTTTTAATTATTTTTATTTATTTATAACTATTTGAAATTTTCTCAGGGACTTTATTCGAGTATTTAGAACATGACATATTGTTTGAACTGGATAATAAATAGCCTATGTCCTTCTCCGCCCCAAACACACCAAATGTACCAAATTTCATCAAGACCAGTTGAGCCGCTGCAATACCAAGATGCAACAAACATACAGACCGACTAACTTCCACATTTATAACATCAGTAAGAATAAAAAAAATATTGTACAAATGCAATGGATATCATAAAAATATTATTAAATATATGGTATATACATAATTTTATTATAAAATATTTTATATTATATTTTGAATTATAAAAACCGGATTAATTTAATTAAAATATACTTAATTTAATCTAGTTATTGTAATATTATCATAAAACTGCGCAGAGATGTTGCATCTCTGTGCATCTTCTACCGAATTTATCATGGTAAGAGTTCTGGGGAATTGTTCGGATTGATACCTGCTGCTGATTTTCACCACCGTACAACCTGCCACAAACTAGTTTCATTCCAACCATCTGGACGAGTGGCGGTCTTCCACCATGCGTTTATCAAGGCACTTTCTTTCACGCACAACCATTCTTTGGAATAAACTTCCAGCACCAGTATTTCCAAACCGATACGACAACATAACCTTCAAGAAAAGAGTATATTCCTTTTTAAAAGGCCGGCAGCACATCTGCAATGCCGCTGGTGTTGTGGGTGATCATGGTAGTCACTTATTATCAGGTGAGCCGCATGCTCAATTGCCCCGTGTTGTAAAAAAAATTAACGGAATTGTTTCAACGATTCAACCAGATGACACCGACTGAGGTCACTAGCAATAGATATACTATCCCCCATTTTGAAACAAAAGAACATATTCCTTTCTAAAATACCAACAGCACGCCTGCAATTACTCTGGTGTTGCGGGTGATCATGGGCGGCGGTAGTCACCTACCATCAGGTGAGCTGCATGCTCGTTTGCCCTCTGTTTTATAAAAAAAAAAAGAAACAAATACAATAAAACAAAAAAAAAATAACGAACGCTCAGATTATGAAATGAGCTACCTGCCGAAGTTTTCCCAAGAGCCTACAGCATGGGCTTCTTCAAAATGGGGGTAAAGAGGTATCTTCAGGGTCGGCAACGCGCACGTAATTGCTCAGATATTGCAAGTGTTCATAGGCTACGATAACCTCCTGTGAAATAAAAAAAATCAAAAACATATGGGAAAAGATTTTAATACACTAATAAAACACTTCCGTGACAGAATGCTAATTGTACATTTCGCAGAAACTAGTGGCTTACTATAAATTTAATAAATGTCCCACTTCAAATATAAACTTCTTGACCCGTTTCTACAACTCGAAGAGATTTATTTTATAAAATAGAAACACGTTTCCCTTTATTTACAATTTTCACTAGACTCGAAGTCGACATGTAATGAAATTGCAACTTAATAATTTTTACCGAGTAACATGAACTTAAATTTCCACATTTGCTGCTTTCAGCTTTTGAATATTTGTATAAAGAGTTTTATATAAAGAATTTTTCATTAAAGGTTAAATCCTAAATAATCCTAAATACCTATTTTTTTTAATGGATGAAAATGGTATGGTAACCCCGCCTGCGCTGACGGGATACGCTGGCGGAGCACCAGTGAAGGGTGATAGATGAGAATGAAAACAGACCAGTTAGCTCATCATGATGAATTCGTCAGGAATTAACCGTGATAGTTTTCAGGGGGAACCACGAGGAGGTCGACCTGGTTGAGTATATTGCTAGCAATGGGATTCTCAGTCTTCATCACTAACAATCCCTCCCCCCCCCCCCCCAAATACCTATTGAAAGACCGAAACATAGAAAGGTAAGTAAAAAATCATATATATAAAAAAAATTAAAAAATTCGGCCGTGTAATCCCGGCAAAGAATAGATTACCCATTCCTTTCCCGTAAGTATCGTAAGATCCGACTAAGGGAGGGCGTAAGATGGGCAGCCACGTCCCTCCTAAAACATCTTTCAAACTTGACTGCGGTTGCCAATCCGCATGCCAAGCGTGGCAACTACTGGCAAAACCTCCCAAGGGAGAGGCTTATATTCAGCAGCGGACAGTTAAAGGCTGATACAATATGATGATGAAATAGCCTTCGTTTTGAGCAACGTCCATCTGTCCAGCAAAGTCTAACTGTGGTTGCCAACCCGTCTGCCAAGCGCGGCAACTATTGGCAAAACTCCCCTTATAAGACGGGCCTATGTTTAGCAGTGAATAGTTAATGGTTTATATAATAATGATGATGATGATGGTGAAACAACCTTTAGGTAAAGTTGAAATATTGTCGGTCGCTATTTTGTCTTACTTCATTAGAAATCCAGTAAAAAATCTATTTTTTTTTATACAACTTAGAATGGCAAACAAGCTGGCGAACCACCTGATGGAAAGTGGTAACCGTCGCCTATAGACATGAGCAGTACCATGGACATAACAGAGTATACTGTTTCGCCCATGATACCCCCCATGCGTTACCATTCCTGAGGACTTAGATGTTATTCCACTGTACCCTGTAAATTCACACCATATCCCGCCCCCTTCAAACCGAAACACAGGCATGCAAACACAACTGCTTAACGGTAGAAACACGAATGGAACAGAGGTACCCAAGCAATCGACTTTTGTACAAAGTCTCCATCTATTTATATACTATGTTAATCCTCTATGCTAGTGCAAATCAAATCGACTAAGACATTTGACTTCAAACTCAAGCATTCAGTTCACTTCTACAACTATGCAAGTTTAATCGATTCCGCTAACTGGGCTTGTTTCAAGAAATTCGGCAATTTATCTGTAAAGTAACTCACAGATGTTATTTAATACTAATATATATATATATATACTAATATAATACTAGTATATGTATGTATGTATATGTGTTAATATGTATATATATATGTATATGTGTGTGTAGGTCTATGTATATAAATATAATAATGAGTAGGGATAATATTTATATTATTATATGTATCACATCTCCCATATTTAGAACTAACAAAATTTTTCATCGTGCCTCCCACCAAATTATTTATAATTACTCCTCTCCATCCAAAAGTTGCCTGGAAGAGATCGCTCTTAGCGATAAGGCCGCCCATTGTTTTCTCATTGTGATTATTTCTTGTAATTGTTTATATTTATAATAAGTTTACTATTGTAATCTTTTGGAGGAAACAATAAAGAGTATATATCTATCTATCTATAATCAAAGTACTTCCAACCGTAGAAGAAGAAGGTACTCAATTCGGTTGAACTTTTTTTTTATATTTGTAGTTGTTCGAAGGAAATAAGTATAACAACTATCTTTGTCTATTTACATATATTATATACAGAAGGTAAATATTATATACAAAGGAATATATAGAAAATAATATATAAAAACGGAAATTAGGAGTGTAAGAGGCGAGCGATCGAGATGGAGAGAACGACAGCAGAAATGAATATAAAAAGCAAACGTCGCGGTCACGTCTGTACGACCAGTCCGAAGGAAAGAAAGAGGTGAAATATCGTATGTACAATTTAATTAACCTACTTGATGGAAAAGAAAGTAATGATGTTGACAAGTGGCTGTGAGATGAATATTTACCAGAGGGAGACTTTGTACAAAAGTCGATTGCATGGGTACCTCTGTCCCATTCGTGTTTCAACCGTGAAGCAGTTGTGTTTGCATAGCTGTGTTTCGGTTTGAAGGGTGGGATATGGCGTGAATTTACAGGGTACAGAGGAATAACATCTGAGTCCTCAGGAATGGCAACGCAGGGGGGGTATCATGAGCGAAACGGTGTGCTCTGTTATGTTCATGGTGCTGCTCATGTCTATAGGCGACGGTTACCACTTTCCATCAGGTGGGCCGTCAGCTTGTTTGCCATTCTAAGCTGTATAAAAAAAAAAAAAATTTACAATATTTATTTACAGACGCCACATATTTGTTACGACGTAAGTCTGTCAATTGTAAACCGAATTGGAAAATTCTAATTTTATCTGAAATATCCTTTCAGGTTGCAGGTTAACTTACAGGTTGGTTTCATAGAAATTTTATCAAACACGCTACAGTAGTTTAGTTTATAAATCAAAATAACAGATTTAGCAATAATTGAAGTCGATTTTGTTTGTGGAACATAATTATTTTCGTAAACTTGACAACTCAATCAAAGTTTTTCATCAGATCTGCAAAGATCTTTGTACTGTAAGTAATTACTGTAAGTATCTACCAGAGGGAGACTTTGTACAAAAGTCGATTGCTTGGGTACCTCTGTCCCATTCGTGTTTCAACCGTGAAGCAGTTGTGTTGGCATGACTGTGTTTCGGTTTGAAGGGTGGGATATGGCGTGAATTTACTGGGTACAGAGGAGTAACACCTGAGTCCTCAGGAGGGGGGTATCATGGGCGAAACAGACTCTGTTATGTCCTACTGCTCATGTCTATAGGCAACGTTACCACTTTCCATCAGGTGGGCCAAAAATATATGGCATAAAAAAAAAAAAAAAAAAAAAAAAAAAAAAAAAAAAAAAAAAAAAAAATTACATACTAAAGCAAGATATCTGATATCTACCTTGACCGATTTAAAAAAATATATCCCATTTTCATAAATTGTTTTATGAAAATATAGATATCATAGAGAATAGATAGATATATAGAGAATAGATATCAGTTTTTTTTTTTATCGTAAAGGTGTCAAACTAGCATACAGCCCATTTGATGGTAAACAGACCAAAGTAGTAGTTATTTTTTTTATATAACTTAGAATGACAAAACAAGCTGACGGCCCACCTGATGGAAAGTGGTAACCATCGCCTATAGACATGAGCAGTACCATGGACATAACAGAATACACTGTTTCGCCCATGATACCCTCCATGGGTTGCCATTCCTAAGGACTTAGGTGTTATTCCTCTGTACCCTGTAATTTCACGCCATATCCCATCCTTCAAACCGAAACACAGCCATGCAAACATAACCGCTTCACGGTAGAAACACGAATGGGACAGAGGTACCCAAGCAACTTTTGTACAAAGTCTACCTCTGGTTATTCAATTGTTTACTGTACGTCTTGTTCAATTGATCACTATAGGCTAACTGACCTGCCTTTTCACCCTCATCTGTCACCCTTCACTGGTACCCTACCGGCGTATACCGTTAGCGCAGGCGGGGTTAGCATTTCGTTATCATCCATTAAAAAAAAAAGTTGCAACTACTAGTAAAAACTCTCTTATGGGTAAGGCCTATGTTCAACAATAAGTTATAATAAGTTATAAGTTAATATGAAGATGTAACCATAACGTCGACGAAAAGTTACCAAAATTAATGAAAATAGCCAACCGTCAGGTAAACAAAAAAGAACTGTAGGCAAATTGGAAACCTCCTATTCGAGTTACAGAAGCGTATTTAAAACACCTTTTGTAACTTGATTCTACTGTAGTTTCCAAAAGTCCGTTATCGTTATTCCAGCCTTTAATTTGTCAGTGTTGAAAGCAAACCTCGCCTGTAGACATATAGTAGAATTATTTAATGCATTAAACAATTCTCGTGTACCATTTAAATGCAATATACACGTACATTGAGTAACTTTTACAACATATATAGTTGCATATCGTCGTCGAAGTTCTAACTTTGCAAAAGTCAAAATTTGGCAGTCCACAGAAGAGTAATAGGAACTGAATAAAATTTCTATTGTATTCATTTTTTTTTATACCACTGAGGTGGCAAACAAGCGTACGACCCACCTGATGGTAAGTGGTTGCCGTAGCCTATGAACACCTGCAATACCAAAGGTATTACACATGCCTATATATATATATATATATATATATATATATATATATATATATATATATATATATATATATATATATATATATATATATATATATATATATATATATATATATATATATATATATATATATATATTCATGCATATTATAAAGGTATTTATTTAACGATGAGTTTCAATATAGAATTATTAATATGTAAATGTTTTCGACTTGTGATCCAAGCGTAGAATGAGCTACCCCTCCCTTTCTCATAGACATCGTAGAGACGACTAGGGGAACTTAATGGTCGTACGACTAGGATGGGCAGCAGCCTCCCTCTTAAAACATCATCAAAGCCTACCTGTAGTTGCCAACCCGCCTATTACATAACTATCCACTGTTGAACATAGGCGGGAGGCCTATGTTCAACAGTGGACAGTGGTGGGGGAAGGGATTGTTATTAATGCGGATTACAATTCCCATTGCTAACAGGTCGACCTCCCCGTGATCCTCTCTGGAAACCATCGTGCTGAATTCCTAGTGTATTCGTGACGATGGGCTAACTGACCTGCCTTTTCATTTTCACATGTCATCCCTCACTGATGCCCCGTCAGAGTAAGAGTATACCGATAGCGCGGGCGGTGTTACCATCCCATTATCATCCATAAAAAAAAATAAAAAAAAAACAGTAGACGGTTAACAGCTGATATGATGTTGGTGTGAAGATTTTAGTCTTAACTGGAGTTTAGATATTACAATATTTGAAGTTGCTACGTACAAAAATATTTAAAGTTTTTTTTTTTTCTTTTTAAATATAATTTTTATAGTGTTAATGACTCCATGTAAGAAAACCCTCGAGCGACGTTGAATGGGGCAGAAAGTAATTCGAGTAGAGTATTTGTGTAGCAAGTAATTAAGTTTACTGGGGACGAATTCACGTTTTAACTTACAAAACAGAATTCCGTTGAAAGTTCATTGTTTGCGGATTTCGTTATTATTTTGAATCGAGTTATGTACTTCTAAGGGTTAGCTAAATTGTTTTTCGGCGGGAAGCTTACGCCATTTAGGAAAGGTTGTGGTTACATTAGGGCTTCGTGTTTCAACGTGCATTTTGTTCATCTTTACTGTACAGACACGTATGATTTGAGCAAAGAGAATTGAAAAACAGTAACACGTCCTTTTGGGCTTGCTATTTAAAAACAAAAATATCAGCTGCAGATTTACATTTAAAGTCTTAGAACAATAAACAAGCTTATGGCATATCCGATGGAAAGTTATAACCGTCGCCTATAGATATGAACAGCCCTATGAATATTACAGAGTATTTTTTTTATACCACTGGAGTGGCAAACAAACATATGGCTTACATGATGGTGAGCGGTTACCGTAGCCTATGAACGCCTGCAATACCAGAGGAATAACGTGTATATTACCGACTTTGAAGAAAGCTAAGTTTTTTGAAGAACCCCATGCTGTAGCTTCTTGGAAAACCTCGACAGGGAGCCCATTCTTTAACCTGAGCGTTCGTGGGAGAAGAAAGTATACTATGAGGACTATTCGTGAGAACTATGGTGTTATGCTATGTCCATTGTAGGATCGTTTATCCTCTTGCATACGTCTACAAAATATAGTTGCAGTTGATGCATCATGAACAGCAGTTAATAATTTCTCTTCTGAGTTGTTGTAGACACATTGCTAGCATCTAGAAACTATAGTGACTTTTAGTCCCATTCGTGTTTCTACCGTGAATCAGTTGTGTTTGCATGGCTGTGTTTCGGTTTGAAGGGTGGAATATGGCAGTGAATTTACTGGGTACAGAGGAATAACACCTGAGTCCTTAGTAATGGCAACGCATGGGGAGTATCATGTGCGAAACAGTATACTCTGTTATGCCCATGATACTGCTCATGTCTATAGACAGTTACCACTTTAAATCAGGTGGGCCGTCAGCTTGTTTATCATTTTAATTTGCGTAAAAAAAATACCATAATTACTATATTTCAAAAGGTGGACTAATAGCAATTCTATTTTAAATTGCATAAAATTAAGATGTTTTTTATCACATAATCATCAAAAAAATACCGACTCCAAACTTAAGATAAACACCGTATACCCCTTTAAAAAAACTTCCGAATAAAGTGGAAACAATTGTCGGAAACGTCAAACATGTTGAGTTCATTAAATTTCCGTTGTCAAATTCTACTCACATATTAAAATATTTAATAATTAAATTGTCTTTCACAAAAAAACTACTTTAATTATAACAAAACCAGTTATTTTTTAATATTCCCATGAAACCAGTCTGAAATCAGAAATATCCAATAGGATAAAAAAAATTCAAATGGATTTATAAATTACAGAGTTATAAAAAACAAATATAAAAAAGACCATACAACCGAATTGAGTACGGCCTCTTTTTTTTAGTCTGTTTCAAAAAAATCTTCTCAAACGTATACGTGTTAGTGTAAGAAGTCCCTTAGACACTATTATAATACTGCAGCATCCGACTTACATACGTACATATGCAAAATTTCTCCAGTTCTCCAAAACCGGGAAGTGGGTCGCATTTAACTTGGAAGATTTGATTACGCACACTGGGATATGTACAGTAAATATAAGCTTATTATTTCATTATAAAATAAATACAGAAACCAGGACTACAAGACTAACATATAATTAAACATGGCAAAATAACAATTGTGACTATTTATTTATTTATTAAACTTTAATACAACTAAACAGTGTAAATGGCGAACTTAATCTTATATTTTCTACCTGGTCATGGCTGGAAAGAAGCCATATAGTATATTTAAAAAAAGAAAAAGAATGATTTGAATTTTTTAATAACAATCTTATATCTCTTCGTGTAATGTTTTATAACTTTAATTTTGATATGTAAATAAATATAAAAAACACTAATGGAACTATAAAAGTGGTATCATTTTGAAGTACGTCGTCTACTACCAGTCAGATGTAGACATAAATGACAGAAAATATAATTGCCGTGTGGTCCCAGCACAGAATAGTCTTTTCATACCAGTAAATAAAAATAAAACAACCCAACCGAAAAAACATTACCTTACATTATTTGACAATCGATTAAAAATTCACTGTCTCTTTTCATTTATTTACAACGATACGAGTAACAGTATGTTTGCTTCCAAATCACGATCACACAATCAGAATTAAATATTAATTCCCCAAATTCCCTGTAGTAACATTGCCTTCGTTAGAAAGTAGGCATTTCAATTGGCTGCCATCCTTAAAAGTTTCCAATACCTTTGAACCCTTATCAATTGGCAGATTTAGGGTTGTCGACTGTTAAAGTGTCAAAGTTTAAAATTATTTGTGTTCTATGATATCTTACGGAGGAGGTGGGCCGGGGATTACGTCGGTAACTCCAATTGGCCACTACAAGGCAAACATGAAAGGCGAATTGTTGTCGGTTTGTAATTATTTAATTAAGCCCTTGTATCAAATTCAAATTTCAAAAGCCTAATGAAGTGGGCCGTCGGTTGTTCAAATCATAACGAGATTAAAACACGACGTGAAAAATATTTTAAATAATAACATAATTCTTTTAGCTCGTTTCCCAAAAAAAAATCTACACATATTTTTTTTTTATTTATTCAAAAAAAAATACATTATGTTATAGATATATACATGAAAAAAATAAAATTATGTAATAAATTTGATTAATCGTATGTTAAAATATTTTGCATCTTATCAATGTATTTGATTACGGATCGTCTTATACTATCATTTTAGATTATTTTGTAACTATATCCCGCGGTTTAAGATATCTGTAGTCCCTTGGTTCTGGAGGTATCATTATTTGCCAACGAATCGCAATTGCACATTAAGTGTTCCATGGATTCCGATTTCTCCCCGCACAGTCTGCACAGTGTGTCTGAAGATATAATTTTACGTAGGTATTTATTTGATGCAATAGCCCTAACCTAAACAACACTCTATTTTTAAACGTCTTCTAAAATACGAAGAATCTCAATTAGTCTAATTTCTTTTTAATAGATTACTTTATTTTCTTTGAAAAGGAGTTCTTCTTAGAATATAAGACTAGATGTCTCCATAAATACTTCGCTAAAAACAGGTTACAAGAATGTACAGTTAAACCAGAGGGAGACAAAAGTTGTTTGCTGGGGCACCTCTGTCCCATTCGTGTTTCAACCGTGAAGCAGGTGTGGTGAAGGGTGGGATATGGCAGTTAATTTACATGGTACAGATGAATAACACCCGAGTCCTCAGGAATGGCAACGCATGAGGGATATCATGGGCGAAACAGTATACTCTGTTATATCCATAGTACTGCTTATGTTTATAGGCGACGGTTTCCACTTTCCATCAGGTAGGCCGTCAGCTGATTTGCCATTCTAAATATGAAAATGAAAATAATGAAAATAAAAATAAAAAAAAATACTAAGTATAGAGAGCCGTGTGGTCCCGGCATAAAAATTCCATTCCCGTGAATGTCATAAAAGGCGACTAAGGGAACATAATGGTCGAGGGAGGAGCAGTAACGTTCCTCTTAAAACATCACCAAGAGCCTAACTGCCAAGCGTGTCAACTACTGGAAAAATCCCGTATAAGGAAGCCTTAGACATATTTATATAAATAGCATGTCTATATAATCTAAGGCCTATATAAATGATTCGAGAAAAACGAGTCAACTTTTTCATACAATTTTGATAAATAGTTATGAGTGATTCCTCTATAAATTTTATATTTATTTTGTCTTATGATTTCTACATCTTTTTAATACGTAAACACTCATTTTATTTATTAAATAATACATCAAGATACATTTTATACGTAAGTATAAAATGTATTTTGATGTTAAAGTTAAAGTAGAACACTGATAAAAAAAAACACGAGTGAGCTAATTTGACAATTAGCTGACAAAAATTTACCCGATTTTGAGGCTCAATGCTCTATCTATATAATCTAAGGGGGAGACTTATGTTCAGCAGTAAACAGTAACAATATAATGACTGAAATAATGATGGTGTGAGAGAAATCGTAAAACAAATCTATTTGCTAAATAATCTTTGAGATTATTTCTATTCTATACTATTCATTAAAAAGTCTAAATTAAATTTCTAATGCCTACAGAAATCAGCAGAGCGGTCTTAACCTTATTGTAATATTGCAAAACTATATTCCCCTTACATTTGGAGGAACTCAATCCAACTTAGGATTTACTCTGACCTAAAGTGTAAAGTAAATAACACATAGTACTATGGCTAATTTAGCACACGTATACAACTTGGTGCGCGCCGTATACGTAACTTAGTATTTACTTAATCTGAGTATCTTGCTAGTGTAGTAGGTTGGCTGTTGTTTATGTATCTAGACGATTTCAATGTATTTACTTAATAAGCTATTTGTCTGATTTCCAGAAACCACCTCAGATAATTTAGTGGTATTTATAGAGCCTCCAAAACGTGATTATTTTTAATTTACGTAGGTATATCTTAAAAAAAATAGTAAAAAACGATTACAATTTAAATAGACCGCCGAAACGCAACTATGAGCAATATGGCGTCAGTGACGTCACTTTGAAGTAAACAATTAGCGGGTATCATATACGAAGTTGATTGGTCTGTATTTATTTTTATTAATTTTTACTATTTCCCAAGAATGAAAATGTACAAATGATGTGTTGTGCCAGCGTGCACAAATACTATTATGAAGACAAGGGAAAAACTATTCGTTAGTATGCCGATAAAGCCCATAATACGCAAGAAGTCGTTGCAACTCGCTGATAGGGATCCTAATGCTACAGTAAATGATTCAGATATTTTCTTTTGTGAAGAATGATTTTCAACAACAATTCGATTGTATTTTTTATATTTGTTACCTAATAACTCGTACTCGTAAACTGGCTTGGAAAATTCTTTCTTATCTGAAAGGATCTGAGAGGAACTTTCAAATTGGCCCATAGACATTAAAAATTGGTTAAGTAGTTTAGTCTTAAATCAATATAACTGGTTTTCTCGCAACTGACGTCGGTTTTTTTTCATAGAACACAATCTCGATATAATAAGAAAGATCATTTGTCCTCATTAGATTCTCTCATTAGATTACATTCAATAATAATTTTGTTAGATTGCAATTGTTTTTATTCGCATCGTATAAATAACACTCGGGGCATAAAAATAACAAGTTGCCAAAACAACGAAGCAAATTACTTACGGCCATAACAATAAAAGTTATGCATAAAAATAAAGTGAAGTGCCAGTCGAGACGGGAAACGGGTAACAGATCAATTCGGAAAATACATGCAAGATCAATGGTCCAAAAAAGGTCGTACACAAGAATAAAACAAACAAAACATTCCCAGAACAAAATCAAAGGGACCGGACAGGGTAATGTTCCATTGGCGACGTCAAAGCGAAATTAGAACATGTGGGCGGATCTTTGACATTTTTTTTATGATATGATATTAGCAACAGTTTTTCTGAACCGATACGATATCAGAACCTTCTAGAAAAGAGCATTTAAAAGACCCGTAACACATCTGCAATTCGTCCGATGTTACGGGTATGAGGTTACAAATCTTCCATAAAATGTCTAAGTGAAACCTGCATCAAAATCAATTGCGTGTTTTTTTTTTAATGTATGATAATGAAATGGTAACCCCGCCTGCGCTAACGGTATACGCTGGTGGAGTACCAGTGAAAGATGAAAAGTGAGGATGGTCAGTTAGCTAACTGACCTGTCTTATCATTCTCACGCCCTCAATGCCATCATTACAGCCCATCATGATGAATACACCAAGAATTCAACATAATTGTTTCCAGATGGGGGGGGGGCATGTGGAGGTCATCCTGATAGCGTATATTGCTAGCAATGGAGCTGGTAGTTCACATTACTAACAATCCTTTAAACAAATCCCGAAATTGCGTGGTTTAGTTGAAGTAAACTGAGAAAAATACTGACGTGGCCAGAGACTTCGTTCTTACTATTAAAAGATTACAATATTATCCACATACATAATTATAACAGACATGATTAGATCTATCTATATATATCTTTCTTGCCAATTAAGAACTTCCTTTGGTCTGGGCAATTAATTCATGCATTTACTTCCTATCAGCTTTATTCCAGACCATATCTTTGGCCTCCCTATACGACACGACACCTAGTGTTTCCTTTATCTGTCCCATGTAGTTATTTCTCAGTCCTCCCCTTTCTGTTTTGCCCTCTATTTTTCTTTCTAGTGAGCTCTTTTAAAAATCATCATGTCGTAAAAGGTGGTCCAGCATTTTGCCTCTTCTATTCTCTAGCCTTAGATTATATAGATGGAGCATCGAGCCTCAAATACGGGTCAACTTTTTGTCAGCTAATTGTCAAATTAGCTGACTGGGGAGAAGGGATTGTTAGTAATGGGGAGGTTAGTTCTCATCGCTATCAATATACCCTATCAGGTCGACCTCCACGCGGTTCCCCCTGGAAACCATCGTGACTTATTTATTGTTGAATTCGTCGCGATGGGCTAATTGACCTGCATTTTCATCCTCATCAATCATCCCTCACTGATGCCCCGCCAGTGTATACCGATAGCGCAGGCGGGGTTACCATTCCATTATCATCCATAAAAAAAAATTTGCTGACACGTTTTTTTATCAATGTTCTATGTACTTACGCATAAAAAGTATCTTGACGTATTGTTTAATAATTAAAATAAATGTTTACGCATTAAAAAGATGCAGAATTTATAAAACAAAATAAATATAGAAGTTATAAAGGAATCCCTCATAACTATTGATCACGCAAAATTGTATTAAAAAGTTGACCCGTTTTTCTCGAAACATTTTTATGGAGACACTCTATCTATATAATCTAAGTCTCTATGGTATATTTTAAAAATAGTTAATTATACAATACAATTAAATTAGGTAGTTATTATTTATGATACAAATACTTTAGGGCAATAACTGTTTGGAACGAAAGCAGCGTTATAAACAGAACCAGTTGCCAAATAGACTGCAACATCCTACATTTATGAAGTTGTTAAACACCGCAATGAACTATTTACATACTTAATAATCTTACAAATATTATAAATGCGAAATTTCATTGTTTGTTTATTTTTTTTTTTACAATAGGGGGCAAACGAGCATGCCGCTCACCTGATAGTAAGTGACTACCGCCGCCCACAACACCAACGGCATTGCAGGTGTGCTGCTGGCCTTTTAAAAAGGAATATGCTCTTTTATTGAAGGTTATTTTTCTTTATACAACTTAGAATGGCAAACAAGCTGACGACCCACCTGATGGAAAGTGGAACCGTCGACTATAGACATGAGCAGTATCATGGACATAACAGAGTATACTGTTTTACCCATGATACCCCCCATGCGTTGCCATTTCTGAGGACTCAGGTGTTATTCCTCTGTACCCTGTAAATTCACACCATATCCCACCCTTCAAATCGAAACACAGCCATGCAAACACAACCGCTTTACGGTTGAAACACGAATGGGATAGAGGTACCCAAACAATCGACTTTTGTACAAAGTCTCCCTCTTGGTCCATCTTAACTTCTTAAAGGCTTAACCGTTAATCTTTTGAAACTTAACATACACGTGCTGTATGAAATGAAGAAGGAGATTGGGTTTTATTTAGAGTTTATGGACTTACTCTGGTTACACACTCGAAATCGTGGGTAAAAGCTAGTCCTATTACTATTAAGAGTATAAACGTGAAAATTTGTGAGAGTAGATGAATGTTTGTTTCTTTCTTACGTTCATTCAAATACTACTACGAAAAGATTTTAATGATATTTGGTACACACATAACGTATATCTTAATTAAACAAGAAAAATACTTTCAGATCCGTCTAGTTTTTTTTTAGTTTATAAAATGTCACAAAATTATACACTACTCTACCCGTTGACACTGATGCTCCTTTCCACTTTGGGTTTGCTTGAAAAGAACTCTTTTAGGGTTAAGCTTACCTTTGTACACTTGCTTACCTCTATCATATTCTTATGTATTATTAGTATATACAATGAAGTATTAAATAAATAAATAAATGCTTTATATATATATATATACTAATTCACGCGGGCAAAACCACAAAATACAGCTATTGCTATATAAATTTATTATCCCCGCCACTTCGTCCGCATGACCGGGATATATTGAATGACCAGGATAAAAAATAGCCTATGTCCTTCTCAATCCCAAATATACTAAATTTCATGGCAATTGACAACAGGTAACAAACACTTTCACATTTGTTACATAATCCAAAACCGTAATACGTAAATGCCATAGAAATACTTTGAGCATGTGATATTGGACATGGGCACCATGGGCATATGATATTGGGCACTATGATATTCATGATTCTGTTTATTTATTTCTTTATTTATTCATTAGTACATATATGTGTACATGGCGTACTTAATGCTAAAAGCATTATTAATATACATACATACTAAAATTACATACAATATATAACAAATATACTTACACATATATGACATATACTATATTATACACGAAATTGAGAATAATATAAATATTATGTCTACAGGCAACTACTTAACGCTTTCTTACAAGTAGACTATCAGCTTGTTTGCCATTCTAAGTATCATAAATCTTCTTTCCGCTCTTTTGTTTCTCATATCTATTACCTAGGAGTCGGCATAATATGCTTTCTTCTTGCATTCATCTCTATTTGCATTCTTCACACTAGTCACTCTCTTTCTGGCCATGTCATCTTTCACAAACTCCATCCATCTCTTCTGGGTCTTCCTCTGCACTTATCTGTCTACATTCATACATAATACCTTTCTTACTATATAAATAAAAGGAAAAAAATACCTATACCTAGAAGAAAAACAATAATATTTACTTACCTTTAAATAGATTCAGTAACGATAAAAACTGCAAATTCAAGGTTGATTCCCACAGATTATTTGCTTGATAAGGAGAGATATGGTTATAAAAACTCAAAATGACAATGTTTTCGAGACATTTTAACGTGTTTATTTAGTTTTTTATATATTACAGTTTCTATCGTTTGGACTCATATTAGGTACAGTATATGAGTATACTATACGTAATGTATGCTAAGGCCTGTTTCAAAAAAATATAATGAAAATATAAACAAATAAGGCCCATCCCTTCCTTTCTCGTGGGTTCCAGTTTATAACATTCTGTTGTAAAATCGAAACTGTAACTTAATTCAAAATTTTTTTTTACATAATTACTAGTTTTATATAGTTTTTGATATGTAATTTTAATTCGTATTTTACATAGTCTAATTTTATCTTCAGTATATATTGTATCATGGAAAACTATAAATATACGATCAATAAGTATGTATGTAATTTGCAATATCCTAATAGAGTTATAATTACTCCTCTCCATCCAAAGGTTGCCTGGAAGAGATCGCTCTTAGCGATAAGGTCGCCCATTGTTTTCTCATTGTGATTATTTCTTGTAATCATTTATATTTATAATAAGTTTACTATTGTAATCTTTTATAGGAAACAATAAAGAGTATCTATCTATCTATTTTTATTTATACTTTATTGCACACTGATAAAATATAAAAATATGACAGAAATAATGTACAAAGCTGAACTTAATTCTAAAAGAGTTCTCTTCCAGCAAAACCCAAAGTGGAAAATAGTACCAACGTCAGCGAATAGAGCGGTGTACAATATTGTGACAATTTTCAAACAAAAGAATTAGGCAAACCTAAGTTTATAGTTGTGTTTATATATATATATATATATATATATATATATATATATATATATATATATAAACACAACTATATACTTACACATATATACACACACGTATATGTATACATATAAATAAATAAATATATGTTCAGAAAGACTACTCTTAAAAATATTAGGGATTGACTCTCACAGGATTCATGCACAATTAATAAGTAATAACATCTTTATAATCTCATGACGCATTAATGAACAATTAATAATTCATTTTTTAAAAACTCTCTCGTTCCGTTCTACTCTTAAACCAAACAGAGCAACGCTCGTTGTACTCAGTAAAAATAAATACGCCGTGAAATTGAAGTACTATTGATCTTAAATGAAATTCGACGAATCATGTCAGCCGTGTCGTGCGAGCCATGTCTGTAGAATGTACTTACACGATCTAGGAAACTTGATCGGGAGTTAGGAGTCAACTATTTGTCTCGTATCTTCGTCAATTCTCTGAAATCTCATATAAAAAGTATAAAGTCTCGTTTAACTGTTATTGTCTATAATAAATAAGTAAATGTAATTGCTATTCACCAAATTATATAGAATAAAAAAAATACTATAATACAATAGTCAGTTTTTTTACAATACAAAAGACAAAGGAGCATGCGGCTCATCCGATGGTAAGTGACTACTACCGGCCACAAGTACCAACTTTACTGAAGAAATAATATGCTGAGGACCTTTCAAAGAAGAATATTTTCTTTTCTTGAACGTTACGATGTCATATCTGTTCGGAAATACTGTTGCTAGACGTTGATTCCAAAACGTGGTTGATTGCGCGTGGAAGAAAGTCCTTTGAAAAACACACGATGGAAGACCGCCACTCATCAAGATGATTAGAATGGAACTTTAGTTTGTAATACAAACACAAACTAATAAACTATTTCTAAAAAAAAATACAGTGGCAAACAAAATTATAAATAAAAGCTGTATTATAGTTTAATGGGTAATTTAAAAGAAGTAACTGGATAAGTAACAGAGATATTAATTACATAAATAGACAGACGAGAACGATGACTTTGTTTTGTTCTATTTAGAAATTTATCAAAATTTATACATGAACAGATACGACAGTTAACAATGATAACGATGATAGAGATTAAATATTTTGTTGAATACCATACTCACTAGTCGCAGTGCAGTTTTACACAATGACTAACATCAACACTGAAGTGGTTCTGCGTAAATTACTCGACAATATAGCTAAAGAACATAACTATAATGACCCCAATGTGAGCGTGCGAGCTATAACTACGGACGGTGCTAGCTATAGCTCCATGCTGTATGCAGCAACAATTTCTACACCAAATAAGGAAGAACTTCAACTTTTTGCCAAAGTCGCCAATGTAGGTGAGATCGCCCGTTCTCAATTACTTTTACCTTTATTCGACATAGAACGCTTCGCATATAAAGAGTTATTGCCAGCTTATGAAAAAATACAAGATAGGAACAAATTATCCAATAAAGACAGACTGGTTTGGCCCAAATTTTATGGATGTAATCCAAATTTGTACGAAGAAACAGTAGTTCTTGAAAATTTGAAAACGAAAGGATACGTAGCATATGATAGACTCAAGTCGATTGACTGGGCTTACGCTTCCAAGGCTGTTGAGTCGCTCGCTAAATTCCACGCCCTGTCCATAGCTTACGGCGAAGAAAATCCGACACAATATGCTGAACTTCTAGCTAAAATGAAATTTAATCCAGACTCTTTGAACAAAATGGCTGGTACTTTCGACAAATTGGTAGATATGGCTGTAGCTGTGACAAAAGAAGATAATAAAGAAAGATTAAGACAATATATTTTAAAAGAAAGTGGCTTCAAAAACATAGATAAATTTTATCAGTCAACTGGTTTAATCATTTTAAGTCATGGTGACTACAAGCCAAGCAATTTAATGCACAAAACAAATAAAGTAAGTATATAAAACATTAATTTCTATATGACTATGATAAAAATGTGTATAAAAAAACTTAAGTAACTAATGAACCAAACAATACCATATCAGCCATTATCTGTCCACTGCTGAACATAGGCCTCCCCTAAAACGGGAGTTTTGCCAGTAATTGCCACGCTTGATAGGCTAGTTGGTAATCGCTGTTAGGTTTTGGTGATATTTAAACAGGGACACTGCTGAACATTTCTCAACCATTAAATTCCCTTAGTCGCCTTTTGCGAAACCCATGGTAGAGGAAAGGATGAACCTTTCTATTCCGGGACCACACGGCGTAACGGATATTCTGGTTTCCATTCAAAACACATAAATCTTTAGCCTTTTAACTGATCTTTCATCAGAGTTCAAAACTTATAACATTGAATAATAGGTTCTATTTAAGAAAGTCCTGAATTAAGAAATTTCCACTATTTCTAGAAATTGCCACTAGGAAGCTATGAAATTTTGATTTTATTCCAGCTTTTATCTGGAACTGTTATCACATGATCATATTGTACATATATTAAATAAATAAAGTTGATTGATCGATTCGATCGAGGATTCTTGGATACTTCGGCCATGTTGCTCGACGACAGTCCGACAATCTGGACAAACTAATGTTTGTAGACAAGATAGAGGGAAAAAGACCACGCGGACGATCGCCTAATCAATGGTCGGACCAAATAACCGCCGTTACGGGACTGTCAATTGCAGCTGCCCTGCGTGAAACTGGAGACCGTGCACAATGGAATAACATCATAAGAGAGGCAACGGACACCTTTCAAGGATACGACCTACAATAATGAAGAGGACGAAGAGACAGAGATCGATTAATTAATTACCTATCACTACAGTTCGCTATTTCTTAGAAACTTAACAGGCCCTTCATTATAATCAAGTCAACTGTTAACTGTCTACTCCTGAACGTAAGGTTAACTGGTAGAGAACACCGTCCAGTGTTAAGTCCGCATTACGTACATAATTACACTGTGTATTAAAGTTTAAATAAAAGAAAATCCTTCCCCATAAACTGCCTTTGCTATCGGAGCATATTGTCAGTAGTTGCCACGCTTGGCAAGCGGATTGGTAACCGCAGTTAGGTTTTAATGATGTTTTAGGAAAGAAAGTAATTCAACTTTTTTTATATTCTTTCAGGATGGCAGTATAGATGTGATTCCTGTAGACTATCAAACTATTTCAGCTAACAGTCCAATTAAAGACTTGTACTATCTCATCTTCACGGGTTCAGATGAAGAGTTCAGGCGTCATCACTATGAGCAGCTGATCGACCATTACTACCAACAACTGTGTCGAGCATTACGCAATCTGAACCTAGATCCTGAGAAGCACTACCCTAAGAAGAATTACGAAAAGGATTTAAAGGATGTATGTAAATAATATCACGTATTCCATTTTTAGGTTCTTGTATATTTACTGGAACAAATGGAAACTGGAACTAATTCCTAATTACTTCAACATTGGTAGAATTGGCAATGAGACAGTATTTTTGTTTTGGTATTCTTATTGAGTACCAAATAATTAAAGATTGTGTTCCAGAAACAAAACTGACTCCAATTGTGACAAAACCTTTTGATTTAAAACGAAACTATTGAACCGATGTTAATAAAATTTCTAAGAGAAACTGTTAAGAGCAAACTGTTAGTACATCCTTTCAGATAACAGACTAATTTTTCAAAACGATTAAGAACCGGTAGATCTATGAAGTAACCCCTGGAAACTATCGTGACCAATTTATCGTTGAATTCGTCATAATAGGCTAACTGACCTGCCTTTTCATCTTCACCCTCTCAATTGTACCCAGCCGGTGTATACCGATAGCGCGGGCGGGGTTACCATGTCATTTTTATGCATTAAAGAAAAAACCATTGACGGAGTTATAAAAAATAATTACTAGTGGTCTAACCTAAAAGAACTTTACGTTCGCATCCAAATCGAGCTATGTTTGCTCTTCAAATTATTAATTTTATTATGTATCAAGTGTACTTACTGAGAATCAAATATATAGGATATATCGTCATAGTCGTAGAATACTGACAGATCTGACAAAGATTACGTATAAAGATCCGTCGGTATTCTACGACTATGACGATATGTAACTAATAGAATCGGTATTTATTTCAGTTTATGCCGTTTGGCCTAGTTCTCGGTGTACTTGCACTACCAGTTATCACTGTTGAAGCTGAGAATGCACCGTCTCTTCAAGATGAAAATGGCCTTAACAGCATACTGACCACGAAAACTAGCAATCTGTACCCAGAAAGGTTGAATGGAATTGTAAATGACTATGTCCGATGGGGGATACTTTAAGCGTACTGTATTTAATGAATCAACATCATCATTATCATATCAGCCGTTATCTGTCCACTGCTGGACATAGACCTCTCCCACAGACTGCTATAAGGAACGGTCCTGAGCCAACTGCAACAGTACCGACTCCCTGCAGTGCGTTAGAAGTCATCACTGTATCTAGTAGGGGAGTTGTTCTACACTGCGTTTTCCTGCACGGAGTCGCCACACAAGACCTTTCTTCCCTTTCAGTTGTCTTTTCTTCCAGCTATGTAACCAGTTCATTACCACTTACTACATTTAATAAATGCAATACATTTTATGACATAAATGTAATAATATTTTTAATTAATAATAAAATTCAAGTGTTACGTTAATCTATTTTACATATGTAGGTTAATATTAAGATTAAAAGAATACTAGTATCTGAACTATGCCGAGTATATATCTGTATCCTAGTTACTAGTCATTTCTATGAACTAGGTGGTAGGTAAAACAAGAAATAATAAAATATTACAATATTATGAGTGTTTATTTTATACTTTAAAAAGAATTTCACTGTAACTTTATTAGTTCTGGCAAATTACAAAAAAATATGATATTCTTCGTATTATTATGTTAATTTAAAACATAAAAATTGTAATAACGAACTATGTTTTGAATAGCACATAATTATGGTTATAACATATTTAACTGACAAGTGTAACTCTTTATAATTTGTGAAAAGCATAAAATCATTGTTCTTAAGAATCAAGAATACATTTTGTTATATGGTGTTGTGTATTTTTAATAATTAAAGATTGTGGTCCACAAAAAAAACGAGTTAAATCGTAATCTACATATTTTTAATAAAATAAACAATATATTTAAAAATTATAAATCCTTTTCACCATCCGTGGCTGTAAATTTTCCAGTTTCAACAATTTTTATCACAAATATAAAATTTATCATTGCTGTAGTTGGAATTAAACAAAATGTTTTTATACAACTTATATTTGCAAAGAAACTGACGGCCCACCAGATGAAAAGTGGTAATCGTCGCCTGTAGACATGAACTATAGACATAATAGAGTTTACTGTGTCACCCATGATACCTCTCATTCGTTGCCATTCTTGACGACTAAGGCGTCTTTTTTAGGTAATTTTAATCAACCAATCGATGATATGGACTTCCGCAAAATAACACGTAATTCAATTAAGTATTTATTATTATTGTTGTTGTTGTAAAAATTCAACAACAAACTTATTTAAAAAACCACACTATTTTTTTTTTAAATTTACATAATTTAAAAATATAATAAACAATAGTTAAACTATGATGTTCCAGGAAAACTCTTAAACCTTGACAAATGCCATCGGATGATGACAGTATTTATGTCTATGCGACGACCTCACATACACACGCTAATAATACGAATAGAAGGTCAGGCCAATAAAACACTTCAGCTTTGGTTCACAATGTAGTAGTCGTTATAAAGAAGTATTATACGTACGTGTTTTAAACCTGTTACGAACAAATTCACATACAGTCACAATTTTATATATTATTAATAGTATTATAGTGATCATTAAAGATGACAAGTGTCGATACTGAGCAGATTCTAAGACAGTTGCTTGACAAAATTGCTAAAGAACTAAATTACGAAGAAGCTAACGTCAGTGTGAAAGCTATAACTACCGGTGGCGCAAACTATAGTTCCGCGTTATATGAAGTGAAGATTTCTGAACCTAACAAGGAAGAACGAGATCTTTTTGCTAAAGTCGCAATAGTGGGTGAAGTAGCTCGGTCCCAATTTCATCTGCCTCTGTTTGATATAGAACGCTTTGCGTATAATGAATTATTACAAAGCTATGCAAAAATACAAGACAAAAACCAATTGTCTGATGAAAATCGACTAGTTTGGCCAAAATTTTATGGTTGCAATCCAAACCCATACGAAGAAACTATAGTCCTTGAAAATCTAGCAACAAAAGGGTACGTTACTTACGACAGACTGAAATCAATTGACTGGGCTTACGCTTCTAAAGCTGTTGAGTCGCTCGCTAAATTTCATGCCCTGTCTATAGCTTATGGCGAAGAAAATCCAACAGAATATGCAAAACTTCTGGAGAAAATGAAGTTTAACCCAAATCGAGTAGAACACATGAATGATGCATACGTAAAATTAGCAAATATGGCTTTGGCTGCCACAAGAGAGGAAAATAAGGAAAAATTAAAAAAATACATAGAAAAAGAAGGAGACTTGATGAAAATGGCAAAATTTTATCAGCCAAAGGGCTTGACACTGCTAAAACATGGGGACTACAGACCAAGTAACTTGATGCATAAAACTAAAGAAGTAAGTAAATTAATTTCAAAACTGTTCTATTACTCTTTTAGCATTTATTGGATAGTATTCGATAATAATAGCGGAAATTGTTTAAACAAGCAAAAATCTGAAAATTTTATTCATTATTGCAATGTTTTTCTTTACTTCTAGTAATAATTTTCTGCTACTTATCTTAGTTTCATCAGAAATTTCTAAATCCGAGATAAAAAAAATGCTAAAATATAATTACTAATATATTAATATTACATATCACTTTATTAAACTTAATAAAGTTTCTTGGCAATATAACTAGACTGATTTAAAAAATACAATAACTTATTATACGTGATCATAATAGCATGTAGATAATTCTTTTACCTTATTGATAGTCAGTTCTTTATTAACAAACGCATAGTTGTAAAACTAGATTATTGCTATGTTTTAATCATTTTATATTGCAGTAATTATATTGACATAAATGTTTCCTGGTTCGTATATAAATATCTGCAAACTGCATTTCAACGTGTAATGAGTCTTATAACAAAGTCCATATCTTTATAGCTTCCTTAAAAAACAAATAGTAAAACATTTTTCAATTTTATAAGTAAGCATTAATAACACGCATTAGTTAAAGAATCTTTAAGTATTTACATATTTATTTTAATAATTTCTAATACGACTAGTATCCTATGTAATTGATCGTACTAACGGAGTCGAAGTGGTCATTGTAACCAAAATCCAAAATTAATCAGGACTCACCACTCAACATTTATTTATTTATTTATTAGAAACCAACGGCGTTACAGTTAAGATTAACATGCTAGTATTTAAAATATTAAGGCTAATAACAGGTTTCTTATTATTATAAAAGTACAAAATTGGTTTGCGCAAAAAAGGAAAAATACAATGCAGACATTCAATCACAAGATACTCAAATACAAATATTTACCAATGCATGTATGTTATAGTATATTCAGTACATTACGTTTATTTTCAGGATGGCACCCTTCATGTGATCCCTGTAGATTTCCAAACAATATCAGCTGGTAGTCCCATCATAGACTTACTGTACTTCATTTTCACGGGTTCGGATGAAGATTTTAGACGTCAGCATTATGAGCAACTAACCGGCCATTACTATCAAGAATTAAGTCGAGCATTACGCAATCTGAACGTCAATCCTGAGAAGATTTATCCAAAGGAGGACTACAATAAAGATTTAAAAGAGGTAAATATAGTTCTGAACTTTGCTACTTTCGTTTCAAGGTCGAAAATTTTCAAAACTCTTTGACAAATTGAAACGATGATTATGAAATTAAAAGCAATGCATTAGAGTACGTATGAACACAATACACTGTATTTTTAATAGGAATTAATGACAATGTAACCAAATTTTGTTAAAATTATCACAGAAACATTTTCAAAATTAAATTATTGTACTACTATTTGACATCAGCTGACTTTTATATGGACGGATAATAATTATTATAAATGTGAAAGTGAAAGTTGTTTGTCTGTTACCTCTTGGCGCCTTAGAACTTAACCATTTGCTATGAAATTTGGTATATAGATACTGTATAGGATGAAGAAGAGCATAGGCTACTTTTAATCTCTAAAAATTCTCCAATCCAATAAGAGAGAGATCTAAATCTTTTTTTTTTTATTTATTTTAAATAGGCACTCCACCAGTTATATTGTATATCTATTTTATGTTATATATTATCTTTAATTACAAAAAAATCAACAAAAACCACAAGTCTCGATTCTAAGGGCATCTAAGATTTCGTGTTCCAATTTCGTGTAGTGACCTTAAGCAAAATAGTAATTTGTAATTTTCTCTTACAGTTTCTACCCTTCGGTTTGGTTCTTGGTTTATTTACGTTACCTATAATCACCGTTGAGGCTGAGAATGCGCCATCCCTTCAGGGTGACGACGGTATCAACAGCATGGTGGTATCGAAAACCAGTAATTTGTACCCTGAAAGATTGAATGGAATTGTTAATGACTATATTCGATGGGGAATACTTTGAATATTGGTACATAAGTTAAATGTTTATATTTATGAATAAAAAAGTTATTGTTGCTTTGTTAAATCTTAATATATTTTATAAATTTATATATTTATTTTTAATTTTTAACACAATTCCCGGACTAGACAGAAATTTGTAAACTTTATATAAATCTAAACAAAAAGAAATATTAGGAAGACCAATTTAAAAGAGTTGAATTCTTAATAATAGCTAATTTTTTTTTATACAAATTAGAATGGCAAACAAGCTGACAGCGCTGATGGAAAGTGGTGACCATCGCCTATAAACATAAACAGTACCATCGACATAACAGAGTATACTGTTTCGCCAATGACACCCCCCATGCGTTACCATTCCTGAGAAGTCAGGTGTTATTCCTCTGTACCCTGTAAATTCACGCCATATCGCACCCTTCAAACCGAAACACAGCAATGCAAACACAACTGCTTTACGGTTGAAATACGAATGGGACAGAGGTACCCAAGCAAACGAATTTTGTACAAAGTCTCCATCTAGTATATAATTGAACCAGACAACTTTGAAATCCCATTTCGAATTAACGTTTCAACTAATGCAATAAATTGAAGAAAATTTTCTTGTGCAGTTATTTATAAAGATTTGTAACACTTCAGATGTAGAAACGTAATGTATTAATGATATTAAAGACATACTCGTAAATTTTCTAAAAATCATATAATTTTATTATATTTATATAATTTAATAAAAAAAAAAATCATATTTTTTAGAAAGTTACATTCATATAATTAAAAAAATATATGGAGAATTTAAAAAAAAAAAAAACAAATACGAGTCGATACACGACATAACAGACTATACTGTTTCGCCCATGATACCCCCCATGCGTTGCTATTCCTGAGGACTCAGGCGTTATTCCTCTGTACCCAGTAAATTCACGCCATATCCCACCTTTCAAACCGAAACACAGCCATGCAAATACAACTGCTTCACGGTAGAAACACGAATGGGAAAGAGGTACCCAAGCCACGGCCCGTTGCGAAGTGAGCGTCACCAAGGTGGAGTGCACGTGCGGAGGGGAGATTAGATCTATGAGTAAGGTACCCGCGCGCCTCAGATGCTTAAATCTTTAAAATAACGAAACCGATTTTCATGCGTTTTTTTTCATCAGATAGAGTAATTCAATAGGAAGGTTTATGTATATAATACATGCATAATATTATAGAGAAACACTAATAATGTTAGAGGTCTAGTGCGCGAGGCGTATTAAATAAAACTTTAAAATTATCACCGCACCAGTATGGTATAGGTAGGTAAGTTTTAACTTTTAGGACATAGGTGTTTTGAAAAATATACTCCTATGAAAAAATGGTTTGGAAGCGAAGCGATGTAGCCATATCCATAATATAGCAGAGAAACACTGATAATTTTAGACGTTTCTAATGTAATGTCGTAAATTAACACATTTTTTGCGCTTAGCATTGATATGATTACATAGATATGACTCAATAGATATGACCTCATAGATATGACTCCAAAGATATGACTTCATAGATATGACTCCATAGATATGACTACATAGATATGACTCCATAGATATGACTACATAGATATGACTACATGGATCTGCCTACATAGATATGACTCCATAGATATGACTATATAGATATGACTCCATAGATATGACTTCATAGGTAATCATATTTCTGGAGTCATATCTATTGAGTCATATCTTTGGAGTCATATCTATGGAGTCATATCTATGTAGTCATATCTAGTCATATCTATGAGTCATATCTATGAAGTCATATCTATGGAGTCATATCTATTGAGTCATATCTATGTAGTCATATCTATGAGGTCCTATCTATGAGGTCATATCTATTGAGTCATATCTATGAAGTCATATCTATGGAGTCATATCTATAAAGTCATATCCATGGAGTCATATCTATGGAGTCATATCTATGAAGTCATATCATATAGAGTCATATCTATGAGTCATATCTATGAAGTCATATCTATTGAGTCATATCTTTGGAGTCATATCTATGGAGATGTAGTTATATCTCATATCTATGAAGTCATATATGATTATATAGTCATATATGACTCCATATATGGTATGACATAATAAATATTGAGTCATATCTGAAGTCATAAGGAGTCATATTTGAGTCATATCTATGAAGTCATATCTATTGAGTCATATCTATGACTATTTGGATAGTGGTAAAAATTCAAAAAATTCAAAATTCAAAAATCATTTATTCATGTAGGACATTTTAGCCGCTTATGAACGTCAAATTTTTACATTATAATTTTATATTTATACCGTCCAGTTCGGTATATGACTACACTTTTTTTTTTTTAGTTTATTTACAATGTATATTTATATAGACATGTCTAACATTAAATGAAAATTATGCATGAACCTATTAGCACATGTCATTCAAGTAATCGTTTAGTGAGTAATGACTCTCATAAATATGATTTAACAGATGTTTTGAATTTATGACTCAACATATCCTTTGGTATCTTATTGACCTATTCCATAAAAGACCTATTAACTTTTTCAAACGATATGTGACACAAGTTTGTCTTTAAATCTAGTATTAATATATGAATACTGGAAATCAGTCAAGATTTTTATGAACATATAGAATATTTGAATATATGATTGAGAAGCAACGGTGAGATATTTGCCTCTTTGAATTTCTCTCTTAATGAGTCACGACTCTTCATACAGTAGATATCGAACGGCACGTTTTTGTAATATGAATATATTCTTAATATCTGCCGCTTTTCCCCATAGTAATATTCCATAAGAGAGTAAACTATGAAAATAACTAAAATAGACTAATCTAGCAGTATCAGTATCAGTGTACTGTCTAACTTTACGCACGGCAAAAGCTGCTGAACTTAGTTTCGCTGCAAGGCTTTGAATTTGTGACCCATTGTGTTTTATTATCTAGTGTGATTCCTAGAAAGACAGTAGATTCTATATCGAGAGATTCGTCATTTAATTTAATATTGCAATTGATTAAAACTTTTAGATAGAGAGATAACACATTTTGTTTTTTTACGTTTAACATAAGATATGACTGCAGGAGACATAGATATTTACATCGTCATAGATTATGTCATTCTATTAATAAAAATCAATGATCGTTCATAGATATGACTCCATAGATATGACTCCATAGATATGACTGACCCGTCAGACGTAGCGTTGTTAATCTTCACTTTCTGTATTCTATCAGATAGATAAGATTTTATTAAATTTGCATTGTCTTTGACGCCAGTTTTTTTAGCAATGTATTATGATCAACGCAATCAAAACTCAAAAAACACCTATCACATCCATTTTAGTTTCATAGATATGACTCCATGAACGACCTTTGGAAAAACCGAATTGACTATTGTGGATTAAATTATTTAAAGAAATAATGACAAGTTCCATAAGGATTATTTTTTCAAAAATTTTATGACTCCATATGGATATGACTATAATTTAGATGTGACTCCAGATTTATATATATGACTAATTTTCATTATGATATTACTTCATCTATACATTTATTGAAAATAGAGACTAATTTCCATTATACTAGTATTTTAACAGATATCCATAGATCCTCTGTTTTTTTATTATTAATATATTTTCATTATTTCTACTGATGATGTATGTCTAAAGTTAAATACAGCTGATGACTTGCTAACATTGTCTGTTAGTAAAGTTTCAGCAGCAGAGGGGGAAGATTTTAGAGCCTGTGTCGTAATTAATGGAATATTATATGATTCGAATGTATGCGCGACCTCTGTGTCGGAATTTACCAATTTGTTATTAATATTTAAAGCTATTTTGCTATTTTGAAAATTAACTTTTCCAGTTTCGCTATTTATTACTTTCCAAGTGGCTTTTATTTTATCTTTAGATTTAGTTATTATTTTACCTAAATAGAGAGACTTAGCTGTATGACAAGGTAAGAGATGTGTTATGACCTTGTCAAAGCCTTTGATAGTCTTTACCAATTTTAATGAAAAATGAGGGTTTTGGGATAAGATATTGGTTTAATAGCTATCTACTAAATAGAAAACAGTATGTTCAAGTAGGCCATTTAAAAAGTTACCTCACATATGGAGTTCCACAAGGCAGCATCCTCGGTCCGATTTTATTCATTATCTATATGAATGACATCTTTAAACTACAGTTATTGAAGGCCGAAATAGTTTGTTATGCTGATGATACGGCTATTTTATTTCATGATACAACCTGGGAAGAAGCGATGAAGTTGGCCGAGTACGGTCTCGCGCAAGTGTCACAGTGGTTGGACTCTAATTTGCTTTCCTTGAATACGAGTAAGTCTAAATACATGACTTCACAAAACCAGGGCTTAGATGAAATTAGACACACATATATATGTACAGCGTCAAAGATGTTATGACTGCAATCATAAGATGATTGATTGTTCAAATTGATGAAAACCTATCATTCAGGTCACATATTGTAAATTTAGCATCTCAGTCAGGAAATTAATTTATGTGTTTAAACTCATACGTCACAGTGCCAACAAGGAGGTTCTCAGATTAATATATTTTGCAATGTGTCAGTCTATTAGCAATACTGTATTGAGTGTGGGGTGGAGCGGCAAAAACGCATGATTCTGCTGGAAAGAGCAAGATCTGTACTCAAAGTAATGCTTAAAAAATGTTCGATTTCCTACAACAGACTTATATAGATATACTGTTCGTCATATACATTCTACAAGTTTTTAAATCGTGTCATAAAAATTCACTTTGTCATCTTGACCACCCAAAACTATTAACAAAAAGAAATATGATTACATTTGCAAGTCGCTTACCACGTTTTCTTCATCCTTACATATACAATAAAATACTTAAATGTTGCCAAATAAAGAATAATACTTCATCACAGGCTAATAGACTTGTAAAAATTATTTACTTTCATTAAATTATGAGGAAACTGAGAATTTCATGAAACCCTGATCCTGACTGTGTACATATATATACGCACGTACCTAATTATGCACGAATGCACAAGCATGCACGCACGCACTCACTCACTCATACACAACATATACCTACACACGCGCGCGTACACATACACACACACACACACACACACAAACGCGCGCGCGCACACACACACGCACATGCACACGCACACGCACGCACGCACACACGTACTCACCATTTTACATAGTTTTCCTTATTTATTTATTTATTTTAGTTTTTGGTAAATAAAGTGTACTAATAAATAAGTAATCGCACTCATAGTCCCCAAGATACAGGTCTGGCCTAGTTTGGGGACTGATGGTAATGCAGATATTTCCTCGTTGTATATAAATTGTAACTGTTGCTAAATCCTATTCTATTTAACTCAATATAAATACAAGTATATTTGATATTTGATATTATGAAATCATATCTATGTAGTCATATCTATGGAGTCATATCTATGTAGTCATATCTATGTAATCATATCAATGCTAAGCGCAAAAAATGTGTTAATTTACGACATCACATTAGAAACGTCTAAAATTAAAAGTTCTAAAACCCATTATCGTTTTAATTGTAAAAAACAGCACATGATTAAAGTTCTCGGATGGTCCTGTAACTGATGGAGTACTATTGACAAAAAATCAAACACCATATATGCGTCTA
This sequence comes from Galleria mellonella, assembly GCF_026898425.1. Lineage (NCBI taxonomy): Eukaryota > Metazoa > Arthropoda > Insecta > Lepidoptera > Pyralidae > Galleria > Galleria mellonella. The sequence continues at coordinate 2,151,867 of NW_026441978.1, forward strand.
AAAAATTCGAAGGCCTCCTTGGGATCCCATCATCAGATCCTGACATGTTAACAATGGACATGGAATTACCTACATATATGTACATGAGCATACATTTAACCCTCATTACAATTGGTGACCATGAATTTGTATTATTTAATCATTGCTGTCAATATCTGAACTTTAACAACATGAATTTAATTATTTTATATAAAAAAATTGGACACTCACTATTATATATGGGTTCCTTACATACATGTGCTTATATTACTTGCATACACCCACTCTAACTTGTCTACCTCGCTATGGAATCAAAATTTTTGTTTGTATAAGTAAAATCCGTTATTGGCTGTATTCATAAGAGACTTAGCATGTAAGTTATTTTTTAAGAGCTGTGGATTTTTGTATAAAATAAAATAAAAAAAAAATAAAAAAAAATTGTGGAATCGGTCCACAATTGACAGAGAGTTTATTTATTTATTTTTAATACGACTTTATTTAAAAAAAATATTTAGTGCACATGCATAAAAAAAATATAAAATGGAACATATAACCTCTATTACTCATGTTCCACTCAATTGTTTACTGTACCTCCTCGAAATTCCGAAAATGTATTGCCAATATTAGACGAGATTTCTTCGACGATGTGTAAAATTGCTTTATATTCTCGCGAAGGCGTAATGAAGACAGAAACTCATGGGTATGAGGACTTCCGCATCTAAAAATCTTGTCGGTTCAGCTTTCGAAATTGTCACGCGACCTTCGCCCTTACGCGCCAGGATATTAAATATAATTTTACGTGAGCAATCGGAAATGATTCCCGGCGGCTTGTACAAATTTTACTCTGATTTCTCCTTTTGCGTTTGGGAATTTCTTATGTTGGTAATTTGAACGTGCCGATCGCGATAAAATATTATTGAGGCCAATTTTTTTTTATTTTCACTATAGATAGGTATAAAAAATACACAAACATTTATGTACTTGTGCCTGTACATAATTTCTAATGATTTTTTTTTTATTTGCAATATCCTGCTTCGGTTGCTTTATGCGTTACTATTTATGAGAACTTATTAGTAGCTTAGTTGGTAATCTTAGACTGTTATTATTTACACCTGTGTAATCCTGTATAAATAAATAAATAAATAAATAAAATAAATTAATATTAACATCCTAAAATTAAACTACACCTTTAGAATTAAAAAAAAAATCCATCGAACTGTTTGAATTTATTTTAATATTTTGTGGTGAATTAGTTTAAACAAGACTATTTCGAATTTAAGATAGATTAAAAACCAATATAACCGACATAACCCGAAAGATAAGCATGCTGAAGTGGCAATGGGCTAGTCATACAGCTCGAAGAACCGACAACCGATCGGGAAGAAAGGTTCTTGAATGGCGACCACGTACGGATAAACGCAGTATAGGACGACCTCCCACTAGATGGAGTGACGACCTGAAGTGCGTTGCAGGGAGTCAGTGTATGCGGGTGGCTCAGGACCGTTCTTTATGGCAGTCTATGGGGGAGGCCTATGTCCAGCAGTGGACGGATAATGGCTGAAATGATGGTGATGATGATGAGATAGATTAGGTTTTTGCCCGGTTGTTTGTTCGCGTGGATTTCAAAATTATGTAAATCAATTAAATATGTTGATCACTTTTAGATGACGTTTAAAGATAAAACATACACCAAACTTTAAGTTAAACCTTCAGGAAAGCAACTGTGAAAACCGCATCTTATTTAGTAATTTATTTATTTTATTTATTTTTAACTAGCCCGTCCCGGCGTCGCACGGGTGGACATTTTTAACATTTCCCTTCACTGCTCTGCTCCTATTGATCGTAGCGTGATGAAAAGTATACTATAATCTGCCCAGGAGTATGAAGAATAATTGTGCCAAGTTTCGTTGAAATCCGTCGAGTAGTTTTTGTTTCTATAACGAACATACAGACAGACAGACAAAAATTTTACTGATTGCATTTTTGGCATCAGTATCGATCACTAATCACCGCCTGATAGTTATTTTGGAAATATATTTCATGTACAGAATTGACCTCACTACAGATTTATTATATGTATAGATTTGCAATCGTTTTTACGTAATACTGTAACAAATATACCGACAAATTTGATAGACGAACAGAATTTCTAAAAAAAAATATCTTAGTGTCTATTGGTCATATTAAGATGCCTTATATCAATTTTTTTCAAATATCTCCCCTGCATAGACATCGTTTAGTTCTAATTTTATTATATTAATAAGATTAACTTAAAAAATTCAAACGCCTTCTTTTTTAAATCGGTCGAACAAAGATGACGGTCTCAATTTGATGGTGCTTTTTTATGTTTGCCACCTCATAACTCTGGTAGCCTTAAATTGATTTGGAAGATTATGTTTTTATCTATAAAAAATTACTTTTAGATTAATCCTTTAGAAAGTTTATGAAAATCGATGTACAAAGTTTTTTTTTTAACAATATAATTGAAAATAATTGAAAAAAAAAATGTTTATGGAACACGATCATAAATAATAAGAATAGTGAAGTTAGTAATCAACTGTATATTTTTTTTTATTGTAATTTGTGTAACCTATCATCATCATATCAGCTCGTTAACTGCCCACTGCTGGACATAACCCTTCCCCCGAAAAAGAGTTTGCCAGTACGCTCAGTACGGGTTGGCAACCACAGTTAGGCTTTCAGAGATGTTTTAAGAACGACGCTGCTGCCCATCCCTCGCCACCCCTTAGTCACTGAGCATAATGCACTTGTACATTAAATATTATTACTAATCAAATAGGAATTAACATGAAAAAGCCACTTGCCTAATGCACGTCATACTGAGACACCACTAATAGGCAATTAATCCAGTCAACAATGCGGTTTGATTAGCCAGTCATTGTCAGCCCTCGTCACTACATGCTTGTATGTAATACGACCCTTAATTAATGCACTACACTTAAGGGGAATGACCTTAAGTGAGGAGCTAGGAAAACAGATAACGCGTATGTATCTAAGAAATACCGCGGTATTTCTAAACTAAACTATTTTTGATCTAAAAAGAATACTTAATTAAAAAATTGGATGAACTTAACTAAGCACGATTATAATTTTATGAAATTTTATCTGAAATATATATATATATATATATATATATATATATATATATACGTATATATATATATACATATGAGTGTGTGTGTGTGTGTGTGTGTGTGTTTTTTTTTTTTACAACACAGGGGGCAAACGAGCATGCGGCTCACCTGATGGTAAGTGACTACCGCCGCCCATAATCACCCACAACACCTACGGCATTGCAGGTGTGCTGCCGGCCTTTTAAAAAGGAATATGCTCTTTTCTTGAAGGTTATGTTGTCGTATCGGTTCGGAAATACTGCTGCTGGAAGTTGATTCCAAAGAGTGGTTGTGCGTGGGAGAAAGTGCCTTGAAAAACGCACGGGTAGGGGTTTTTCTGAGGACTAAAGTAAGGCCTCTGTACCCTGTAATTTCATTACTACAATTAATGTAATTATGGTACATTACTCAGGTTATGGAATGAGCTTCCTGCCGAAGTTTTCCCAATACAGAATGGGATTCTTCAAAAGGGGGGTAAAGAGGTTTCTTCAGGGTCGGCACCGCGCGCGTAATACCTCTGGTATTCCAGGCGTTCATAGGCTACAATAACCGCTTACCATCAGGTGGGCCGTATGCTTGTTTGCCACCTCAGTGGTATAAAAAAAAAACTATACGTTACTCTTCAAACCGAAACACAGCCATGCAAACACAACTGCTTCACGCTGAAACATAATTGAGACAGAGGTACCCAAGCTCCTTACCCAATGATCCTTGTACAAAGTCTCCCTCTATTCAAACATGATCAAGTTTATGGTCGTTTCTTTTTTTTATTAATCCAAAATTATTTGCTATACATATAATACATCCGGGTTATAATGTTAGCTAATTAGAGACTCCATAGTCTTTGCACACAAAATTGTTTTATTATATCTCTCTATGACTATATGATAAACTATAATTTACAATGTCTACTATGAAGGTCAAACAGACAGGATGTGTGTAATTTGTATGTAGTTATTGTGTTATTGTACCGTGAAACTACTGAGTGTATAGATGTGCTTATATAGCTAAATCTGAGGCAGCTAAATGTACTGAATACATTTTATTTTTATTTGTTTTCCAAATGTACTTGTTCTGTTAGCAATATAGATATCTATCTAAACTAGTGGTCGCCTAGTGGCCGAAATATGACCATAATATACATATATTGTAATAAATGAATTTATTATAGTTATGTTTGACATTTAGTAAAAGTATAAACAAATAACAGACTTTAACAATAAACAGAAAATGTATATATGCGTGTGTGTGTGTATCAAATACATGGTAGTGTGTGGAATGCTTTTTTTTTATTTATTTTATATGCATAATTAAAAAAAAAATAGCATTCTGCACTCCCTCTCTATATAAACTATAAATGTGCGAAATTTCATACTCCTCCGTCCCCGCAATTTTCGCAAAAAGATGTACAAAGTTTTTGCTTCACGTATTAATATATGTATTTCTTACTATACACATATTTATTAAACTAATATTTCATAGAATAATAAAGATTGTGTTCCTAAAAAAAAGTTTGCATTAGTTTAGTTTTAAAATCAATATATACTTGTTTTACCACAACTGAAGTCAGTTTTAAAAATACAACACAATATTTACTTATTTTAAAATAAACAAGCACCACGCTATTGAAAATATTGCAATTTATATTATATTATAAATTTATAATATAAAATGTTTTATTATATCATATAAATTAAATAACTTTTAAATAACTTTTTTTTTGGTTGTTTTGCATAATTGGTACCGGTGATGTGGTTGTGTCAATGTTATTTATAATTTAACTAAATTAATAGATATAATGGTCAGCTCCACTTCTCATGCAATATTTGCATGTTTATATACTTTCTTTCTTTATATAGCAATCTGTAGTTAACGTTGTTGGTAGTACTATTAATCATATTTAAATGTAATCTTATTATAATTATTAATTATTGTATTACTGTTTGTTAACTTTAATAAAATAAAAAAAAAATCGAATTAACAACAAACAATTTTTTGCACAACAAACAAAGACTACAGTTTGAATTATTACACAATTAATATTATAAATTCGATCGATTGTAAAAAGAATCTGATTAATATGATAAAATTATAGGTTGACGATATCCGTACGTGAGAGATACTTAAGAAAAAAAATTATACTACGAATCTTAGCTTTAAGAACAATAGAAGCCAAAACAAAGGTCTTTAAAAATTTTGTTTCTATCTGTGTCTACGTGTAGCTATAGGAAGAAATAATAATCTACGCATAGCAATGCTGTTCGACAAGCATTTGCTACGTTAATAGACAAAATTCGCTATTTCGACCTTAAAGCTGAGACACAAAAGAATTCGTTTCCAGAGCCGTAAAACATACATATAAAAAATCAATTGCTATTCACGCCGTGGTAAAAAAGCTAAAAATGAAAAACTAATTTCGATAAAACATACATTATTTTCAAGTTTCTAATAAATACTAAAACGTATGAGATTGTAAATGTTACCTTATTTTTTTATTTAAAACATAATCAAGCAAAAAAACCTTGTGGAGTCAGAAACAATGAAACGCTCTCTATGTTAGTATCGATATAACGCAAAAACTACTAGACCAAACTGAATGCGGTTTTCATTATTGTATTCGTAAAAGTCAATTTAAAAACTGGCATATGTGTGTTTTGATACGCTATCAAAAACAGGTCAATTATTTTGACTTTCCTATTTCTAAAATCCACGCATACCTACGATATAGCAGACGAAAGACTAGTATAAAATGTACCATAAAATCTTCCATTAAATTTCATACCAATCCGCTCATAGCTATGTGCTGATGGCCATACTAAATTGCATGATATACCAGAGTGTCGGCTTGCATAATTAAAGACACCAATGTTGTTGAATGGCATCGTAATTTATCTTTGTATGAGGAAATTCTTCCATGCAAGTATATCCATATAGTCGTATCGAGGTCAGTTATAAAATGTCAAATTTTATAGTCTTGTTTAAATTATTTATTTATTTAACTCTTAATTGTACCGGAAACATAAAAATATACAGTCCACTGCTGGACATAAACTTTTACCATAAGGGGAATTTTGCCAATAGCTGCCACGCTTGGCAGGCGGGTTAGCAACCATAGTTTGACTTCTAGTGATATTTTAAGAGGGACGCTGCTACCTATACCCGTACCATAAAGTTCCTTTAGTCGCCTCTTACGACACCTACCTAGCAGCGGGAGACTTTGTACAAAAGTCGATTGCTTGGGTACCTCTGCCCCATTCGTGTTTCAACCGTGAAGCAGTTGTGTTTGCATGGCTGTGTTTCGATTTGAAGGGTGGGATATGGCGTGAATTTACAGGGCACAGAGGAATAACACCTGAGTCCTCAGGAATGGCAACGCATGGGGGGTATCATGGGCGAAACAGTATACTCTGTTATTTCCATGGTACTGCTCATGTCTATAGGCGACGGTTACCACTTTCCATCAGGTGGGCCGTCAGCTTGTTTGCCATTCTAAGTTGTATAAAAAAAAACTACATTTTCAGAACTAATTTGATTCCCCCTACTTCTGATATCCACGCGTACAAAATAATGGACAAAAAGATAGTTAATAATAAATATTGAACAACTTTTAGTTTTTAATTTTATTTTTTATTTACTTTTAAACACACTTAAATTGCCCGTGTGATCCCGGCATAGAATAGGCCACCCCTTCCTTTCCCGTTAGTCTCATAAGAAAAGGACTAAGGGAGGGCGAGGGATGGTCAGCAGCGGCCCTAACTACGGTTGCCAATCCAGCTGCCAAACGTGGCAACTACTAGCAAAACAGTGAACAGTTAAAGGCTGTTATGTTGATACTTAAATTGAAATTTGGCAGTAAAGCATTTAACTCATTGGCTCGTATAACCTGCGACTTATCTAACTAGGCTAGTTTCACTAAGACACCCCACAATTGCACTAATCCTGCAGGCGGGAGCTAATTAGATCGAGTTCCATCCTTAGGGCGTGTACATAACGTCAACAAAATTCTAACAGTGCGATTTTTTTTTGCTTTCTGTTATTTCATGTTTAGATTCTATTCGATTAATTAACTCGATTTCTTGATAACCAATTGCCCGCATCATCATCATTACATCAGCCGTTAATTGACCACTGTTCAACTGAGTCTCCCCTTTAGGGGGTTTCGCCAGTAGTTGCCACGCTTGGCAGGCGGGTTGTCAATTGTAGTTAGCCTTCGGTGATGTTTTAAGAGAAATGCTGCTGTCCATTCCTTGAGTATTAAGTTCCCTTAGTCGCCTCTTACGACACCCACAGGGAAGGAATTGGTAGCCCATTGACAGGCAAAATTGCCCTATATTGAAACTTATTATTAAAAAAAAATAGAAATAGAAACTTTTTTTTTCTACTCTACTGCAAAATGCCAAATTTTGACTTACACACTTAGAACTTTACTCACGATATGTATCTATCCTATTTAAGAGCTACGCTCTTGTCGGTGCAGCTCTTGCCACGTGAAAATGAGTTTATTTGATTGTTTGTTAACTTAAAATACCTTAATGACTTAACCAATTACTACATAGTTTTGTATATACATACTATATGAAATACAGAAGGATAGAAGCTACTTTGTCTCCTGGTCAGTAACCATATTACAATGTAAGTAAAAACTAGTTATTCCATAAAACAAAATGTACAATTTCTTTATGTTAACACTCCAATATAAACAGCTCCTTACATTCTAAAGTAAGATACTTCTTAAGATCCCGCTACATGTTACGTTACGATAGTTCCGAAGACTTCTAACTTCTAATTTTGTATCGATTAGCAGTACTACCTATTCCGTATTGGCACCTAGATAACGTACTGTTACGGGGTTGGTCAGATGAGATTTATTAAAAAAGATATTATTATTAACACAAATCCTTAATCAAAACAAATTTCTTTCACAGATAGAAAATATAAGATTATAAAAATAGTATAACGTCTTGTCCGTTTGGGGTTCAAATCCAGTATGTCTGGGGGGAAAGGGATTATTAGTAATGAAGACTGAGAATCCCATTCCTAGCAATATACCCAACCAGGTCGACCTCCTCGCAGTTCTCCCTGGAAACTGTCATGGTTAATTCCTGATGAATTCGTCATGATGGGCTGACTGACCTGTTTTCGTTCTCATCTATCACCCTTCACTGGTGCTCCGCCAGCGTATCCCGTTAGCGCGGGCGGGGTTATCATACTATTTTCACCCATCAAAAAAAAACTGGTATGTCTTTAATTATAATGAAAAATCCCTGAAAATCGATGACATGACGTATATTATATACCATTGTTAATTGTTGACTGTCCCGAGAATGCAATTCTGCACTTTCGCATTCATATGTTGTATTTTGAAATGAAGGTTATGGAATGAGCTCCCTGCCGAGGTTTTCCCGAGAGACTACAGCATGGGGTTCTTCAAAAGGGGGGTAAAGAGGTTTCTTCAGGGTCGGCAACGCGCGCGTAATACCTCTGGTATTGCAGGTGTTCATAGGCTACGGTAACCGCTTATCATCAGGTGGCCCACCTGGTATGCTTGTTTGCCACCTCAGTGGTATAAAAAAATTAAAAAAAAATTTTAATTCAATAAATGGCGGATCATTTTGTTAATGGGGATTTTTGTATCAAATTCAAACTTTTTTTAAGACGGGGATTGTGCTGCCAAGTTGAATTTTTTTCAGTGTTGACAGTACAAGCATGTTGTTACGTCATTCATGCGGTCATTTAAAATTACTATTTTTTATTCTTTCATATTATACGTAGCGAAGCACGTACCGGGCCGCTAGTATATAATAAAATTGTAATTAAGCCAGAAGAGTGCGTTAAATATTTTTAAAATATATTTAAAAAAAAATATTAAATTGTATTGATATGTTTTTAAAGAAAAAAAAAACGTTATCTAAAATTTAGATATATCTGTCTATTTTATTTTTATTAAAATAATTACAATTGAATTTGAAAATCAATTTATTTATATTTTGACATTACATGTCAGATTAAATGAAAATTGTTTGTTTTTTCCTATAAAAAATGATACAGAATGCTGCTGCTCATCGCTTGGCCATTAAATTCACTTAATTATCTTTTACGATACCCACGAGAAAGGACCCCTTCCTTTCTCGTTAGCCCATTCTATGCCGGGACCACACGGTATTGTATTAGGATATTATTCGTGAGTATATATGTATATTTACTTTTAACTCACTAGTATTCTAAATTAAAACCATTCGATTACGCCGTAAACAGTACTCGCAAGCGTCAAAGTTGATGATGAATTTGCCGCAGGCGAGTTCATAACTTCCCATGGCGTAAATCAAAATTGTCGAACACCATTGCTCATTTACATTTTATCTATTTCACATCTAGTTGAATATTAAATAGGCGAGTCAAATATGTATGGAAATGTCAACTGGGCGTACATTATATGTACCTACCGTTTGAGTAAACTCCCCAACTTGAGGGAAAGGGATTGTTAGTAATGAAGTATAATGAGCCTATTGCTAGCAATACACCCTATCAGATCAACCTCGACGTGGTTCCCCCTGGAAACCATCGTGAATAATTCTTGTTGAATTCATCAGGATAGACTATCTGACCTGCTCCATCCTCACCTATCATCTCTCACTGGTGCCCCGCCAGTGTATACCGATAACGCGGGCGGGGTTACCATTCCATTATCACCCATTAAAAAAAAAACTTCGAAGGTATATTTTTTTTCTCTTTATGTTACCTTCATCCTATTTGAATATACCAGTATCGATGCAATTTTTATTAAATTTTGATATGTTCTAATTAGATGGTAAAACATTTTGGCAGCTATTGAGGCAGGTTTCCTCAATACATATCGCTTTTAGCGATAAGGTCACCCATTGTTTTCTCACTATGATAATTTCTTGTAATTGTTTATATTTATAATAAGTTTACTATTACAATCTTTTGGAGGAAACAATAAAGAGTATCTATCTATCTATCTACATATTGGACAAGATCCACATCATTTTAGATCAGTCTTAATCTCTGCATTGGACATATTCTATAATTCCACTCTCCTCCCAGTTGGGAGAAACGATAGAATATTAAAAGGCTGGTAGTACACTTGCAATGCCTCTGGTATTGCGGGTACTCATAGGCGGCGGTAGTCACTTACCATCAGGTGAGCTGCATGCTTGTTTCCGTTATAAAAAAATCGATTAAATAGTTTTTGAGTTTATCCATTTGTCATCATCATTTCAGCCATTATCCGTCCACTGTTGGACATAAGCCTCCCCCATAGACCGCCATAAAGAACGGTCCCGAGCCACCCGCATCCACTGACTCCCTGCAATACACTGCGTTTGTCCCTACTTGGTCGCCACTCAAGAACCTTTCTTCCCCATCGGTTGTCGGTTTATCCATTACAAACAAATAATCAAAACATTCCTCCATATGATATTAGTATAGATTTTTTTTTCATTATTTCAATTAAACATAGACAATACATATTCTTAATGCCGCGAAATTGCTTTGCAGTTTGTCTGGAGCTCTGGGCCCTTCTACAGATATTCCAGTTCAATTTAATTCCGTGATGTTTCTATTGTTATCGCTAAGTTCACGAATTCCATCTTCAATATTATAAACTTGAATTAATTTAACGAAAACTATAACTGTATCGATTGAGTTTGAGCGAATCAGATATTATATTATTAAAAGGGGCCATCATTCCGAAAGGGAGAAATTGTAGATTTACATAGTCTGCCGCCAATCGGCTGTACGAGCGCATTTGAAAGATAAATGAAGCGGTATCACGTGACTTTTTCTACACGAATTAGTACACAAAGTATTACGAGTGTATGCACTAAGTTATAATATAAACTATCTTTGTACTAAATTCCACTCAAATTTTATTTAGAACTTTTAGTGAGAAAGACTAACAAATAACACAAGTAATTCGGACTACCAGTCTCGTTATTAGCAAGGTCTAGGTCAGGTCGATTTCCACGTTGTCCCCCCTGAAAACCATCATGCATTTGTACAAAGTCTACCTCTAGTAAAACTTTTTACAGACTTTAATAAAGAAAGTGTTAAGAAAAGTGAGAGTGATAAAAAAGTGGTCTCCTTAAAGATTTTTTCTGCATTCGAGAAAATTCTTATTTAAACGAACCCTCTTTCTGTAAGACATCAAAGCGTCTAATTCCGAATTCTAAATTCAAATATTTTACCAGTAAACCATCCTATCGTCGTGTATTTAACTCGTTTTAAAATTAGAATAGATCACATTTATAGTCGCTATTTTTTTTTACAAATATCTATATATCAATGCCAAAGAAAAAAATTAAACTGCTTCTCACGTACGTATAGATTATGAAACTGAATGTGCAATATAAACTAGGTACTTAAAGTAAGTGCAATGCTATATAGTCGAAGGGCTGATGGAAAAATTTGAAGAGGTTCTTGATAAAAGCTGAACGTTTGTGGTATAGTCTCCACTCAACCTGTAAACGCGTGCCGGCATTTTCAATGCACTCGCGAATTCTGAATTTCACCTTTTATGAAGTACCCTGATAGTTTTCATCAATACAAACTTTCTGTTTACTTTCAGTACTTACTGAAAATTTATTATTTATTGTATAAAAAATTATTGCATTTGTAATACACCTTCCTTTTCCGTGGGTGTTATAAGAGATGACTAAGGGAACTTAAAGATGACTACGGTTGCCAATCCGCTTGCCAATCGTGGCAGCAACTGGCAAAACTTCCCAAGAGGAGGATTATTTTCAGCAGTGAACATTTAAAGGCTGATATGTTCAGATTATTATATATACATACAGTTTGTAATAGTCTTTAGAATTTGTAACATAATGTACCATCAATATCTGTACATATTACATGTAAATTTACAACGATATTCACAATATTGTTATCATTTTTTTTCTTTTAACTCAGTACACAAAGAAGCGTTTTTAAAGTCATTTATAACAATAACAAGGAAAGTGTATAGCTAAGTCTGAATTTTAATAAAAAAAAAAAGCAATATCTGTCGTCACGTTTTGTTGGGATTTTCGACTAAGTGACTTTGAAATGAGGATGAAAAGTCTTTTGTTATATTATTATAGAGTAGGTATCAGAGGGATTCATGATAATTGAATAATGCGCGTACTATAAATATCTAGTCTACGAAATTTGTATTCACGTACTTTTTTTTAAATCAAAGCCTTACTGTACTTATACAATTGTATCGTTGTGTTTGTAAATTGTCTTGCTTATTTCCTATATTGTATAATGCAAATAAAGTATACTCATTCATTCATTCGCTCATTTGAAAAAAATGGAGTCGTATTCTTGCTTAGATAGATAAATAGATAGATAGACTCTTTATTGTTTCCTCCAAAAGATTACAATATTAAACTTTTTATAGATACAAGTAATATAATAGTGCGCCACCTACCCTTTGTCTTTTTCTCAATGTCCTCTACCCAAAGGTTGTCTGGAAGAGATTACTTAGCGATAAGGCCGCCTTTTAAATATTTTATAAATAATGCAATAAAGTGTAAAATAAATAAATAAAAAGTTAGCAGTTGTGTTTGCATGGTTGCGTTTCGGTTTGGAGAATGGGATATAGCAGTGAATTTATTCATAACTTAATTCATCACTATGGATTAACTGACTTCGTTTCATCCTCACCTATCATCGCTCATTGGCACAACGCCAGTGGAAAATAATGACGTAAGCATATAATTACTCCTTTTCATACAAAGGTTGTCTGGAAGAGATCGCTTTTAGCGTTAAGGCCGCTTATTGTTTTCTCATTGTAACCACTTCTTGTAAGTGTTTGTGTTTTTTATGCAACTTGGAATGGCAGCTGACGGCCCACTCGATGGAATAAACATGACCAGTACCTTGGATATAACAGAGTATACTGTTACATGATACGCCCATGCGTTGCCATTCCTGAGGACTCAAATGTTATTCCTCTGCAGCCAGTAAATTCACGCCATATCCCACACTTCAAACCGAAACACAGCCATGCAAACACAGCTGCTTCACAATTGAAACACGAATGGGACAAAGGTACCCAAGCAATCGACTTTTGTACAAAGTCTCCCTCTGGTAAATCATCATCCCTCACTGATGTTCCGTCAGCGTATACCGTTTAACATTCCATTGTCATTCATTAAAAAAAATTTACTTAATAATGTAACGATTATAGATAAACAGTGAAATATAGTGCAGACTTGATCGAATCTCAACAGAGCAGATCCATATGTCGACTGCGATATTCAGGGATTCCGAAATTATGTCCGACCAATGCGGGTTTCGTACGTTTCATGAATATGAATGATGTAACCTAAGCATAAGCTCTATACTAAGAACAAAGTATCAAAAAAAGTGTCTTAGGAGACGTATCTAAAAGGCTAATTCGAAATTAGGAAATAAATTCGTTTTTATTCTAAAATCTTAATAATTAATTGGTGTTCGTAATGTGTCATATTTTTTTTTTTTGCTTTTTATATCCTTATTTTCTCACTCAGAAGATCTACTATGAAACTGTGCAATTTCATAGAATCCAATACGATATATTTCTATATATATAAAATATTGATGAGTTACTTTTTAACTAAAATCTTAACAATACAGATTGGCGCAAAACTACACAAACACTCTACACAATAATTGGAACATGTTCGCGCACGTACATGCAACATGCACACATACACTCACACGCACACACACATACATTCATACACACATGCACGCATACACTAACACACACACACACACAGATATATGCATGCACACACACGCATGCATGCATTTACATATACTTATTACTAATATTAGATAATGTTTAAGTCTTAATTTTATGGTACTATGATTTGTATTTTCATGGTTATGGAGGAGCGTGACCTTCTGATACAGGAGATAACACTTACTAGAAGGTCTAAGAAACTATCTTAGTATTGTATCAATTTTGTTACGAAATAAATATTTTTTAATTTTTTTTTTTCATTTCTATAAACCAGGAGTATGCACGCATAATTAACCTTAAAGCATAGATAACATAATCCGTCCACCGCTGAACATAAGCCTCCCCCATAGATTGGCATAAAGAATTTTCCTAACCCACTTGCATCTACTAACTCCCTGCAATGCATTTCAGGTCGTCACTCCATTGACTGAGGGGTCGTCCTACAATACGTTTGCACATATGGAGTCGCCACTCAAGAACCTTTCTTCCCCGTCGATTGTCAGTTATTCAAGCTATGTGACCAGCCCATTGTCAGTTCATCTGACAACATCTGAACTCAGAATGACAACGCAAAATCATGGGCGAAACATATACTCTGTTATGTCCATGGTACTGCTTATGTCTATAGGCGACGGTTACCACTACTTTCCATCAGGTAGGCCGTCAGCTTGTTTGCCATTCTAAGTTGTATAAAAAAAATTTGCTTATCCTTCGGGCTATGTCGGTAACTTTAATTGGTCATTTATATCCTTATTTCATTATCATCCATTAAAAAAATTGTCTGTTGCCTTATAGCGCTTTATCGGCTTAACCAGTCACTTTTTACTACTACTTTTTAACTTGGTTAGTAAAAATTTTTTTTATGCAACTTAGAATGGCAAACAAGCTGACGGCCCACCTGATGGAAAGTGGTAACCGTCGCCTATAGACATGAGCAGTACCATGAAAATAACAAAGTCTACTGTTTCGCCCATGATACCACCCATGCGTTGCCAGTCCTGAGGACTCGTGGGTTATTCCTCTGTACCCAGTAAATTCACGCCATATCCCACCCTTCAAACCGAAACACAGCCATGCAAACACAATTGCTTCACGGTTGAAACACGAATGGGACAGAGGTACTCAAGCAATCGACTTTTGTACAAAGTCTCCCTCTCCAGGTCACGCGGACGAAGTCACGTATAAAAACTAGTATAATATAAAAGTATATCTCAAATTTCTTCATAATATCTACATTTCATGATTTATGTACAAAGCGTTTAAAATACAGTACACAATGAGATAATAATTTCCTCTTCTCAAAATAATTAGTATCCGAATGACATGACAAAATCACTGCATTCCCAGTCCTGTGGTCATGCGTTGTCAAAGGACATGTCGGATCGTTATACATTCCATGGTATCCTCAATTAATTCAGTTTACATTACGACTATCTAACGTACGGATAGACAGTTTAATTGTGTATACACGGACGGATCTGTTCCAGACGTGTATTGGACAATTAAAACAATAGAGAATATTGTCATATTTCCCGATGAGTCTTCTCATTTACCATTGATATGTAATGCTTAGATCGAATAGATAGAGCATCGAATGTCGAAAACGCGTCATATCCCCTTAATCCTAAAAACGTCTTCGTCGGTTTTCTCGCTGGCCGCTAAGACATTCGACAGATAAAAGTTAACTGCTTTGTCAAGACAAATTACTACGACGAAGACAGACGACGAAGACGGACATAATTTTCAGACAGGAATTTGCCTTTTATTTTAATACTTTAGACATCCAAATTCCGAGTCCCAACCCTCCGACCTTCGACTTTTCATTCTCATAAACCCATTTTCGCTGTTGAACTGTTTTGTCTATTTCTATGGTGCTAAATTTGTAATTTAAAAGAAAGAGTAGATTTTTTTTAATTTGAATTAGGAACTATTTCTTCTAATATAAATATACATACGTCCGTATTGGTTATAAATTAAAATACATATATAAAATAAAATGACTGTCATTTTTAATCAAATTTTGGGTTGAAAATTCACCCTTAGACTGAGCACTAAGTGTACATTACGGTAATCCTATTTAAGTAACATGGAAGAAAAAGTTGACCTGTTTTTAGTGAAACATTTATATGGAGATGCTCTGTCTATATAATGGCAGTCTATGAGGAGACCTATGTACAGTACTGGACAGATAACAACTAGTATGATGGTGATGATGACAGTAATGATGATGATGATGTATTTAAAAGTAAACTATTCGTATGAACCGCAAAAAATAACTATCGTAATCGATTCATAATTAAAAACAACAAAACATAATATTTTTGTGACCTTATGTAACCGCTATTCAGGAGGGGGGAAGGGATTGTTAGTAATGGAGACTGAGAAACTGAGAATCCCATTGCTAGCAATATACCCAACCAGGTCAACCTCCTCGCGATCCCCCCTGGAAACTATCATGGTTAATTCCTGATGAATTCATCATGATGGGCTAACTGGCCTGTTTTCATTCTCATCTATTACCCTTCACTTGTGCTCCGCCAGCGTATCTCGTTAGCGCAGGCGGGGTTACCATACCATTTTCACCTATAAAAAAAAACCGACTAGCGGTTTTTTTTAAACGAAAGAATACGAAGACCAACCGATCATGCCCGAAGAGTTCCGAACGCCGTCTTTCTTATCAGTGACGATACCGCAAGCATCTACAGATCGCGCTCAGCAGGCCGAGGCACGCAATCAGACACGTGTTCGCGTCACAGCCGCTCATGACTAAGGATCACGCATTGATTCCAAAACTAGTCGAGCTTTTTCGATCTAATTACAGGTAAGTTAAACCGATAGTTATTACATTAAAATAAAATGTGTGGTTATGAAACTTTAAACTTAGCACTTTCATTAACCGCGTTTAATAACGATGTTATAAAGTCAAATTCGTGATCTGAATTTATCCTATGAATGCTCGAATGCTCAGCTCAGAAATAAACTTATACAACCTAAGGCTTAATGAAAACATTACAATGAAATGTATGCCATTAAAAATAATCAAGTTGCAAAAATACATTAACCGGCACAATAATCCGCATTCTAAATAATCTAAAGAGTACGTAAAATTATTTTATAGGTAATGACAGGGAAATAAAGTGGAAATCTGATGAGGAGGGTAATAGCGGGGCGCGGGCGGGGGTAACGAACCGTGACGTGGAACGTTTAGACGCGGATGATGAGATGTGGGACGGAATTGATATGACTTATCAAAGTATTGCCGTATTAAAGTTAACTCAAAAAAAAACAGAAATAAAACTATACTCAGCGACTCGCTCAAAAAAAAACATGATACCCGCCAAAAAAAAAATGGCAAACAAACTGACGGCCAATCTGATGGACATTGGTAACCGTCGCCTATAGACATAAGCAGTACCATGGACTTAACAGAGTATACTGTTTCGCCCATGATACCTTCCCATGCGTTGTCATTCCTGAGGACTCAGGTGTTATTCCTCTATATCCTGTAAATTCACTACCATAACCCATCTTTCAAACCGAAATATAGCCATGCAAACACAACAGCTTCACGCTAAAGACACGAATGGTGGTGCCCAAGCAAACGTCTTCTATTCAAAGTCTCCCTCTGTGTGTATAACTGTTGCCTTCTTTATTAGAGTATTATATTAGAACTTTAAGGAGCCTTATATTTTATTTTATACCACTTAGAATGGCAAACAAGCTGACGGCCCACCTGATGGAAAGTGGTAACTGTCGCTTATAGACACGAGCAGTACCATGAACATAACAGAGTATACTGTTTCGCTCATGATATCATCAATCCATAAACTAGGACAGACCTGTATCTTGAGGACAAAATAATATTTTAAAAAAATTTAAATTTGTAAAGACAATAATAAAATATTGCCTTTAGAAAATTAAACTTTGTCTCTGATGAATATCGAATCCTTTGGGTCTGTTATTTTTAGAGTTTCGTACCTCAAAAGAAAAAAGGAAAGCCTTATAGAATCACTTTGTTACCCGTCTGTCAAGACCCTTTTTCTCAGGAACGCGTGGAGGTGTCAAGCTGAAATTAACATCAAAAACTCTAGTTTACAATCCCTTGGAGCTGTGAAATATCAAAGTTATTAGTTAATGCAATCAAAAATTACATTTACCAGGGCGTCAAAACTTATAGGACACTTTCTGTTATCCCAAAATCATAGATTTTGGTAAGAAGCAATTTCATATAGCACAAGTAAAGAGAAAAATCCGAAAACTGTAAATTTATTGATACATTTTTCTTTAAACACGATTAAACCAGCTGTTTTTTGTTGAAGCTAAATTTATTTGTAAAAGACGGACTATAGGGGATGATGTATAACTTAAGTAAATAACTGTAATATATATATACATAAATGGCAAATTTTGATTCTGGATAATTTACGAGTATTAGTTGCCGAGACCTCATCGTGTGCCTTGTTACATTGGATCTTTTTCATTATTTAAAAAAGGAACATTTTCCATTCCTTATATTTTTTCATTATCATCAATTCTACATAGATTTAAATGATTCCTTTTTAATCTTTCTAATATTTGTTTTTAATCTTCTAATATCTGTATTCAATATGAGAGTATATTTAAAGATAGTATTTATAATATCTTTATAAAGAAAGAAATATTTTTATTCAAGTAAACTTAAATTTAAGCTTTATTGATTGATCATTTTTTTAAAACTCCAATACCCATTCTGAATGAAATGTCAACTGAAAGGAACAGGCAAGAAACTCAACTGTTGGTTTTTTTTTTTCACAATCTAAAATTTTATAAAATTATGATTTTTTGTTAATACAATCTACTAAAGAGACAAAAGATGAGACAGTTAGAGAGACAATATTGAGGTAAGTGTAACATTAAATGAAATGCAATAATAAATTAAATGATAAATGATTTATTCTGCCCGTTGTTTTGATATGAAAATATGAAAATGATTTTTTTTTTTGAGCAAAAGTCTTATAATTTCAAAATTTTATATTATACGAATATAAACTGACTTATTATGAAAATAAAATGTGCCTAATCTATTCAGCGGTAGCTTCGTACATCCAGTCCAAACATCGCCAGATGAGTTTTTCTTTTATAAACGCTAACATTTTCCACTTTGCTTAAGTGTCCATGTAATGTGAGTCTGACTTTTCGATGTCCCAGTTTATCCGTTCAAATGTCATTAACAGAGCATACAATCGTGATTTGAATAAAAAAAAATGGCAGTGGTACTGCGGAAGTGTTGACAGAGATGAAAGCTTAAACAATTACGTATGTAATTTTTGAATCGTCAGAGGTAGCGGTTACGGTAAGAGTGTCGCGAATTTAAGACTTTTCCTCATCTCAAAAAATGCCAACATACATGTGTATCTATGTATGTACATGCACAATATATGTAGATACTTATACACAGTGGTGTCGGTTACGATAACGGTAACAGTGTCGCGAGTTCAATGGTTTTTCCCCATCTCAAAAAATGCCAACATGCATGTGCCAGCATGCATGATCTATGTACGTACATACACAATATATGTACATACTTATACACAAAGGTGTCGGTTAGAGTAACGGTAAGAGTTTACCAGAGAGAGATTTTGTACAAAAGTTGTTTGCTTGTCTTTCCATGATACCCCCCATGCGTTGGCATTCCTGAGGACTCAGGTGTTATTCCTCTGTACCCTGTAAATTCACTGCCATATCCTACCCTTCAAACCGAAATACAACCATGCAAATACAACTTGCAAACAACTTTTGTACAAAGTCTCCCTCTGGTAAAAAAACAAAAAAATACATTCGGGTTTTTATTAATTTCAGATTTTTTTTACTATATTACTATTTATATCAATATTTATAGAAAATTTTATATACTCTTGACGATCAGTCCTTTTTTTTTCATTCCTTTTTTATGCTTTTAAATTTTCCATTAATTTATGATTCATTATCAGATAGATTAATAAAAAAAAAATATTGCATAATTAATACGATACTTACTTTAATGGATTAGTAGAAAATATTAGTAGAGAATATTATTATACGTAGTTTATAGTTAAATAGAAAAAAAAGTGTTATTATTCATATTTTATTATGTAAATTTTGATTAAAACTTTTGTATAAAAAAAAAGAAAATTATCCACGCTCTATGTCACAAAACAAATTGAGAGCCCACGGCACGGCGTCGATATTCATGGATTTGTGCAAATGTCAATTCGGATAAAATGATTTTTCAAAAAATAAAACTCAACGTAAACACGAACGGTTCGCAAATAGCAGAAAAAAAATACGAAACCGAGACGTATCCAAAGATAATCCGTCCTTTTTTTATTATTTCTGACACAAAGGAAAACCACGGGTAAATCCCCACTTTCAAATAAGCAACTATCGTCCCCTCGCAGCGTTACTATCAATTCGTTCAATAGGTCACATACATTTCCTGATATAAATTGAAAATGAGGTTTTCTAAAAAAAACTCCTGTTTTTTTTATTTTTACTTTATTATATAAAAACAAAATAAGAAGTAGAACTGCACGTCAGAAGGGAAAACTTTTTAACTTCACAAACTTGTATTACATATTTTTGGGTTATTAAGGAATATTTTTTAAAAGGTATTATTTTATTAAAAAATATTTTATCATAAATAGTTTTAAAATTTTCATTTATTGCTCTGTTTTACATAAAATAATAATGTATGTATATCAACACATATATGTATCTCAATATTTTGTGCTTTTCCTCCATCTTTAAATGTATCCAACATGCTTAAAGAATAAATGAGTATAGTATATATTAATAAATGTATCCACACAGTTGCATAAGTACATTAAGGCTGTATTATTGCTGAAAACAAATTCTTAAGACAACCTTAGAGTAATAAACGAAGTTTTCACTTAAAAAAAAAGGCACAGGCGGAGTTGCTATGCCATTATCATCTATTTAAGAAAATACAATTACCTAAATCGAGATATCGTTAAAGAGTAAGAAGTAAATACATCAATTATGAATGAACGTTTAATTGAAGAACTTCTTTGGACTACACAATCCGAAAATAAAGTACACTCAATTATGTATCAATGAAACTAGAAAACTAAGTTAGATTTTGTATCTCTTTGATGGGGAAAAATAAATAGCTGTAGTCCACAAATTTACCTGTTGATTTGATCAATTCGGATAAAAATTCATTACACGTAATCCAAGATAGTTCATTAGTGTATCAAGCTATAAAAAATTCTAACCTGTTTTACCCATCAAGCATGTTTGTGTAACTAATAAGGAATAACACGTAAGTCCTTAAGAATGGCAACGCATGGGGATATCATGAGCGACATACAGTATACTCTGTTATGTCCATGGTACTGCTCATGTCTATAGGCGACAGTTACCACTTTCAATCAGGTGGGCGGTCAGCTTGTTTGCCATTCTGAGTTGTATAAAAAAAACTAACATCAAAAATCTTTACAGACTTTCTCATCTTATAAATAAAAGATCCTCACGTTTACACCACTTTACCTGCTTATCATCAGGTGAGGTGTGATTCCTTTAACTAGCCCCCATAAAAAAATTGTCAAATATATAAAACTACATCATTTCAGAACGACTACATTTATTTAGCAAATTTTTTTCAAAGCACTTTCTTTCACACACTTTGAAATCAACTTCCAGCAGTATTTCCGAACAGATACGACATTGTAACCTTCAATAAAATAGCCTATATTCCTTTTTAAAAGGCCGACAACACACCTACAATGCGTCTGGTGTTGAAGGTGCTCATGGGTGGTGGGATATAACCATAATGAATGCGGTTTTCACAACTGTAAAATGCAGTAGTTTATACGTGATTCCGGAACAAACATACAGACAGACAGACGGAAAGTAAAAAATTATTAAAATTATTGTTCAATTAATAAGAGAAATAGAAACTAACTTCAATTTCTCTTATTAAAAGCTCCATATTATGTTTCTTTTAATATCTCCTTCGTACAGGCGTAATGTAGTTACAATTTTATTATATTAGTAAAATTTAATTTACTATTCGAAATATGACAATGTTTTATTAATAAAATAAAACTAAAAGATACATAGATACTAGAGGAATATATATAATAAATAATTTTTATTCAAGTAAACTTAATAATTATCTCTTTTTTTGGCTAAAATAAGAATAATCAAAAGATAAATTTATAAAACGAAATACTTTCCAAGTACAAATCAACTTCAATGCAATCTGTGATTAAATTTTTAATTAAACTAAGCACATTTAAAGTTAAAAATAGTAATAATTCGCCACACAACAATGTCATTTTAAGTTAAATACGTAGGTCAGAACTTAGTTTACGAGCAGCACGAACACTTTGATAACTTTTTACGATCCGAAGCGGAAGGCTTCATGTTACCATCGCTGTACAGATGCGGACTAATTTTATTTTTATTATTGTATTTCGTTTATTATTTATATTTGTCATTTAAGTTTATCAAAAGAAGAAATAAGAAAGCTCCAAGAATAAATAAATCGACTGTCATTTTCCTCATTTCTTTCATATGTAAACACTAATGAAAAATCACAATCTGTCGAATTCGCTTCTTTGATAACGTGAACATTAACGTCTGAGACGTTAATAAGACTTGCAATATATTCTATATAGTTCACATCCGTGGCTTCCCAAGAGCTCGCTTGTATTCCAGTAACATTACTGTCCATTACCTTCAGCATGATCCTATTCCACTAGTTACTTCTATATGTTTTAAAACATCGCCTCTGACCATCTCCAAAAATAAGCCCTGAGATAGTTAGACGATTATAATAAATTTATGAACAAATTTTTATTTAATTTTATTGTTGGCTGCAATCATTACGATATCATCAAGAAAGTCGAAGAAGACTACGAGTATTTTGATAAATTATTATAGATTATTTATTGAAAACAGTCGGCAATATAGCATTTGATCCAATGCACTATTATACAATAGATACAGGCTATTCAAAACCATTCCTTATGGTAATCTATGGGGAGGATTATGTTAAGCAGTGGACAGATAATGGCTGCTATGACCATGATGACCACAGCATCTTATGAATGCTTGCAACATTAAAACCATTCAGTGTTGCCTGCAAATGATATGAAAATCCCTAGTCAAAGTCCTTTCAACAGAAACAGCAAAACATGCTACTTACCATCTGATATTACTGGAAATAAACCTGCCTATAAAAACGACCTTGGGCAAATTCTTCTTGTGATAAAACAGAAAGCACCAACACCCTAATCTCACAGAATCAAAACCATTAAAGTCCCCAACGAGGTTACTTCGAGAACAACTAGTATCTGGGGATCATCGGAAACCGTCGCCCGGGGAAATCTGTAATCGGGTTTGTCTATTATGCCTTATCCCGGCCCAATCCCGCAGGCCGCCGGGTGTCCCGGATTTTATCTTTGAATCGCGCAGACCGCTGACGTACACTGTGATTTTAGGTTGAACTCTGTCAATGGTGACAACGTTATGACATATAGATAGGTATTCACTCAAACCACTCTTTTATATTTCTATTCTTAATGAAGTGCTATGATACTCTGTAACTATTTATAATCATTGTTCAAAAATAGCTCTTTAGCATATTGTTAAATTATAAAATAAATGAAAGCCAGTCTCTCACATATTTATAAATTTAAAGGCAAAAGGCAATACACCACTTACTCTTTTTGCTCTCAATTTTATTAACAATACAGGAAAGAGACAATTTGTCTCTAGATGTTCGTTATCTGATTTCTTATAACTCAGTACCCTGTTATGGGGGGAACAGGATTGTTAGCAATGGAGTTTGACAGCCCCATTGCTAGCAATATCCGGCCCTATCAGGTCGACCTCGACATAGTTCCCTCTGGAAACCATCGTGAACAATTCTTATTGAATTCGTCACGATGGACTAACTGACCTGCCTTTTCATCCTCACCTATCATCTCTCACTGGTGCACCGCCAGCGTATACCGATAGCGCGGGCGGAATTACCATTCTATTATCACCTATTACAAAAAGTTCCCTATTATGAGAAACCAAAATCCTAACTTGAGAAACAGACAATTCGTATGAATCATCATTATCAGCCATTAACTATCCACTGCTGAAGATAACGCAGAATAAAGCAGAAATAGATAGAGACACATGGCGAGGACCTCAATCGCAAAGAGCCTCATCGAAAGTCCACTATAATCATGAAAACCACGACTATTCTGTAAAGAGTTTACGACTGAAAAGCTGAAAATAATCCCATGAGGAGATTTTACTAATTGTTGCCACGTTAGGGAGGCAGATTAGCAACCGCAGTAAGGTTTTTGGTCATGTTTAAATATGGACACTGCTGTCTAACCCTCAACCATTAAATACTCCCTGATAGAACTGCTTTCTAATATTTATTTTCAACTGACTTCTGAAAAGGAGGTGGTTTTCAATTCGTTTGTATTTTTTTATGTTTGTCACCTCAGAAATCCGTTATTTATAAACCATTTAGGAAAAATGTTTTTTTACTCGTATCTGAAAAGAAATACTCTCAGATTGATCCCACAATTGAAATGGTTTTTTTTTTAATTGCAATAGTTTATATAAATTATATATTTCAAATAAATATAGTTTGCATTTTTTTTGCCAAATAAATTAATATTATTTGAATGTCTACTCTTTTTACAAGGAACTCGACATGACCTTGCCCCATCGTTCACTACTGAGCAAACGTGTCGCAAACTTGTGTGATGAGGCTTATCCCTCAAAAATGTTGATTGAGATTGATGGATCCCCATAAAACAGGATCCGTGTACAACCTTTCAATAAAGGCCATGCTCAATACGGCCGGCTCAATCAGCCGTGGCCCCGCGGGCCATAGGAAATGATCGTTTTATATCCGCTTGTTATCTCGCTCTGTGACCAACCATTTAGAAACAAGTGTATGCGAATACGTATATTCAAATCCATGTTGGAATTCGCTTTCATGTTTGGGGAATTCAACATAAGAGTTATAAATAATATGTGAGCTGCCTTTGTAAAGCTGGATGATGTCTTCAAATCAGAAGTACCAGAGTGCCTAAAGAATAAAGTATGTAACCAATATCAGCTGATTATGACGGTTTCGTGACTGAATTTAAAAAAAACTGAATTAATTTGCAAATTTTAACTTTTATTGACATTAATATGATATTTTTTAATTAAAATATTTAGTAAATTATAAGACACACTGGCAGTAGTAAACTCAACTCCTGCCACGTTGAAATATATGTAAAATGTGTGCATATCGAGTATTACCTACTATCACTTCGGCTACAACAATTTATAAATGCTTCTGACTTTTTTTTTATACACCTTAGAATGGCAAACAAGCTGACGGACCACCTGATGGAAAGTGGTAACCGTCGCCTATATACATGAGCAGTACCATGGACATAACAGAGTATACTGTTTCGCCCATGATACCCCCCATGCGTTGCCATTCCTGAGGACTCAGTTGTTATTTTTCTGTACCCTGAAAATTCACGCCATATCCCACCCTTCAAACAGAAACTCAGCCATCCAAACATAAGTGTTTTACGGTTGGAACACTAATGGGAATGACTACCCCGTTAAGAATAAATGAGTGAGCATGAGCATTTTTTTTATTTTTATTTTCGGCCACAAAGAACCAATGAAATGGCCAACTTTTTTTGTTCAACCATTCCACACCTCACCTTCCAACCGTCCGAGCAATATTTCTCATTCGAAATATCGATTTATGTGGTCATTTCCGATTGTTTTTTTGTCCGGGACCGGTGCAGGTGATTAACCGATTTTTATCGGTACAAACCAATCTTTTCCGATTTATCCGCTTCGACTTTCAATCCCGACACAAAAACAGGTTATTTTATATAATTTGAAGCACGTATATGAGGAAAATGTACATTTAACATATTTTAATCTCCGACGCAAAAAGGGGTGTTCAAAGTTTGACGTATCTGTGTGTCTATCTGTGACATCGTAACTCCTAAATTAATTTATGATGATGAGGTTTTTTTCGTTTGAAAGATGTGAAAAGTTCTTAGCTTTACATTATGAAGATCTATTCAGAGGTTTCGGAAGTCACTTAAAATGTTTAATTTTATTTTTAATATTGTACTATTAATTTATTTATAGTGATTTATTTTTAATTCGTTTTACACGCAATTGCATAAAGAACAATAGCAAAATAATAGAAAAACAATATACATTGTTGCCACAAACAAAATATAACAAATAAATTTATTAATTTTCAAATTTGATGATTCTCAAAATTGAATTATAGGTCAACTGACTTGCTTCGTCCTTACCTATTACCACTCACTGATACTCATAAAAAGTATATTTTTATGTATGTATGCATCAACAACTACTACACACCTGGGGAGGAGAGATTGTTAGCAATGCGGACTAATAGTTCTATTGCTAGCAATATACTCTATCAGGTCAACCTCCACGTGGTGCCCCTGGAAACCATCGTGCTAAATTCCAAGTATTTTCATCACGATATGCTAACTTGCCCTTTCATCCTCACCTATCAACCCTCACTAGTGCCCCACCAGCGTATACCGTTAGCGCAGGCGGCGTCACCGTTCCATTATCATCCATTAAAAATATGTAACTACCATACACCTACACCTACGTAATATTACCACAGTATTCTTTATACTGTATCATATAATATTACAATATACGAAACCACTGGTCTGTTCTATATTCAATTTCGTCCATTCTATGATTTTATTTCCATAGCAACATGAAAAATCTATATATATAAGTCGTCCTTTCCAAACTGTATTATTATGTGGACTAAGCGTTTGAGTTACTGAATTGTAAAAACTGGCAACAATACACTTTATGTATCACGTTTAATGTTCAACCTTACAGATCATTTATTATTACTTATGTTGAATGAAAGTGGCTTGTTGGCATTAAATGCTTCAAACCTGCCAATATGCCTACCTTTTTTTTTTAGTACGTTTGTTCCGTTATGGAACAGGCTAAGGTCGGAGGCCATGCTGCCGTATGCCTATCTATGAGAATCAACTTTTTTTTTTATAACACACGGGGCAAACGAACATGCGACTCATCTGATGGTAAGTGATTACCGCCACCCATAGGCATCTACAACGTCAGAGTTATGGAAGGCGTGAGGTCAGCTTTTTAAAAAAAAATGCTCTTTTCTCGAAGGTTAAGATGTCGTATCGTTTCGTAAACACTGCTGCTGGAGGTTGATTCTAAAGAGTGGTTGTGCGTGGAAGAAAGTGCCTTGAAAAACGCACCTATAGGCCACCACCTATAGGCATCTACAACGTCAGGGTTATGGAAGATGTGCTGTCGGCTTTTTAAAAAATATGCTCTTTTCTTGAAGGTTAAGATGTCGTATCGGTTCGTAAACACTGCTGCTGGAGGTTGATTCTAAAGAGTGGTTGTGCGTGGAAGAAAGTGCCTTGAAAAACGCATCTCTGCCACTCATCCAGACGGTTGGGATTAATCTTAGTTCATGGCGGGTTGTACAGTGATGAAAATCAATAGCAGGTATCAATCCGAATAATTCCTCAGAACACTCAATGATACGAGTACATTCGATAAAAAATGCATAGAAATGCAACATCTCTACACGGTTTCAGGTACACTGCCTTTATATTGACAAACTGAAATATCTAACCACCTAAATATTCGATGAACCAGTTGCAGAAATTTTATACACATTTTTTTATTTTTATTTTTTATTTTGTTCAGATTAACGCATTCCTGGTAGCGATTTAGTAATGAAATCCAATTTTTAAAATTATAATCTTTGAAATAAACATTCTAATAAAATTATAAACGAATTGGTACCTTTTTTAAAAATTGGTTAAATGAACGTTCGTCATATCCACTTATTGTTTTAACCCTTTATCATTCCGAACCTGAACTGACAGATAGGAACACTCAAGTCGATCCATTTGTGCACTTAGAAATATATCGATCACTAAAATTAATTTATTCTAGTCATTGATATATAAAAAACCTAGATATAAACATACAGACTAAATGACACTGAAAATAAAGCGCATATATAACCAAATTTTGCATTCTTCTAACCATCTACTGACTACCACTATGTTGTAGTAAAACTTTTTAAAAGGCCGGGTAGTACATACATTTCCAATGTTGCAAGTGCTCAATGGGTAACAATAATAGTCACTTGCCATCAGGTGAGCCGCATGAGTGTTGTAAAAAAAACTGTTTTTATTTACCGATTCAATCTTTACACATTACCCAAAAATAAATATTCATAAGCATGTTTTTTTGTATTGGTTTACGCGTTTTCTATATACAATATATAATGTATCAATAAAAACTTTTAAATCTAGTTTTCAAAGTACAAACACTAGTTGGACGCTAGATGGCGGTGTATAATGTTTTAAACAGGTATTTGTTTAATTATATAAAAAAAAATTGTACTGAAATATAATAATAAAAGTTAAAATATTCAAAAAAATTACGTTATGTCTCTTAAATAAGTTTAACATTGTCCAAATTAAAAGATTTCCGTTTGAAAAAAGGAGACAAGGCAAACTATGACTTATAGATGTCACTTAACCTACCTCCTCTATTCTCCTCTATTCTGCCAAAGCCTTTATTAGTTAATATCTTAATATATAAAAATTCTGTGGCACGAAATTCACTTACACTAATCTTCAAAACAGCTCAACTGATTTTAAGTAAATATAAATTTTTCTCTCCGACTTTAGAGATAGGATAATCTTTAACGTGTTTCCGTTAAAAAAAATAGCAACAAGTACGTTGCAGCTAGTTAAGTAGCTGACTGAACAAATATGGTTTTAATAAATCTTGAATTATTTCATATCGATGATCCAAGTATAAAGAAATTCATTTACTTCAGATACCGGCGACTTAGTGCAAGTCGTAAATCAATTCCGGTCCCTAAAAGCGACATAGGTCCCAGTAACCGAATTACCATATTAATATACATTATGAAAGCGGTCGGATGATCCCCACTCTTAGCCCTGTAATCCACAAATCTGTGAAGCTAACGTCAAAATTAACATGAAAGTTAAACCACAGAATACTTCCTACGTATAACTATGCGAGTAGGAAAATTATTATTAATAATAGAAACTATAGGGTACCATTTCTAGAAATATACTCAATCAGGTTGAACACACTATCCAATCTGGGAGCCATCGTAGTAATGGATTCCCTAATGAATATTTCATGCATGCTTCAGAAACTTGAAATTCACTAAAAAAAATGTTTTTTTTAGTATTTATAGAGAATGAATTTTGTGTGTATATATATATAACTACGGTTGTCAATCCGCCTGCTTTATTAATCTGCTGTAAGGCTTTATTAATCTGAGATCGTATTACAATAATTTAGCATGTCAGTAGAGGTTGAAGAAATCCACGATACCATATGGTCGCAAAACATGTCACCAACACGTAACACGCTACATGTTCCACAGCCCGTGAAACTCATTTGCACTGATATAAATAATTTTGACTATTTTTGACGAAAACTTTGTAGAAGCACTCTTTATAATTAAATCTAACATGTTTATTTTGCATGAAAAGTAGTGTGTACATAATGTTGACAAGTGACCAAACTCTTCACCAGAATTTAACGTACATAATTAATGTTGTAGGGTAAACTTTAAACACGTCAAACATATTAATTCACATTGGGTCAATTTAATTTATACAACTTACATTGTTAAACAAAATAATTAGGTTACTATTACCATTAATAAATTTATAATATTCATTAATAGAGTAAAACATTTTTCTATTAACCTATTTTTTTATTTATTTTAAAACGCATTTAATGGTAGCATTTTTACAACATTAAAAATTACATTTAAATGCACAATTAGATCGAGTGTTAATTTTTATTTTCATATAGTATATAATTTTTATTTGTTATTCATCATCATTTCAACCATTATCCGTCCACAGCTGAACATAATCCTCCCCCATAGGCTGCCATAAAGAACGTTCCTGAGCCACCTGCATCCACTGACTCCCTGCATTTAAGAACGGTCCTGAGCCACCTGCATCCACTGACTCCCTGCAATGCATTTCAGGTCGTCACTTCATCTAGTGAGGGGGGTCATCCTACACTTCGTTTACCCGTACGCGCTCGCCACTCAAGAACCTTTCTTCCCATCGTCGTTTCTTCAAGCTATGTGACCAGCCCATTGCCACTTCAGCTTGCTTATCCTTCGTTTATTTTTATATGGCATATAATTTTTATTGCCATAAAAGACTTTACTAATCAAAAAATATTTAACGTTTTGTTAGCATATCAGTGTAGTGACGCCACAACGCCATATGGCCGCAATACGCGTTAGCAACACGTAACACGCTGCAAGCGCCGCGGCCCGTGAAATTGACATGGGCACGTAATTTTGACGCTGTGGATTCCTATTTCTATGAAGCCATTATTGCTGCATATATTTTCGTTTTAAAATGTCGGTAAAATGTAGATGTGTATTGATTATTTTGTAGCTGGTTAATGGATGTGCTCTGTGTATGATATGTTGTATGTTTTAAAAGAAATTAATGAAAATACAAACAAACAAATATTGATCCGACCATAAGGTAAGCTGCTGATGATCTAAGAAATACCGCGGTAACTATTTTCAATCTAAAAAGAATACTTAATTGAAAAATTGGACGAACTTACCTAAGTGAAGTACGATTATAATTTTATGAAGTTTTATCTGAAATATACATATATATATATATATATATATATATATATATATATATATATATATATATATATATATATATATATATATATATATATATATATACTATAACATCTTAAAGATTACCCAAGGGTAGCAAAGTGGTGGTGGCCCTTTACTGTACTTTGCGGCGTGGTTGTGCGTGGAAGAAAGGATATAATAATTCCGTATTCACCCGGTATACCAGGAGCCTATATGCCCACATAATGTTCGACACACATGCATGCGTCGCAGTAACGAACTTGCAAATATAAATAAATAATGGATGAAATGCATATTTCGCCACACACATATTTTCACATGTTCACTCATATACACACATGTTCCTTTTATCGGTGTATTTTCATATGATATCTGCTTAGAAAGGCAAACATGTGTTGATTTAAAAACTGACAGAATGATGTTTTAAATGTGTGTGTGTGTGTGTTTTTTTTATGAATTATATGGTAATTATAATATATTTTATTTATATATATATATATATATATATATATATATATATATATATATATATATATATATATATATATATATATATATATATATATATATAAAAGACGGTCTCATTGCTAAAACAATCTCATTCGTCAATCTTCAGGTAGAGAAAAGAGAAAGTATATTTGAAATCAAATGCTCTTTTTTGTGTAAAACTCTTCGTAATTCACGACTTTAAACATAAGGAAAAGCAAAATATATTATACTACTATCGATCCGCCCCGGTTTCGCATAGGTACAAACAGAAAGATAAATTAGTACAGTAATATCTCGTACTTACGCAATAGGTAGGACTGAACGATAACCGCGTAAGTCGAATTCGCGTAAGTCTGGTTTTAATCGTTAACGCCTGTCTGTGAACTTCTTCCTAGTTATGCGTCCAATTCGCTGGACACGTTCGAACAAACACATTAGCATAAAAATAATGTAGATAAAATGTGAGTAATCTAGATTTGTGTAACATTTAAACAATAAAATCGACGACATTTGTACGACGCGTAATTCCGGATTCGCGTAAGTCGAGTTATAACTGTATTTTTTATAAGCGTTAATAGACAGATTTTTGATACTATGGGCTATAGCCCAAAGTATTTTAGTAATAAAAAATTTGTCTATTAGTAATACTACTAATAATGTATTATTGTGATTTTCGTAACGATCTTTTTTTTATAATATTTTGCTTATGTAACTCACTGATAATATAACTTTTTGTGGGGGGAAAGGGATTGTTAACAATGAAGTTTGACAGCCCCATTGCTAGCAATATGCCCTATTAGGTTGACCTCACGAGGTTCCCCCTGGAAACCATCGTGAACAATTCTTGTTGAATTCGTCACGATTCTTTGACCTGCTTCATCCTCACCTATCATTCTTCACTGGTTATTTAGTTTATCCATTAGGAAAAACAAAATAAAAGACAAGTTTATTCTGGGTAAACGCGCTCTATCCTGGATCTTATCCTGAATAACTATCAGGTGAGGTAAGATCAAACGCAAATACGTCTTGTAATAAAAAAAAACCAAGTATTTCTTTTTATAATACGAAGAGTATAAATATACATAAATAAAATGTTTCTTAACATTGACAGTGCGTTCCTTCCACGGGCCGTTATTGGAAAAGTTCTGTAATATTGAAGTAGATACGTCATTTATTTATGGCTGTAACAATAATTGATCAGCTTGATCTTGTTTGTTATATACGCTACTAGCTAACTATGTCCCGTGGCTTTGTCCATGCTCATTCAATGTTGAAAAGCCCAACCTTTCTCATAGGGGAGAGTGGGAGGGATTTAAATTAATGCGGACTACCATGATACCTTTAATGCTTTGCTATTCCTGAGGACTATGATGTTATGCATCTGTACCCTGAAATTTCATTACAAAAATCCACCCTTTAGAAGGGGAAGGGATTGTTAGTAAGGCGGACTACTAGTCCCATTGCTAGAAATATACCCTATCAGGTCGGTCTCCACGTGGTCCCTCCTAGAAACCAACGTGCCGAATTCCAAGTGTATTCACCACGATGGACTAACTGAGCGTATACTGTTAGCACTAGCATTCCTTATCATCTATTAAAAAAAACATTCAGTTTTCATACATTAAAAAAACTTTCTCAAAAAATAAGCTATTTAATACAAAATGGATTTTACAAGTCTATCTGGTAGCTTCAGATATTAGCGCATTAAAACAAACAAACTTACTCTTTATTATATTAATATAAAATAATATACAATTTTAATCCACCTGATGGAAAGTGGTAACCGTCGCCTATAGACATGAGCAGTACCATGAACATAACAGAATATACTGTTTCGCCCATGATACCCCCCATGCATTGCCATTCCCGAGGACTCAGGATTTCTTCCAGCAAACCCAATATGGGATAAACTGGCGGTTTATTCCTATTACAGACACCGTCCAGTAACAATTTCATTTGATAAGCAAAGATAAATATTTGCGTATTTCAGTTGGGATTCAGTACGCATTTCCCAATAGTGCCTTAAATCTTTTCTTCTAGATTTCTCGAGATACTCAGCTATTTTCTTATTACATTTACCGCCATTACGTATACATTATATTTTGTATTGTTTTATACCTAGCCAGCCACTAATAGACAGATAATGCTATTTTTCCGAATGAAATTTGATATCCCAAGGGTATTATCATTTGATTAATGCTTTTAGGTTTCCATTAAAAATGTATAGGTATGAATTATATGATATTTTTAGCAATTTATATTTATATAAGAACTAAGAAAATTTCTAGAGTTCTGAGATAACGAAGTCGACGATTCTCGACGTACTTTTTTGTTCGTCGTAATGATACACTATATTAATCTATGGCAAATGTGTATTTTATTTAAATACTAGTTTTTGCCGGCGACTTCGTATTCGTGAACGAGGTATGTTAATTGATCGGTATTATAAACACCCTATGTCCTTCTCCATCCCATCATCTCAACCATTATTTATCCATTGCTGAATATAGGTCTCCCCCCATAGACTGCCATAAGGAACGGTCCTGAGCCACCTGCATGCATTTACTCCGTGCAATGCATTTGAAATCGTCAGTCCATCTAGTGAGAGGTCATCCTACACTGCGCTTGTCCATACGGGGTCGCCACTCAAGAACCTTTCTTCCCTATATAGTACTTGTACACCAAAGTTCATAATTATTGGTTAAACTATTAAAGCGTTAGAATGAAACAAACAAACAAAAACAAATTCGCCATCACATTTATAATATTATAAATGTGATAGTGAATTTGTTTTTTTAAAGTAAAAGATTACAACAGTAGATGTCGCTAAATAATTTAGAACGAATGCTTTCAAAGAATGTTTATATCTAAATAGAGAATTATTCAGTAGTTGAAATTAATAATTCATAACTACTGCACACCTACGTCATTGTACTCTCGAGTAGGGTGACCATTATTTTGTAAATATAAAATTTCTTCAATTATTTATGAGTTAAAATTAATTAGTATTGT
Source organism: Galleria mellonella (assembly GCF_026898425.1). Taxonomy (NCBI): domain Eukaryota; kingdom Metazoa; phylum Arthropoda; class Insecta; order Lepidoptera; family Pyralidae; genus Galleria; species Galleria mellonella. The sequence continues at coordinate 2,185,987 of NW_026441978.1, forward strand.
ATATTAAAACTTGAAACTTACTTGGTGTTTTCAACTACGTAAAATTTAAGTATCTACTATAATTATATTGTTTTGTGTAAATGGGATCCCAAGTTCGATTCCCAGTCGATCCTATTAAGGAAATAAACTTTTCTAAATCGATTCTAGTCTAAATATTCTGGATTGTGCCTCAGATATTAATTGCTTGGATCCTTGTTCATTACATAGGATATTCTAGCTTGAAATCAGGCTATCAATGTGATTGTGTTGCATTTATTATACTTTTTTTTTCATATAACACAAGAGGCAAACGAGCATGCGGCTTACCTGATGGTAAGTGACTACCGCCGCCTATGAGCACCTACAACACCAAAGGCATTGCAAGTATGCTGCCAATATGTACCAAAATAATAAAATTAAATATAATAATGCTAATAATGTTATAATAATGTTAATATTGTTAGTATTATTATTTTAGGTAGTTTTTTATAACTCAAAAGGGAGACGAGCATGCGGCTTATCTGATGGTAAGTGAATACTGCCACCCATAATCACTCGCAACACCAGAGGCATTGCAGGGGTGTTGCTAGGCTTTTAAAAAGGAATATGCTCTGTTTTTGAGGTTAGTATGGTCGTATCCGTTCGGAAATACTGCTGCTGGAAATATGGTCTCTTAAGACCATGCTTAATATGAGACAAGAAATAAATTCGAATACTTCCAATTACATCTTTCAGTTCATCCATCGCCATAAAACAAACATAAAAAATATAACCGAATTGAGGATCTCCTCCTTTATTTAAATTAGTTATAAATATTTGCAATATTCCACCTATAGGGGCGAATTATACAAATCTCCAATACTTCTAAAGATTAGACGTTCACACAACTTAATCTATAACATTAAATCCATTTAAATATCTTGAAACATCTTAATAATATCGAATTTAACAGCCATCTCTGTTACGACAAAGGCGCCTTCGCTTTTGAAGTGTATTAAAATGGATGCTTACAAAACAAAATGCTGATTTTGCCAGCGTGCTTAATTTATTCTCGAGTGTTGTACTGCAAATGAGGCAATTTATTTCGGGAGCTAGAGAGCTCGGGGCGAATGTACATGGCCAGTCGATTCTAATGTACACATGTATGTGCATATACGTTTATAGAATTAACAGTATGTGAGTATTTACTACAGTTTGTATTAATAAAACTTAGTGAAAATGTAAAGACACGAATAATTGTCCCGTCCATAAGACAATCCGTTGATGTTCAAAATAGTTGGACAAATTTTGCTTTAATATTAATTTTGTTAATTTATTACTAATAAAGTTTCGATTTAAAAGGTGGAGTTTTTTTAAGGGATGATGAGGATGATAATGGAATGGTATAATATAATAATCCCACCTGCTCTAACGGTATACGCTGACGGGACACTAGTGAGAGATGATAGGTGACGATGAAAAGGCCGGTCAGTTAGCCCATCGTGATGAATACACCTGGAATTCAGTATGACAGTTTCCAGGGGGACCGCATAGAGGTTAACCTGATAGGGTATATTGCTAGCAATGGAACTAGTATTCCGCGTTACTAACAATACCTTCCCTCCCTGAAAAGTGGGTTATGTTTATGAAATTACAGGGTACAGAAATATAATACCTTAGTCCTCAAGAATGGGAAAGCATTAAAGGTATCATGGACGACACAATATACTCTGATATGTCCATGGTATTGAAATGGTTGAAATATTATAATGGTTTCTGCTTTCTATCATGTTAACTATTAGCTTATTTGCCTTTGTAAGTTGCATAAAAAAAACATTTATATAATAGCTCCAAACAAATTAATAACTTTTTCAGTAAGTCTTAAAAAAACAGACTGCAATTATTTGTCCACCAATCTAAGAAAAAATCCTTCATAAATACTTAAATAGTCTTTAAAAATTTTCATTTGGGTAATGTTATTAATTTTTCAGTATAACTCATCTTTCAGTAATAAGACTGCCTTATTGTACTTGTACAACTGTATCATAAATATACTCATTGTCATTTATTCATATAAATATATATGCACATTGGTATATACGCTAACATTTTTACAACAAATATAAGGCTTCCTATCTGTTTATATTTAGATACGCCAAGTCCATTAAGCACAGAGAATCGAGTACTAAAAGCCTTTATTCTTCCAGGCATTGCTTCATCCACTAAAATTGGCTCCATGCATACACGCAATTTCGAAGTCTCTCGACTCCTTGTTCAGATAGCACATGATTTATTTTTATGATAATAATCAATTATCAACCGACTTCAAAAAGAAGAAGGTTCTCGATTCAGTTGTATTTTTATATGTATATTTCCTCATAACTCGATAAGTTGTAAACCGATTTCGATATTTTTTTTGTCTAAAAGAATATGCTTACATATTGGATTCATTGAAACTTTAACAAAATTGGTTCAGCAGTTTAGTGTTTAATCAGAATAACATATTTTGCAACAATTTTGACATATTTAACAAAATTGGAGTCGGTCTTTTTTGTGGGACACAATCTTTACTTATATACAAGGAGAATATATAATAATAATAAATTAAATAAATTTATTTATTTGCATTAAGCAGTATTAAAATTTTTACAAATACAGTAGTAAGTTTGGCACCTGTTTAATTGTCTTAAGCGATGTAGAAATGCAAATATTTATATTTTATAAAGAAATCAATTTATTAAATCAATTAATTATTATGTATTTGGAATTTATTGGGACAGAAATATCGTAAATCAGAAATTTAAAAATGATAAAATATTTTAAACGTCCTGTATTAATAGCTGGACTCGTCGTGTTAATATTGAAGACAAGATGTTTTTTAATTTTATTAATTCGTGTTTCTTTGATGAGAACTTTTAGTTTGATTGAAAAAATGGAAGGATGCTAAACATTTTTACTTCATTATATACAGGATATAATCTAATTTATGAACTTTTTATGCGATAAGAGTTAATAAATTGATTACTTCTTATCCTAAACCAACGCAAATAAGTAACAATATCATTATTATTGTTAAGAAATATATATATATATATAGATCATATTGTTAAACTTTTACTTATCAGATTTATGTAGTTACGTATAAATGATTCTACAGTCTTTTTATACAACCTCGCCACAAGAAGGGTAATGTTCAGGAGCATTAGTTCCCATGATACGTGTTTATTCCCTCATACAGTGAATGGATTTTAAACACGCGAGGTCTCGTTATAGAAACATCTTAGACGAAGAAGCGAGATGAAATAAATAATATTCAACAAAAATAATAAAACTACAGTTGACAGTCATATTTAGTGTATTCTTTTCAAATATATTAAATATTTGTATCTAAACAAAAATAACACAGTAGCTTTGTGTTATTTTTTTGTAATACGAAAAAATGTCCTCATTTAGGTTAATTCTTACAGTACACAAAATACTCAACGATTTTACTTATATTTTGTTTTCCACTACATTTAATAATTTAATATATTACAATCAAATATATAGCAAACCTTTACATGAATGTTGTTATAGTCTTAGTTAATTTTAAACTTTCGCGTTGTTTGCACATATTTTAAATTCTCAATCGGGAGTTATTGCGACGCGATTGTAGATAAATAGTAGCTACACACCTAATTTTTATTGCCGACGTGTGTCGTGGTCACGGCAAGACTGAACTAATCGACGTCTTCTTCTCACAACCCACGCAATTATTTCGACTACCCTCACATTATTACTATTGTTATCTGTATTCACCCGTCAGATATACACCTGCAGTAACAGAAACACATATGCGCATCACCAGCCTGAAATCTTTGTGGGAAAGGAGTATCTTTAGTACGGAAACTAACGGCCCCATTGCTACCTAGCTAATCTATTAGGTAGACCTCCACGCAGTTCTTGAAAACCATCCTAATTCAATCCTGGTGAATTTGTCCCGATAACTCAACAGACCTGAATTTATCCTCACATATCCCTTCCATCCCTCATTGGAGCTCCGCCAGCATCATCGATAACGCATGCGGAGTTACCATTCCATTTTCATCCCGTAAAAGCCTAAAATCTTTCCTAAATATAAAAATACAGGTATCTGCATACCAAAAACTGCCTCCGGGGTATATGACTTATGCCTTTCATCACTGTAGTCGACCGTCGCGTAATCTCTTAAATAAATAGGCATAATATTTTAACAGGACTCTGTCCCTAATAAACGTTAATCATGGTCAAAGGAATGTAACGGTCGGTAAATGTTCGTCCGCTGCGCGTATTTTCATATTCATATCAAACGGGGTTCTAACCAAAACAAGTTATGCAATTCCGCGCTCGGAAATTCAGTTGCGTTTTATATAAGCTAACTGTTTGCCGCGGTTTCGCCTGCCCGGAATGTGTTGTCTCCCATTCCTGTGATATTAAACTTTTCTGTATGAGCAATTTTTTTTAGTGAGTAATGGAGAAGATGAAATGTAGTTGTTTATCATGGTATGAATATGTGACGCGTAAGGAAGAAGGTATTATAGTAAGAAAGGTATTACGTATTTATGTGGATGGTTAAAAGTGCAGAGGAAGACTCAAAAAGATGGTTGGACTATATGAAACGAGATCGACCTTATAGGGTATATTGCTAGCAATATAAATCCCCCCATAGTGCATGTTACGCGATATTCTCGTAATTTTTTAATTAAATTATAGTTAGATAGATACTCTTTATTGTTTCCTTCAAAAGATTACAATAGTAAACTTATTATAGATACAAACAATTACAAGAAATAATCACAATGAGAAAACAATTGGCGACCTTATCGCTAAAAGCGATCTCTTCCAGGCAATATTTGGATGGACAGGAGTAATATATATTTATATATCTTTATGTTAGTTTTATATTAATATTATTGTCTTTTTCTTTACACACTGGGCAAACTCCTAATAAAAATTATCTTACAGTTGCGTCCAACGCAGTAGATAAATGTTGAGTGATAAAGTTTTATGCGACTCGCCGGTACTTTGCCCGGGAAATTTCATTGGGCCTGTTATAAATATTTCGCTCTGAAGAGCATGAACATAGAATATTTTTTATCCAAATGCGAAGAGCAAACAAGCTGACGCTGACCCACCTAATGGAAAGTAGTATTGGTCGCCTATAGATATGATAATCATTATAAATATCAGAGAATACACAATGGCCAATCATAGTAAGTCTAACCTGTTACGTCCCTATACCCTGTTATGTATTTATGTATACTTTTGTATACCAGAAGGAAACTTTGTACAAAAGTCGTTTGCTTGGGCACCTCTACCCCATTCGTGTTTCTACCGTGAAGCAGTTGTGTTTGCATGGCTGTGTTTCGGTCTGAAGGATGGGATATGGCAGTGAATTTACAGGGTACAGAGGAATAACACCTGAGTCCTCAGCAATGGCAACGCATAGGGATTATCATGGGCGAAACAGTATACTCTGTTATGTCCATAATACTGCTCATGTCTATAGGCGACGTTTACCACTTTCCATCAGGTGGGCCGTCAACTTATCTACTTATCTGCCATTGCAGGTCATATAAAAAATATAATTCGAAACAAAGGTAATCCACTGACGTAAGACAAGAGAATTAATTTTAGCCGATTCTCCCAACACAATATCCTTTCGAGAAAGCATCTCGCTCTAATGTTATCCAGTAATAATCTCATTAACTAGATAAGGCGTAATCAGACGTGCAAATGGTGGAGGGACGAGATACGGACGAGGGGTACCGCAGAAATTAATTGGAGGAGAAAGCGGCGCGTAAATTATTGTTATTCCAATAGGTGATTACAGTATAATATTGTATGTACTAGATTGTTTGCTGTTGTTAAGATTGCATAATTAAGGAATATTCAGAAGAACGTTTTTTTTATGCAACTTACAATGGCAAACAAGCTAACGGCCCACCTGATGGAAAGTGATAACCGTCGCCTATAGACATGAGCAGTACCATAAAAATATTTAACAATAAATATCACTCAGCTATATGCCATGTTCCTTTGAACATGACGTTGCAGTGACATCAATTTATTGCACTACCTAAAATACCCCCATGCGTTGCCATTCCTTTTTTTTTGAGGACTCAGGTGTTGATATATTTATATATATATGTAAATTCACGTCATATCCCACCTTTTCAAACTGAAACACAGCCATGCAAACACAACTGCTTTACGGTTGAAACACGAATGGGAGAGAGGTGAGTCCTCAGGAATGGCAAACGACTTTTGTACAAAGTCTACCACTTTCCTCTGCCAACACGCATAAAAAAAAGTTTTAATAAATAATGTCGGTCATTATGGGTAAGTCAGTATTTTTGTACCACGTTTTGTTGGTCAGTAAAGTTTTAATAAAAAAAAACGTTATTATCAACGTACGTCAATCCACTTCTAGTCAATCAAAACATTATTACGAATTAATTACGTGGATTTGAAATCCACCAAGTTATTTCGACACGAACAAGTTCATGCTCGCCCTTGCCTCAAGGGATCGCTTTGAACATTCATAGAAGTTTGATTAATGCCGTCGTGTACGTAGGGTTTCATGTTTTTTTTTTTTTGCTAGAAAACACGCTTTGATAAAATATGATCCTTATATCAAAGTCATAAAAGTCATGTTTTATTTATTGCACACTGAATAAATCTTTCTCAACAGATTCGTGTGACGACTGTGCGAAGAATGACGTATGCTTGATTGTCACAGAAAAATTAAGGTTGTGTCCTACTAAACAAAACCGACTTCAATTATAGCAAGACGAATTATTTGTATTTAAAAACTAAAGTACGAAACCAGTTTTAATAACACATCTATGGGATCAATCTATAAGTATAATCTTTCAGAATAAAAAAAGAATTTTCCGAATCGGTTTACAACTGACGGAGTTGTGAGATAAAAATGATAAAAAAACATTCAACCGAATTGAGGACCTTTATTAATTAATAATAAAGTCTTAATTTAACTGAATTTATAAAGAAAGACTTTATAAATTCAGTTAAAAAAAATAACAAACATTTCGATTCTAACTTGTATAATTTCCAATTTCCGTGGCATAATGATAAACTGCACTGCATTACAGCACGTAAATTAGGTTTCCGCTTAACTTCTGCGTTGAGATAATTTTTGTTGAGAGTTTAAACAACTTTTGAAACTTTATAACTAATTAAATGAGTCACCAATCAGAGAAGGAGAATAATAATAATAATCCCTTAGATTATATAGATAGAGCATCGATCATCTAAAACGTGTCAACTTTTTATTAAATTAGCTGACTCTTTTTTTTTTTTTTATTAATGTTCTATAAACTTACGCACACGACTTGACGTATCTGTATTTAATTATTTAATAAATACAATGAGTTTTTAAAAACTTTGAAGATAATATAAAATGACTACATTTAGATGTTCTCTGTTATATATGTAATATATATATATATATATATATATATATATATATATATATATATATATATATATATATATATTATGTAATATTAAATTAATTAATAAATAAAATTAGTTATTTAAAACTTTAAAAACAACTTACAATGACTAGATCTAGATGTTTTATATGATTGAAGCAACCCTGATATCATTTCTCTGTCATTTGCTGCTATTATTAAAGGATAAGCGAGACGATTTCCGTGACTTACCACAAAACTATTTTCGCTGTCAAAAATTTTACAAAACATGCTTTCGCTGTATACAAATTAAATTTACATAAAATATTACTCGCGTTTCGCACAAAAAAAATATCGTAGTTGTACGGAAATGTTGATTTAATAGCACAGAAAGTTTCCGATGAAACATCTATATTGAAGTAAACTGTTATTTTAGGGTTCGTAGCGAAAATGTACAAAGGAACTCTTATGGTGCGACTTTGTCTGTCCGTCTGTCTGTAAAGGCATTATATCTCAAGTCGAGTCTATCATTTACTTAAACATACATATATAAACATAGGTATTTAATTACATAATATAATATTATATATAAAAATCAGCAACTACTAATACTATCAATTTGAAATTTGGATATTTTTATTAGCCCGCATTGGATACAAAACAGATACCCAAAATTTTAAATTTGATTTACTAGACCAAGGGATATTATATGAAAGCGTTTCATTTGTACAAATTTAAAACTTTTTTTATGATTTGTAATTTTTTTTATTTAAATAAAGAATATGATAAATATCCATCGCCCTTCTTATCTACGAAGTTTCTAAAGCGAAAGATCTGAAATAATTATATTTTATAAGGAAAGTATCTAACTAACACCGTTTTTAAGACCATATTTGAGAAAAACAAGCTTGTTTATTGTGGCCCAGTTTTTAACCATAATTATGGCCCAGAATAAAAAATCACGAATTGTAGCATCAATAATAATAACTATTAGATTGGTGTTTCGTATGAGAAGTACAATAAAAATCATTTTATGCCATATATATTTATGTACGGGGACCCCCGGCGTGTAAGTTCGACTCGAACCTCACCTGTTTTTTATCAACCTCAGGAGAACACTCGATCCGAGTTATGAACTCGCATTTATTGGAGTCGGTATTCATCAAGTCAGAAATATGAGTAACAACGGTCCCCAGGCATCAAGTCCTCAAGTGCGCCTTATAATTCAACCTTTAACAGGCGACATACCAGCCTCTTGACCTGGAAACTCGAAACTTTGCAAGATTCCTTTGTGCCCCCAGCAACAAATAAAGCGGGAAGCGATACCACCTCCAAGGGTTTATGGAATGCGCAAAAGTTTTACAGAATCACCAGTGACAATGCCCTATCTTGAATGACGCGGTGCGTTAAAGTGTTTTTGTAATGGTCTGTTTTTTTAGGGGATGCTATTAATTTGGTGGAATACAAAGTCATTTTTTTAAAGTTGACGCAGTTGTACAACATGAAAATTAAGTTTAATAAAAAAATATATATACATATACATATATATATATATATATATATATATATTCATTATATATATATATATATTTATTATATCATTTTGAACCGACTTCAAAAACAGGAGGTTCCAATTAGGTATTGTTTTATGTTTGTTACCTCATAACTCAGTCAGTTGTAATTTTATTTTGGAATATTCATTTTCTATCTAAAGGGACATATTTACAGATTGGTCCCATAGAAATTTTATCAAAAACGGTTTAGTATTTTAGTATTCAAATCAAAATAACTGGTTTTGCCCCAATTTTGAAGTCGGGTTTTTGGTAAAACACAATTTTCATATTATGAATCTACTGCAAATTCAGTATGCAATTTTAGCTGGGAAAAAACAAGCAAGGAACTCAACTATTGTTGAACTGAACAATTCAACTACACAAAAGGTGTTTACAAAATAACAATTATTACCAAGTTTCCTGGCTACTTATTTCTTTTTTTTACTCTTATCTCTACAAATCACTCGCATTGATAGAATTTATTTTTATTGCAATAATAATTGAAAACATAACGCATAGCTAAATATGTAGTTAATGAAAGTTAAAATAAATAGTAAAGCTTTTTATTTTTATTTTTAAAATAACACAATTAACACGGAAAGGTTTTGCTGGAAGAAATCTCTTATTAGAGATAAGCTCGCCTTTGTACATTATGTTTATAATGAATTGTAATTAACAGTATGTTTTGTGTACAATAAAGAATAAAGAAAGCTTATTTAACATTCATGAATGATTTCTTCGACTCCCCGTGCATACTTTTTTCATCAAATTCTATCCAAATTAAAACTAACTATAACTCATTTTGCTCAGCCAATAATTTAATACGTGTCACACATATAAAATTGTACAGACATTTTTAAATTTTCTCAAGAAAATCTTTAGTGTGATACTTTACTTTCGCCTTCTGGATATAATTTTATTGTTTTATTTTTAATCTTTTTTTTTATACAACTTAGAATGGCAAACAAGCTGACGGCCCACCTGATGGAAAGTGGTAACCGTCGTCTGTAAACACGAACAGTAAGTACCATGGACATAACAAAGTATACTGTGTCACCCATGATCTTTCCTCTCATGCCATTCCTGAGGACTAAGGTTAACACCTTAGTGCGTCTGTAACCTGCAATTTCATTACTATATCCTAACCTTTAAACCGAAACACAGCCATGCAAACACAACTGCTTGAAATCAGAAACACGAATGGGACAGAGGTACCTAAACAGACGACTTTTATACAGTCTCCCTCAGGTAAAAATTGATATTCGATTTAATTTATTTACAACAACATAACTATAATTTTTAACGTCCAAAAATCAAACATTTAGTTTGAACGTTAATAGAATTTATTCCAATATATTTTGCCATTTGCCATAGTCGAGTTAAAAGAAGGATTATCCTCTTCCAACGTTTGATCGTGAGATCTAAATCGGAATTCGGAGACTTTTAGGTAATGAACGAAAATAAGGCTTTTACCGGGCCTTCTTTGATGTTTATCGTATTTACTGTACACAACATTATGTACTTAGTTTATTTTCGATTTTATCTCATTATATATTAGTGCACTTATATTTATTTATTTATTTCTTATTACACTACATAATGTGGTTGGTAAATATTGAAACAGGTCTAAATTTATGGACAGTGTTAGCCACAGCATTTAGCAAAGAGGAGGGTAACCATTTTAACCGACTTTAAAAAGAAGGTTCTTAATCGATTGATTTTTCTGTTTCATCATATCAGCCTTTAAGCCATCGCTGAACATAAGCCCGCTTGGAGGGTTTTGTCAGTAGTTTAGTAGTTGTCATGCTTGGCAGGCGGATTGGCATACGCAGTTAGGCTTATACAGATGTTTTAAGAGGGACGCTGCTGCCCATCCCTCCACCATAAGCTCCCTTAATCGCCTCTTACAACACCCAAGAGAAAGTAAGGGGTGGTCCATTCTATGCCGGGACCTACACCTACAATATGACATACTAAACATTAAAAAACAAACTGTAACATCATATTACGTAACTATATTTCTGGCAAATAAATTGTTATTTTATTATATTCCCCAGCTTCACCCGAGTGTAATTTTTCACTTTTCCGTACGATTTTTTTAAATATTTTTTTACGTAAACTAGACTATGTTCTGCCAAGTATAAATACTATAAAAAATAGGCCAAATAATGGTAGCCGTTCTCAAGTAAAGCGCTTATTTATTTTTATTTATATAGTTATAAAAATTCGTATATATGTTAATGAATCACACTTAATCAACTGAACGCGTTTGATTTAAAGACTCACGTATATACCGTACTATGTGAATGTGAATGTGAAAGGGACTCCATTTTCCGCACTTAGCCTCTCATTTGGGCCATTGTGCGTATGAGTCGTGGCTAGTGCAGCCAACCTAGCTCCGTCCAGAAGCGCAGAAGCTTCCTGGGTTCTTCACAGGCCTCACGGAGCGACCTCACCGTTCCGAGGATTTCTAAACGTTGATGGGCCACAGCCTCACATTCCAGGATTACGTGAGCTGCCATTTCTTCGGCGTTGAAACAGCCTCGACATAGAGGGCTGTCTGTGGCTCCTATTGTGTATAGATGTTTGTTTAATGGACAATGACCCGTTATTGTCCCTATCATTGTTTTGAGGTTTTACCGTATATACCGTACTAGTTTCGCTTCATATTCTTTTCTCCTACATTCTACTCTAGAACATGCTTCTTGACACCATTAAGAGACTACCGACTAAACTTCCTTTAAAAAAACGTTCATGCTCATTTTTTTATTTCATCCGAGCAGTAAGTACTTTATATTATTCTTAATTTCGTGTATAATATAGTATATGTTCTATATGTGTAAGTATATTTGTTATTTATATATATATGTGTATATTAATAATTACTAGTACCGCATTCGAGTATTCTGACACTTGCCTGTGGTTGACTGGGAGAGAATGCTTTTAGCATTAAGTCCGCCATGTACACATATATGTACTAATGAATAAATAAATAAATATATCCTAACATGATAAAAATAAATTGAGAACATTCTCTTTTTAAAAATCGATGGCAAATGAATTCGTATCGTCAGTTATAAATGGACTTTTCCGAGCTATTAGTTAATGAAAGTAACTCAGTTAGAGAGAGTAGCCTCGTGCATATGTGACTCCGTATTCTGCTTACTAGTGGCTTTTTGTTTTAGTTTTTCGAAGCACAGTATATGAGTTTAAAGTAGAGATCCCTGCCGAGATTTTCCAACCTAAAAACTACAGTATTAGGTTCTCCAAAAATGGGTACGTTAATATTTCTTCAGGGTCGGCAACGCGCATGTGATCATTAGTGTTGCAGGCGTCCAGAGACACAATGATCGTTTACCATCAAACAAGCTGTATGCTTGTTTTTTTTTTCAATTGGATGATAATGAAATGGTTATGTTTCGGTTTGAAGGGTGGGATATGGCGTGAATTTACAGGGTACAGAGGAATAACACCCGAGTCCTCAAGAATGGCAACGCATGGGGGTATCATGGACGAAACAGTATACTCTGTTATGTCCATTGTACTGCTCATGTCTATAGGCGACGGTTACCACTTCCCATCAGGTGGGCCGGTTGTTTACCATTCTAAGTCGTATAAAAAAAAATCAACTAATAATGATGATGAAAGCAAATCATGACCAATCGTAACGAATTCCACAATAACTACAATGGTTTCCAGAGAAAATCGCACGGGGGTCGATCTAATAGGGTATATTTCAATGGGGCAGTTAGACCCCACTATTTTCTAACAACCCCTTTCCCCCCTACCTTCCACTATATATTTGTTTGCCACCTTCGTGGTATAAAAAAAATCTAAGTAGCTACAATTTCTATTTATTTGGAATTAAAACTCCTTTTTAACTATAAAAAAGAAGTATTACAAGTTTAAAAGTCCTATGTGTTTGTCTGTCAAGTTGTATATATTGGCCGATTGCAGTATGTTTACATTGTTTCTTCTTTGTCGCTTTCCAATAGTTACAAAGTGGGTACCTAAAGAAATACAGAATGAAACTGCACAGTTGATCGTTTTACTGCTGTCAAGAATTTAACCATTACTTTTAATTATATAAGTCTTAGTCTTTGTTTAGCAACAAAGTTTTCTTTATTACATATATATATGCAGCATAGATTAATTATTTATTTATTTATTAGTACATATATGTGTATGATATATATACGGACTTAATGCTATAAAAGCATATATCTCTCCCATATACAACATATACTATATTAACCATAGGGAAGTATCAGAATACTTATGCTCAGGTATATATATATATATATATATATATATATATATATATATATATATATATATATATATATATATAGAAACTACTTTTGAACATATTCCTTCCTAAAAGGCCGACAATACACAGCGAATTTCTCTGATGTTACTATATGCTGAGTGATTAACGTCGTCTATAGGCGACTGTTACCACTTTACATCAGGTAGGCCGTCAGCTTGTTTGCCATTCTAAGTTGTATAAAAAAAATATCATCAATTGTTTCCATATCAGCTTTGCTATTTACCCAAACATATCTATTTCACTACAACAATGGCGCAAAGGAAATACATGATTATGTTTAATTTGTTTCCCTCGAGATGGCGCTGCCGCTGCTTAGCTGTTGACTTTGATTGACGATGACAACCCGCTTAAAGTTTAATTATTAGATTACAATATACTTGAATTATAGGTATAAATCATTTGTACCATTGTAACAAATTACATGGAAATTATTTATTTATTATAATTCAATGAAAATTGCAATTTTTTTTAACTCTACTGCAAAGTTCGAAAAGTTGTTATCTGTTGAGAAGAGCCCGCAATAAACTCAACAGTTACTCTTTTAAATCTCTGCTAACATTATGTGTATTTATTTAAATGTACTATGTATAAAATTATATGGTCATTAATAAGCTTGTGCATGATCGACTAACACCATGCACGTCTGTCATTCTAGATAATATTTCATAATATAATAGGCAGATACTACTTAGGTACCTACCTAAAGATTACATGTCTAAAAATATCTCAAAAATTAATAAAGATTAGAGACATTTAAAGAATAAATAAAAAAATATTAATTAATATAACAGAATAAAATCATTATGTACGTAAGCATATATAAATATTGTTATTAATTTAATTAATGATAGAGTAAAATGGCAGAAATGTTAATATTAAAATTAAATGGCGTATAACAGTGAATGAGTGTACAGAGAAATAACAGCTCCTCAGAAATGGCAACGCATGGGGGGTATCATGGGCGAAACAGTATACTCTGTTATTTCCATGGTATTGCCATAGAGAATATAAGACTATACTGCTGGAGGGAAATGGAGACTGAGAATCTCATTGCTAGCAATATACCCAACCAGGTCGACCTCATCGCGGTTCTCCCTGGAAACTATCATGGTTAATTCCTGATGAATTTATCATGATGGGCTAACTGACCTGTTTTCATCCTCATCTGTCACCCTTCACTGGTGCTCCACTAGTGTATCACGTTAGCGCAGGTGGGGTTACCATACCATTTTCATCCATCAAAAAAAAATACTATACTGCTCATATCTATAGGCGACGGTTACCACTTTCCATCTGGTGGACCGTCAGCTTTTTGCCATTCTAAGTAGTATAAAACAAAATAAACAAAGTGCGTTGTTATTCCAGAATATATAACGAATTGATAATACATGATACTTATATATATACATATATATAAACAGATCTAACACAACAATACAAATAGATAAATATATGTAAATGTGATCGAATTCATACCAATTAATGAAAATGTAAACATCATCATCTCTCTAGATGATGATTTTTTTTATACCACTGAGGTGGCAAACAAGCATACGGCCCACCTGATGGTAAGCGGTTATCATAGCCTATGAACGACTGCAATACCAGGGGTATTACGCGCGCGTTGCCGACCCTGAAGAAACCTCTTTACCCCCCTTTTGAAGAACCCCATGCTGTAGTCTCTTGGGAAAACCTCGGCAGGGAGCTCATTCCATAACCTGAGTGTTCGTGGGAGGAAACATCTCTGAAACCACGTTGTACACGACCATTTAGGCTGTAAGGTATGTAAGGGCATATATGTTATATTGCAATATGCTGTTGGTGTTTCTTAAATAAATAAATAATAATAATAAAGGGCAGAGGCCCTTATGCCAATTATTTGGAGTCGGTACAATTTGATTTTATTCATATTACCTAAGGTTTTAGTTTTTGCTTTTACGACCGGCCGCCTTTATGACCCCAACCCTTCTTAGGAATGCATTTGTTGGTGGTATCCACTACCTACAGTGTAAAGGAAAGGATTGAGGAAAAAGGAGGGGAATGTTGGGAGTGAGTAAAAAATTAAAAATGGACAGGGGACATTACAGTTGCGGACAGGACACTGATCAGAGACTGCATAATGAAATTGCAATTTTTTTACTAGATACACTTCTTACGCTAAATAGCTACTGATTTTTTTTTCTTTTCTTCTCTACCCAAAGGTTGTGTGGAAGAGATTGCTTTAACGATAATATATATATATATATATATATATATATATATATATATATATATATATATATATATATATATATATATATATATATATATATTATTCATTTGTTTATTTATATAATATATATTAACCCAACTTTAAAACAGTTTGCTGATCACCAATATTTAGATCCAATAGTACTGTTGTAGATATTTATGGTATATTGTTTATAAAGATAAATCTATACATATAATAAATCTGTAGAGAGGTCAATTCTGTACATGAAATATATTTCCAAAATAACTATCAGGCGGTGATTAGTGATCGATACTGATGCCAAAAATGCAATTAGTAAAATTTTTGTCTGTCTGCCTGTATGTTCGTTATAGAAACAAAAACTACTCGACGGATTTTAACGAAACTTGGTACAATTATTCTTCATACTCCTGGGCAGGTTATACTTTTCATCACGCTACGATCAATAGGAGCAGAGCAGTGAAGGAATATGTTGGAAAAACGGGAGAAGTTACTCCATTTTTAAGCTTCTATCGCGTGTACAGCTTTAATGGCCACTTTTTAAAATGTTAAAATGTCCACCCGTGCAACGCCGGGACGGGCCGCTAGTGCATACTAAAAATCGAATAAATGATTGAATATATCAATTTGTTAATACTTCTGTGAATTTATATTAGAATAGACTACACATCTAATTTTTTATATAATCACAATAAAAACAATAAACGTTTATTTGGTCGGAGTCACGCGTCATTTTCTTTCTGTTGAGACGGACCGCTTTCAGTGTTTAGCAGTAAACGTTAACGGATCGTTATCTAAATCCATTGTGGACGGTTGTTAACCATCCCTACCCTTCGACGTTCGCATGGAACATTGACTTTATTGTTGGCTATTTTCTCTAAATACTTTTTTTTATTTTATTTTTTTTATTTGCAATCTTTTCAAATTAAGAACTAGAGCAAAGGAATTCATAATTGTATATCGATTCCCTTATAATTAAATTACCTTCGTTTAATAAATCTTTGTACACATCACCAAATCACAGAATATTGTCTATGTTTAAAAATGTGTGCCTGACACAAATATTAAAAACAAAATTTAATGCACCGCCTACTTAACTACTTGCCTCATGATTGAATAATAGAGAACGCCATTAGGTGTTTTTTTTTAGAATAGTAATGGAATGGTAACCCCGCCTGCGCTATCGGTATATACTAGTGGGACACCAGTGAGGGATTATTGGAGAGGATGAAAAGGCAGGTTAGTTAGCACATCGTGACGAATTCAACGATAAACTAGTCACAATGGTTTCCAGAGGGAACCGCGTGGAGGTCTACCCGATAAAGTATATTAATAGCAATAATACACCTTATTGCAAATATATATACAGTTACTTATATAATTGTGCATTGAATTTTAAATAAATAAATAAAAATAAGAAAATAAAAAAGTAGCAAACAAAACAAAATACCTAAGCATTCAACTTATAATTTTCACATAAAATTATTTCATGAAACATTCATTAGCTGTAACTAGAAAAATGTATTTTTTTGTAAAATCAATATTACTGGCTTATATTATATAGATGGAGCATCGAGCCTCTAAAATAGGTCAACTTTTTGTCAACTAATTAATCAAATTAGCTGACTCGTTTTTTTATATCAGTGTTCTATATACTTAAACATAAAATGTATCTTGATGTATTGTTTAATAAATAAAATAAATGTTTACACAGTAAAAAGATGCAGAAATTATAAGACAAAATAAATATATAATAGAAGTTATAAAGAAATCACTCGTAACTATTTATCACGTATAATTGTATGAAAAAGTTGATACGTTTTTCTCGAAGTATCTCTATGTAGACACTCTATCTATATCATCTAAGTATATCTTTTATCTCAGATTATAATATATTAAATATCTGTTGCATATATGGTATCCCTATATTTTTTAGTTGTTCATTACAATTACGTATGGCAACACTTTTTAAAAATAAAGAGATTGCATATGGACGCTCCTTAGTTACTTGATGTTTGATCCGTTTTTCTCGAAGTATTTCTATGGAGATAGTCTAAGGATCACTGGTTATTTGAGTGTTTTGTTTATTTCCGCTACCAATTAGTATGTGTGTGACTGTCAACACGCGTAGTTTGACCACTATCATTACTAACAGAAGTTCTACAACCTTTCATATTAGCCCTCAATCTTCGACTGACATTTGTACAAAACCTGCATTTGGTAATATAAATAATTAGAGATTTGTCCTACAAAAAATAACCGACTTCATTGTGACAAAAGTAAAAGTAACTAGTTATTTTCATTTAAAAATAAACTTATATATATATATATATATATATATATATATATATATATATATATATATATATATATATATATATATATATATATATACAGACTTAGATACAGACACAGACATAGCAAAAAAATATAACTGAATTGAAAACCTCGTTCTTTTTAAAGTCGAACGATTAAACACATTGATTTATTTACGTGTTTTTCTCAACTATATATTTTAATGAATGAATAAATAACTTTATATAATGTAACAACTACCGGTTTAACTTACTACACGCAAGTTAAACTTAACTATATTGTCTAACTATATGTATAATGTGTACTTATCAAACTTTTAACAATAAAACTATACCGTCATATCAGCCGTAAACTGTCCATTGCTGAATATAGGCCTTACCCACAAAGGGGGGTTTATCAGTTGCCATGTTTGGCAAGCGAGTTGGCAACTGCAGTTAAGCTTCAGTGATATTTTATTATTATATTATAAGATATTATATTATTATATTATATTATAAGATGGACGCTACTGCCCACACCTCGACCATTAGATTCCCTTAATCCTACGACATCCACGGGAAAGGAATGGGTTGCCTATTCTATGCTAGGCCACACAGCTAATAAAACTATATATTTGTTATTTATTATATTCATAAATTCAAGAATGTAATATCGTTCCAATTTACGTTCGCCAAAAACATTGAACCTTTTTGCCAAATATGTATCAGATTCAAGCTAATAACGGAACGGCGCATTCAACATATTACTATACCACACCAATTTCCAGCAATTATTGTTGAAACGAGAATTCAAACAATGAGAATGAAACACGAAAATCATTTCACACATCTATTGTCTCTGTCGCACAATGGAATGTCAACAGCCATTCATCCAAAAAGTGCACTGTAGGCATTGTACGAGAATCGTATTTTCAGGGCTTAATATAAAACAATGATACTGTGATGAATAGATGACGCAAGTTTGATTACTAAATTTGGCAAGTATCGTTAAGTATTTTTGTTACAAATTCATTACAAACCTTTATAATTTACCGTGTTTTAGATTTAATTTCATTTACTAAGCGCTAACTAATTAACAAAACACTTAGTTTCTTTATTTTTAATTAATGATAATGAAAAGGTATTCCCGCCTGCGCTAATGATATACGCTGACAGAGTATTAGTGAGGGATGATAGGTGAGAACCTGACAAATGACCGCATTACTAATGATTCCCCCCTCCCCCACCTCATCTAGATAGATTTGCAATGCAATTAGTTACCCTAGAAACTACTGACCGCTGAATATTGGGAATTTTTTTTTTTATCAAATGACGAACTTGTACAGCCAAATATAGTTTAAAACGACACCCCATTAGATATCATCATCAAGATCGTAGTCATCAGGACAACTCCTTATCCAGATCTAAGGTCTGCAGTAGAAAAGTAACGACTAAATTAATGATGATGATTAATGTCGTAATGTGATAGATTTGGTGGAGTTTTGTGCAGTTATAACATATTCAGACAAAAAAATAGAACAAAAAATTTGCTTTTTTTATACAACTTAGAATGGCAAATAAGCTGACGGCCCACCTGATGGAAAGTGGTAACCGTCGCCTATAGACATAAGCAGTACCATAGACATAACAGAGTATACTGTTTTGCCCATGATACCCCCCATGCGTTGCTATTTCTGAGGACTCAGATGTTATTCCTCTGTACCCTGTAAATTCACGCCATATCCCACCCTTCAAACCGAAACACAGCTATGCAAACACAACTGCTTCACGGTTGAAACACGAATGGGACAGAGGTACTCATGCAATCGACTTTTGTACACCAGCCAAATTAAAATAAAAACGTTCATAGCTATAGACGAAAGTTACCACTTTCCATCAGGTGGACCGTTCGCTTGTTTGTTATTCTAAGTTGCATAAAAATACAGTCATAGGTTTCATATGACCATTAGGTTTAATAAGTAAACAAACATTCGTATTACATAAACTTGCCTCATCTATTTCAATCAATATCTGTGGTCTTGAGATTAAAATAATTACAAGCAGAGAACGATATCTTTAACTAGAGGGTTCCGTGATGGTAACTAACGAAATTTACAATTCATTGATAATCTAAAACAACATTGGTTCGATGCAAGAAGACCAGTCCAAACTATCTTAGAAGGGAGTTCAAATCTTCGAATCCTATATACCTAGTTCGACAAACATAAAATGATTTACTAAAATGGATAAAGCAAGATATGTTTGGATAAAAGTCTTAATTATTCGTTTCTCTCTGCCCACCCCA
Organism: Galleria mellonella; assembly: GCF_026898425.1. NCBI lineage: Eukaryota > Metazoa > Arthropoda > Insecta > Lepidoptera > Pyralidae > Galleria > Galleria mellonella. The sequence continues at coordinate 2,206,111 of NW_026441978.1, forward strand.
CAAAGGCCTGGCGTATAGACATAGTAAGTTGTTTACAATGGAACACTAAACTAATTTGAAGTGAACCAGCATCTTTTATTTATTTCTTTTTTTAAGATTAATTCACAGTCGTAATACCAAAACAATATATATCTACATTGTACAATTTAATGATAATTTTAGTGATACCGTTGAGAATATTACCTATTTATAATTAAACGTCAACTCTTTTTAAGTCTTTTTTATGCAACGTAGAATAGAGAAAAGCGACTCTAAGTTCCATAAAAAAACTGACGAATCACCTAGAAGTAATACTAAAATGGAAATACTATTTCATGTTTGATACCAGCTCATTGAGCTTGATCTAATTCATTTAATCAATTTATTAACAAAGCACTGTAAATTATTAAACTGCACTGTTCCATTTAATTGAAAAATAGTTGAGAAAAAATATTGCATCCGACATGACTGTATATTATAGTCTCTTTGCTTTTCATTTCATAAATAGAAGTAATAAAATGGAATCGTCACTGGCCAGTACGATACCTCAACGAAAGCATCCCAACGATTTTTCATCGATATTTCCTGCTCTACTAAAATACCTCTCGCAGATCATTCTTTAGTATGAAATCGACTCTAAAATGATTAAGTTCTTATAAAGTCACTGAAGTTGCCTGACTGGTCAGGCCGGTAGATTCTATTCTTTGTCTATGATTATGTAGAACTCTTTAATCTGTGCTATATACATTGTAATGTATTGCAGTGACTTTAGAAAATTCCTTTTATTGCTTTACGATAATTATAATACCTATAAGCTCAAATAATTTCGATACTAGTTCAATGTGTCGGCTTGAATAGCTTGAATATATTAATATAATACCCAGAATATACCTATACAAGATTGATTTCAGGAGAGAACATAATAACAGTAAGTTATAGTCTCTGATTTTCAATTTATTGATTCAACTGTGTGTTATAACGCCAAATGTTGATTGTCCAATTTTTAATGCGCAAATTTGTAAATACGATGCTAATTTACTAGATCTTTTTAATCTATGTCACGCGAGTAAAGCCATGAGGTAGTAATTGATTTATTTACACATTTTGTACATTGATATCGTAGATTTTTTATGTAATAATTTTCAATAAATGACAAAAATATTACGGTACCCTACAGCTCTATCTCGTCCACAAACCAACAAGTATAAAAACCTCAGAGACAATAGAAGCTCAACGCGCGGAAGTCTGTTGCGGCTCTGCCGTAGTGACTACCACAATGCATTCATTATTCCATTATTTAATGAGCTCTGCCACTCACCCATACAATTTTAATAAAGAAATTTTTTCTATAAAATTATCTAGTAAGTTTATATTTTGCTTATAAGATAGGAGTAATAATAAACAAGTCAAACGTACGTCTTTTGAACTTAAATGTATTAGCTTTATTTTGAATCCTCAATAGAATCTCCACACTGCTTTAGGTATTTAGGCTATACCTTAAAATCGATAAATTTATTATAATCATTACAGTATGTAAGAATTTACAGCCGTAAGTAATTTAAAAATAATAGATTAACGTCATCAGTCACTGTCAGTACATCACGACTGACATATCAAATTGTCAAATCGACAGCGTAATATTTTGACAGCACAAAATTTTTTAATTTGGCGCTATTTTTCCATATTTTATGCTTGATTCAGATAAAATATTTTGCGATTAAATTTTGCCATTATTTATGAAATTTTGAGATTTCAGAATATACTTTCCATGCCTCCCTTATTAATCTCCGATAAAATGCCTAATATAAAAACTATTACTAAAACTGCTCGTGTGTTGACCAAAAGACCATTCAAAGTTTCTGTTGAAGGCAATATAGGTTCGGGAAAATCGACGTGTATTAATTTTTTTAATAAATTTCGCAATGTAGAAAAACACGCGGTAAGTTTTATTACATTTTCTTTAGATTGCTTTTGTATAATGTATGTGGTCTAGTTTGGTTGTTTAATTGGTAATAAGTGTTTTTTTTAATGGATGATAATGGAATGGTAACCCCACCTGCGCTATCGGTATACACCGGCGGGGTACCAGTGAAGGATGATAGGTGAGGATGAAGCAGGTCAATTAGCCCATCATGTCGAATTCAACAACAATTGTTCACTATGGTTTCCAGGAGAAACCACATGGAGAATAAGTGTATGTTACCTTCACAGTATCCCTTATGCACTTTCTAACCAGTAATTCCACTGCCATATTTATTTATATTGAAAGCACAGGTATTAAATAACAGAATTAGAGGTATCAATTAAACACCTTTGTTCAGTGTGTCTACTTTTATAATTTATATATTAATCCCTATGACCTTCCAGGAGCCCCTTCATGAATGGCGCAATGTTAGTGGTCACAACCTTCTTGGTATGGTGTACAGTGATATACACAAGTGGACATATCCATTCCAGCATTATGTACACCTTTCTCGATTAAAAATCCAAACAAGCCCACCGTCTAATCCTGATATTACTGTTAAAATGTTTGAAAGGTAAGTATTCAGTTTTACACAACTAAACAACTTAATATATTACTGCACTTCAGACATAATTTGCTATGCTATATGTAACCAAACAAACTCTCCTTTTTGGGGGAAGCCTATGTCCTGCAGTGCAGTTAATGTCTGGTGTAATAATAAAATAAATCACTTTTAGACTTCAATCTGTTTCTAAATATTATATGTATAACAGCCACTTTTTAAGATTATTAATTTATTTGAATATTCTGGTTCCACCTTTAAAACCAGCCTAAAGTAATAACATACAAGCTACAAAAACAATATCTTTTTACTTAGATTGTATAGATAGAACATTAAGTGCCAAAAATAAGTCAAAAGTTATTCAGCTATTTAGCTGCTAATTTTAGCATTTAGGTGACTAAATGTTCATTATTCAAATTCATAATTCATAAAAATATTTACAGATCAGTACAAAACAGCAGGTTTTGTTTTGTGGAAAATGCAAGAAAACAGAAATTCTTGGAGGACCCCCAGTTTCACGTTCTAAACAGCTGGTATGAATTTATGGAGAAAAACTTGGACATCAATTTAGACCTTATAGGTGCAGTACTTTTTTCTATTTAATTTCTCAATAGCCACTTGGTGGAAAGTGGTAACTATCATAAAAAATCTAGTATTTGATATTGTACTATGAAGAAAGATTACTTTTTAAAATTATCATCAACAGTATTCATCAGTTGTGATGAAAAAAAATCTTAAATATAGTTTTTATTATATTTTCAGTATATTTAAAAACTTCCCCGCAAGTAGTTTGGGAGCGTATGATGAAACGCGGCCGAGCTGAAGAGTCAGAAGTACCTTTAGAATACTTACAGCAGGTTAGTAAGTAGTATTAGTGTGTGATAATAGAATCTATTCAAGTTCAAATCTTTAATTAGTGCTGACTAGGAGAGTATTATCATCATATTAGCCATTAACTGTCCGCTGCTGACCATAGACCTCCCTCATAGGGAGAGTTCTGCCAGTAGTTGCCATGCTTGACAGGTGGATTGACAACTGCAATTAAGCTAAAGGGGATGTTCAAATATTATTTATATAATGCATATTTTGAATAATTTTTACCCTCCCTCACTCCCTCCTTCTCCTTGTCAAACATGCTGTAACCTTTTCTGTATTTGAAAAATTTGTTGTTAATTCTATTTACTATTAAAATTCTGTATCTGTATTAACAGGTCCATGAATCCTATGAAAACTGGATTAGTTCACCAAATATTGGTTGTGAAGTGCTAACAATTGATGCAGACAGAAACCTAGATCTAGTAAAAGAAGATTTAGAGAGGTATACATACAAGATATTAGGTGGAAATCATACTAATTAATGAGGCTGATTCTCAACTAGCAAAACCTTATTTCTGTATAATTTCTATTATAATTGACATGTTATTTTAATGCCTTTATAAAATAAGTACCTGTATATATGCTTCACCTGTGCCAATTATGTGGAAATTAAAAATATATATATATAGTTAGACAAAAATATTAATATGTATAATAATTGATGATATACTCACCACATTCATATGAGATAATCAAAGAGCATTTTTCATCTTCTGCCTTAGTTCAATTTGTGAAAGCTTTTTATAAAACTACTAAACGAAATTTATAAAGACATTTAGTAATTTATTTATTTTTATTTTTTTGAATCGCACATAATGTTATCGCTAAATAAAAGATTACATTATTATAGCAATTTGAATATTAAAAAAAGTAGCAGGATTTAATTTATTGTACCATGTCATATGACGCAAGTTTTGCTTAATTTCTGTTTTGCTAATATCCTTCCAAAAGCTTAACAATTGATGTTTGATACCTTATTACATCAATTAGCACCATGATCAGGGAATATTACTTTAATTATTGTACAATGACACCAAATGTTATTTTTAGATTATTAAAATCAGAGTCTACTTATTATAATATATACTTGTATAAACAAAGACTATTTTGCTACTGTAGCACAATATATAATTTCTGACAGGTTTTTAAATGTTATAGATAATAGAAATACAATATTTAAACGGATTTTATTAAGTTTTATGTGATTATTTAACCCTACTGTTTCTCATTTGAAGTTACTGGAAATAATGCATACTATACAGCTAAAACATTTAATTAATGAAATAAAATATTAAATAAATTGAGATGATAATGATTTATTTATCTATAAAAACAATTGTTTTTTTTTTTTCCTAGATTTAAGACTTATTTTGAAGAAACTATCACTGTACACAATACTGCAACTTACACCAATCTATTTTCATAATTTAAATACGACCCCGTTGCCCCCAAAATAGGTCTTAAAATTACATTAAACTAATGAAATAAATAGTTTTTTTTAACGATACAAATGATCTGCTCTAATGTTAGACGCTATTTCGCTTTCCCATTTATCACCGTTTGACAGCAGTTTTTCTTTATTATAGAGTAGTTCTTCGTGTGTTTCTGTTGAAAATTCAAAGTTAGGACCCTCTACAATGGCGTCGACTGGACAGGCCTCCTGAAATTGACGATAAAATTATATAAAAAAAAATGCAAATATTTGTCTTTGTGAGATCAATTAACATATATATAAATATCCTTTGTTTCCTCTGAATAAACTTAATCAATACTAAGTTGCTACTAAAGTCTAGTTGACATTTATATGCATCTATACATTCCAATAATTATTTACATATTATAATTTATGAAAAAAAATTCAATAACTTGTAATACCCGAAATCGTTATTGTGATTGTGAATGTTCAGGACTATAATTTTTAAAGGAATATTCAGAGACATTAGTCAATAATTGCTGTTGTAATGAACATAACATACAAATACAAATATTTTCATTGTGCATAGCAAATCCACAAGCATTGGAAGAGTATTAAAGCCTACATCACCAAACTTGTTCACAAATAAAAAAAATTTAGTATATAAGCTTTACCTGACAGAAGCCGCAGTAGATGCACTTTGTCATGTCAATATCGTACCGTGTGGTTCGTCGGGAGCCATCTTTGCGCTCTTCTGCCTCTATTGTGATAGCCTGTCACGAAATACATACATACATTACATTTGCACTGTATTTTTCAATACGATGTTATATTATCTTGCAATAAACGAGATTTAATGATGACAAAATTAATAAAAGGCCAACACAGGAATAAAGCCTATCAATTAAAAAAAAAGGATTAATGAACTCAAGATTGGCAAAAATCTACTTTTAAAAGTCACTTTTAATAAGTGAAAATTAAATGTATATTTGCAATGTACCAGTAAGTGATGATAGCATGAAGATGAAACAGGTGAATTGCCACATTGACAAATTCAACGAGAATTAACCATAACAATAACCAAAGAAAGCAACATGGAGGTTGTCCTAATAGAGACCATTGCTAGCAATGGGGTTGTTAGACCCCAATACTAACAGTCCTTTTCCCTTAATTTATAAGTCACTTATCAATTACATTGTTTTTATCAGAGAAAAACTACAAACTTGTTTACATGCTGCAGCTATGCTTGCATAGATGTCAAGATTTTAAAATTATTATAGGAATAACATTGAGACACTGTTTAAAATTAATTAATGCCATACCTGTGCAGGACAGATTGCTTCACACAGTTTGCAAGCAATGCACCTCTCTTCACCAGAGGGATAACGACGTAATGCATGCTCTCCTCTAAACCTCGGTGACAGAGGACCTTTTTCAAATGGATAATTGATAGTTGCTGGTTCCTAAAAATATAAGTATGCGCCTTATTTTTGTGTATAAAAAGAAATATTGCAATTTAAAAGTACTCCCTACTATTTGGAGGGACAACTTCATATGTGTTGCAAGATTTTCAATTACACTACAAATATAAACAAAATTTCATAGATTATAATAAAAACGAGAGATACTCAGAATAGTGCAAATCGGAACACATTTAATGTGTGAAAGGGTCTCGTTCGAGATGCTTAATTGGTTACTAAATAGAGTGATTTAAGAGAAAGGTCTAGTAGAGAAAAGCATAGAAAATCCAGAATGGCTTACTAGTAAATTATATTAGTAAAATGACCTACATCATAATATTGGAAAATAATTATTCTAATAATATTAATTAGTTAAAAAATTTATTATATTATAATTTTATATTATGAAATAGATAATTAAGCCATATATAAGCCAGTAGTCACTTACCATCAGGTGAGCTGCATACTCGTTTGCCCACTGTTTTAAAAAAAAGTAAAATATAAACATGAAAGTACCTTAAAAACATGAGCTAGGGTAACAGCAAAACCTCTAGCAAGCTCTGTCCAGAACATTGTTTGAGCTGCCCTATCTGACATTTCTTTGAATGTCTCCGCTGGATTTTCAGCATTTACATACTTGTAACCGGGACTATTTGGTGGGTACACTTTTTCTACCTTGCCTTGGGATGAGCTGGCATGGCGGATAAGCATGCCAGTCGTACCAGAGGTACGAGCTGAAAACGATATTGATCAATCACTAATAACTATAGTAAAATAGATTTAGATTTTATTTAATTAAAGTGTGAAATACTATACCAAACGACTCTATAGGTATGTTTAAAAATATGGCATTAATTTATTGTACTAAAATCTAACTAAATTACTATAAATACTTCTTACTAATACATTGAATACTACATCAAAACAATGTATTACATTTACGGAGAAATACCAATTTGTATTTAAAACAAAACAATAAATTCGGTTAACAAAGAAAGTAATAATCGTCTTTATATAACAAAATTAAATGAAAACAATACTGATTTGATAATACGAAGTCAGCTGGTAAATACGTATGAGGTTATAAACAATAGTTGCGTAACAGGACTAATTACGCTTAAAGTACACATATCTAATAATTGTAATACTTCGTAAAGCTACATTACCTCGCGTTGATATTGAAAATATTTTTACTAGAGACATTTTCGTTTATATTTTATAATAATAGAATATTATCGACGAATTTGACTGATACTTCAGTCGAAATTCAACAAAACGTCAAATGAACGAATCGATTTTTCTGATATGAAATTAACAAACTGTCAAAAATTGTGCCAAAGCCATAGACATAATATGTAGCCAAAACAAGTACGTTCTATTCTAAGAACAAGGAATTACGAAATCTTTGATTCTAAATCGTTGAAATTGAGCCTTACTGTCATTTTATCCGACAGGGGCCATTATATAAGTCTCATTTTGACTTTCTAGATTTCGAAATTGAATCAAAGATTTTGAACAGAATAAACAGAATGCAAAAATCTATATTATGCGTTATCGTTGATAAAGTTACCAATCTGTTAGAAAAAAATAAATATACAAAACATTTCAAATCATAAGAAAAAATAATATATAGAATATTGGAAAGTGCCGACTAAGTAACACCTCTCAGGTAGCTTCAATTACAGTAACACTACTTCGAAAACTAAGCTGACAATTTTATACAACAACATTTTACAGTCGCTTTTTTCTAAAGAAAATTTTCTATCAATAAATAAAATTACTTTTTCAATATTATAACGAAATGCTTTCTCACTATATTGGCTTGACTAGAAGAGATCTCTGTCAGAGATAAGTCCACCCTTGCTCACAACATTTATAAATAATATATTGCAATATAAATTTAATACTAATTGAATTTTTTTATCCCACAAAGGTGTCAAACAAGCATACGGCCCACCTGATGACAAATAATTATCGTAGCCTATGACAGCTTGTAATTCCTGGGAAATTACGCGCACGTTACTGACCGTGAAGAAACCTCTTTATCTCTTTTTTGAAAAACCGCATGCTGTAGTCTCAACACAGAGAGAAAACCTCAACATACAACAACAGCTTATTCCATAACTTGGGCGTCCGTGGAAGGAAACATCTCTGAAACAGCACTGTACGAGACCATCTAGAGTCTAAGAGATGCTGGTAAACTAGTTGTCGATAGCGAGTCGTATGATGGTAGAAAGTGACTATGGGCATCATATTGAACAATTCTTTTGCCCACAGTCTGTTGTACAAGCGGTAGAATATGCAAAGTGAGAGAGAAACCCTCCTAAAACTTAAAGATTCAATACCGCTTTAAAAGCTTGTAATTTCAATACGAAGTAAATGGGGGGAAAGGGATTGTTAGTAACGAGGTTTAATAGCCTCATTGCTAGCAATACACCCCATTAGGTCGACCTCCACGCGGTTCCTCCTGGAAACCATAGTGATTAATTATTGTTCAATTGGTCACTATGGGTCAACTGGCCTGCCTTCATACTCATCTGTCACTCTTCACTGGTGCCCTGCCAGCGTATATCGATAATAGGGCCTACCATTCCACTCACTCATTTAAATATTTACTCTTATTTGTTTTATTGTTTGTTGATAATTTAGATATAAACACTTCTTTAAATATAAATAATTCATATTTTATTAATAGATACTTAAATGGTAGGTAGGAATAATGTATCGAATATTCGTGTTCGTTATTTTTTAGCAGATTTGTACGGATCTTTTACCTTATTAAATGTCATTACGTATATAAATAATAATAAATTTATAGGTATTTATAAATTCACTGTCTTAAAATAACAAACACTTTTAAGTTTTGTCACTATATTATTACTTAAATAGCTTTTACCCGCAACTAGGTGCATATGGATTTAAGAAGTATGTAACTGCATATTTTATGTCTAGCATAGAGGTAAAATATATCACATCTAATTAACTTTATATCTATAACATTTAGGTATATAAAATGTCATATACATATATATTTACTAACAAAGAATTCACAGTCTTTTGGGTGTACAACTATAAAAAACTCACTACTTTGTGTGAGTAGTTTGTGGGTAAAGGTGAAATTTGATGATAAACAGACAGACAAGTAATAAACATTCTCAAAATTATTACTGTATTGTAATATTAGCGAGCTTATTGTTATCCAACTCCACGTTGTTCTTTTTAGAAGTCATCGTGATTAATACTCATCACGATGAGCCAGCCCAACTTTCATCTTCGCTTACCATCCTTCACTAGTGCCCTGCCTTTAGCTATTTTATTTTTATTTTTTTATGTAGACTTTAGTTGCCCACTGTTGAATATAGGCCTCTACATAACATAGGTTTTGCCAGTAATTGCCACACTTGGCAGGCATATTGGCTAGTATTTTTGTAATATTTTAAAAATGTACAAAGGTTGTTTATGTGCCACAATTGTATGCCTCTAAAATTAAAATTTCTATTCGATATAAATATAACAAAAATATAATGATTACTTGCTCTCTGGATATAACAGCAAAATTTTGATCTAACAACTGATCTGAATTTAAATTTTTAATAGATTTTTAGCTAAATTTTTATAAATGTAGTTTATCATGAACCTAATAGAAAATTTTATAAAAGTATGAAATTAAAATATTAAGATATAAGCTAGGCATTATTCTTTAGATGCCACAAAATCGAGTAATATTTTCAGATGATATTAACTCTTTACGTTTAACAGTTAATATTACCACAGTATATATTTATTTTACTAATAAATAAATAACAATTTTGTTATTTACTTTCATTAAAGTATTAGTTCATTTTAATTTTTTTGTGAATATCTATTTGGCAAGTTTTGATAAAATGAAACACGTCGACGTCATCGTCATAACGTCAAACACAGTCATCCATAAAAAAATTAATAGTGTCAAAACAATAAATTGAAGTAAGAAGTGACGTTTACAGATTTTCATGTTGGTTTACTATTTTTGAGAAAAATCCGCCACGCAGCATGAGTGATGCACCAGCTTCTGACGCAGAATCCAATAAACCCAGCCCTAGGGATGAGGTTCACGTAGACATGGTAAAACACGCTACATTTAATGTTTTATATAAGACACGAACACTGCTAACATTATCGCTTGTCAACAGGACCGGCGTCCTTTCGGTGGTCTAGAGTTCCAAGTTTCTGAAGTGGTGGGACGGCTGGAAGCCGTAGTCAATGCCCAGGATGCTACAGAAGAGGAAAAGAAGTGTGAATCGCGAAAAATAAGCACCGGCTTCTTTGAGCCTCAAGAGTCTTCTATGGACGAGATATTGAAGATTTTAGAAGAACTAGTGTTGAAAACCGACCCTAATGGTGATAGTGTGGAGCCACCCTTGCTGCCTACAGATGCAGTGACCCGTGCCGCCATTCTATCTCATAGTATCTCTGCTTTATTTGGTCGTTTGGAAAGAACTCATGCAGCGCGACTTGGAGCGACAATTGCATGTGAAACCACAAGATGGATGGCTCATATGTTTCGGTAAGTATTGCATTTATAGGTAAAAACTATAAAAATTAACATAATTTGATCTGTTATCAGTTACCTTGAGTCATAATTAACTGGATAAGATTAGTATTATTATAGCACACTTAACAATAAAATTCATTTATGTTTTGTGTTAACTGATTACATGTTAATACATAACAGTGTTAGAAATTAACAAAATCTTGTAAACAGGTATTGCTGTAGTAGAAAATTGTTATTACTCATTTTTAACAATTTAAAACTTTGTCATGTTTATTAAAGAGCTTTTCTATGAAGAGCAAATTCTAGTAAAAGCAATCTTTTTATTTTTAATTGTAATAAATATGTATAAAATACTATACTCTCTCAATAAACCTAATAAAAATGTTGTCATCATTATTGTTTTGAGCTAGAGAGCTCAAAATACTTGTGTTGTCAGCCTGCAATTTACTTACCATAGTGGTAATCACTTACCATCAGGTGAACATTTAACTCACCTGATAGTAAGTGCTTATTTACTCCTTGTCTTATAAAAAAAAAAAAATGATGGCTAAAGAATAGGAGTAAGGGATTTTTATTTATTGTGCAGGTTAACAGATTACAATGCATTTTATCACCAAGAACACCTGGAAGGCCTGGTCCGTGTTACGAGAATGTTGCTGCATCACAGATATCCTCGGTACTTAGAAGATGGTGGTATGTCTTATAATATAGTTATAAAAATTTCATTCACCATGCCTGTTGTACAAATATAATATATTAATGACCTTGAATTGCAGTTTATATTAGTACTTTTATAATATGAAACAGCCTATTTTGAATTTATATATTTTTTTTTATCTATTATTAATGGACTAGAGTGATAATATCCAGTGAAAATCTGTTATATTTATAAAGCAATACTGTACTCCTAAAATCATATTTTTGATAGTTCATGGGTGCCATAAATTATTTTATACTGTAATTTTGGCATCATATCATTTGTGCTACATATAGTCCTCATTTTTAGCTGTTAAATAAATGATAAATGTTTTATTTACTCATTTATTACAACAATGCTATTATTACATTTGACATTTAAATAATTTATTTAGTGAAATTGTTTAGCATAGAATAGAAATCATCTTTATTTTTTATCGTGAAAATGGTATGGTAGCCTGCGCTAACGGGATACGCTGGCGGAGCATCAGTGAAGGGTGATAGATGAGAATGAAAACAGGCCAGTTAGCCCATCATGATGAATTCATCAGGAATTAACCATAATAGTTTTTCGCGAGGAGAAATCGACCTGGTTGGGTATATTGCTAGCAATAGGATTCTCAGTTTCCATTACTAACAATCCCTTTCTCCCCTACAGAAGAGTTACACACTCGTGGTTTTCATGATTATAGTTTAACATACATACATTCTCACGCCTGTCTCCCATTTAGGCAGAAACAATGGAACAAATGCTTCGATTCAAACAAACCTCTTTCTTCTTCCCATTCATCATCTTGTCATACACGCTCGTCGGAGTTCACACACTATTTGGTCGACATACGTCCGTCTAGGGCGGCCCCTACCGACATCTCCATTATAGTTTAAATATAAAGATATTCTTATAGTGATAACAAAAATTCCCTGAAGACAATAGAAAGATCTGAGTAATTTTTCCACAATTTTTATTTGTTTTATAATATCATAATAATTTTACATATATTTCTCCATTCATCTAGTTACGCTGAGAAAGAGATACTATTAAAAGTTCTTTATTTTCAGCACTGGCATTCACAAATCGGCTTCCTTGCATCTACAGCTGTGTGGCCAGTCCACTAGGTGTGGTGCAGCATTTATGTAGGCAGCTGAGTCTACCGTTGGCTTGTGTCAGACCTGTCCCAGTAAATGCATCAGGTAATATAGATACTGTTATAAAAATATTTCATACTTTGTATGAAAGTTGTAATTTCCATGCAGACATGGGGACTTCTATCCTCCTAACCCCTGGTAGGTTATGCATGGGATATCAACAAAGATATTTCTTGTAGAAATATATACATATATACATACATACATACATTTTTTTTCTGTATGGCTCACAGTTTATAAAAGCAACTGTGAAAATTATTGTTTTCGATAGTTCATCTTTCTTATTTTTTCCTGTCATTTTAGTATCATTTTGTACTCTTCTCCAGGAGTTATGAAACTAGGGAGGGGGAATGGATTTTTATTAAATAGAAACGGATCTCAATCTTCATCTCTGTTAAGTTGACCTTCACATTTTAAGAAATATCATTGAATTAAGAACGTCTTCCTTTTTTGACGTTGGTTGACAAATGTACTCGAATACTATCTAACAATAATAATAATGCCAGTGAGGCTCTGTTACTGATAATTGAGTAATTTTGTTTGTAAACTTGCTCTCGTAAGTTGTTTGCTTTCGCATTGTCCTCTAAATATTGTGAAATCATAAAGTATTAAGGTAATTAGGAGAATATAAAATATTGATACAAAATAAGCTTGAATATAAAATTAGTTATTGTTATAATTTAAGCTAGTTAATTTATAATAATTTATGTTTATTAGCTCCAATTTAACTGTTATTATTTATATATTCATTATTTTACTGCTATTTACATGAAATTAATCTGAATAATTTAACTGAAATAGGTTAATTTATTGAATTAACAGAGTTACAAGTACTAGACAACTGTTACACACACTTGCACTTTATCTCTTAATATCATTTTAATAAATAAATAAATAAATAAATATATATATATATATATATATATATATATATATATATATATATATATATATATATATATATATATATTATATTAAATATTTTTCTTTTTATTTATTTATTCATTAGTACATGTATGTATACAAAGCGGAATTAATACTAAAAGCATTCTCTCCTAGTACATATATATAAACAAATAAATATATAAAATAACAGATATACTTACACATATATAAGATATACTATATTATACACGAAGATGACAATAATAAATAATACCTACTGCTTGAATAAACTATAAAAGTGAACATAAATTTTTTTATTTATAACGGTATAGACTGAAGTCTCTTGATGCTATGAGAGACAGACTTCCGCGCGTTCCAGAGGCGAGGGTTTCAATGAATCTAAAGCAAAAAAATTATACGAAACCAGTATCGTGAATGGAATAGATAGTTGGAGAGTAGGAAAGGTTACGGTCATCAGTTTCAGAAAGGATTTACCTCCGGTCATCTCAATGATTTGATGAGGTACCCATATAGACGACTTTGTTCTAATAATTAATATATTTTATATTCTTCAAACTCACAAATTACCATTAAAACAACTTACAGGTCGTGGAATGGATGTAGAAGCTCTGGAGAGGTTATGCGAGGAAGACGTAGCGGCGAATCGAATTCCCTTACTGGTGCTCGGTGAGGTCGGCGCGCCCCCTTTAGGTTGGAGTTCGCCGCTGGCAAGCCTGGGTGCTATCTGCAAGACTAGGAACATCCATTTGCACGTGCGAGGCCACGCGTTAGCTCTCCCAGCTGTGTCTGGCAGAGATCAGGTGAGAATATATAATTGTACTTAATTTTCTATGCTACAAAGTTCATTTTTAAACTAGGATATTTTTTTTTACAAATTTGAAAATGGAACTTTTAATTATATTTCTAGCATGTTATTGGTAGATAAATATATCATACTTTTTTAATGGATTTGAATATATGCAAGATTAACTGGAAAAAATCCCTTTAAGGAAGAAATCCACCTGCATACTTTTTCGTTATAACCTAATATCTGTGTTATAAGTGGATGTACAAAAGCATATAAATAAATATGGTGGCAGGGTACCAATGGGTAATTTTGCTCTTAATGATGAATTCACTAGGAATTAACCATTATAGTTTCTAGCGGCGTTTCTAGTTTTATTTTTTTAATTATTTGAGCAATGTTTCTTATTTGTTTCAGACTTTTAGTTTACCAGATTCTCTGACATTAACACCCGGGCCGTGGTTTGGAGTACCGGGCTTACCGACTGTCGTATCCTTTTACAATAAAAATTACAAATAATAATTAAAGGTCGTGACCCACAAAAAAACCGACTTGAATTGGCACAAAACCAGTTATTTTGATCCAAAAACGAAACTACTGATCCGATTTTAATAAAATTTCTATGGGATTAATCTGTAAATATATACTTTCAGTTAAAAAATAATTTTCCAAATCGGTTTAGAACTGACAGAGTTGTGAGGTATGAAACATAAAAAAAGAATACAACCGAATTGATAACCATTTTTTTGAAGTCGGTTGAAAATTGAACATGCTTAAGATCTATTTGTTTTTAGAGTTTAAATCTAGAATTTTAACTGTGAAATTTTTTAGGAATTTGTAAAGATTTGTAGGGTCAGTTTTTGGTAATTCAACTAAAGACACTAAGAAGACGATACTTTTTTTTTTTTTAATCAACTTCAGAAAATAAGGAAGTTCTCAATTTAATTTATATTTTTATATGTTTGTTACCTCATATTTATGAATGAATGAATGAATGAGTATACTTTATTTGCATTATACAATATAGAAAATAAACAAGACAATTTACAAACACAACGATACAATTGTACAAGTACAGTATGTTATTTATCTGGAAAACTATTGTATCTTAGATTAAACAGTAAACCAGTAAAACATTTCTTTAACCATCCATACAGACATTTTATAAAATTCCAGAACCCATCATAGCTAATGATCACTCCAAAGGTGTCAATGCGGTAAGTGTTCTTATTTATTTATATTATTTATTTATTTAACTCTTTATTGCACCATAAATAAAAAATATACAATGACAAGTGAATAATTCAAGTGAAATACAGTAACATAAATACAAATTGAAATATACACATAAAGGTACAAAAGGCGGTCTTATCACTAGGGCAATCTCTTACAGACAACCTTTACCACTTTAAATGAATTATTTATTAAAAATAAATAATACCAGAGGGAGACTTTGTACAAAAGTTGTTTGTTCGGGCAATTCAAATTCAAATTCAAAAATTCAAAAATCATTTATTCATGTAGGACATTTTAGCCGCTTATGAACGTCAAATTGTGTTTGTATGGCTGTTTTTCTGTTTGAAGGATGGGATATGGCAGTGAATTTACAGGGTACAGAGAAATAACACCCGAGTCCTTAGGAATGGCAACATATGTAGAGTATCATGGGCAAATCAGTATACTCTGTTATGTCCATGGTACTGCTCATGTCTATAGGCAACGGTTACCACTTTCCATCAGGTGGGCAGCCAGCTTCTTTGCCATTCTAAGTTGCATAAAAAAATTATAAAGTTTTGTAATTACTTGGCAGCTGTTTAGCTTTCATATTTATATAAATTATTCATTGGGACAAATATAAAGTAAAATAAGATGGATGTCATCTGTGATGATATCTCAAAATTCCTGTCGGTGGTGTCGGATTTAATTGGGTATATATAACTGTGAGATGATAGGTGGGGATGAAATGAGATCTGTCGACTTATTGTGATTAAATCGTCAGGATTTAACCGTAATAATTTTCAGGGTTGAGGAGGGGGAGAGGAATCACGTGGAAGTTGACAGGGTATTTTGTTAATAACTGGGACTAATATTAACTCCATTAAGTAACCGTTACTACTGTATCTAGATCAGTTTGTTAGTTTTGTTGTATCAGATGCATTGTCAGCTTCTTAACAGAAGCTAGCGAAATATAGTACGATATATAGTTACGATATCTGTATTGGTTTAATAACAGATATTGATTAATGCATAAATATTGAAATGAAAAACTCAATTTAAATAAATACAGTTAGATATCCCACTAGTGTGAGCCAAAACGACATGGGTAAAATGATGTGATCGCTTTTTAATGACTTTATCTCACTTTCAATATACAGAGGAAGCCAAAATATAAATTTCTGGGTAGTAGCGACATTCGTGACCCGTAGTTGTTGGTGGTATGTAATGCGAGTGCGCGGTGTGTGTGTGTGTGTGCGTGTGCAGGCGGGCAGCCGCGAGGGTGCGCTGGCGGCGCTGGCCGGGCTGGCGGGCGGCGGCGCGCGCCTGGCCGCGCTGCCGCTGTGGAGCTGCGCGCGCGCGGCCGGCGCCGCCCGCCTCGCGCGCCGCCTCGCCGCCGCGCTGCGGGCCGCCGGCGCCGCGCGTGCCGCCGTCGCCGCCGCGCGCCTGCGCCTGCTGGTGAGTACTGCCCGCCTGCTCGCCGTCTGCAATCGACGCCGACCGCCCTCGATACCACCTGTTGGTACGTACTGACCACTCCTGTGGACTTGCCCACACCGCCAACAGTCGGAACATCATAACGGGGGGGGGGGGGATTGTTAGTAATGGGGAGGTTAGTCCCCATTGCTATCAATATATACCCTGTCTGGTCGAGCTCCACACGGTTCCCCCTGGAAACTATCGTGACCAATTTATCGTTGAATTTGTCATAATGGGCTAACTGACCTGCCTTTCATCCTCACCTATCACCGCTCACTGGTACCCGGCTAGTGTATACCGATAGCGCGGGCGGGGTTACCATGCCATTTTCATTCATAAAAGAAAAAACATCACGACGGACAACGTCGCTATTTTAACTTTATACAGTGGTGAATTTACATATTTGTCGCCAGCAAGTTGTTCAAATTTACCCGCCCTTACTTGAATATCTAAATTTGCTATCTCTAATATTGGTTACCCTTGGCTCCAGCTTTCACAGCCCACTGATAAATCAGTCACTGCTCTTTACAGAAGTTATTACAGAACAATTACCCCGTAATCAATGATACTATTAAATATATTACAACACTTTAATGGAAGTTCTTTTTTATTACAACTCTAAAAGGTAAGTGTGATAATGTCAAAACATATTTTATTTTAATGATTTTTAAAAGGGAACGTAAAATATTATTATATTTTCTTTATGGCTTCTGGATGTTATGTAAAAGAACAAATAAATCCCTTTTTATACAGAGCAAAATTTTTTTTTTTTTTTATACAACTTAGAATGGCAAACAAGCTGACAGCCCACCTGATGGAAAGTGGTAACCATTGCCTATAGACATGAGCAGTACCATGGACACAACAGAGTACACTGTTTCGCCCATGATAGCCCTCTGCACCCTGTAAATTCAATGAATAAAATAACTGAATTTGTTTGCAGAGCGACCCGCCCGGTGGCGACGAACCAGCTAACGTTGATATAGTCGTAAGTATGCTATGAATTAACAACTATATAGCAAAATCATATTATAATTAAATTTATTACGTATGTATTTGAGTATTCAAATACATCAGGTAAACACGAAGCAAGTAACAGAGTCAATTTGAATAATTCGTAAATTTAAGCTAAAAATCAATCTTACTTTGCCATAACATTAAGGCGATTTTCAGTCGCCGATCATCCGCGACAGAACGCCAATATATGTATTGGCATACTAGGTACAATTTGCTACTCCCAGTCACACTACGTGGACGATCGGTTATTACGTTTAGAATTCTAATGCCCGACTGACTGACCTCTATTCGGTCGTACGCGTGCCTATTTTCCGTCAGCGGAAGATCGGCAACACCATATTTTTTTTATGCAAAACGCCACACTGCAATCAGTGTTGACTGCTTGCTATTCATGTGACCTTAGTACGGCGATATTCGACTATTACATTTGAATTCACAGACCGCAGTCAGTTTGTTCGACTTAGCTATCCTATTAACAAAGTACTTACTGATACAATTTAGATAAACGTTAATTAATCACTTAATGCGAGGGGTTTTTCTGTGAAATGATATCAACTGGCGCACTGGCGCACGCACTAAATTCGAACGAGCATACAATAAATATACACTAAGCTCTATAAGAAATACAAACGGGCGAAAAGGTATCACTCCAGATAAAAATATAAACATAATATTTATAAGTGGCGAGAGGTACTCGAGATAGCGCAAATCGGAATACATTTGATGCGCGACAGGGTCTCGTTCGAAATGCTTAAGTGTGTAATGGTTAAAGGATCTATTTAATTTTTTTTTTTTTTGCAGGAAGCAATAAGTAAAGCATCTGCGTGTGTGGCGTTCCAGTTCGCGCCGCCCGGCATCGAGAAACCGCCGCCGTACTATGACAAGCTCAACTCGTGGTTGGGACAAGTACTGCAACGGGAAGCGGATATGGTAATTAGTATATTCGTTTATTGATCCACCGAATAGCGATTAGTGGTAGCGATTAAATAAATTTCCTCACACCACACACTAGAATAAGCATATAGATTGTTTATGTTAATAGATCACGCTCTTTCAACTTTTTATTTCTATGTATATTCTATGTTTTTTGTACTTTGTACAAAAGTCGGTTACTTGGCTACCTCTGTCCCATTCGTGTTTCTACCGTGAAGCAGTTGTGTTTGTGACTCACGTATGTGTGCCTCGGCTACGCCTCGGCCCACATTTGCACGTTCGTCCATCAATGCCTCAGTTGCTGGCCGCTGCAGTAATGTACTATTCTTTGTGCACACATAGTTGGATTATAATCTTATTATACTTATTAATAAGTATTAGTATATTATATTTCGTCCGCGTAGATAAGTATAGAAGTGTGCGAGACGGAGTCGTACGGCGTGGTGCTGCGCTACTGCCCGCTGGAGGGCGTGTGCGGCGAGGAGGTGGCGGGGGTGGCGGGGGTGGCGGGGGAGGCGGAGGAGGCGGCGGGCGGCGAGGAGGAGCGCGTGCGCGCGTGGGCGGCCGAGCTGGCCGCGCAGCTGCTCGTGCTGCGCGCCACCGTGGCGCTGCGAGACGCCTTCGCAGACCGCGTGCGCCAGAGGCCGCCGCTGCGGCTCGTGCACGTGCCCGGCTGGGCAGGTCGCTAACCCAGTATTTTTTTTAATTCCTTTGTTGGCAACGATGTGCCTGCTTGACGGCACACAAAGTTTTTTTTTTTTTATATCTACTACTTAGAATGGCAAGCTGATATCTCACCTGATAGAAAGTGGTAACCGTTGCCTATAGACATGAGCAGTATCACAGAGTATACTGTTTCGCTTATGATACCCCCCCAGCGTTACCATTCCTGAGGACTCAAGTGTTATTCCTCTGTACCCCGTAAATTCACGCCATATCCCACCCTTCAAACCGAAACACATTATATCTTTTTGCTTTTTTTTTATTAGTGAAGATAGACTTTTTGATGGGTGAAAATGAAATGGTAACCCCGCCTACGCTAACGGGATATACTGGCGGAGCACCAGTGAAGGGTGATAGATGAGAATGAAAATAGGCCAGTTAGCCCATCATGATGAATTCATCAGGAATTAACCATGATAGTTTCTAGGGAGAACCACGAAGAGGTTAACCTGGTTGGGTGGGTATATTGCTAACAATGAGGTTTTTAATCTCCATTACTAATAATCCCTTTCCCCCCAATGTGAAGATAGACTAGTCTCCCCGCATTTTATATGTACATAATAAATATGTATGTAGAAAATAAAGAGATAGAAAAATAATGTGAATGAATTCAGGACTATTGGTCTATCTTGATTTGACACCAGTGAGAGATGATAGGTGAGGATAAAAAGGCAGGTCAGTTAGCCCATCCTGACGAATTCAACTAGAATTAACCACGATAATTGTCAGGGGAACCGCATGGAAGTCGACCTGACAGAATATATTACTAGTAATGGGACTATTTGATCCCATTATTAACAATCCCTTTCCCCCCTGACAAACATGTGTGAACAGGTCTGGGTGGCGTGCGATACGTGCCGGCTGGCTGGGAGGACGCGTCCGCGGATGAGATCAACTCCCTCAACCGGCAGCTAGTTGACACACTGCGGGCAACAGATGGCGCCTTCTCCTGCGGCGACGGCGAGGATGGGCTCGCTTGTGTGCGGTCAGTGTCCATCTATTGGGGTTCTCTTCCCGAAAAAGAAAGATATTTAGCCTATTGACGAAATGTCGATATATTTTCTTTTTTTATTCTCTCTTGTTGTATATGTGCTATTATTTTTTATACAACTTAGAATGGCAAACAAGCTGACGGCCCACCTGATGGAAAGTGGTAACCGTCGCCTATAGACATGAGCAGTACCATGGACATAACAGAGTATACTGTTTCGCCCATGATACCCCCCATGCGTTGCCATTCCTGAGGACTCAGGTGTTATTCCTCCGTACCCAGTAAATTCACGCCATATCCCACCCTACAAACCGAAACACAGCCATGCAAACACAACTACTTTACACGAATACACAAATGGGACAGAGGTACTCAAGCAATCGACTTTTATACAAAGTCTCCCTGGTATTAAGTATCATTTTCATTCATTCAATAGCTGACTATTAATTATCCACTGCTGAGCATAAGCTTTCTCCATGAGGGGAGTTTTGCCAACCCCAGTAAGGCTTTAGTGACGTTTTAAGAGGGATGCTGCTGCCCACCCTTCCACCATTAAGTTCTGTTAGCTAACTGCGCTTGTCAAACCGCCTACTAAGCTACTACTACTAAAATATATACTATAGGGGAAAGGGATTGTTAGTAATGGAGAATCCCATTGCTAGCAATATACCAAACCAGGTCGAACTCCTCGCGGTTCCCCCTGGAAACTATCATTGTTCATTCCTGATGAATTCATCATGATGGGCTAACTGGCCTGTTTTCTTTCTTATCTATCACCCTTCACTGGTGCTCCGCCAGCATATCTCGTTAGGCCAGGCGAAGTTACCATTCCATTTTCACCCATAAAAAAAAAATCAATATATACTATAATGTCTACTGAAAATATCCCCCCATAGTGGAGGTCTATGTTCAGCGGTGGACAGATAACGCCTGTTATAATAATAGTTTTTCTTCTTTAATAGTTTCAATTGTATTATTATATAGATTCGGCATGGTAACAGCGGACACAGATGTGGATGAACTCCTAGAGCTGGTAGAGAACGCGGGCAAGGAGGTGGAAGAAAGCTCCCGGGCGCTTACAAACATGACTGAAGTTTTGAAAAAAGGTAAACAAATTGTTATCATATTTGTTACTTATTGGATTTTATCATCATGGCTGTGTTTCGATTTGAAGGGTAGGTAATGAAATTACAGGATACAGAGGCATAACACTTTAGTCCTCAGGAATGTCAACGCAATAAAGTTATCACGAGCTACAGAATATACTCTGGTATGTCTATGGTAGTGTCCATGTCTACAGGCGATAGTTACGTTTGATCAGGTAGACCATTAGCTTATTGGCGATGACCAAAAGTTATGAATGCTCCTGATTTATTTTTTAATGGATGGCAATGGAATAGCTACTCCGTCTGTGTCAACAGTATACGCAGGCGAGGCACCAGTGAGGCATGATAAATGAAGATGAAAAGGCATGTCAATTAGCCCATCGCGATGAATACATCTTGAATTCAGTACAATGGTTCCCAGAGAGGACTTGTGGGACTCGACTTGGCTGGTTATTATTTGCAATTGGGCCCTGAGTGTCCATTATTAGCAATCCCTCCCCCAATTCTTAATTATTGGTGGTATGTGGGAGGCAGGCATAGAGGAGGCGCAGGCGGACATCGAGCGCGAGAACGCGGAGCGGCTGTGGCAGGAGGGCGTGCTGCGGCGCGTGCCGGTGGTGGGCCGCGTGGTGCAGTGGTGGGCGCCCGCCGCCCGACCCCCGCGCGGCCGCCGCCTGCACCTCGCGCTCGGCACGCTGCAGACCACCGACGACGTCTACCAGTGCGTATCCTTACTACCGACCCTTCTCGGCGAGCGCATAACCATTTCAGTTTGCTTATCCTTCGGGCTATGTCAATTACTTTTTTTTCTGTGGATAACTTTATTTCGGATTCTGTCACGCAGAGAATCTCCTAGCATAGCCCTCTTCATAACTAACTGAGTAATTTCAAACTTCTGCGTATATCCAACCGCGTAAATCTATACTAATATTGAAAAGTATAGAAAGGTTAGTTTGTTTATAATAAACAAAGTCAAAAACTTTTGATCCGATTTTAAAAATTCTTTCATCTGTAAAAACTACTAACGAGTAACATAGGCTATATACTATTTTCGAAAATTCTATTTATCCGAGTGACGCCGGGCTGGATAGCTAGTCAGTATATAAAATATCCTGTATTAAATTAGGATATAAGCTACCTCTTTGTGGGTAAGCGATGGCGTATTTGGAGAGAGATCGGATAGTATCTCTGATAGTAATCACCTTTTTTTGGGTGGGGCCGGGTCTCCTAGAAAAAAATTTAAAATATACTAAATTAATACCCCCAGTAAGCAGGAACAAACGAGTGTCAAAACCCTCAGTCCTTACGAAGATGTATATTTATTGAAACGATAAAGCTATTGTAAATGATCATCCGCAGATTCGTTCAAAAGAAAAACACAGAAGAGTCGGAGGAACCTGCGCGTGCGCATTCCCCGTCGCGGCAACCGCAACCGACCGAACAACAGTGATAGTGAGTAGACATGGATTAGGACAAACGATCGAATCATACATTGTATTGGCCAAAATGTAGTGGCTTCGATTCGTTTAGTTTTCTAAAGTTGGTTCAAATGTTTGATCAAACATTTATTGATTTGTAACAAGGTAATTATAATTCGTCAATTGAGTTTCATTGGCATTTTAAGACAATATAAGTGAAATAATTTTAAGTAAATAATGTATAAAAAAAGTATATATTTTAAGTAATAAAATTTAATAATAGGGAGAAATTAAATTAAACAAGAAAAAAATATACTCCCATGAAAATTGTATTAGGCAAGTACCTTAAATATGCCAAATAATTTTCTTGTTTCTGACGTAGCACTAAAGAGGCACAAGGCAAAGAAAGTATAATATTTATTTTTGATCAAACATTGGTCCTAAACATCAATGCTAGTGTAGTAATGTAATTACTAAGTAAACAAAACTATGCTCACAATTTTATTCCCAAAACACTAGTCAGAATTAACTTACTAACTCCTTTATTTATATAAATTCCACTTTATACTTAATAATCAATGGCTAATATTTAAAATCGCTGATTGATACTCTTTATTGTTTTCTCCAAAAGGTAAAAAAAAATTACATGAAAAACAATGAATGACTTTATCACTAAACTCTATCTCTTTCAGTCAAGCTTTGAATGGAGAGGAGTAATTATAAAATTTGGTTGGTGCCACGATAAAATTCTGTCCTAAGACATATGGAGATATAATACAATATTATAAATATATGATTACTATTTATTGCTACTATGTAAGGGAGTTAGTATTACTTAAGGTCTGTTTATATAGTGCAAGTTGCTAATTTGACAGTTACTGTCTGCACCCAGTACTCGCATGACAGTAGCTTGATTCGCTTCACCCTCCACATCAAGTGGTTTGCTGTAGCAAAAAAATCTCCTCATTCTTTAAATTTATCTTGATTTTTTTTATTTAAAAAAGAGAATTGGCTAGTGCACAGCAATAAACATGTACAGAGTTCATCCCTCTGTTGAGCGATTTAGGAACTAAAATTACTATTATGAGTTAGTTCTATCTATTGCCACTTGATCGCTAGTAGCGCTATATGTCAGAAGAATTTACATCTAAACCTATTCAGTGATGAGGAAACAATTATGTTATTTGATACCATTACATTTTGCTTTGCTGCTGTAGAGTTGTTGAGTATAGAAACTAGAAACAAAAATGTAATAATATAATAAATATATAAAAAATATTTTACTTACTTATTTGCGAATAGATAGATAGATAGATACTCTTCATTGTTTCCTTCATAAGATAACAATAGTAAACTTATTATAAATACAAACAATCACAAGAAAAAAAATTACACCGAGAAAACAATAGGCCTTATTGCTAAGAGCGATCTCTTCCAGGCAACCTTTAGTCTATAAACGAAGTATTTGCACTACATTAACTGACTGAGCCAGCCCGAATGCTAGCTTGCATTATATAACCAGACTGTTCTACTGACAGCTTTCACCCATACATTATACTTTTGTAATAGTAATATTATTATTTTAATTAATATATATTTATTCTAATTTCGTACACTTTATTGTACAAGTGTGTGTATAATTTTTAAATGCAGTTATAAACGATCTGTAAATAATTACAAACTATTTATTACGTAATAAGTTTGATAAGAAAAATAAGAAGTTACTTGGCAATTTTTTTTTTTGCTCCTATCGATAGACAGCCATTTTTAAGGAAAATATGTTGCCAGTGTATTAAATATTGACATTAGACTTCGTATTTTTACATAGTTACAATTTATTTACATATATGACGCCAAGTAAATGTTACAATAAAGTCATATATGTGTTTTAAGTATTACATCAAATTAAAATAATATTTTGTTACTACAAAATAGATTGAATATTTTCAATCACTGTTTGCACCATTTTATAAAGAATCATCGTGACCCAAAACTTATAAATACGTACTTATTTTTCGGATTAAACTAATAAAGCAGCATCCACACTTGTGTATTCTGTAATGTAATGTATCGTGTAATGTAACAAAAATAGTGTGGTGACGGCAAAAGTCTTTGTGTTCTCTTAATAATCGATACTCGACGCAACAGCGTGAGCTATAGGGTGTGTATTCACCAGGAGCATTTGTATTTAATATTACAGCTCAGAATGGAGCATTACATCAGTAATGTGATATGTAATATTACGAAAATATGGCTCTTTAATGAGTAATTTTTTTCTTACGATAATGAAAATGTTTCTAATCAATACTATCACTTGTTATATAGTGCTCATAGAGCTAACCATAGAGCTATAATCACATTACGTTACATTACATGATCCTTGTTACATTTTGATGCGGCTTAACTTATATTTGTAGCTTTTGTATTACAATTAGAGCGTAGTTAATGAAATGTATTCTAAATACGTTAAAACGGTCCAGTAGCGTTCGTATAGTTTATTAGAATAGAATTTAAAATAAATATTTGCAATATGGCAATAAACCTAAGAATTGTGTTTAGGTTAACTAATTATTAAACATTATTTTAATTTTAAATGTCTTTATTGTAAACATTTAATATTATTCCGAGTAAATTATAACCATACTATTGGTCAATCAGGTTACCAAGTAATACACTAATTTAAAAAGTTTTTTTTTTTTTTTAAATAAGTAGTTTTAATGCATCAGTTTAGCAAACATACTTTTATTAATAAGATTATTTTGTAAAAGAGACCGGCTTTGATACTAGTTTGCGTTTTTAAAAAGCTATAGTAATATATAAAAAAAAAATAAGTAATGTAAATTAATTTCACCATAAAGCTATATTCTTATTTCACATTTAAAATATTTGTATGTAATTAACGTGAATATTCGCTGATGTATTAGACACTTGCACATGATTATTCCGTCAGTTGTTCTCGAAGTTGAAACTCCAATCGTATCTTTGGTCAGCATCGCAAAGTGCTTCGTAATTCGAAATCTTATTTGTAATATTACATAACGATGTGTTTTCAGTCAATACCCACCTTTATAGTTATTCTAGGAGATATAAATGGTAATATTCGACTTGTTTAAAAGTAAAACACATTGGTTTTTAGGAACTTTTTTAAAGACCATAGACAATTTACTCTCATACTACAAATGAAGGTTTGATAGTCACGAGCTTAGATAAAGAACTATAAATATATTGAATGAGTATTTTATTATTAAGCCTATTAACGGTCATGTCGAATTTTGCGTTCCTACAGTGGTAGCAAAATGATTGTGAGAACCCTGTTTTGATTTAGCATATTGTAACTTCTTTTTTCAAACGACTTCAAAAAGATCTCTATTTGATTGTTTATTACCTCGGAACTTCGTCAGTTATAAACTAATTTGGAATTATTTTTTTTTTATTAGAAAGGAAATACTTTCAGATTGGTCCCAAATTGTCCCAGATTGGTTTCATTTTTAAATCAAAACACTACACTACATTTTAAGTCAGTGTTTTTTGAAACACAATTTGAAATAATTATATCTTCTATAGTTGAATATATACTATATTTCACTTGAATTTTTCAACTGTCATTGTAAATTTATATCTTTATGGTGCAATAAAGAGTTAAATAAATAAATAAATATAGGGAGGTCTAATTAATTTTTCCATACACTACCTATATAACCACTTATGCACATTAGTTATTTTATTCTCAAAATAATTCATCATCATCTTCCTACCCTTATCCCAATCATTTGCGGTCGGCGTAATATGATTTTGTCCATATTACAAAAAGATTTGGTTTTTAGTTTTACGACCGGCCACCTGCCTGACGTCAACCCTCTTCAAAATAATTGTGGTATATTTTTAATAATAACATATAATTAAATATATTAACTGTTTTTTTAATATATCTCCGAAACCATATCTGGGTTCCATTGCTAGAATGGAGTAAAACATGTTTGAGTCTATTACTTTTATGAGTATTTTTTTTTTATTTTAATCAATCTATGGTTTACAAAAACGCACACACACGAGCCACAACTAATATGTGAATAGTATAGAATGAAATAAAATAGTAGCATTAAAGTTATTCGTATTGTAGTTCTCTTCATCCAGAACGTCATATTCATTCCAATTCAGTATTCATTACTAAGTTAATTTTATATTTTAATTATTATTATATAATTTCATTTAAATTATTAATTATATAGTTGAATTCCATCGATTTTTATTTCATTAATTTATACTTTTTAAATAAATAGCCTTAATAATAAGTCCAATGATTCTATTATTTATTTCATTCAATTTGTGTTCTCATTTCTCAACGAGTAATGTTACCTTAAGTTTAATAATTTAACTTTTTAAAAATAATATTATGCCAAATTAATATGTTCTTTTTTTTACGTAATAATAATTAATAAGTATCTATTTTAACAATACTTAATCACGTTGTAATTATGTCTTATTGTATTATTACATTCATGGAATGATTAAGTAGGTATTTTAATTTAAAATAATTATAAAATGATGCTTTCACTATTATTTTAATGTAAACATTATATAGCGTAATGTATATTTAATACCAATATTGAATTAGCAATACACGAGTGTAGAGATGTAAATAAAAATTATATTGATCTTAGTAAGCAGCATTTTAATATCATAGTGTTTTGTTTTTTTTTTTCTTTTACACAGAGCCTATTGTGCAGAAAGATGCAATGTGATATGGATATTTCGGATAATATGGCCTATTTCTGCATAACTAGCTCTTAGTTTATTTTTTCTGAATACGCAGTGGTAGATTAACAGTACTTTTTTGTACGCAATGAAATGTATTCTGTGTATTGTATGCTGCCAGTGACAATTGAGATTTTAGTAGTAATGAATGTAAAAGAACTGTATTGGAATTTTGAAAATGGAAGTCTATTTAATTGTCATAATTGCTACTTCTTCAAGATCAGACGTTTTGTAGAATTTGTATGTTTAATAATTTTTTTTCTGTTTTTTTTTTCATGACTTATCAGTTACGCCATGGAATAGGATTCAACGTATAATTTCGACCAATTAACTTGCTTATTAAATAAAAAATTGCAACATCTTCAATATAAAAAAAAAAGATAAATATAAGTTATGGTCGAAAAAGGGATAAGATGAACATTTTTTTGTATTTTCCCGCCGCTGACTAAATGTTCAATACAGCATACTCATTCATTCATCCAATAAGAATTGTATAATAAATAAATAGTAAAGAATTAGCAGCAAATACAAAACAAACGATTGATAGTAATACAGCACATTATACTGGCCACAGTTGTGAACCGCGCTCATAAATAAGAGCTCCTATTGAATTCGAAACTAGTCTGGCATTCCCGAGTTTAAAATGTCAGTGAAGCAGATATAAATAATTATCTTATGTTAATTTATTCACTGCAATGACTTAGTTATTAATTTACATGGTTTTTTTCAAATATAAATATGCAATTTGTAAGATCGTATTTATTTGTTATTAATTCGCGTATATAGTGATAACAATATGATTATTATTTGGTACAAATATTTAGTTTTAATGTCTAATGACATTTTGCAAAGTATTTTGTTTATTTTGGAATTTGAAACGGAGTTGGTGAAAGTTTTGTGAGGTGCTCTTACGGGGATGCAAAATTGCGCTCCCATATTCAGGTGCTCTCGGTGGGTTTTAAATGGGATTTAGTGCTCTGGAGCTAGTTCTAATTTTAGTATTGCCGTCTCTAAAATTAGAGAAATTTAAAGATAGGTTTGTGGAATGAAAATTCAGATTTTATCCTCTCGTTCATAGATGGCGTGACCATCAATGGTCTAAGAAACAAAAGTGTCTTAATCAGTTTTCAAACTTTTTCCCCCTTTTATTATCGTATATTTTATAGTATGTAAAAAAGAAAAAAAAGGTTTCTTACAAACGGACGATAGAATAAAAAATTACAACCATGTACATTGACATTATGACAGCAAAATTTTTTTTATTTTTACTGAACTGCACGCGCAATTATTAGTGGTTTATTATGATCACAATAAAATCACCTTAAGGAATGTCTCGCGTCGGGCTTAAAGCCCGGACAAACGGGCAGCAGACAGATCTAAATGTAAGGGATATTTTGTCTGTGTAGGCCATAACTTTATCCGGGATGACTATTAAGCATTGGTGTATTTAAAGGGGAAAGGGGAAGGGCTGGCGTACCCATTCCAGAATTGCCTGGTACCCTCACTAGAATCAGAAGCGAAATTTTTAACTTTAATCAAGGACATGTCTAGGTGTAATACAATATTTGCTTTCTTTAATGCCGACCCCGATTATAATGTAAAATACGCTGATACCGCTGAGCCTGTGTTTCTTGCTGTGCTCCTAGCCTGAGGCTACGGTAACCGCTTACCATCAGGTGGGCCGTATGCTTGTTTGCCACCTCAGTGGTATAAAAAAAACCATAAATTATCACCCGTTTGTAAGTTACCGAAATACCTACTCAACACCAGAGCACATAAGTGTACATACAAGTTCCAATAAAACAAATTAATTTGTAAGCTGTGAAATTATTTCATCAATTTAGATACAGCACTGCAATTGTAATTTAAGTTATCGATTGATAAAAAGAAATAAAAATATATGATGTTAACATATTTGTTTCTTTTACTTATATTTAAATATTGAATAATTTTTCCACACTTTCCTTTCCTGTGGGTGTCGTAAGAGGCGACTAAGGGAAATTAATTAAACAAGGATGAACAGCAGCGTCCCTCTTAATACATTACCAAAGCCTAACTGCTGCTGCCAACCCGTCTGCCAAGCTTGGCAACTACTGGTAAAGCCTTATGTGAGATGCCTGTTTTCAGCAGTGGACAGTTAACACCTAAAATGATGGTGATATAAATATAGAAATAACCATACCACTTTGATATCTATATATTGAGTTCCTTTATTATATTCGTTCCTTGTATAACCAGTATTTAACCCTTCTTTGCATGATTTTTTTTATTGGTGAAATAAATCAAGGTGATATAATTCATGTTTAAAATTAAAATAGTTAAAAAATAAATTTGACAGCTATGGTTTTTTTTCTGCAATGGACATTAAAAAAGGTATCCAGACACGATCAACTTAAAGTAAAATTCTTCCTTTATATATTTTTTGGACATTCAATGTTATGATGGGAATTTCCACCAGTATGCAAAGAAGAGTTAATATTTGCATTTCAGTTATCGGACCAATATAAAATATGCTTATAAGTGTGAGTTTATTGCGTAATGTGTGAGAATGAAATGGTAGCGTGGGCAGCTATCAGTATACTAGTACGCTGGTAAGACACCAGTAAAAGATAGGTAAGGATGACAGCAGGTCAGATACTCTATCGTGACGAATGTCACAAGAATTAACTACGGTAGTTTCCAGGGGGGATTGTTCGAACTGGGTGGGTTAATGGATGATGATTAATGGTAACCCCGCCCGCGCTAACGGTCTAAGCTGGCGGGGCACCAGTGAGTGATGATAAATGTGAATGAAAAGGAAGGTCCCGGCCAGCGTATACCGATAGCGCAGGCGGGGTAACTATTTCATTATCACCCATTAAAAAAAACAATTACTAATATGAAACACGTATTAGGAGTCCACATTTATGTTATCGTAAAAGCTATAGTAGTAAAGTATAGACTTAGCTTTTTTATTTTACCGTAAAATAAAAAATAAAACTGTCAACCTAATGTCAATCAATTGTCAAAGGAAAGTGACAATTTTATGTATAATTTTTGTTTGTTTTGAATTTTGATTTTAGTGTATTTTGTTAAGATTTTTATATTTTATAAATAAACTGACAATTATTGTAGCGTCTATGATTTAAAATAATTCTTTCCGCGACAAAATTACCTACCTACATGTATTTTAACTTGTTTTACGGTAGGCCATAAAACAGACTTTAAAACTTAAGATGACTACATTAATTTTAGCACATAAATTACTGTCCGTAAAATTGGACAAAGCAGAATTCGAGAAAAATAAATGGTTGAGATACGATAACACGGAAAAGAAGGACAAAATGATTAAGTATGTGATCTGTCTTATAAAAATATTGTAATTCTATTCAACACTGTTTTTTACTACATTTTTTACTATTACAGGCCATTAAAAGGCATTATAGATCAACAAATTCCAGATAAAACGTGCAGGTTGTGCCTGAAACCTGGATTGCTTCCGATTTTTGAAAGTAACCCAGACACCAATATTGCTAATAACATTAAATGCATATTGGGAATAGAGGTGAGATTACAGATACTTAATATTTTGTATAAACTATACTTTCGCCGTGTGGTCCTAGCAAAGAATGAGCCACTGCTTCCTTTCCCATGCATTTAGTAAGAGACGACTAAGGGAACAAGAATCGAGAGATGGACACTAGCATTACTGTTAAAACATCACCAAAGCCTAACTGCAGTTATCAACTCGTCTGCCGAACGTGCCAACCATTGGCAAAGTCCCTTAATTTATAAGGGAGGCCTATGTTCAGCAGTTGTTAAATTATTGATAGGATGATGGTGATCCTTTCATTAATTTCTCCTACTAGCTATAGATTGTTTAGCAATAAGACTGCCTCTCATATTACATTATGCCTACTAAATGTCCATCAATTATTCATGTAATATTTTGATGGGTGAAAATGGTATAGTAACCCCGCTTGCCCTAACGGGATACGCTGGCGGAGCACCAGTGTAGGGTGATAGATGAGAATGAAAACAGGCTAGTTAGCCCATCATGATGAATCCATCAGGAATTAACCATGATATTTTCCAGGTAGAACCGCGAGGAGGTCAACCTGGTTGGGTATATTGCTAGCAATGGGATTCTCAGTCTCCATTACTAACAATCCCTTTCCCTCCATTCATGTAATATTAGTGTAATAAAGTGTTCAATAAAATAAATATATTTTTCCCTCCTTATATCAACTTATAGATATCTGACAAAGATGGTAAGCCGCAGCACATTTGCAAATCCTGTGCAACAGTTGTTAACAGTGCTGTAGAATTAAAACAGATAGCAGAAATCACTCAATGGAGATTAGAACAGGAATTGGAAATGGGTATGATATTCTTAGATTTCTTCATAGTTACCTATATTATATCATCAATATTTTATAGGCTACACCTCCTTTGGGTGTCATAAGAAGTGACTATAGCAACTTAAGGGTTGTGGGATGGACAGCAGTGTTTTTTCAAGACATCACCAAAACAACTGTAGTTTCTGACGTGCCTGCCAAGCATGGTAACTGTTAGCAAAGCCCCCCAATTTATGGGAGTTACTTATATTCATTAGAAGATAGATAATGGTTAATATGATATGAAATTGTCATAGATATATACCAATAAAAAAATCAGTACATATAAACAGGCATTTATAGACAAATAATAATATCTTTAATCAACAACTCAATAAAAACAAAAAAGAATTTACAAGAAGTTACATATATATTTTTTGATACAACTTAAAATGGCAATCAAGCTGACGGCCCACCTGTTGGAAAATGGTAACATGGACATAACAGAGTATACTGTTTCGCCCATGATACCCCCCATGCATTATCATTCCTGAGGACTCAGATGTTATTCCTCTGTACCCTGTAAATTCACGCCATATCCCACCCTTCAAACCGAAACATGCAAACACAACTGCTTCACGGTAGAAACACGAATGGGACAGAGATACCCAAACAATCGACTTTTGTACAAAGTCTCCCTCTGGTGTATATATTCACCATTGTATCACGAAGGTAGCAAAATAACTTGTCACATTTGTTTCTAGTGTCCGAAACTACAAGCGAGCAGGAGAGACAAACGGTCCAGAAACACCATGGTGGTTATTTTATAGAAAGTGGCACACACATCTCGAGAGAATGGATTTGTAGCAGATGTAAGCGGATATTTCAGAATCATGTATGAAAATTGAATTATTGAGGAAAATAATTATACATACTTACTCAAATCCAAATAAAATGTCATGTTCATGTAAACCATTCTTGGTGTTACTTAAAATCTTTTAAGTCATTTAAACAATGTATGTTTAGACCATAGATGACAGACCATGATGACCATACTTGGACTTTTTCAGGAAGAATTTATGGAGCATGAACAATTGGAAACATGTCGAAAAGTAAAATGCTATGTTTGTGAAACATGTGGTGTAGAAGTCAAGACGGTCACATGTTTGAAGAGGCATAGGTCTGTAGCGTGTTATCCTTTAGTATAAAAATTAACTATTTATATATTTTACTAAAACTGAGTTAAATGTACCAGTTGGCTCATCTCATTATAATGAAGGTACACATAAAATCCCTTATCTACTAACGTGCTCTGTTTTCGAAGATAGCTAGTGTATAAACCAATTGATTGTGAGTCCTTAAATAAGCTTCTACAAAAAAAGTCTACTAAATATGTAGAATTTTCGTTGATGATACTTTTCAATCGACTTCAAAATGAAGAAGTTCTCAATTCTGTTGTATGTTTTTTATTTTTGTTACCTCATAATTCTGTCAGTCACAAACAGTTTTTATCTGAAATTTGCAATTTTTTTTATCTGGAAGGATATACTTACAAATTTGTGACAATTTTGTTTGTGGACACATTCATTATTTATACTGACAAGAAAATAGACCTAATAGGTGGCGGTGGGGGAATGGATTATTAGCAATGCGGACTACTAGTCACATTGCTAGCAATATATCCTGTCAAGTTGACCTTTACGTTGTCCCTCCTGGAAGCCATCGTGCTGAATCCCAGGTGTATTAATCACAATGGGCTAATTGACCTGTCTTTCCATTCTCGCCTGTCATCCCTTACTGGTGCCCTGCTAGTGTATACCATTTTTTTTTATGTGTGAAAATGGAATGGTAACCCCGCCTGCGCTAGCGGAATATGCTGGCGGGGCACCAGTGAAGGGTGATCGATGAGAATGAAAACAGGCCAGTTAGCCCATCATGATGAATCCATCAGGAATTAACCATGATAATTTCCAGGGGGAACCGCGTGAAGGTCGACCTGGTTGGGTACATTTCTAGCAATGACATTCTCAGTCTCCATTACTGACAATTCCTTTCCCCCCAGTGTATACCATTAGCATAGGCAGCGTTGCCATTTCATTATCACCCATTAAAAATAAAATAAGTGGCGGTAAGGAGCAAAACAATGTTTGCTGGGTCAGCTAGTTTTATAATATTTTATTTCCAGATTAATCCACACCGGCGAGCTCCACTACCCCTGTACTAGTTGTCCATACCGTGCCCGCACTAAGTACGCTCTAATCGTACATCAGCGGTCGCATACAGGTGACCGTCCAGTGCGGTGCCCACACTGCCCTGCCACCTTCCCCAACTCGTCCAATTTGGCGTCACACAGGCGCAGCCACTTTCCACCGGCCTACCACTGCCACTTGTGCCAGAAGGGGTTCAAGTTTAAGGAGGTTAGTGATGGATCGTTTCTTAACAGTAATTGTTCCCAAAAATAACATTGCTACCTATAACCTAGTATAGATAACTTCAAATGTAATTTAATAACGACTTAGGAATTAAACAGTAGAACTAGAACTATGCTTAGCTTTTTGCTAATTCAGTAAGAAAATCAATGAAATAAACAATTTTTAGATAAAATATATCTATTTGGTTTCAAGTTCGAATTTCAGGAATACAACTGTAAAAACTGTATCCAATTTGGTGCAGTAATTTTTACTTGATACCAGTAGAAATATACGAAAAATTCTAAATATTATTTAGGGTTCTACTGATGTTATATCCTTATTGATATTTTAATTCGTATTTTTTTTTATTTTTTGGAGATAAGAGAGGGGAATGATGACTTATTACATTTTCGATCATACGTTAGAAATTATGCAGTAAAAAATAAAATAACAAATGAAGCCACTTCACTATTCTCCACTTGGACTATTCCATTCCATTTTGAATTTTTTTTAACTTCGAAATAAATAAAATCACATTATATTTATAACTATTTCCATTGCAATGTGAGAGCCGACAATATATTGTTTAAATCTACTTCAATTTGAAATTGATATTCTAGCATAAATAATTTACCGAAACAGGGCTGTGACAGACAGACACACAAAGTCGCACAATAAGGGGCCTCTATACCTTTTTCATATAGAACCCTGTAAATTTATGTAAGGCTAAAATGTTTGAGCCACTTATATCTTTTAACTATAGTAGATGCACATGACTAATAAATTGTATATTTATTCTTGCTGCAGGGACTTCGAAATCACATGGCGAGTCAGCACAGCAACGCGAAGCCCTTCACTTGTCTATCATGTGGGAAGGCATTTTCGACACGGTGAGTTAGTGTTGTGATCACTAACAATACATACCTCATAAAACTTTTTAAATGTATGAAAAAGTTGTAAATATTTTTTTCTATTTTATTAATAAGAAATAGACGTGTGTAGAAAGAAGCAGTCTTTCCTTCCCCGTGGGTGTAGTAAGAACGTCTAAGGGAACATGATGGTCGAAGATTGAGCAGCAGTGTCTCTTTTAAAACATCACCAAAGGCCTGACTGCAGTTGCCAATCCGTCTATCAAGCATGCCAACTACTGGCGACCCCCCTTCGGGGGAAGCCTAGTGAACAATTAACGGCTGATATGATGATGAATGACAAAAATATTTACTACTTTTTTTTGGTATCACAAATGTGATTTACGACTATTTGTAAACTATAATTAAATGTTCTCATTTCATAAGAGAACCTATTCTAACTTTTTTGGTCTTGTTTGGGATATAAGAGGATAATATCAAGGTATAAATAAATGTATTATCTTTTCAGGAAGATGATTCGGCGTCATGAACGAAAAGCTCACAATCGGCCAAAAATGAGATCCGGAGTTGTGCCTAGTTATGTGAAGCAATTGCAAGAATTATAGTTAATTTTAAGAATAAAGTAATAGTCAATTCATTCTACTACTTGTGTTATACTTTAAATTACTTTATTGTCATAAAATTAACAATTAAATTTACAATTAAACATTTATTAAACTATAATTATGTTAATGCATTTTTTTTAAACTTGTCCCTAACAATCAGTAGGGTAATAATCTATAATGGAGTATTTTTTTAATAGTTGATAAAGAAGTGATATCCCTGCATGCGCTAACGATATACCGTCAGTGTATAATGATGAATTCGTCATGAGCCAACTGACCTATTTCATCCTGGTACTGGTGCTTACAGATAGCGCAGACGGGGTTACCATTTCATTATCATTAATTCAAAAACTAAAGTAATTCTAATATTAGAAAATTAGTTCATATTATCCTTAAAATAAGGATATTGCATGATAAATTGAAATTTCAATTTTAGAAAAATGATACCTCACATTTGGCCCCAACAATTAACATGTGAGGTCCTGAATAGAGATTCTGAATTGTAACTTATTTTGATAATTCTATATAATATGATTTTGAATTTTTGCCAGAAGCAATTATGTGAACGGCCATTTCAGTTCGAAGAGAGAAGGGCATAGAGCCATAACACATTAGGCTTAAGGAATAGCAATGCATTAAGGGTATCATGGGTAACAGTATACTCTTGACTGTTAGTAATGCAGACTACCAGTCCCATTATTAGCAATATACCCCATCAAATCAACCTCCATGTGGTTCGCCCTGGAATCCATTGTCCTGAATGAATGCTGAATTCCAGGTTTATTTATCACGATGAGCTAAGTGGTATGCTCTTCCATTTTCACTTATCTTCCCACTGGTGCCTTGCAGGTGTATACTGATAGTGCAGGTGAAGATACCTTTCCATTAATTTAAAAAACTGTATACTCCGTTATCTTTATGGTACTTGCTGTTCATGTCTATAAGCGATGGTTATCACTTTCCATCAGGTGGGCAGTCAGCTTGTTTGCGATTAACAAGGATATAAATTGTTTCACTGACTATCCAACATTGTTCTGATGAAAATTATGGCCTTTCTCTCAAGATTGCATTACTAAAAAGAGTATAGTGTGGGGGATAGGTTAGAATCATAATTTATTTATTGAATGTAAGTTATGGATTCAACATTTGATTAAAAGAAAGTAGGTATCAATTACGGTAATACATACATACACTGAACATCAAAATAATAGAATTTCATCATGCCTCTGATCAAAGTGTTTATAATTACTCCTCTCCATCTAAAGGTTGCCTGGAAGAGATCGCTTTTACCGATAAAGTTTTCTCATTTTGATTATTTTTTGTTATTGTTTATATTTATAATAAGTTTACAATTGTAATTTATTAGAGGAAACAGTAAATATTATATATCTATTAGCATTGTGTTCACAAGAAAATAGCATATAGCTGAGTGACACCATTTATAGTGCTTTTTCTTTTTTGTTTATTGTAAAGTGTTTTTTTGTTATTATGTGTGAAATTAAGCAATAAATAATTATTTCCATCTTTCTAATTAGGTGTCAATACAGTTCATTCAGGTAAAAATTGTCACTCATGAAATAGCACAAGGTATATTAAGGCATTTTTGTAATACTGACTAAACACCATGGCATAGATTGTAAATAAATGCTGAATAACTGAAATCCAATGAAAATTTCACTAAGTCTAACCTCAAACTGTCAACAGGTGAAATACAAAAACAAAATTAGTTTTTTTGGGTTTTTATTTACTTACAGCCCTAAACTGTCACATTACTTTTTGGCGGCCGCGCCCACTTTCGATTTCTTGGTACCACGTACCTTCTTCATCCTGTTCTTACGTTCTTTGCGCTGTTTGCGTGTAGGCCGCTTCTTTTCGTATAAACCGTGGCGTGCTAGTCTGTGTTTGGGCTCGAACTTCTTGGCCAAGTCCAAGGTATCATAGATAAGCGCGAATCCTGTAGACTTGCCACCACCGAAGTTGGTCTTGAAACCGAATACAAAAACTACATCAGGTGTCACCTTGTACATTTTGGCCAGCTTCTCTCTGATCTCAGTCTTGCTGACGGTAGGTTTTCCTGGATGGAGAACATCGCAAACCATCTGCTTGCGCGCCAACAATCTGAAAATTTTACAAAACGTTACCACTTAACCTGTCATGGCGAGGTGCATGGAGTTTCACATCAATATTTACACGTTCACATTTTGAAATAAATGGTTTGCTTGTTTACCTGTTGGTCATAAATTTGCGCGTGCGAATTGTCGCGGTGCCTTCACTCATTTTTACTTATTTTATAAATTTCGGCGTAAATGACGCACGTGTCTCCAACAATACTCGGAGAAAAAGGAAGAGTCGATGTTGCCAGCTTATAATTTTTTCATACCCTATTTACCACTTAACTAGATTTTTTTAACAAAATGACACGAAGTACACAAACTATTATTGTTAATTATTATTAATATTATTCAATTTCTGTTAACTATGTATTTAATTAAAAAGTTATTATAGCTGTAATGTTCCTTTAAAAATAATAATAAATTTCTTTTATTTTCAGAAGTGGATAATAATTATTAAATACTCGATACAAATGTTTTATTATAATTTTGATTGAACCATTCAGACAATTATTCTGACATAACATTTATATTATTAATTATTATTATCTATATAGATACTGTTGGTGCCTATTAATTTATCATTGAAATATTTTATAATACCGGTCAGTTCAATATTAATTATTATATTAATGAAGGTAGAAAAAGAAGGTTTTAACGAATAATGGTGCTAACTATATTTATTTTTGGCTTTCCCCATTTGTTTGAGATTTTATAAATGGTAACATTTATAGTCTTTTTTTTTTTAATTAGTACCACAGAACTAGTATGTATCTAAGATTAAGAACAAAGATTTGCATAGAGGAATGATAAAATATAAACTGTAAATCATATGATTGCTACCTTTCTCCTTAATTACTAATTGTAATTAGTAAAAAGAGGATAAAAGATACACCATCAGTTGCTATTTTTGTCAATTCATAGCAGGTTAGTATATAAAAAATGTTATACGGCTGTATAAGATTTTGTATCCTTTGGTATTACCCTATCAAATTCAAATATGCTTGCATACTTTCTACATAAACCGTGACGAATATATAATCTAGTAATATAAAATTTGTCATTGATTAATAATTTGATTTACAGTTTTTATTTTATCATTCCTTCTATGTAATTCCTTGTTCTTAGCGTAGTTCTTAGGTATGTATTCGTCCTATGTTGTTTAAAAGTTGTCACTGGAAATATATTAATATAACTAACATTTGTACCTATGCCAACACTTTGACACATCAAGATAATAAAATAAAAAAAATATATATATATACAAAAGAATTATATCAATAAATATGATAATTAACCTAGCCACTTTAGAGTGCAAAATTTCTTTACAAAATACATTTCTTACAAATATTTTTTATTACGTCAAGTGACGACGTCCAATAGAAAGTTTAGAAAGGAGATTTCCGTCATAGTGACTATTTTTTTTTTTATTTATCCTTTGTTATTTTATCTGTGGAATTTTGTAACATGCTTACATATTTCTCTTGTTCTTCTTAATACACCGCCTGAGCCTTCAACGAGGGTTTGGTTTGAAAAATCTAATGTTTTTCTTGGTAGACAATATTATAGTACATTAAGTAGATTGCGGATAGGTCATTGTAAATTTCCTGCACATTTGCAACGTATTAATTTATTGGATAATTCTATCTGTAAATACTGCCAAAACATTTTTTCTGATTTGGATCATATTTTTTTTATTTGTCCTAAATTCTCACTTCAACGGTTACTTTTTATTAGTCAATGTCAATATTTATTAAAATGTCAAAATATTCCTACTTCAGTGCAGGATCTACTAAAACATATCATTTTGTACCAAGAAATTTTTAATTATATTACTTCAACAATTGGTGAAATTTAAATATGTAATTGTAACTTATACTTTTCTACTTATCTTACATTCTTAGTATATTATAATTAATTTATAACTATAATAATTTTTGTAATTTGTCTTGTACTTTTATATTGTTACCTTGTAATTGTTACTTTTTGGCTGATGGCTTTCGCCAAAGTCACAATAAATGAGAAAAAAAAGAAAATCTTAATACACATAACCTACAATAATTATATTACACTAATTATGAATAATTTACTGCGTATTTCGCCCAGTAAGTAGAAAAGTAAGAAATATAAGGTACCTCTAGTAATCTATAAGCACATTATATTAAGTCTATATTAGGAACCAACTTTAGCTATACCTACTACCCGCCATATATATTAATATTAGCAGAGGGGAAATGTTGTTTGTAGTTGTAACCTTGAACTTTCTCGCGTCCCTCAGGGTCATTTTCATAAAACTTTTATTTATGGTTTCGGTTATCTATATAATAGTTATTATTGTAGGCGTAACTTTATTATTTAACTAAATGCGAATCTAATCTTGTAATGGTTCCATCTTCTATTATTAGTTCTCATTTTAATTTATTAAATTATCCGTCAATACAATTGTTAAAAGTATAATTTTAATAGACAGATGTTCTTTTTGGAAATCTTTAATTTCAGTACAATAGGTTCAAAATAGGAAAAATCATGCTTTATCTAGGTATGCACCGAATTTGAAAATTGGGTTGATTCCCAAGACTTCTTTTACCTGACCTTCTTACTTATAACCTAAGCCGTATAACGTAGGAGGTAAGAAATTGTTAATAATAGAGACTAACAGCCCTATTACTAGCAATATAGTCTATCAGGTCGACCTCCACGCGGTTTTCCCTGGAAACCATCGTGAACAATTCTTGTTGAATTCGTCACGATGGGCTAACTAACCTGCTTCATCCTCATCTATCATCCTTCACTGGGGCCCCGCCGGTGTATACCGATAGCGCAGGTGGTGTTATCATTCCATTATCATCTATTAAAAAAATAGTCTACCATGTCGACCTCCATGTGGTGCCCCACCAACATGTACAGATAGCCAGGGTAGGATTACGATTCCATTTTCACCCATTAGAAAAAGTTTGTCACAGGGGAAAAGGGATTGTTAGTAATGCTTTATCTAGTAAGAGCTTTATCAGCCTCATTACTAGCAATACACTCTATCAGGTTGACTTCCATGCGGATTACCCTGGAAACCGTGTATATTTTGTGTTGAATTCCTCACAATGTAATTAACTAATTTACCATTCCATTGTCATCCATTAAAAAAAATCATACCTCACTGGTGGCGAAATCCCGTTGTAATTATAAATTTACCGTAAATTGCCACCTGGAAGGAACATATTGCGAGATTTCAAATCCTAGTAAGTACTAGGGTAAACAGGTAACATTTTATTACATAGAAATTTTTATAGAACACAATAGATTCGATTTTTTTTTAATGGATGATAATGGAATGGTGACCCCGCCTGCGCTAACGGTATACGCTGACGGGGCACCAGTGAGGGATGATATGTGAGAATGAAAAAGCAGGTCAGTTAGTCCATCGTGATGAATACACTTGGAATTCAGCACGATGGTTTCCAGGGGGAACCGCAATAGATTCGATTGAATTCTTATAAATTTATTGCACGTTGGCAATTAGTTGCTATAATAATTGCAACAGGCGCATTCAACTTAAAATACAATTTGTGGTAAATTTGCTGGAGCAAATTAGACAATGTATTACTACACCACATATAAGTAATCGTACATTGTTTATTAATGGTTATATTTATAATTATAAATATAATAATTTAAAAAAATCTTAATAATATGTTGATTGAATCTAGTTAAGTGTCTGTAAATCTGATTGTCTATGGTTCTGTAACATTTCTAAGAACAAGGAATTACATTTACTAAAGACGAGGCAGAATGCCCTATGGTCGTAGCCTGTCCGAAAGGACAAAT
The DNA here is from genome assembly GCF_026898425.1 of Galleria mellonella. Taxonomy (NCBI): domain Eukaryota; kingdom Metazoa; phylum Arthropoda; class Insecta; order Lepidoptera; family Pyralidae; genus Galleria; species Galleria mellonella. The sequence goes on from NW_026441978.1 coordinate 2,248,202, forward strand.
TAATAAAAAAAAGGGAATTACATAAAAGGAATGATAAAATAAAAACTGTAAATCATATAATTGCCTCTTTTATTCTGATGCAAATATAATTAGTAAAAAGAGGACAATTAATTGTCAATAAGAAATTTTACATTACTAGATTATATAATCGACACCGTTTATATAGAAAGTAAGCAAGCAGGTTGTATCTAAATTTGATAGGGTTATACGGCCGTATAACATATTCTATACACTAGCCTGCTATGAATTGACAATTTTATCACTTCATGTCAACCTTGTTCTTAGGCAACATTTATAAGAAATAAAGTTATCTTTGGTCTGATCCATAATTGAGTTTCATTGAATAACATATAATATCATATTTTTTAATGGGTGATAATGGAATGGTAATCCCGCCTGCGCTATCAGTATACACTGGTGGGGCACCAGTGTGGAATGATAGGTGAGAATGAAAAGGCAGGTCAGTTAGCCCATCGTGGTGTATACACCTGGGATTTAGCACGATAGTTTCTAGGGGGGACCACGTTGCTGCCGGTGGTATGGACGATTGCGGAAGCGCACTCAGGCTATCAGTGCGAATGCGCCAAGAGGAATACCGGGGGGTTTTTAGTGGGTAAGAATCCCACAGTACCCATCGTCATCCCGCTGGCGGTGGGTCTCTTTCTGAAGATTTTCCCCTCGTTAAAAAAAAGGGGGGGACCACATGGAGGTCAACCCAGTAGGGTATATTGCTAGCAATTCTATTGATAAAGACCCCAGTCACGTCCACGTGTTATTTTATTCGGCGACCATTTAGTACGAATCCCTGCAGAGTAATTTGTCTTATGGGAGGGGGAATATATGTCAAGGGAACTATATTATCCATTAGTTGCGTCTCAACTTTTTGGCTAAATGCCATGACCCGAATATTGAGAAAAAATATATTTTATATTCTTTGCAATAGCCACTAAAAATCTCTTAAACATATAATATAAATGTTTCAGATATGTTGTGTCAAGTATAATATAAGAGATGGGAAATACAAGAGTATAAAAAAGTTACAAGATACAAGCATATACAAGTCCAGGGGAAGCGGCAATAAATGCGAAAAAGAGAAAGACGATACAAGCGCTGGGATACTCACAGCATCAGCTGAGCCGGTTCCTTTTGCCGGGTGTGGGACACTTTTTGTATATGTTATTTGTATTTTGTACTGTAATTGTATGGCAATAAATGTTTCTATTCTAAAAAAAAAATGGCAAAAAAAAATTGTTTTCTTGAATTTTAACTTAACACACTTCGAGTGAACCGAGTGTCTTTTATTAAATGAAAGCGAATTTGTTTGTCTGTTTGTTACCTTATAGCGCCTTATCGGCTTAACCAATCACTATGAAATTTGATGTACTCGTACACGTATTGTATTAGATGGAGAAGTATATAAACTACTTTTTATCCCGGTCAGAAAACATATTCCGGTCACGTGGACGAAGCCGCGGGCACAAGCTAGTCTTTGATAAGTTGCAACATATAAATTGAATTTTAAGTATTCAAGATAATTTTAACGCATCTAGTATCGACGGAGTACTGGGATACAAGTAGTATTGAGAAAATAAAAATTATTATGCAAAATTGAAATCAATCTACAATTAAAAAAAAAACACCGGCTTTAATTGAGGCAAAATCTATTTTTTTACTTTAAAAACTGAACAGCTGAACCCATTTTGATAAAGTTTATATGGGATCAACCTGAAAGTACTACAAAGTACAAACAAAAGTCGATTGCTTGGGTACCTCTGTCCCATTCGTGTTTCTACCGTGAAGCAGTTGTGTTTGCATGGCTGTGTTTCGGTTTGAAGGGTGGGATATGGCAGTGAATTTACTGGGTACAGAGGAATAACACCTGAGTCCTCAGGAATGGAAACGCATGGGGGTATCATGGGCGAAACAGTATACTCTGTTATGTCCATGGTACTGCTCATGTCTATAGGCGACGGTTACCACTTTCTATCAGGTGGGCCGTCAGCTTGTTTGCCATTCTAAGTCGTATAAAAAAAAATATCCTTTTAGTAAAAAAAAGGAATATAAATCGATTTATAAATGTCTCAAAACTCCATAGTTTTGAGGTAACAAACAAAAAAATACAACCGAATTGTGAATCTCCTTTTTCAAAATAGGTTGAAAAAATATGCTCACGACCTATATTAATTAGTTATTTAGTTTATAAAAATAGAATAAATAATTTCTTTTAGCGTGAGTTACCTAACAGCTCACAGCAGCAGCAAACATGTTTAGGCAGGGAGACCGATACGATAATGCTATTAGAACTCGGAGTCGGTAAGTTGAGGTGTTTTTTTTAATGGATAATAATAAAATGGTAACGTTTGCGTTAACGGTATACGCTGGCGGGGTACCAGTGAGGGGTGATGGGTGAGGATGAAAGGGCAGGTCAGTTAGTTTATTGTAACCATGAACCATGGCAATGAAATTACAAAATACAGCCTCTGTACCCTGTAATATCTTAGTACTCAGGAATGGCATCACGTTAGGGGTATCATAAGCGACACAGTGTACTCTGTTAAGTCAATGGTACTGCTCATGTCTATAGGCGACAGTTACCACTTTTCATAAGGTTGGTAATCAGTTTGCTTACCTACTATTCTTAGTTGTATAAAAAATTGCAAAATTAATCATACACGATTTCTTACCACCAGCTCTCTAACTATATAGGTATAACATTATATGGGTGATTTCACCTTTAGATGAATAGTTCGCTAACACTATTAATAACTTAGGGGCGGTTTTCTTTGTTATATAAAAGATGGATGGCTGTAACTGTAAAGAATATATACCTATACATGTGTATGTGTATGTATGTATATGTATGTTTGTTTGCATGGCTGTGTTTCGGTTTGAAGGGTGGGATATGGCGTGAATTTACTGGGTACAGAGGAATAACACCTGAGTCCTCAGAAATGGCAACGCATGGGGGGTATCATGGGCGAAACAGTATACTCTGTTATATCCATGGTATTGCTCATGTCTATAGGCGACGGTTACCAGTCTCCATCAGGTGGGCCGTCAGCTTGTTTGCCATTCTAAGTTGTATAAAAAAAAGCCCATTGCCATGATATTTTCAACTTATATCAAAAATTAAGAGATTTTTACTTTGTTTGAATTTTTCTCTAATGTTTATTACTTTATAACTCCGTCAGTTATAAATAAACCCATTTGGAAAATTCTTTTTCATCTCAATGGTTATACTTACAGGTTAGTCCCGTAGCAATCACCAGTTCAAAACTGGTCATGATTTTTATTTAATCATTGAAGAAAACATAGATTGCTTTTAATTAAAAATACACATATACATATATCAATTTCAAAATAATAAAAAAAAAACTTCAATTGTGACAAAACCCAGTTATTTAGTTTTAAAAACTAAACTGTTGAACCGATTTTGATAAAATTTCTAAGGGACTAATCTGTAAGTATATCTGACGAACTGACGGAGCTATGAGAGAACGAGGTAACAAACATAAAAAAAATACGACCGAATTGTTCTGTAACTTGAACGGTAACTGTTTACCGTCAAACAGTGGTGTCTATTGTTTATCAATTACATGAAATGACGCAAGCAGATCCACCGGTGAAAAGCAGTAGAATATTGTTTTCCATCTACCTATACATAAGAATTTACGTACATATAGTTTCTTGTGACGTCACATCGCCACGAACCGTACGGGCCATTCAAGTTAGACCTCTACATTCCGCCGTAAACACCCCTCGACAACCCACCCAACTATTGTAAGAGGATGGCGGGGTGGCTCAACTTGATCAGTCGGGGGATGGAGGTACCCATATCGATCGGGCCCGTTGGCGCCAGTAGTACAATATGAACGAACTCTGAACTGGGTGCTTGTGTCTCGACTATTCTGGAAATATTTGAAAGGAATCACTAAATCGTTTACTATTTGTGTGTGTATCTCTCCAACGGTATGTGATATTTTATTATATTAATTATTTATGTAAATATTTATTTATTTCACACAATAATCTTTGTTTGATACTTTCACGGAAGTTTACGAGTCGGAACGTGGTTTTGACAGCTTCAGGGTTATAATCCCTCTTGCATTTAATTTGTGACTTTAGATTTACGCTACGGAGTTTATTTGACAATATTTGTTGGATCTCGAACTAGAAATATGTAATAGTCGTTCGATAATTAAATGGTTTTAAATTGACTAGAATAATTTTTTTCATAGTATGTTTCAAAGCATGTATTTAGGGTTAAGGAAAAGAGACAAATTATAAGAACTACTGAGAAAATGTTAGGACACTTGTTACGACACGACGAACTTATGAACATTATAACAGACAGTAAGATAGAAGGAAGGAGGGGAAGAAGGATACCAAGGCATAGTTACATCAGGCAGATCAAGAGAAAAGTTGGTGCCGTGTCGTATCAAGAGGTGAAGAGACTCGCTGAAAATCGTAGTGAGTGGCAAGAGCTCCACCGACAAGAGCGCAGCTCTTAAATAGGATAGATAGATGTTTCAAAAGAATAGAGTTTAATGAAAACGGGATCAAGTTTTATTATAATTATTACAAAAAAAAAACCCACCAAATGTTAATCAACACATACATACATATCTGTCACGCCTGTCTCCAATTAGGGTAGACAGAAACAATGGAACGCCAAATGTTTCGATTCAAACAAGCCTTTTTCGCTTCCTCCACATTCATCAATCTTTTCACACACGCTCGCCGGTTACGGGTACTTTTAATTTGGCCTATGTTCAGCACGTCGCCTATTCGGTCGACATATGTCCCTCTAGAGCGGCCCTTACCGACATCTCCATTAATTTTTGCTCGATAAATCTCTTTCATAATTCCTCTTTCATTTATCTTCTCTAAATGGCCAAACCAAAGCAACATTACCTTTTCGATTCTTGTCACTACATCGTCTTTCAGTCCACACTTCTTTTTAATTACACTGTTTCTCACTTTATCTTTTAACGTAATCTCTCTTTCATCCCTACAACATTTATCTTACTTTCATGCTTCTTCTGTCATAACCACGATTCGCTTCCAAAAGTGAGCATCGGTGTCAGCACTCTCTGAATTGGCAAATTCAACTTTATAAAATTTCTTCCAAAAGCCAAGCCGGGCCAAATCGATAGTTTTTAATAAAATGGACTAATATTTGTAGCTGTACATAGGATGTACCACAGCTTAAAATAGCTGTTAAAATAACAACGCATTAGCGTCCCAATTCACCGGTTCCGTCCATCCCGGTTCGCCGCCTGCCGTTTTACATCTTTATTTATTTATTTTACACTTTATTGCATCAAGTAAAAAAATAATAAACACAGCAAATATTAATGAGAAGTGATACAAATGGCGGCCTTATCGCTAAGCAATCTCTTCCAGACAACCTTTGGGTAGAGGACATTGAGAAAAAGACAAAGGATAGGTGGCGCACTATTATATAGATCTTTACTCTTTTTATTAAACCCACCCTTGTGAAATATGAAATAAGTATGAAAATCGCGAATTCAATCGAGACAAAATATAGGATTAATAGAGAAATAAATCCTATTGAAAACATAAATAATTATTTAATTCAACTAGGTGTTATTTTGCGGAAGTCCATATCACTGGTTATTTGATTAGAATTATTTTTATTATTTTGTTTAATTCCACTACCATTAATAATATAAAATAATAATAATAACTGAAAATACCTGTCGCAAAACGTGCGCGAACAAAGTGATAGTAGAAGATTGATGGCTAATATTGGAAGGTTGTGGAACTTCTGATAGTAATAATGGTGGACAATCTTCGAGTACTGGCAGTCACACACATATTAATGGTAGCGGAATTAAACAAAATAATTTCAATGAAATAACCAACATAAATAATTATCAAAATCTATTCGGAAATGGTGTAGATGTTGTGTAACATATACATAAAGAATACATATAAATATACTGAGAGCCGTGTTAAATTTAAAATATTTCAGTCATAGTAATGTTGAAATTCAATCGTTCTCCCATTTGTTTAGAAATCGTTAACTTCAGACAAACACAAACTTCTTTAAACAAATAAATATTAAAACTATGCTTCCAATACTTTAGAGCAGTGTTCTTCAACCTTTTTCATGACACGACTCACCTAGTATGAAAAAATAATTTCGCGACAACCGACTTATTTTTTTGTTAAAATGTATCAATATAATTTCTTTTAATTATCATTATTCTTAATAAGTCTATTTTTATAATTTTGTTTTTTTTTTTTTTACTGAGATAGTATTTGCGACCGCACCATAGAGGCTTCGCCACCCTCAGGGGGTCGCGACCCATACGTTGAGAAACACTGCTTTAGAGAATCGAGATATATCCTGCGGCAAGTCCAGTTCATACAAAGCAATTAATAAATGTAATCCGTTTAGGTTATCGAAAATTTCACTATTTTTATTTTCGATAATTTAAAAAATTAGGTCAGTCCTAGTTGAAAGTAGTGAAACTGAATATGTATATGAAATTTTCCCGTTTTTGAGCCGTCTTATTCATGCGAAATGCGAACGATTAGTTACTAGATTCTTAAGTATACTTTAGTCCTTAGTAACTTATGTAACGCATGTAGGGTATCATGGATAATACAGTATATTCAGTTATGTTCAAGGCACAGTTCATGTCTATAGGCGACGGTTATTACTTTTTGTCGTCAGCTTGTTTGCCATTCTAAGTTTCATAGAAAATGTAATTAATCAAAATAATATTTTAGTGTACTGCTCGTACAGATACTCAATTTCTTGTATAATATTATTAAAAAAATTTAAGTATTCCTTTATCATTATTATATTATATAAAATATTAATTTGGAGGTGTAACGCTGGTGTTTTACAGTTACTCAATATTGTTATTATTCTTATTTGTAATATGTATTTAATATTTTTCAGATCGGAATTTCCTTTCATAATCGACATAACACTTGGCTGATAATTAAGTGATAAGTTGTGGCGCAAACGTTGTGCCACTCCGCGCCATACCGCGTGTATGGGTGACGTCACACAACACTACAAACACAACAGGTCCTTAATGGTACCTGAACAAAATAAGCCCAATACTCTCAAACTGAACAGCGTGGCTAGAGAGGCCAGTCGATACTCAGCCAGAGACCCAAGATTAAGAATCTAAGATACCAGAAACATACCCTAAACTTTGTCAGTATTAAATTTATGAGGTATTGTTTTGAGTACAAAAATGGAACCTAATGATTCTGTTGTTTTAAGGAATAGGGCTCCTAAAAGTAAAGATCCTATCAGAGATTTAGCAGTTCGAGAGTCATTGCTTTCAGAATCAACATCTGGTATTTGTAAAGATGAAGAAGAAGACTCTACTAGTTTTGGCACTACGTCTTTTTCCAGTCCTGATATTGAAATCAGCAACAAAGAACATTTTGTTTTCACTAATAAAACCAATGGTAAGATAGAAAATAATATTGTTGGAAAACAAACAATATTAGAATCGAAGCCGTTGAAAAATAATCAAGTGAAGATTACAGAGAATCCCGCTGATGTAGAAATTGATTTCCAGAAATTAGATATTAATGAAGACGATAAAAAGGTGGCCATACCAGACGGAGGCTGGGGGTGGGTTGTGGTGTTGTCTTCATTCATAATATCAATGATTGCGGACGGCATTAGCTTTTCCTTTGGACTGTTGTATATAGAATTTTTGGACGAATTCGAAGCTAGTAAGTCGACAACAGCATGGATTGGGAGCCTCTTTATAGCTGTCCCATTATTATCGGGGCCGATCATGAGCGCTTTAGTAGACAGATATGGCTGCCGAAGTATGACTATTTTAGGAGGCATCATTTCAACACTTGGATTTGTTCTTGCATCAATTTCGACTACAATAGAAATGATGATGGTGACTTTCGGTGTAATAGCTGGACTGGGTCTTGGATTAGTTTACGTTACGGCGGTAGTTTCAATAGCGTACTGGTTTGAAAAGAAACGGAATTTAGCTGTTGGTCTTGGGGCGTGCGGCACCGGAGTTGGAACCTTTATCTATGCTCCAATGACTCGTCACTTTATAAAAGAATACGGATGGAGGGGAACAATACTTTTATTGTCTGGAACTCTTCTTAATTTGTGTGTATGCGGATGTGTGATGAGAGATCCCGAATGGTGGATAATTGAACAGAAGAAACAGAAGAACAACGAAAACGATAGTAAAGTAAAAAAAGAAGAAGATAAATCTAAAAATTCTAGTTCGGCTTCGATCACTAATCCTTATGCTTTTGACTTCGATGTTGCTACGAGAGGGAAGAGCATGGGTGGGTTGATCCGCAGAGGACTGGCTCCTGAAAAGGTGATAAGTCAAGAAGCAGCGAGTATTCGTCGTCACCAAAACATGTTGCTGTACAAGAAAAGGCAATATAAATTAAAACAGAGGTCACGTTCGGTTGTCAACTTGCCTACGTATCTAACTTACAGTGATAAGGTATTGTACATATATTGTATTATAATTTAGAATAAGAAAAAAAATATCAATTATTTTTTGCGTTTCTGATACTCGCTTTGATCTAATGAAAGAGTTTAATTATTTACCAGGACAGGTATTAGCATATTAGCTCTATCGTTCAACAATGCATGCATTGTTGTGTTGTTTTAAGAATCATCCGTTTCGTCTTCGATACAAGAAATAAGGACTTTAAAAATACTATATGATTTTAAAATTCATTTATGTAGTAAAAATTTTTATCATATGTAGTTTACAATATAATATATTTTCTATTATTCAAAGACAATCTACATATAATTATACGTTATCCCTTTGTCAAGGGAGTGAGAGATAGCAATTAGGATGGCATAAGTACATATTTCGTCAAAATCTTTGTGAATATCTTAGTACACAAAAATTATCTCTAGTTTATTACAATGGTAAAAGCAAAGACAATTAAAGTAGGTAATGTACATATACGTAGATGTAGGATTTCGTAGCATATGGTCCAACCCAAACCGTTCGTTGTAATTATTTATAAGTAAATTATATTCTTCAAATTTTAAAAGATAGTAAGTATTCGAGTTTGAATAATACTCAATTGAGAATTTGCTCAGATTTTAGAATTTACTCATATATTTCTAACTAGCGATTTCCTGCAGCTTTGCTAGCGTGAGTTTGTCCATAAAGTATCCTATATGCTAAGTTAGAATATAAGATTCCTGTATATTAAATTTCATTCAAATACTTTCTGTAATTTTTTTACGTAAAACCGTAACAAACAACTAATCATCCATCTATCTATTTATACAAATTTTAATACGACCCAACACGGAACACAGTACATAAAATCTACTCGCACGCTACTACATTTTTATCTTTAGAGATTAATTAGTCTTAAAGCACGTGATACGGCTCATAGTTATTAGGCGAAATTAGCTATAAATAGAAATAAATTAACAGAATGAACCCTGTCAGATAAGTTAAGCCCTAATTAATTGTTTATTTACATATCAAATGACGATTCTATTGCTTTTTAGATATCAATGACGATGCTCGATGTTATTGTGAAGACAGCAAGCAAAGAATACGATATAGAGGTGAAATATCCGGCATTTGCCATTAGTCGCAATACACGGAAGAAACTTGCAGAAGTTTCCAAAGATGATAACGATCCACCTGTAGTTACATATAAAAGGTCTAGTTTACAACGCACAAATTCTGAAAAATACGACTTTAAAGATGACAGAGAGTATGAGAATTATCAACTAAAGAACCCTAGACAAGGTTATCCATTGACGAAGTCCAAGTCCGATAATAACAAAGATAGTAAATCGCTCGTAAAACAGGACAGCAAAGAAAATAAACGCGATTGGCTTAAGAAACAGTTATCAGTGAATCATCATTATTTAAAAGATTTAAAGATGCCAATAAATTCTATAAGTCATAGAAATGCGATTCTGAATACAAAAAGATATAGGTTGAAGGCATCTTCATGTCCAGACATATTTAAGAATTCTATGATAACAATCGATGAAAAAGAAGAGGTAAATCAACTCGTGTTGTTTATATTTAATTATTGGCCATTAGGCCAAATTAGTAGGCTTCTTCTGCGGTGATCATAATAATAATTAGTATTTATTATATTTGCATTATAGTTGCTATGAATATTTTTAGATTAAAAGGATGTTTTTTATAATGGAATGGTAACCCTTTTTGCTCTTCCGGTATACGCTGACCGGGCACCAGTAAGAGACGATAGGTGAGGATGCAGTAGGCCAAGTGGGCTATTTTGACGAATTCGACAAAAATTAACCACGATGGTTTTCAGGGGAAAACATGTGGAGGTTGATCTGATAAGGTTTTAGAGCTCATTAATAGTAATATAACTTTCTTTTCAAGATTTCCTTTTTCCTCGGTTCAAAGGTGTCTAAACATAAAGGTGAAATGTCGATTTTTGTTTAGTGTAAACATGTTAAAAATATCTAAGAACATTCTTTATTTGCGTTAAACTGCTTTCATGAAAAATTTTACTCCTTAATCTACTCTGTTTACGCTTTAGAGTAAAGCTGTAATTTTACATATTTAAACTGAGAACTATAATAATACTCGTAGTTCTAATAATGTAATAACTGTCATAATATAAATAGTTCTAAACTAACTGAGATGGTTATGAATTTAAAACTATTCAGTTTTATCGTGGCCTATTTCTGAATGTTAAAGTAAAAATGTTTCAGTTATAATTTTGTAAAAAAACATTATTAGAAGGTTAAACCCTATCGAGAACAAATAGACCAAAATTAGTACAGAATTAATTGGCAAAGTTTTCGTGAAACTGTACACAGAAATATAACCAAGAAAAATTTATTTTTGAAGATATTTAAAATATATTGTTCTATGGCATAATACACAAGAAGAGTAAGTCGTTCCTGCGTAGTAAGGATTACTTACCCTTCTTTACATAATCCTTACGTAATCATATGTAAATAGATACAATTTACATAACCCAGATAATGTGTACACTGATATTTTAATTACACTGATTACAATTTATTGTATCTTTTCCCAGAAATGGTACGACGACTGCGTCAGCTGCCTCTCAGATATGTTCAACATTGCACTCTTTAAGAAGATGACGTTCAATCTTCTATGTCTTGGGACCATAATACTGTTCACTTGGTTCATTGTACCGTACTTTTATTTGGCCGAGCACATGATTCAAGAGGGTTACACTGAAGACGACGGAGCTGATATGCTCAGTTTGATAGGCATTACTAATACCATTGGTATGGTAAGTACTGAGTTTCATCTATCGGGAAGGTAGAGATTGGAAAAGTTTTTTTTTCGAATATAAAAACTGGCTGCATTTTTAAATTGACACTTACTGGTTGACTGACAGGCGACTGTCAGGCCAAATTACTTTCCACGCTAAATCAATCCGAAGATGCCTGTAATGCTATACTTTTAAATTTTATTATTATTATTGAATCCTGTGACACTGGGACCTTTCTATAAACTATTTAACTTGTCTTTTTTTAACGCTCTCTGTTATTTCCTATCAATGATTAGAATTTTAAGATATTTTCTCTAGCAATGTTTTTTATCTCCTCAGAATACATTTCGAATAGTTCAAACCTTTTTAATAATATGATTATGATAATATGACACCAAAAAATTTATTTCGAAAAGTTGGATTTGAATTAGTCGGTTTTGATTACTCAGTACATAAAATAGGTATACGAATTCAGAAAAGTCATGCCTTATTTTTTCTAAAAATTTAGGAACCGGAATGTTTGATGGAAAATAGTAACTGTACCTTATGAACAGGAACAGAACTATGGACATTCTAGAATGCACGGTGAATATTTAAATTTATTTAAGTGATCAACCTTTGTTAGCATTTAATTTGTACTCTAATCTCTCTTGCTAACAGCCGCAACCTTCTACTTCTGTGTTCATAATAATTGTGATGGTAACACTCAAATGTTTTATAAACACGAGAAGTTGTGCAGATTTATCCAAGGTGAATGTGCACATATGTGAGATGATTAACAACAGATAACCAAGGTGGTTACCAGAAATAGATGTTATCCAGTTTCCGAATGTCTGGCAATGGGTGTCTCCGGCAACTGTGCCAAATTTTGTTTGCGAGGAATTTTCTATATTTGTCACCAAATAAATTCTCTATAACAGTTTTCAAACAAGTGTTCCTTCATATGTCTGCGAGTATCCTATTTAGTTTTATGATAGTGATTGTATTTACGAGTATTTTGTTTTAAATCTTTTCTTTCAATTTGGTTGTATTTTTTTTTGTTTGTTACTCATAACTCTATAAATTCTAAACTGATTTAGAAAATTCTTTTTCTCAAACGTGCTTGGAAATGTGAGCATTATTTTCACAATAAATCAAAATTGCCGTACTGGCCAGATACATGCGGGCAGCGGCCGGCAAAAGTTGTATGAAAATCCATATCTGTTGTGTTTTGCGACCAGATAAATTACTATGTAAACTCATATCGGTCCTGTAATTTAAAAATGGAATGACCTTTCACTTCGAAACATGGCTATCAAGGAGGTAACTAATAAAAGGTTTTATTTAAATTTCGAACTGGTTTGCAAATAGAAAGCTGTTGTTAATCGAAAAAAAAAACAAAGGAACATTATGGCGCGTGAAAAATTATTATTGTTCGTTATTCGTCATTGAACTTAAAAAGTAAAATGGTTTATTTGATTTCCGCGCATTGTTTGAGAAAAGTACTATACAAGCCTTGGCCACAACTAGGCATTGATGGACTCACGTATGTGTGCCTCGACTACACCTCGGCCCACATTTGCACGCTCATCCATCAATGCCTCAGTTGCTGGCCGCTGCAGTAATGTACTATATTTATCGTAAAGGATATACTTACGATTGGTACCATAGAAACTTTTATCTATATCGATTTATTACTTTAATTTTGCTATTAAAATTCCATATTCTGTGTTGCAAAAAAATCGACATCAAGTATGTGCACAATTTCGCTATACTTGAATGTAGTTTTTTTTTTGCGGAACACGATATTTAATTACGGTTTCATAAAGTTTAAACGTAAAAATTTAAAATTGATTTAACTAAACCTTACTTTAAAATTAATACCTAAACGCACCCATGATCGACGAAATATTTGCTAGACACTAGATTTAACTCACTTAAATTATCATATTTTAATTGTTCCACAAAAAACTTAACTACTACTTTTTCACAAATTTAGTTATTTTATTTAAAAACTAAACTGCTCAACATTAAGATAGAATTTCTATTTCTTTTAGGTCGGTCTTGGCTGGATTGGAGACTTCCCTCAAGTTTCTATTGGCAATCTCTACGCACTGTGCCTGGTGCTATGTGGGGCAGCGGTCGCAGCTCTACCAGTGGCTGCCCAGGATTATTGGATTCTCGCATCTGTGTCCGCAGCATTCGGTCTACTTTTCGCTGCCTCGTTCACATTCACACCTAGCTTGCTCGTGAAGCTGGTTTCTTTGGATGACTTTACTTCGGCTTACGGATTGGTCCTGTTAGCTCAAGGCATTGGACATCTTATCGGACCTCCAATGTCTGGTGAGTACATACAATTTTTTTCAATAAAACTGTTGCTTGTAGATTTTAACATAATACATTGTAATGATGAATATGTTATTGTCCCTAAGCTTTTTTTTGCTGATAAAGGGTCCCGCAATTGATCACAATCTTACCTGATAGTAAGTGATGATATGGAGTATGATGGAGCTCGCAGGCCCACGCATAGTCTATCCCCATTTGCCTTAAATTGATCTATATTTTTTGTGGTTGAAAAATTATGTAGTTGTCTTATTGGAGTTATTTTATACAACTGGCAAAAAAGAAAGTTTTTTTTAATGAGATGACAACCCTATGAAATGGCAACCCCAACCTGCGCTATCGGTATACACAGGCGGGTTACTAGAGAAAGATGATAGGTGAAGACGAAGGTAGGTCAGTCGATTCATCGTGACAAATTTAACAATAATTAATCACGATAGTTTCTAAGGGGAACCGCGTGGATGTCGACCTCACAAGGTATATTGTTAGCCTTTTTAATTATGTATTTTCTGACCATAACGTAAAATTAAAGTAGTCAACATACAACTGAGAAAAATAATTTATGTTATTAAAATTACGCGTTAATCTTTCGAAATTGAAGTATATTTTTAACTTAAGTAACATTTATAATATTTAGCTATTATATTTGTCTTATGATGACGGTTGACGTGATCATTGTTCATCATTATATCGGCCAATAACTGCCAACTGCTGAATATAGGACTACTCCATAAAAGGGGTTTTGCTGATAGTTGCCACGCATGGCAAGCGGGTTGGCAACCGTAATTATATGATTATAGATCTGTAAAATTTATGTTATTGCATGGAAATAAATAATGGATTCCGTTTCGTTTCATTCTCTTCCAGGTATGATATACGACGTAACTTTTTCATGGGAGCTATCGTTCTATCTGGCCGGGGGGTGGATTGTGGTGTCCGGGGCATTGATATCTCTCATACAACCTGTACGTTCCTACCAGAAGCGCCGTGACGAAAACATGGAGAAAAGCAGCAACTCTAGCGTGGCATAAGCGACTTTTGATCTTGTTTTTTAATTTACACTGTAGCAGTAAATGAGCAGGGAGATAAGTTTTTCTGAAAATTGTTCTGCTATGGGATGAATACCTTTTAGACAAAAGTATCCTTTGTAGACCTATCTCTAGACGATTCTATTAATTAATCAACAAGCACAGAGAAACAGCATATAGATGGGGTAACTCCTAGAAATTTTTGGATAAAACAGTCTGTTTTTTTTTTTAAATAGAGTGGTTTTCAGTAATAGTATATATTAACATTGTAATTGATTATTTTTATTACAGGAACTGTTTTATTGTTTTGTTATTTTTTATTATCAATAAACTTTACTAAAATCTGAAAGTATGATTGTTTTACAGATTTCAGTAAAGTTTGTGAAGCAATGCAACAGCCAATAGTTAGTTACCGTTTTTTTGTGACTTTTTATCATTCGATGTTCCAGTTAGATGTATTAGATCTACTGCATTTGTATTTAGTTTTGTTTTCTAAATTTAGAAGATTTTTTTTTTTATTTATGGTTTGCGACTGAATGAAGGTATGATAATCATAATGCTCTCAAGGGATCTCTTTTAGGTTGTTTGTGATTGAAATTTTTCTATATAACAGGGCAGACTGACAGGTTTGTAGTTTATTATATATATATTAACACGTCAAGCAAAAACTTTGCACCCTTTTTTATGAAAA
Organism: Galleria mellonella; assembly: GCF_026898425.1. Classification (NCBI taxonomy): domain Eukaryota; kingdom Metazoa; phylum Arthropoda; class Insecta; order Lepidoptera; family Pyralidae; genus Galleria; species Galleria mellonella. The sequence goes on from NW_026441978.1 coordinate 2,263,505, forward strand.
TTGCGAGGACGGAGAAGTATGAAATTTCGCACACTTATAGTTTATATAGAGAAGTAGTGCAGAATGCTATTTTTTTTTAATTATGCATAAAAAATACATTAAATCAATAAGAAAAAAAATCACACCTTCACATATGTATTTGACACACACACATAACAAGCATAATCGAAAAAATAATATTGGATAACAATAGATTTTTAATATAATCGAAAATAGATATCCGACTGATATGGGCGATGACGAAATGGCGGATGACCGTTTCCCGCCATCAATGTCTAGGATTTTTTTTTATTGGTAGAAAATTGAATAGTAACCCCACCTGCGCTAACGGGATACGCTGGCGGGGCACCAGTGAAGGGTGATCGATAAAGATGAAAACAGGCCAGTTAGCCCATCATGATGAATTAACCATGATAGTTTTCAGGGGGAACCGCGAGGAGGTCGACCTGGTTGGGTATATTGCTAGCAATGGGATTCTCAATCTCCATTACTAACAATCCCTTTCCCCTCTAGGAATATATTATATAGATATCGGATCGGTATCCATATTACTCATAACTAGTTATTTGTGCCGCTGCCATATCACTAACCAATGTGCGTTAAGATCAAGTATCCGACATTGGATATTGGTAGACATGACGTCATTGCAAATGTTCTTTGTCAATTCAAAACAAGTTTAGTGTTCAACTATTCAATTTAAATGTGTCCTTTTATTAGAATACCTATTCAGGAATGAATAAAATATAACAGTTGAAGGCCTGTGGTAATGTAGATATTTATTAAAAACTAGCTGCCCGCCCCGTCTTTGCACGGGTGTACTAATAAAAAAAAATGAGACCAAATCTTCCTTTTAAGGTTACTGTGTTCTTTTTCACTCACTTACATACGTTACGTTACGGAGGAATAACACCTGAGTCCTCAGGAATGGCAACGTATGGGGGGTATCATGGGCGAAACGGTATACTCTGTTATGTCCATGGTCCTGCTCATGTCTATAGGCGACGGTTACCACTTTCCATCAGGTAGGTTGTCAGCTTGTTTGCCATTCTAAGTTGTATAAAAACAAAACGTTTTTACGTGGAGATTTTTTAATCCAAATTTTTTACTTTTTCGTATTAATATTCAAATATTTTCGTTCATATATAAATCTTATATGTATTAAAGTAAATATATACAGCCATTCTAAAATGATGTGCTTATTTGATTAATAATTTTCATTTACATATGTTATTGTAAAATCCCATACATTGGTAAATCTTGGAAAAAAAACCATAGAACATAGGTTTCTCCCATAGACTGCCACAAGAGACGGGTCGGTCAGTATGTCTTCTTTGTCTAATATATTATGCCGATAACCGATAAGAAATGATGGGGAAGAAGAAGAAAAGAGTAGCGACCCCGTATGGGCAAACGGTGTGTAGAACAACCCCCCACTAGATGGAGTGACGACCTCAAATGCAGAGCAGGGAGTCAGTGGGGGCAAGTGGCTCAGGACCGTTCCTTATGGCAGTCTACGAAGGAGGCTTATGTCTAGCAGTGGACGGATAATGGCTGAAAAGATGATGATAATATTATGCAGTTATTCTGTTGTTAGTTTAAGTTACTTATTAGTAAATATTTAGGAAAATATTTAATCGATAATCCATAATATCAATTTTATGTTTAGAACGTCTTTTTCGTCTATTATTATGCATTATGCTGTTATTATGTCAATTTAAGGTGACGAGATAAAACAAATGTGACGGTTGTATTAATGACTTTCAATTTAGACCAATTTAGTAATTATTAAAGTTAATTATTATTCATTTTTCACATTTTAATTATTATAGAACGAGTATTTGTAATTAATTTATTAAACGTGATAATAGAAATCGGATTATACATTTAGATTGTATCATAATATTATTATTTACTTAAGTATTACTTTCCCGCCTAATAGCTTTTATTTTTTTAGATTCGTTCAAATCGGATAAGCAAAGGGCATGATCCATAGAGCCTAATCTTAGACTTTTTCATTAGTTAATTGAATGATAGTATTGTGATATTTAAAAAGTGTACCTAATACTATGAAATATAAAAAAATAAATCTTCTTGGATAAGTGAGAGAGTTAATAATGAAAATTTAATGAAATTTTGACCATACTGTAAGAGACTCTGGACCTGTTTACCTTGAAACAACCGTCTATCATTACCATTTATTGTATTGTATAGTACAATGAGTATTTTATTTCATAGAGAAATACAAACGAACTGATGATATTATAAAATTTACCTCTTTATACCTTTTCTTTTATAGGGAGGTACTCTCTTTATGATGTCAGCATTTCTAATTGTTAATTAATTTTCTTTACGTATTTCGTCGACAAACTCCCAAATTTTCGATAGGTAGAAATATATAGGCAGATATACTTGTATATAAATTTTAAATTGTATTCCCTTCAGAGGGAAATGAGAGAAATATTTATAAGAACATGTTCCTAATTATGTAATCTGTGTTGGATGTTAGTTAATTAATTTATTCAATAATACATTTTAATAATAATAGTTGAAATACAATTTTTAATTTATTTTTTAGTATTATTAGTTCTTCGTTTTTATTTCAACGTATCGAAAATTTGGAAGTTTGTTGACGAAATATGAGATAAAAAAATGACGTCATAAAGAGAATAGCTACTTGCAAAAGAAAAGGTGTAAAGGTAAATTTGAATGAATTTTCATACAAATTTATTTTTGGAGATTTTCCTGTAAGATTTTCGATTAAAGAATTAAGTGTTACAGAGAATTAATTAATTTATAATTGTTTTTTTTTGTCTTCAGTCTGATATTTTTATTACGTGTCATATTTTACTATATTGTACTTTTTTTTTTTTTTACAAAACTCTGAGATAAATAGAGAAATGTCAGAAAACAATATAAAAGTTCTTCCCTTCTATGGACGTATTATATCGAAATATATTTTATGAAAGTAAAGACATACGTACTTAATCCTTTTATATGTATCGGGTAATTAGTGTTTCTTTTTTCGTATAAGAAAAAAAAAATATTAAAATAAAAAAAGAATCCGTGCATAATCTAGAAATGACTGAGCGTACTTAGTGAAGAACAGTTTCGATTTCAATTAATGCCATTTTTCGAAACTGGTATTAGATTGGCAATAAAATAGGTTAATTTGTTATTTACTTATGGTTAATATGGAAATATTAGGTAAGTTAAAAATTTAATCATTCAGCATGATAACATTTTTAATTTATCTAATATTTTAAGATTTTTGAACGCAGGGTTTGCATTTTATTTTTATTTCACTTCGGTTTGAAGGGTGGGATATGGCGTGAATTTACGGGGTACAGAGGAATAACATCTGAGTCCTCAGGAATGGTAACGCATGGGGGGTATTATGGGCGAAACAGTATACTCTGTTATGTCCATGGTACTGCTCATGTCTAAAGGAGACGGTTACCACTTTCCATTAGGTAGGCCGTTAGCTTGTTTGCCATTCTAAGTTGTATAAAAAAAAAATTAAATAATTTCAAATATATTATACGACAGAATTAAAAATGAAGTGTTCTAAAGACATCGAAAGTTTGACTTATAAGTAAAAGTTATGTGCAATATTTTATTAAGTTGGGGATTTTACCAAAACGAACGTTGAGAACAGGCTTCATAGATATACATTTAATTTTGTTACTTGTGTAAATGTAATCAGGGGGTCTACCATGAAATGAAATTCTGAATTTTCGGGCTCAATTTTGTGTTTTTGTTCGTAACGAAATCGACCCTGTAAATGGAGCTTAACGTTTCATTTGTCATAAATCCTACCATACAAGTTCAAAGGAACGATATTTTAGCATTTTAAATATTTTTAAACGGTATGTATTATGTAATCTTAGTATCAAATTTTTGTTTCGTTCGGATCCGAAATTTCGGAAAACATTTCATGGTAGGCCCTCTGTATTCCCAATAAATTGGAATAAAATGTATTCCATATGTTTATGTCCAATATGGTCTATTTTTATTATAAATTAGTTCAATCGTTTAAGTTTTATTAAGTACTTAACAAACATACAAATATATTTACAAACTTTTATATTTTATAATCATTGATAGGATTGAATTTTGAAAACGGAACGTTATCAATATTAGAGATTGAATTGTTCGTATTTGACAACCATATTCTTTTCTTGTAAATCGCCATATTTGTTTACACAAAAAAAAAAATAAGAAAAAAAAAGTATTTATTTTTCAGTACAAGATTTGTTCAAGGTGTATTTAACGCTAAAAGCATTCTGTCCCAGTCAACCGTAGGGAAGTGTTAGAATGCTATAAGTCTATATATTATTAATTTAATTTAACTCTATTAATTTAATAAATTACTTAATTATAAAGCTATAATTGAATAAATTATAAAATTAATAGGGAGATAATTATAAAAATTAAAGTATCAAAGGTGCTGCTTTTTAAAAATTGCTGTCTTTGAATTAAATTTATACTTATTGATATTATAATTGTGGATTATAGAAATCGCAATATTCGATTAAAATATCGATTATTATAGGAATGATAAGAGCTGCACATTAGTTTGAACAATATTAAATTTGTGTACACGTGTAAGCACAATGTTTAAACAATATTTTTAATATAAACAAATATTTGACTTTGTAATGGACAAAATATAATTGATATAATACTGTTATTACTCTGTAATCGTTGTATGTTATTTAATATGAAAATAAGACAAATAACAATTTACATTATGAATAAACAATCGAAAAGTAATGTGTTTTTTTTTTTATTTATTTTACTGACGGACAATGAGTAAACAATTTAATAATTTATAAATATATATATATTATATATATATATACATATACATATATAGAATTCTTAAATTCTATTTATATTATACATACACCCTAACAGGTCAATCTTTACGAGGTAAATTTTTAATAAATTGATCACTATAAAAAGAAATAAAAAAATAAAAATGTTTATTTGGGATCCTTAGCTTAATTTACAGTTTTTTGTAAAAATCTATATCACTATGGCGAATTGACCTGCTTTATCCTTACAACTTATGTTTACCAAGCCACCAAAACGCACGTATGCCCACGATCAAACACTATTTGTGTGAACATTTACTATGTTCTTAAAAATAAAATGTCATTACCTATTTTTTTTTTATCGTCCGTCTGGATAGCGACGGGCGCATTTGCAACAGTTCCACGAATATTTCAGTGTCCGTGACAATGCTGATAATGGATGTCACTACATTAATGTAATCACATGTAAATCCTTAGATATAATTACATGTAAACATGTCAGAATAAGATAAACGTATGTGAATGAGCTCTCTCTCCACTCGTACATATTTTTAGAAGTAAAACGAGTTTAAATTGCCGAGTGATTTTTAACAAGTGCGTTTTCTGTTTAATTTCGGTACCCTTTTTTTATTTTAGAGTTTATAGAGAGTATTTTAAAAATATTTTACAAATAAACAAACTCACTTTTACTTGAAAAGAGCATATTCCTTTTCAAAAGGCCGGCAACACACCCGCAATGCCGTTGGTGTTGTGGGTGATCATGGGCGGTGGTAGTCACTTGTCGTCAAGTGAGCCGCATGCTCGTTTGCCCCCTGTGTTATAAAAAAAAAACTTTCACATTTATATAATAATAAGGATAGTAATGATAAGGATTTATCGTTGTCCAACAGTGTGTTTTGTTACGAATAAAGACCTTGTTTTTTGCATAGTAAAATGTACTTGTTTAATTATTATTTAAATAACCTAATTAACCAAATGAAAATATGGTACACTGGGCATTGTGATTCCCAAAAAAAAAAAACTTAATTTGGATCTAAAAACTAATCCGATGAACCGATTTTAATAAAATTTATATGAGTCCAATCTATAAATATATCCTTTCAGATATATTTTTTTTTCAAATAGGTTAAATCTGACAGAGTTATGAGGTAATAAACATTAAAAAAATTAAACCGAATACGCTAGTTGACAAAATTTTGAAATGAGTTTAAAAATATAGCTTGATATATTTTATCCCAAAAATATATTATTTTAAGAAAAATAAGCCATTTTACCAAGGAATTTTGCGTTTTTAGTAATGAATTCAAAATTGACATCGAAAAAGGCCAAGACTGTCATGGCGTCTTGAATGACGTCACGCCTCGCAAAACATTCGTGTTTGTTTATGACGGTCAATTGTTTTTATTAAGAAATAATGAATCGCTCATATTGTAAATACTGTGCAATGCCCCAATGTAAAAGTACAACGATAAAAACACCGAATAAATTATTCATATACGTTCTATCTAACAAGCCTATTGCGAACAACCTATTTGAAGTCGGTTGAAAAGACGGATTTATTGCTATATAGCATTCTCTACCAGTCAACCTTCGTCATAAACAATGAATCACGAACGCGGTACTTCATTGTTAGGGTAGGTTTTGGTTTACTTTAATATTTAGCATTGTACGTTTTGTTTTTTTTTTTTATGCAACTTAAAAGTACAAACAAGCTGACGGCCCACCTGATGGAAAGTGGTAACCGTCGTCTAAAGACATGAGCAATACCATGGACATAACAGAGTATACTGTTTCGCCCATGATACCTCTCATACGTTGCCATGAGGATTCAGGTGTTATTCCTCTGTACCCAGTAAATTCACGCCATATCCCACCCTTCAAACCGAAACACAGACATACAAACACAACTGCTTCACGGTTGAAACACGAATGGGACAGAGGTACCCAAGCAATCGACTTTTGTACAAAGTCTCCTTCTGGTATAATAGAATTACCATAGTTTATCTAAACATAGGTAATGGTATGTCGGTTACCTTGTCTTCTAGTTTGTAGTTACTTATACTGTAATGTAAGGTATACCGTGTTCAAACAGCCGACTGTTGTTCTTAGAAGTCTTATGTCCTTCCACGTTCGTCGTAGTACTTCTTTATTCTTTTTATTTTATGGATGATAATGGAATTGTAACCTTGCCTGCACTATCGGTATACACTGGCGGGGCACCAGTGAGGGATAGGTGAGGATGAAGCAGGTCAGTTAGCCTACCGTGACGAATCTAACCATAAATCAGTCAAGATGGTTTCCAGAGGAAGAACGAGGAGGTCGACCTGACAGGGTATATTGCTAGCAATGTTTTTTTTTTACAACACAGGGGGCAAACGAGCATGCGGCTCACCTGATGATAAGTAACTACCGCCGCCCATAGTCACCCACAAAACCAGCGGCATTGCAGGTGTGCTGCCGGCCTTTTAAAAAGGAATATGCTCTTTTCTTGAAGGTTATGTTGTCGTATCGGTTCGGAAATACTGCTGCTGGAAGTTGATTACAAAGAGTGGTTGTGCGTGGGAGAAAGTGCCTTGAAAAACGCACGGTGGAGGACCGCCACTCGTCCAGATGGTTGGGATGAAATTTTAGTTTATAGCGGGTTGTACGACGTTGTACGACGGTGTTACTAATCCCCATTACTAACAATTTCTTCTTCCCCCTACTTCTTTATACTTATACATTATAAAATCATCATCATCAATCAAAGGCGCATGATACTTATTATGACAGCACATTCTAGCTCGTGTGGGGTCTTTCTTCCTTAGAACTGTAATATGATTACAACCATATCACATGTGAGATTTACTACATTAAATGATGTATGCAAACTTTTTGTCGTGCTGTTATTTGTTTTTTATTTTTATACAACTTAGAATGGCAAAGAAGCTGACGGCCCACCTGATGGAAAGCGGTAACTGTCACCTATAGGGGGAAAGGGATTGTTAGTAATGGAGACTGAGAATCCCATTGCTAGTAATATACCCAACCAGGTCGACCTCCTCGCGGTTCCCCCTGGAAACTATTGGAAAAATTCATCATGATGGGCTAACTGGCCTGTTTTCATTCTCATCTATCACCCTTTACTGGTGCTCCGCCAGCGTATCCCGTTAGTGCAGGCGGGGTTACCTTTCCATTATCATATATACATACATACATATCTGTCACGCCTGTCTCCCATTAGGGTAGGCAGAAACAATGGAACGCCAAGTGCTTCGATTCAAACAAACCTCTTTCGCTTCTTCCACATTCATCAATCTTTTCATACATGCTCATCCATTAAAAAAAAAAAGTATAAATGTTCAGTTCAGTTTATTTGTATTCCTAAAAATTATCTGCCGCGGATTTTATCTCTTTGCAGTGACAGATATAAAATATTATAAATATTTGTTCCCAGTCTAAATACCTACTAGATACGTCAGAAGTTTAGAGTTGGTGGTATCTATTTTAACTGTTTTTTTTTTTTTTTTTTTTATGCAACTTAGAATGACAAACAAACTGACGGCCCACCTGATGGAAAGTGGTAACCGTCGCCTATAGACATGAGCAGTACCATGGACATAACAGAGTATACTGTTTCGCCCATGATAGGGGACCATTCCTGAGGACTCAGGTGTTATTCCTCTGTACCCTGTAAATTCACTGGCGTATCCCACCCTTCAAACCGAAACACAGCCATGCAAACACAACTGCATCACGGTAGAAACACGAATGGGACAGAGGTACTCAAGCAATCGACTTTTGTACAAAGTCTCCCTCTAGCTAGAAAAAAAATCTAGCTATCAATCGATTAGCACAAGGTCAAGTCAATCATTTATTTGCATAAACATATGTAGATATTTATTTAATGATATTATTTTATATTATATAGATGGAGCATCGAGCCTCAAAAACGGTTCAACTTTTTTTTTTTGTATTTACTTATTTTTTATTACTATTTTATATATTTATACGTAGAATGTATCTTGACGTATTATTTAATAAATAAAACGAGTGTTTACACATTAAAAAGATGCAGAAATTATAAAACAAAATAAATATAGAAGTTATAAAGGAATCACTCATAACTATTTATCATGCAAAATTGTATGAAAAAGGTGACCCGTTTTTTTCGAAGTATTTGTATGGAGACACTCTATTTATATAATCTAAGGATATTATATATAACATTTAATTTAGATTGCTATGTTCCGCCGTTATCTATACTTATAATAAATCTTCTATACTTATAATGAATCTGTAGAGAGGTCAATTCTGTACATGAAATATATTTCCAAAATAATTATCTGGGGTGATCAGTGATCGATACTGATGCCAAAAATGCAATCAGTAAAATTTTTGTCTGTCTGTCTATATATTCGTTATACAAATAAAAACTACTCGACGGATTTTAACGAAATTTGGTACAATTATTCTTCATACTCCTAGGCGGGTTATAGTATATATTTCATCACGCTACGATCAATAGCAGCAGAGCAATGAAGGGAAATGTTGGGAAAACGGGAGAAACTACTCCATTTTTAGGCTTCCGTCGCATGTGCAGCCTTAATGGGCACTTTTTTAAATGTAAAAAATTCTACTTGTGCGACGCCGGGACGGGCCGCTAGTTGGGCATACAAATATATAATGGCAGAAAGATGTTCTTGGAAAGGGTTCATCCGTTATATTCCAGAAGTTTTAGCGATATTACTTTTCCCAGAAATACGACGTTGTGAAAGAAATTTCGCATTAGTAGTTTGCATGATATTATTATAAGACTCAATGAAAAATATTCTTATGTTATAATCAATTTTTTTTTGATGGGTGAAAATGGTATGGTAACCCCGCCTGCACTAACGGTATACGCTGGTAGAGCACCAGTGAAGGGTGATAGATGAGAATGAAAAGAGGCCAGTTAGACCATCATGATAAATTCATCAGGAATTACCCATGATGGTTTCCAGGAGGAACCGCGAGGAGGTCGACCTGGTTGGGTATATTGCTAGCAATGGGATTCTCAGTCTCCCTTACTAACAATCCATTTCCCCCCTGTTATAATCTATTAGGTGAATGACCTTGATATTGTTTTAGCTAGCTATGAGTAAATTGTTTTTGGTCAAATGAAGTCTGAATATTACTTTAACCACAGATTAATTATTACAGTTTGCTTTTAAGTTGCATTGATTTTTATTCATTTTTTTTTTCTTAATTAAACAGCGAGGTTTGCAAAAAGTTGCTCTTATCGTGCAATCTCAATTACTTAAGAAAGTCGTCTTTTACATTATCTTGACATTATAATGATTATAATTAAAACAATTATTATAATGTAAAATTCCACTGATAACGCGGTCTGATTTCAAGAGCTGAGAGCAAACTCGACTGGTGTGCGTAAACATTATTATCTTTATACGTTTGATAATACGCATTCTATGTGTCTATTCCTTAGGGTGAAGACGTTTTTGTTGTTTTTTTTTTTTTTTTAAAAAAAAGTGAAATTGCAAATAAAAATGCGGTTGTCTGGTGAGAGGCGCGACGCCGGTCGTCCCGCCTCCGTTTGATTTTGGAACACGAGCTTGGAACTATGTACATGGAAGCGAGCGGAAAGTGAACAGTCACCCGGTCAGATGTGTTTTGTTGCCTATCTTGAGCGCACGTGCTTCTCGTTACCAATACTGTGTGCCGTTTGTGCGAACTGTCTGTGTTTTAAACTTTGACAAGGTACGTACCGTTATTATTATTAATGTGCAAGTGTGTGCGTTCACGTCTTGAATGAATTTGTATATATAAATGTCAAAATTGTAAGCCTGTGTGCTGTTTACACGATGAATGGCTGTTTATCGTCCGACACTCGGCTGGTTAACGCGTTTCGGTTGTGTTAAACGACGTTTATTGAACACTAAAAAGTATGTAAAGTATTGAAATATTTATTGTGATAACGTGGAAAGTTGTAAAATTGTAACTGTGTGTAAATAAAAATACGTAATAAGAGTATCGATTCCGTATTGCAGCAAGTATGCAATAAATAATAGTAAATATTGTAGATAAGTTATAGCTAGCGATAAGTAGGGTTCGTACTATGTATAAGCACTAAATAACTAACGGATGTACTGTTAAGTACATTTTTTTATAATTTTAAGCATAGAAATCGTATAATTGATAACAGACATACTTATACGTACTCATGAATATAAATATTTGTATTACGCGGGGATTGAACTCGCAAATTATTGGAGACGTTTTTTTTTTATTTAATAATGGAATGGCAACCCCGCCCGCGCTAACGGTATACACTGGCGAGGCACTAGTGAGAATGAAAAGGCAGGTCAGTTAACCCATCGTGATGAATACAGCTGGGATTCAGTAGGATGGTTTCCAAGGGAAACCACGTGGAGGTCAACCTGATAGTGTATATTGCTGGCAATGGAACTGGTAGTCTGCATTACTAATAATGATGCCCCCCCCCCCTTTCCCACCAGGGAAGTGACGTAGTGTGTCGCTATACTATTAAGATTGTTAAATTTACCTCTATGTTGCGATGGTTAGGTAACTTTTTTCTATTTATGACTATTGGGAAAATTACAGTATAATTAAAATACAGAAGTACTTTAGTGCTTGTTTTATTGCTCGAGTTTTTGCGTCCTCTTTACCAGTCTCTGCTTACCTATTACACGATAACAAAAACTCATCAGTTTTTATGTAGACAAAACTGGTTTTCTTTTATCTTGCTCTATATTCGTACCTTTAATGAGAACGTGTAGATTTAGGTAACCTTAATTCGGAATACTTACTTTCAGCGGTACCTTGTAGGTTCATTTACGGGGTGCAGAGGAATAACACCTGAGTCCTCAGGAACGGCAACGCATGGGGGTATCATGGGCGAAACAGTATACTCTGTTATGTCTATGGTACTGCTCATGTCTATAGGCGACGGTTACCACTTTCCATCAGGTGGGCCGTCAGCTTGTTTGCCATTCTAAGTCGTATAAAAAAAAGGTGTTATTTTGCAGTAATACTTATTCTACTTATGTTAGATACAGAGTCTTTATTACTATTAATAATTGTTAAAAAAAGAAAAAAAAAGCAATTAATTTTGCTGGTAATATTTCTGTTGCTATGCAGATGCGTTTGCATGCCTGCGTTTTTTACTAGATATTTTTTTTAATGCGTGATAATGGAATGGTAACCCCACCCGCGCTATCGGTATACACCGGCGGGGCACCAGTGAAGGATGATAGGTCAGGATGAAGCAGGTCAGTTAGCCCATCGTGATGAATTCAACAAGAATTGTTCACGATGGTTTCCAGGGAGAACCACGAGGAGGTCGACCTAATAGGGCGTATTGCTAGCAATGGGGCTGTCAAACTCCATTGGTAATAATCCCTTTCCTCCCTCTAGTAGATCTGATTCAATCCTACAAACTAATTTTATTGTTACGTATTTAAAAAAAAAAAAAGAATTGATGAACAAAATTACAGGCAATAATTATTGTAAATACATACAGATATTTTAAAAATAAATTATTCCTTCTTTAAAAAAAATTTAGAGAAACTGGCTCAGCCGCTTTCAGTTTATGCGCATACCAACCAACAGTGTTACATTTTTATTTAGGTACTAGCGGCGCGTCCCGGCTTTGCACGGATGGACATTTCTACAACATTTTAAAAAGTCATTATTGTGACATAACGATAATAGTTGGACATATAGTATCGCGAAGTTTTTTGTAGTTATTGATATTTTCTTCAATATTGTAGAACATACTTTTGTTCTATCACCAATAGTTTCCGCAGCGCACGCGGCGAAAGATATTTTATAGCATTTTTTTTACACCTTGAATTACGTTACTAAAGTTTTAGTAAGGATTCCTAATCTTTTTCAGCAATAAATATAGCCTATGTTACTAAGGGTGAATGTAGCTTTCTAATGGTGAAAGAATTTTTGAAATCGGCAAAGTAGTTTTTGAGTTTATTCATTACAAACATACATACACACAACAATACAAATCTTTCCTCTTTATAATATAAGTGTAGATGTAGATAGTGATAATATTATCTCTTGAATGAAGCAAAAGCTATGACCGTGACATGGTTATTTTGTAGTTTAATATCAACTTCAAACATATTGCAACTTTTTTTTATAATTATAATAGTTCCGAGATTAAACTCCGTTTCACCTATCTCATCAGGTCATCATCTCACTTCAATGAGATGATGAGTGCGGTGATGAATTCGTAGGTTCATGAACAGCTTAAAAGCTTTTGTCTTAAAAGAGTTTTATACAGTTAAAAGAGTCTACTATCAATTAATAACATCGTTATAACAGTATGTTTTTTGTGTTACTGGTAAAAAAACCGGATTGATTTACATGTATTTTTGTTGAGAATACTGGAACATTTTAAAAACTAATTAGTTTAGACTTTACTTGTGACATAATGAGTTATTTTGATTTAAAAACTAAATTACTGAACCGATTTTGATAAAATTCATATGGGACCAATCTTTAACTACATATATCCTTTCAGATAAAACAGAATTCTCCAAATCCGTTCACAACTGACGGAGTTATGAGGTAACAACTATAAAAAATACACTGAATTGAGAACTTCCAGTTTTTTAATTCTATCTAGAAGCGATCTATTTTATCGTTTTTTTTTTACTTCTGAAATCCACGCATAGAAAGAAGAAGTAGTGGGCAAAAGCTAGTCATAAATAAAATATAATGTGTACTTTTTTTTTTATAATAAATCTGTATACTAGACCGGGGAGGGTAAGGAATTGCTAGTAAGGATTACCAGTCCCATTGCTAGCAATATATCCTGTCAGATCGATCTCCACTCGATCCCATCTGGAAACAATCGTGCTTAATTCCAGGTGTCGAACTGCTTAAATCACGATGGGCTAACTGACTTGCCTTTTTATTCTGACGTATTCTTCATTGGTGCCCCGCCAGAGTATACCGTTAGCGCAGGCGCGGCTTCCATTCCATTAGCATTTAAAAAAAAAAACTATATACTAGGCCTAGAGTACACTGTAGGTATGTCTATTTACAATGATACAGTCATTAGTCATTACTCCTGAACGTGACTTTATATTGCAGATATAGATTTTGTAAAATGTTCGAGTATTTGACTCATATATGCGTACATAAGTCATATAACAAAAATGTTATTTGTTATATTAATTTACACTGCTTTAGATAGATAGATAGATACTCTTTATTGTTTCCTTCAAAAGATTACAATAGTGAACTTATTATAAATATAAACAATTACAAGAAATAATCACAATGAGAAAATAATGTGCGACCTTATCGCTAAAAGCGATCTCTTCCAGGCAACCTTTGAATGGAGAGGAGTAATTATAAACAGTTTGATCGGAGGCACGATGAAAAATTTTGTTAGTTCTAAATATGGGAGATGTGATACATATATGATACTTTAATTCAAGTTAGACTGGTATTTTCCTTTTAAAAATCTTGGCAGTTCTAATTAACTATGGGTATAAAGTTATTATTTTATTCCCTCAACAGGGAGTTGAGGATTTTCTTAAACACTATATTTTTTTTTTATGCAAGAGGAAGACTTTGTACAAAAGTCGATTCCTCTGTACCTCTGTCCCATATCGTGTTTCAACCGTGAAACACAGTTTGCAACACTGTGTTTCGGTTTGAAGAATGTGGAATATAGCATGAATTTTGGGTAAAAAGGAATAAACCTGAGTCCTTGGAATGGCAACGCATGGGGGGCTTATCATCATGGGCGAAACCTATATGCTTGTTATGTCCATGATACCTCATGTCTATAAGCGACGGTTATATGTATAGTTGTATAAAAAAAAAACTTACAATGGCATACAAGCTGACGGCCCACCTGATGGAAAGTGGTAACTGTTGCCTATAAAGATGAGCAGTACCATGGACATAACATAGTATACTGTTTGCCCATGACAACCATTCGTTGTCATTCCATCAGGACTCAGGTGTTATTACTGTACCCTGTAAATTCACTGCACTTTGTATTTTGTAATTTCACTTTACATAATTCATACTTCATAATTATTAAATAAATGTCGGTCAATGACCTTGAACGTCGCGAACTACTGAAGAGCAGTTTGATTCATAATACCTACTATTGTAACCACAAACTGTTCACATAAATTGTGTAACATTACAAATATCATACATTATCAAATATAGACTTTTTCTTTTTCAATATAAATTGTAAAAGTACCGCGTTTTCATAAGTACTTTTTGCGGCCAATTGTGACAAAAAATTCGCTGATGGTAACAAGAAATAACTCAATGGACGTATAACTAAAATAAACCTCAAATGTTATTTACGATTATACTATTAAAATTATCTAAATTAAAAAATATCTTCTGTATTAGTATAATGGTAAAAAAGAAAACATGCAGTTTGCCTGATAGTGCTGGATAGCCATCGAAATTTTAGAGATTTGAGAGAAGTCATGTAGTTCGAAGGTATTTGATGCGTATATTTCGCAAATTCACATAAAAAAAAAAACCCGTCAATTAGCACACAGCACAGGTGCGTCTGTGCTTTGAGTCAAAGTGGCAATAAAAATGTAATGTAGCACCAGGCGTGTCAAAAAGCAAGAATGAGGGGTGCCGACCTTAAAGAAATGTTAGAAATTTTTAGGATACTACTTATTAAAGTTGCTAGAGAATATTTTGGCAGGGTGTTAATTCCAAAACTAGTGCAGTCACTAGAGGAAACTCTTTCGAAACCGATTTGTAGGCGACCATTTATAGGTTCAAGGGCGTGAGGACTAATAATTTTTAATTTAATAAGTTAATAATAATTTAATAAGTTAATAATAATTGTTTGCATCTATTAAAAATAACTACAGCACTTTCATCGCAACATTATCTTTCACAATTGTCATCTTATCTCGTTACATTATATAGTTATGTGTAATCTTTAATTACTCTTTGTTCTCAAGACTGATAAACTAAAACATATTTAATTGCTCGCACTGTCGTTAGGTTTTTTTTTGTCTTTATATATACCACGATCTGTCTCCTTGCTGGGACAATAAATAGTATTTTTGACGTATACTTTAATGGCGTGCTCAGTATGCGACTTGAGTCGCATCCTACTTTATTTTATAGAATCATGTCTTGGGGCATTCTGCGTTTCAGTCTGCGAGTTGTGTGATTTACGTCCATAAGATCTCTTGCCAATCTGTTAGGGTGTTTTGTTATCCTCTCCTTGTAGGATTGTGTGTGTAGTAGTATTTCCTGTCTAACAGTTCCAATTTTTAGGTCATGATGTAGTTGCTCGTTTGTGACAAACCAAAGAGCGTTGGTTATTATTCTCAGCATTTTATTTTGGAATCTTTGTAAAATCTCGACATTGGAATGAGACGCCGTTCCCCAGAGCTGGTTAGATTTTTGGCGTTTATAATTATGACAATGATTATAATTATAACGTTTATAATTATATCAAGTTGATGGAAGAGATCTCTTTTAGAGAAACTAAAAAACTTATTGTTGTTACTGTATGTTTTGGTGCAATAAAGAATATATATATTATGTTGTATCTAGGATAGATTTGTAAAATGTTTTACTAACCATCATATCAGTCTTAATATTGGGCCTCCAGCCTCCTTTTTGCCAATAGTTGCTCTTATCAGGTGATCTTTTAACAGGGACGCTGCTACCCATTCCTCGATCATTAAGTTCTCTTAGTCGCCTCAATTGTACTATTTTACTGGCTTGTGCATTAATATAATAATATCATGTACTTTCAACAGACTTAAAAAATATTAACTTAATTTGATTGTATATTTATTTCATGTTTATTTCATAACTCGGTCAATTTTAAACCGATTTGGAGAATTCTTTTTTTATCTGAAAGGTTGCTTACAGATTGGTTTTATAAAAACTTTATCAAAACTAATGTAGTAGTTTAGTTTTTAAATTAAAATTACTGGTTTAGTTACTATTGAAGCCGAGTTTTTTTTGTGGCATACACCTTAAATTATTTCTATTTGGTCATTGGGTCTGTCCCATACATTATTCTTGACTTCCTGATATGACATTCAGTTTTCCTTCGTTTCCTTTTATGTATAAATATTTCTACATATAAAAACATCCATTGATTTTATAATTTATTAATTTGTCATTAGCATAGATCTATATAACTTTTATAATTGTAACAACAAATATTTGCGGATTACGACATAATTAAAATAAATCCAATTAACATAACATTATTGGACACAGATGTTTGTCATTAGCAATTGTTGTTTATAACTATGTAATGAACAATGGAAACTCCAAAACTTCCTCTGACGTGTACATGACAGCATAATATTAGTGTACACTGTTTCATTACCATACATTTATAGTTAGCCATATTGCGTGGACATACTTTTTAATTATGACATAATATTGCAACTCAAACGTTATCTGTCCACATTTGAACATAGGTCTCCCTCATAGACGTAAAAGAAAGTATAAGGAACGCTCCTAAGCTACCTACATCTACTGACTCCCTGTAATGCATTTGAGGTCGTCACTCCATCTAGTGAGGGTCATCTTACACTGCATTTGCTTGTATAAGCTATACAGGAACTCGCTCAAGGACTTGTTTTCCTCATCTGTGGTCGGTTCTTCCAGTTATGTGATCAGTACATTGCCACTGCAGCTTGCTTATTCTTCGTGTTATGTCGGTCACTTTGATTCTTCTGCGGATATCTTCATTTCAAATCCTATTTTTTTTTTTAAGCTTTTGCAATATAATGTTGTAAACAATTAGTTTTACAATTTTTTTTTTTAGTTTCTCTTTCAAATAGTACTAGATTAAAAACAATTAATACGGCACGTATTACCACAGATTATACTGTGATATTACCTTAAAAATCGACAGTAATCTCTTTTGAATTCGGGTCAATGTCCGCTCCACTGACCTGAGACTATTGAACTCTGTTCGTAACATATTTTAATCTTGTAATACCATTTATATGATGCCAATCTATGCTATTAAGGTAATGACATTCCGATGTGGTGATGTTCACGGATATCTAACATTACATGACATTGCAGTTTCTTAAAGAGTACAGCCTCATCCTGTTAGGGAGAAAGGAATTGTTAGTAATGGGGTCTAACTGACCCATTGCTAGCAATACACCCTACCAGGTCGACCTCCACGCGGCTCCCCTGGAAACCATCGTGGTTAATTCTAGTGGAATTCGTCACGATGAGCTAACTGGCCTGCTTTCATTGTCACCTATTATCCCTCACTAGTGCTCTGCCAGCGTATATTGATAGCGCAGTCAGGGTTACCATTCCATTATCACCCATTAAAAAAATATAACAGATTTTTAT
The DNA here is from genome assembly GCF_026898425.1 of Galleria mellonella. Taxonomy (NCBI): domain Eukaryota; kingdom Metazoa; phylum Arthropoda; class Insecta; order Lepidoptera; family Pyralidae; genus Galleria; species Galleria mellonella. The sequence continues at coordinate 2,281,687 of NW_026441978.1, forward strand.
AAATAATAAAGCATACAGTAATAATCGCTGTGTGGTCTCCGGCATAGAATGGGCCACCCCTTCCTTTCCCGTAGGTGTCGTAAGAGGCGACTAAGAGAGGGCTAGAGATGGGCAGCAGTGTCTCTCTTAAAACATCTCTAAAAGCCTAACTGCGACTGCTAACCCGCCTGCCAAGTGTGGCAACTACTGGCAAAACTTCCCTAGGGAAGGCTTATGTTCAGCAGCGGGCAATTAAAAGCAGTGATGAGGATGATGAATGTAGCTTTCTATAGGTGAAAGAATTATTAAAATGTGTTAAGTAATTTCTCATATTATCCATTCTTTTTTCATTTAAGAGTTTCCTCTTGTCGGTGCAACTAATTCATGCATCTTCTTCCAGTTAGTTCTATCCCAGGCCATATCCTTGACCTCCCTATACGACATGACACCTAGTATTTCTTTTATCTGTCCCATGTAGTTATTCCTCGGTCTTCGTCTTCCTCTTTTGCCCTCTATTTTTCCTTCTACTATGCTTTTAAAAAAATCGTCATTTCGTATAAAGTGGCCCAGCATTTTGCCTCTTCTATTCTCTATTATTTTTATTATTTTATTATCCATTACAAACAATGAAACTTAATATTAATATAGATTGTAGAAAGAAAGAAGTCAAACTTAATGTAACTAAATTTGTATAAAGAAATAAATAAAAAAAAAATAAAAAATAAACTAATAGTTATTATGTTGAAGTTATGACACCTCAAAAAAAAATTAGACACAGAGTAAGAAAACAGTATCTGCGGTCGAACGCAGGGTCGTGCATAATAAAATTGATTCATCGAATAACCTGTAACATATAATATGTATATTACAAAATTGCATAAACAGGTAAACCGCATAAGCTGATTGATAATTTCTCTATTACATCCTTCTTCGGTGTCACTGGGAAGTCACGCAACCCATACACACAACTTCGGAAAATGAATGAATAAAGTTAATACGATGAGTAATTAAAGTAATACGCTTAAATTCTTTGCTTAAATTCCCTCTTACGACACCCACGTGAAAGGAATGGGTGGCCCATTCTATGTTTGGATCACACGACGAACTATAACATATACCATAGATATTGCTATATCGTCATAGTCGTAGAATACTGACGGATCTGACAAAGATTACATATAAAGATCCGTCAGTATTCTACGACTATGACGATATATTTCCTACCCTTAAATATTAGTTACTTCTCCTTAAAGTTGCATGTACAATATTTGTATGAATACGCTTTATCTAATCATCTCACCTCATACAAACCGGCGATGATAACTTGACATATAAAAGAGTTTTGCTCCAGCAAACATCATTATACTTTTCACTGATATGGGTTAATTACGATTAATAAATTTTAATCTTTTACATATATATTTAAGTTCTTCGTATTATTTATTTGTATTAATTATGTGGTGTTCATATATATTAGTGTAGTGACGTTAAGTAGTTGACTGATCTATAAATATAGATAAATAGATAGATACTCTTCATTGTTTCTTTCAAAATTACAATAGTAAACTTATTATAAATATAGACAATTATAAGAAATAATCACAATTAGAAAACAATGGGGCGACCTTATCGCTAAAAGTCTAGTTAAGTTTATTTATTTATATCATCAACTAAGTGAGCTTTACAGATTCCTAATACGTTCATTAAGGAAAGCATCAGTACAGTAACCCATATGTATAATAAAATTAAAATATTATTACATTTAAATCACATAACAATAATAACACCTATATCTTAAATATTTGAACACAAATACTTTGTGGTCATCCGACGGAACTTCAGCAAATTTATCCTGTTAATATTATAAATAAAAAGATTTTTTAAGTCGTTTGCATATTTGTTACCGAATAATGTTTGAATTGTTGATTGTGTTGCATATATGGCATCCCTATATCGTTTAGTTGTACATTACAATTACGTATGGCAACACTCCTTTTAAAAATAAAATATTAAATATGGACGCTCCGAAGTTACTTTGTGTTTTATTTAAATTAATAAACATATGGTACAAACCATTCTGCCTGCCTTGTCGTATAGAGCAGATTGTATTTAAATTAAATTTAGCACAAAAAGGCACTATGTATTACATTATATTTGCTTATCATGTTGCACCGTCAATTATATTTTCTGTTATTCCTGTTTACGCTCGACTGGTAGATAACGACATATGGTGTTAAGTCCGCCATTTATACTATCTAGGTGTATTCAATTGTATGTATGTATTATGTATAATTACATTATAATATATAATACATACATTATATAAATTTGTTTATTTATTTTATAATTAATTACTAACTTAAAAAGTATATTTATATAATTTACATGCTTAAGCTGAATATGTAACTGTCTACTTATTAAATGAGATATTTTTATCATCTATTTAAAGCAAATGAAGTATTGTATTATGTTCTATTGTAAAGTTTAATAAATAAATAAATGTATGATATTATTCATTGTAATTCACGTTTGCAAACTTGCATGACCTTTTTAACACATATTTCCCGTCGCCTCTCCACATTTCGCGGCCGTACTTCTCGGTTTCTCGTTTTGTGTTATTTTAGACTAACTACGTCAGTGTTGTGGATCGGCTCATCGAATTTACGTATATTTAGAAAACAGCTGGTGGTACACATTATTTATAGAGATTTTATGATTTCTACTTCTCTGAAATGAGTCTTTGTGATCTTTCGATTTCGTATTAGTTTAAAATATATATTTAATTAAACCGCTTATCCAATAAGCGTCTTTATTTTAAATTATGGCATGAATGACAGGTATCTGTCAAAAAGTAGTAGTATAAATTTATCTACAATGGGAAAAGGCCAAGGAATTAAGGCGTACAGCCAGATCTTTAGTAGAAAGTTTGTTGTATGTTTTAACAAGGCAAAGCTGTCAAAATGTTAAGAGAACTGAGACTTTAATTAATGAAGTGAACACTTGGAACTAAAGTTTACCATACTTCGTAAATGTCACCATATCTATAGTTATATAAATTTATTTATTTACACATACATTAAACAAATATATATATATATATATATAATACTTATTAATTTTACTTTACTATATTAATTTTCAAGCAACGTGTTCTGCTCAATACTAATGAATACCGAAAAATTTTATTCATAGACCAAAAAAAAAAACGAAAAATTTCCAAAAATATTTTTTTCGGTATTCATTAGGATTGAGCGGAACACGTTGCTTGAAAATTTTTTCATCATAAGATCTCAAAACTAGAAACTTTGAGCTTTAATATCCTTTTTTTATAATTCTAGTACGATAATTTTTAAGGAAAATACAGCTACTTGAAAAACCTAAAAAAATTTGGCATTTTTTTTGATCCCTTAATTTTTTTCTCTAGTGTAAAATTAAGATAGATAAGTTTATTCTATCATAATTCACAATTCTATCTATATTTTTAATTCTAAATCGAGTAATACAAAATTGCAAGCGCACGTTTTCCTGAACCTACCAAGAGATCTTTATGAAGGTTACTGACCGTGCACGAGCGAGACAAATATAGTGTTGGATAAAGAGGCATTGCACCATGATTGTACCTAAATATTATCTTTATCTGAATTGACGTCATTAGGTATATATAGAAGTAATATATAGGAGAGTAATTTAATTTTTAACCGACATTAAAAAGAAGGAGGTACTTAATTCTGTTTTTTTTATGTTTGTTACCTCATAACTCCGTCCGTTCTAAACTGATATGGAAAATTCTTTTTTTTATCTGAAAGGATATATTTACAGATTTGTCCTATAGAAGTTTTATCAAAATCGATTCAGGAGTAATTTTTTAGACCAAAATTTGGTTTTGACATAGTTGAAGTCGGTTTTTTGTGGGACTCCTTCCATCAGGTGAGCTATCAGCTCGTTTGCCATTCAAAGTTGTATAAAAAATCACATTACAAAAAATTTTGGTTCAAAAGGCGGTATTACCATTGTATAAATATGTGGATATTAGTATGGTATATTAGTAGATGGGGAGATTAGTCCCCATTGACATCAATATAACCTATCAGGTCGACCTCCACGCGGTTCCCCCTGGAAAGCAATGTGGCTAATTTATCGTTGAGTTCGTCACGATGGACTGACTTGCCTTTTCATTCTCACTTATCATCCCTCACTGGTGCCCCGCCAGCGTATACCGATAGCGCGGTCGGGGTTACCATATGTGACTCACGCCTAATATCTAATACGATTTGAATTCCTGATAACCTATATGCAATGTTTATTAAAGCAAAAATAATGTTTACAGGACATTAACCTATCGGAATTGAAGTTGGAATATTTATTTATTTATTATATTTTATTTTACACTTTATAAAAAATAATAAATACAGTAAATAGAGGGGAAAGGGATTGTTAGTAATGGAGACTAAAAATCCCATTGCTAGCAATATACCCAACCAGGTCGATCTCCTCGCGGTTCCACCTGGAAACTATCATGGTTAATTCCTGATGAATTCATCATGATGGGCTAACTGGCCTGTTTTCATTCTCATCTATCACCCTTCACTAGTGCTCCGCCAGCGTATCCCGTTAGCGCAGGCGGGGTTACCATTCCATTTTCATCCACCAAAAAAATACAGTAAATATGATGAGAAGTTATTAAGACGGCCTTATCGCTAAGCAATCTCTTTGGGTAGAGGACATTTAGAAAAAGACAAAGGGCAGATGGCGCACTATTATATAAATACTAATGTATACAAACACACACACACATACACACTTAACTCTTTTTTGAATAAATGACTGGATAAAATTACTGTTACAATTTATAATATAAAATTTTATAATATTAATAGCATTCTTTAATATAAAATTTATGACTGCACCAATTTTTTTTTTATACAACTAAGAACGGCAAACAAGCTGACGGTCCACCTGATGGAAAGTGGTAACCGTCGCCTATAGACATGAGAAGTAGCATGGACATAACAGAGTATACAGTTTCGCCCATGATATACCCCCCATGCGTTGCCATTCCTGAGGACTCAGGTGTTATTCCTCTATACCCAGTAAATTCACGCCATATTCCACCCTTCAAACCGAAACACAGCCATGCAAACACAACTGCTTCACGGTTGAAACACGAATGGGACAGAGGTACCCAAGCAATCGACTTTTGTACAAAGTTTCCCTCTGGTATGAATGCAAATAAATGATTAATTGATTGGCAAGAATATTGTACAAAAAACTGATAAAACCAGATTTGGAATTAGATACGTATTTAATGATATTTATCATAACATTTCGATTAAACTTTTTTGGGGACAGAAAATAATTTGAATTTGGAATTTACTTATTTATTTTTTTATTTATAAGGCGATAAAGTGGCTTGGATTGTAGCGAGCTTCTTAAAGGACGATATGCTAGGAATGTAGGAATCAGCGTTCCAAGCTCATTAGTTGAATGACTTTGACACCAATAATGTTAGAGCATTCCATTAGCATATAAGAAATGTTTCTTTAATTCCATACAATATTAATATTTCGCCTACAGAGAATTAGACCTGGGTTAAATAGTTTAACTAAACTACTACTAATAATTTTATTTGCTATGATTGTGGGTAGATTGACGTATCATAAGAATCTGTAACAGATGTATATGAATAAAGATGATTGATTGATTGATTTGTATAAAACATTTATACTTATAAATTAAAAGTACCTTACAAAATCTATTTAGGTCAAGCGTGCAAATATTGGAAACAAAAATTACAATAATTTAATTACAAAAAAAATTTTTGCAGCATTTAAAAATTACGAAATTATATAATAATAAAATAACATTAATTTATTTATCATAATATTATTTTATTTTATTTTCAGATGATAGGATTCATTCTGTTAGTAACAGAGTTAATGTTAGTAAATACTTATAATTGGATGTGTGGTCCCGGCATAGAATAAGCCATCCTTTACTCGTGGGTGTTATAAGAGGCGACTAAGGGAACTTAAAGGTTGAGGGATGAGCAGCAGCGTCTCTATAACTGCGGTTGCCAACACGCCTGGCAAGCGAGTGTTTTAAGAGGGACGTTGCTACCCATCCTTTGCCTTCTCTTAATCGTCTCTTACGATACTCACAGGAAAGAAAGGGGCGGCCAATTCTATGCCGGAGTACACAAATATAAATACACATTTATATAGTTTTTTTTTTGATGGGTGAAAATGGTATGGTAACCCCGCCTGCGCTAACGGGATACGCTGGCGGAGCACCAGTGAAGGGTGATAGATGAGAATGAAAACAGCCCAGTTAACCCATCATGATGAATTCATCAGGAATTAACCATGATAGTTTCCAGGGGAACCGCGAGGAGGTCGACATGGTTGGGTATATTGCTAGCAATAGGATTCTCAGTCTCCATTACTAACAATCCCTTTCCCCCCGCATTTCTATTGTTAATAATACACTTATGATTCAGATCTATGGCTTGTAGTGCTTCTTGCGAGGTTTCACCTTTCCTAGTAGTATAGATACTCAGAAGTAATTGCGAACAATGTCCATTTACTTTGTAACTAATTGTAAATCGTTATTTATAATAATCTATTTTTATTCAGGGCTGGTCAAGGGTCGTCAACATTTTGTGGCCAGCTGGTATTTATTATACTTTATATTATATACATTTTATATTCTGTGCTTATAATTAGACTGACGACTTTATGACTGCGTGTACTGTGTATATGCATACATACACGTGCCTTATAAGGTGAACTACTTACGAACTCGGTTGGTCTGTGTGTTACTATGTCATCAATGCTGTTCCATTCATTACAAATAGGTATCTACCAGGATGGTACGTGATTGTCAAGCAGTCGTTTTGCATTCTAGGTGTACAGTTATCTATTTATATTACAAGTAGTGTTTTTTTTTTATGGTGAAAATTGTATGATAACCCCGCCTGCGCTAACGGGATACGCTGGCCGAGCACCAGTGAAGGGTGATAGATGAGAATGAAAACAGGCCAGTTAGCCCATCACGATGAATTCATCAGGAATTAACCATGATAGTTTCCAGGGAGAACCGCGAGGAGGTCGACCTGGTTGGGTATATTGCTAGCAATAGGATTCTCAGTCTCCATTACTATAATCCCTTTCCCCTCTTATAAGTAGTGTTGTTTTTTAAAAAAAATCTTTTATTAAAAATATTTATTCATTTATTTCAACTTTAATGCACACTTTGAACATAGGATGGTGTTCTCTACCAGACAATCACTAGACAAAAAAATATCCACCTTAATTTATTTATTTATTTGAAAATTACTCACCACACTTACAGTCTCCCAAAACGTGTAGTGAGCCATAGGTTTATTTTACAAACTTACAAATTTTGTACAACATTTTAAAAATATATCAATTTTATCATTAAATATGTCAATATCTGGCTGCTGAGCAATCGGAGAATTGAGCAGAGAAGTAGCCTGATAAGTGGGACCAAACTGAGCAGTTCAGGTGCGAACCGGCGTAATGTATATTTTATGACACAAAAGAAAATTCAGTCACTAGCTGGGATGGGTAAATATAATATATAGTAATATTTATATATTTTAGTAACAATCTAATCTATATACTGGTTCAATAACAAATATGTTAAAAGTCTTGTATCTAAAAAATAATGCATGATAACAGACTTTTAACATATTCGAAAATAGATATCCGACCGATATGGGGTGATATCGAAATCGGTGATGACCTTTTTTCCGCCATCAATGTCTAGAGGAAACCAGAGATATCGGATTGGTATCTATATTACTCACGCCTAATTAGCAGTTTAATTTGTATGTAAAAGAAACAAAGATGTCTCAATACATGTATTACTAATTTAATAATTTAATAAATAATAATAAATATTTTATTGTCACCTTACAATAAGTAATACCTTTTAGGTGAATTATCCACGACGAGTCGACGAACCTGATCTCATCTTCAACTGTCATCCCTCACCAGCGTAGATAATTTCATTATCATTCATAAAAAAAGACTAACATATCAGTCTTTAACGTTGTTTAGGAACCTTTTTTTTTTTTATATATATATATATATATATATATATATATATATATATATATATATATATATATGTGTGTGTGTTTGTATACATTAGTATCTATATAATTATATATCTTAACTTCACGTAAATACCCATAGTTTATATTAAATTCATTAGTATAATTTAATTTTAATTATTTATAATTTAGTTTCATTAGTAAAACATATAGATAGATAAAATACAAATGAATCAAATACGTATTAAAATAATTTTATTATAATATTCTTATAATGACAATATTAATATATATTTTGTTATAATATGCCTAGAAAGAAAGTGAACTCCCATTACTGAGTATGACTCGCCCCTATGATAAATGGAACATTCTGATTTTATTATAAATTTTAATTCTTCATGCGGTACCTAATTATTATTAAATTGTAAGTAAAAAATCGTATTAATATTATGTATACGAAAGTTGTAACAATGGATGGATTTTTTTTTTTAATATTTTAAGGGCTTTTACCTTCTTCAGGTATATCAGTCTTATTGTACCCTGAACTGATTTCTCCAACAAAACTTTATCTACCTTCCCTAGACGCGGAAAGAGAAGAATTAATGGGCATCAATAATTTACACAGATGTTCAAAAATTTCTGGTTTAAGTTCAGTTAACATAGTTTGAATAAGACCAACATTCAATTTATTTAAGTTAAAGTGGCGCATGAATTCTTCTCTTTCCTTCGTGTTAATACGACACTCTAATAGAATATGATGCACATCATCGATGGTATTACAAGTTTGACAATGGGGTGACAAGGACTTTCCCATCATATGTGCAAATTTTTTTGATGGATAATGACAATGGATGGATAAATGTTCGTTACTCTTGCATGCAAAATCTACTAAACAGATTTGAATGAAATTTGGTTCACGCGTAAGTTATAGTCTTAGGACATAGGATACTGATGGGACCGTGGAGTACAACTAGTTGATAATAAATTATGTTAAATATTTTTTTTTGCAATATAGAATGGCAAACAAGCTGATGGCCCACCTGATGGAAAGTGGTAACCGTCGCCTATAGACATGAGCAGTACCATGGACATAACAGAATATACTGTTTCGCCCCATAATACCCCTCATGTGTTGCCATTCATGAGGACTCAGGTGTTATTCCTCTGTACCCTGTAAATTCACTCTCATATCCCATCCTTCAAACCGAAACACAGGCATGCAAACACAACTGTTTCACGGTTGAAACACGAATGGGACAGAGGTACCCAAGCAATCGACTTTTGTACAAAGTCTATCTGTAATATTAATAAAAAAAAGGATAATAATAAAGAAAGTAGTAAGTTAACATTTTTTCTCATTTTAATATATTGTTTATTAAGTTTATTGCATAATAAACATAATTATTAAATTGGATTATTATTCCAATTAATAATAAGTGATATAAATATATAAATATGATATATCAGAGGGAGACTTTGTATAAAAGTCGATTGCTTGGGTATCTCTGTCCCATTCGTGTTTCTACCGTAAAGCAGTTGTTTGCATGGCTGTGTTTCGGTTTGAAGGGTGGGATATGGCGTGAATTTACTGGGAACAGAGGAATAACATCTGAGTCCTCAGGAATGGCAACGCATGGGGGGTATCATGGGCGAAACAGTATGTGTGTATACTGTTATGTCCATAGTACTGCTCATGTCTATAGGCGACGGTTACCACTTTCCATCAGGTGGGCCGTCAGCTTGTTTGTCATTCTAATATATATATATATATATATATATATAAAATTTAAAGCATTAAACCAAGTTTACATTTGCCCTGGTTTTAATATATTTTTTATTTAGTCCGTTATATACGGCGCTTAATTATCATTAAATTTATTATAAATAACTTGATAATAAACGATTATTTAGTGTTCATATTTGTTACAAATGTAAGTGACCTTTGTTAGATAGTACATATCCTAAATAAATCTCTATATTTTATACATAATAATAAAATTATAACGAGGCCAAAAGTTAATCAATGTTTTTTTTTTAATTGTTTGTTGTATGTGTGTGTATTTGATAACATATAGTGTGCACAGTAACAAAATATAATGAAATAAATAGGCAATTATGACTAGCAAACTAGTTGTTTCTTTTTTTTTTTTTTATAATGGATGATAATGGAATGGTAACCCCACCCGCGCTATCGGTATACACAGGCGGGGCACCAGTGAAGGGTGATAGGTGAGGATGAAGTAGGTCAGTTAGCTCATCGTGACGAATTCAACAAGAATTGTTCACGATGGTTTCCAGGGGGTGCCACGTGGAGGTCGACCTAATAAGGTATATTGCTTCCAATGGGGCTGTCAAACACCATTGCTAACAATCCCTTTCCCCCCAACTAGCAAACTAGTTGAACTCACTTCTATAGTCTGCAATCACTAACTCGTGTTCTGCGACGACTTGTTCATATTGTAAATGCAAAATCGAGACGTGATTTACCGGTAAATAATACCTAAATATCCGTAATCGTGTCGTGTTAAGTCGCGATTGTAAATTTAAAATATGTTTAAATGTATATTTACATTTAATGTAAATGTTTATTTAAAATATGTGTATATGTGTGCCAAAGTGTAAAGTTTACTAGTTCATGTTCCATCAAGTCATTTTTTGAATTAACTGGATTTATTATTATTATTAAAAGGCGGACTTTTTTCAGACAGAAAAACCTGTGACACTGCGACCTTTCCATGATGTTGCTTTTAAATTGGGTTCATACATTGCAATGAATGAATAAATAAATAAATGATTAATTTTTGTTCAGTTTATGCAACGATTGGTTCATGCTCCGAAGTGACTGTTTGTTTTTGTATTCTTAGACTTTGTTGATGTGGTCACGTTCTAACACTTCCAAATAACTCAGTGGCATTGATTCAGTTACAATTTGATTACGTCTTCTGAAAAGTATGTGAAATATAGAATTGATTTCAAACCATAAGCCGCTTGACATAGTTTTCGGTAATTTCAGGCCATTCCAAAGGTTAATAGAAAAAGTTAGCTTTATTTGTCAAGAAAAAACAAAAGACAAATGTATGTAATAAAGTTATTTTTATATTATAAATAAATATAACCTATATAAAGAAAGAAAAATTAATAAATTTTTTTGGGAACCGAAGGTAGATTATCAGCGTTTGACGGTATAATTTCTGATATAATCTAGAATACTCAGAATTGGGAAAAGTTATTGTTTAAATTGGCCTCTCTGTAAATCGAATTCGAAACTTCATTTATGCAAAACAATATCGATAAATGTCGTCGGAACGACATAAAGAATGTACATTTATAATTTGAGTAAGCAGTTATTTATTTAATTGAGCAATTGCTCGATACCAATTAACTGGAATAAAAAGTCGACAAAATAAATTTAATTCATCATGAACGAAGCACAATGCTTGTGTCGTGTCATTCAAAGAATTAAATATAAATAATTGCAGCGTCGTTGTAAAACGGGTCGATTATAGTATTATATATTTGCTGATTATAAAGAAATTATTATAAACAATAAAATATAGTTGCACCTGATTTAAATAAAATTAATTAGCGTCAACTAAGGGAATTTAATAGTAGAGAGATATCTCCATTTTTTTAATTTTTTTGCGTTCGCATTATCTTGAAGGTTATGTTGTAATACTGCTGCTGGAAGTTGAAATTATCATTATCAGTAATTAATTCGTACAACAAATGAACAATGTTTGTTGGCGTAATTTTATTGAGTAGGTATTTATTAAGAACTGTCAAATCTTAAAATCATTAAACGAAATTTCTAATGTAAGTAGTATATTTATTTATTTTTACATTTATTATATAAGTAGCCTACCTACTTATTATATGTATTTATAGTATATGTATTTATGTAATATTTTATTATATATTTTAATATTTTATTTAACTGTATATTTGTTTATGAATTAATAGTTGTAGCACCTTCAGCTGTCCGCTAACGAAATGCTTTCTTACTGTACTGGGTTGACTGGAAGAGATCTCTGTCAGAGATAAGTCTACCTTTGCTCATAATATTTATAAATATAATACATTATTTTATATGTAACTTACAAGTGCAATAAAGATATATATATATATATATATATATATATATATATATATATATATATATATATATATATATATATATATATATATATATATATATATAACTTGACAACGGGTTGTACATCGTTCCTATCGTATAATAAAAATTTGCTGACCTGGTAAATCTTGTTATGCCTCATACCGCTATCTGCCGGGTTCATCTTTCTTATCGGAATAAGAACTAACCTCTCAAGTTGAAGCAAGTCATACATATTTATAAAATTTCATTACAATCCTGTGAGCGGTATAGGAGATTAGAGCAAATGAATCAAGACACGGGCTTTCAATCGACTTTAAAAAAAAAGGAGGCTATCAATTGTTTTTTTCTTTATTTTTATATAGGTATGTAATGAACTAAATTCATATTTGTATTTAAGCTTAATTAGTTTATAATAACAAAACTTACAGTTAGGTAGTCTTCCAACCACCTACCGAGGCAGCGCATCCAATATACAGGCATTATCTCTTTGGATAGCTAAACTTATCTTTTGCGCAAAATAGTTACCAGTTCTTGGGTCACCAGTGAAATGTTCGACTTGTTCAACTTATAAAAAAATAAAAAAAAAATTAAAAAATATGGAATAATTACGAGTTTCACTAGCGGAACACTCCCTTTTTATTTATTTTTAAATGACATGTTTTTTTATAGTTATAAAAAAGATAATAGTAAGTGTTTGAAGTATTTATTGCAGTGTTATTATGATAGATTATCGACTTTTGTTTGCGCAGATAAATACGTATTATGTATATTTTTTGACATTGACAAGGGTTTTAAAAGAACAAAGTTCTTTTTGATTTTTCCAGTAGTTGCCACGCTTGGCAGGCGTATTGGCAATCAAGATTAGGTTTTGATGATGTTCAAAGAGGGACGCTGCTATTCATCCCTCGATCCAGTCGAAGTTTCCGTAGTCGCCTCTTGTGACTCTTACGGGAAAGGATGGCTCGTTCTAAGTTGGGATCACACCGCGATTAGAGAAACAGACCTATTTTCTAGACAGCATATTAAGATTTAGAGAGAGACTTGAATAAAAGTCGTTTACTTGGGCATCTTCGTTCCATTCGTGTTTCTACTGTGAAGCAGTTGTAATTGCATGGCTGTGTTTCGGTTTAAAGGGTTTTTTTTCAATAGGTGATGATGGAATGGTAACATCGCCTGCGCTAACGATATACACTGGCGGAACACCAATGAGGGATGATAGGTGAGGACGAAAAGACAGGTCAGTTAGCTCATCGTGATGAATACACTTGGAATTCAGCACGATGGTTTCCAGGGGGGACCACGTGGAGGTCGATCTGGTTTGCTAGCAATGGAGACCTTAGTCTCCATTATTAACAATCCCTCCCCTCCCCCGGTTTGAAGCGTGGGATGTGGCAGTGAATTTACAAAGTACAGAGGAACAACACCTGAGTCCTCAGGAATGGCAACGCATGGGAGGTATCATGGGCGAAATAGAAGGAGTTGGGTCAACGCATTATGGATAGGGGCCATGATCGCCGTTCCAGTTCATATCTGGCTCAAAGGATATCACTGACAATCCAAAGTGGAAACGCTGCAAGCGTTATGGGGACCTTTGGGTCAAGTACGGAACGTAAAAATTGTTTTGACTGATTGTTAGTTTAAGATTTTTTTTTAAATAAATAAATAGTAATATAAAGTATATTCCCGTGTATTAAAATACGTTATTTATTATCACTATTGAAAAAGTATTTTGTTAAACTATCTTGTATTATTTATTTATTTATTTACACATACATACACTAAACAAACCTTTCATTTAAATTATATTATTAGTTAAATACAATCGCTCTTTAAGAAAAAATAATATAAATTATACATATTACATATAACAAAACAACATAATAATAAAGATTACACAATTATATAATAACATTACTATTTTACTTTTAATTTTGAATAAAAACAAAAACATATAAAAAACAAAATGAATGTAGCAGTGTTTGTGCAAAGGACCTATACTCAGCATATTTGTGTGTACTTGTAAAGACAATACGATTATATTATTATACTATTGGGAAATTTGAACTCTTTTTTTTTTTAATTAGGTGATATCTTCTGTATACTAGGTAGGCGAGCTCGAGTTACTGGGGTTAGTGGGAAGGACGTTGTAATGGAAAGTTACTGGCTGAGAGGTAAACGACCTGCAAACAGGTATGCAGGCTCTATGTGCTGAATGCGTTGATATCTGCACTTACTTGTTATAACTTGATACTATCTCTAGTTCTGACAATTTATAAATGTTTAGAAAGGACATAGAAATAATAGAATTAATCATTCTTTAAATAAACATGTTTACAAGCTCTTAATTTATATTTATTTCAATGATAAGTCTTGTCACGCTACATATACATTATCCTACTTTTCTTTTTACTTTTTTTTTCTTCTAAATTCAAATAACTCCTGTACTCAAATATAGAGAGTATAGTTTATGTACTCATATATATATAGCCAAGTTCACATGTGAACTAGGCCATGTATATATGAGTACATAAATACAGTTACAAAGTAGTAAATTTATTATTTCATACTATTATTATTGTTATCTATATTTTTAAATAATATTCATCATTTGTAAGTTAACCTTAATTTGTATATTTTCTGTAATTCCTTGAATTTATATAAGAAATTTAATTATGTAAAGTACGGTAGCCTGACCTTCATAACATAAAATTTTCCTAGCATGGAGACCAGAGGCACTTACTGTGAATCGATATGTAATGTATACGTATCTATCTATTAAAAATTGATGTCTTTTTTTTCTTGGGACACAATCTTTAAGTAGTTTATATTATTCTCAATTTCGTGTATAATATAGTATATATGTTATATATGTATAAGTATATTTGTTATTTATATATATTTATTTGTTTATATATGTAATTTTAGTATCTGTCTATATCAATAATTACTAGTACCGCATTCGAGTATTCTGACACTTCCGTATGGTTGACTGGGAGAGAATGCTTTTAGCATTAAGTCCGCCATGTACACATATATGTACTAATGAATAAATAAATAAAAATAAATAAAATCTTTAATTATTTGCAAATATGTCAACATAATATAAGAGGCGTGTTACGACGTGTGATTATCAGCAATAAAACAGCATGATAACTGGCATTTTATGGATTAAGTCCGGGAGCGGTGGCCGAGCCCAAATTCTTTATTGTAATAATGACCTACATAAAAAACACTAAAATAATGGTTCGTGTAATGCATAAATAAACTATTGTAACCTTAATGGATGTATCAGATAATTTGTGATTGTTTTAAGGAAGAAGTTTGAGTTTTTACCGGTCTGGATGGCCAGTTTCACTTGTCTTTATTAACTTTTTCCCCTGGGGGGGGGGTAAGAGTGGATTTTTCTCCACCTGTCACTTCTATTGTGTCCAGTAGAGATAAATGGGAAAAAATATGCCACTTTTCCCTACCGATATTTTTTTGATACGTAGGTGCAATTTGTTAAAAAAATATTAATAGTACAAAGATCAAGACAAAAAAAAAAACCTCTGCATCAAACAGATACGAACTTTTTTTAATGGATAATAATAATGGAATGGTTACCCCACCTGCGCTAACGGTATATACTATCGGGGCACCAGTGAGGGATGGGGATGATAGGTGAGGATGAAGCAGGTCAGTTGGCTTATTGTGACTAATTTAATAATGAAATCAGAATAATTTCCAGGGAGAACCGCGTGGAGGTCGACCTGATAGGGTATATTGCTAGCAATGGGATTGTTAATTCCCATTACTACAAATCCCCTCTCCCCCCTCGATACGGAGTAATAGGGATACATTTTTTAAAGTCTTGCGAGGATGCATGGATGAGTTATAGAAATGAATGAAGCAAAAAAAAAAAATATAGGAATTGAAGGTACTTATTTTGCAAACTGTCAGTAGTTTTTATTTTTCTAACGAACTCTTGTCTAGCAAGCGGATGAGCTGAATAATTGAGTATCGATTACAACTTTACCGAACCATTAAAAGCCTTATAAATAGGTTTTTTATACTAAGAGCCTGTTATATTGGAGTCTTCTAACTTTAATTAAGGGAAGGGGGAAAAGGGATTGTTAGTAATGGCAACTGAGAATCCCATTGCTAGCAATATACCCAACCAGATCGACCTCCTCACAGTTCCACCTGGAAACTATCATGGTTAATTCCTGATGAATTCATCATTATGGGCTAACTGGTCTGTTTTCATTCTCATCTATCACCCTTCACTGGTGCTCCGCCAGCGTATCCCGTTAGCGCAGGCGGGGTTGCTATACCATTTTCACCCATCAAAAAAAAAAAAACTTTAATTAAGGCCGAGATAGAGAATTTGGATCACCAACTCCTGAGGTACTGGAACGCCATGCATTTTACGGATCCAGTGCAGTTTGAGATGGAAAGAGGTATATGAATTAGACATTGTTGTTTTAAATAAAGTAAATTATTAGTATATTATAACCGTGTGGGGTCGGCATAGAATAGGCCACCGCTTCCTTCCTCGTGGGTGTCGTAAGAATCGACTAAGGGAGGGCGAGGGATGGGCAGCAGCTTCCCTCTTAAAACATCTGTAAAGTCTAACTGCGGTTGCCAGCCCGTCTGGCAAGCATGGCAACTACTGGCAAAACCCCCCAAGGGGGAGGCTTATGTTCAGCAGTGGACAGTTAAAAGCTGATATGGTGATGATGATTATTATATTAGAAGACTTTCTTAATGCTGAATTGTCCTGCGATTGATCACGGTCCCAACTGATGGAAAGCGATGATGTAGTCTAAGATGCAGCTTATAGGCCCACGAATAGCTTATTCACATTTGCTTTAAATTGGTGCGAATTATATTTGGATGAAAAATTATAAGTGGGTAGAGAGTTTAACTCCTTGGTCGCACGAATTTGAAGACTGGCCAGGAGGCCTGGTATGTCTTGATTCGATTTCGAATTTTCTATTCTGACTTGGATATACCGCTGTACTTTCTCCTAGTCGCCTTTTAGGACATTCTAGAAATGAATAATAGTAAAGAAGTGGCGACGTTTAGCATTCTTACTCTGTTACCACATCAATTTAAATGATACTCAGTAAAAAATTACCTTGACCGTAGTTTCAAAAGGAGCTTACAATAAAAAAAAGTAAAAAAAAAAAACGAATACAGACAATGGTTCATTATAAAAACAGCACACTTACCTACATGAAGACGAGTAATGTTGCGCTGGAATTTTCCATATGCGAACGATTTGTCTTGCCTTGCGACAAACATAGACCCTTCATTTGACACATCAATCAATTTTATTGTGTGTACATACAAGTACATACGTGCTTTGTACACATGTACACGTCACGCCTATTTTAAATTTTTTTAACCGACTTCAAAAATAATGCTTAATGAGGTTGTATTTTTTTGTGTTTGTTACTTCATAACTTTGTCAGTTTGTCTGATATACCAACTAGAACTACAAACTACAACCCGCCACAACCTAAGGTTTCATCCCAACCATTTGGACGAGTGGCGGTCTTCCACCGTGAGTTTCTCAAGGCACTTTTTTCTACGCACAACCATTCTTTGGAATCAACTTCCAGCAGCAGTATTTCCGAACCGATACGACAACATAACCTTGATGAAAAGAGTATATTCCTTTTTAAAAGGCCGGCAGCACACCTGCAATGCCGCTGGTGTTGTGGGTGATCATGGGCGGCGGTAGTCACTTACCATCAAGTGAGCCGCATGCTCGTTTGCCCCCTGTGTTGTAAAAAAAAACCAACTAGAAGATTGGTCCAATAGAAATTTCATGAAAATCAGTACAGTAGTTTAATTTTTAGATTGAAAAATACGTTCTAATATAATGTAAAATTTATTATGTATAATGTATTACACGTATGTTATATTTGTATTATTGTTTTAATTTATAATATGGATAATATTTTTGCAGTGAAACGCCCAGCAATCGAGTTTATTTAATATTATAAGATCGGGCAACGAAACACATGGCTACCTAGGACTTACACTCAATTGACACACGCGGCAATGTTGCCAACAGATAAAAAACAAAGTTACCATTCTACAAATGATATTATGCACAGATTACACTGTCTATATCTAATAATTTAATATTGTTATTCCTGTCTACGTTCGTTTTGTAGATAACGCCATATGGTGTTAAGTCCGCCATTTACAAGTGTATTAAAGTTTAATAAATAAATAAATTTTGTCACAGTTCTAGTAGATTTTTTGGAATATTTAAAATTGATATATGTATATGTGTATTTTTTTTAATTAAAAGCAATCTATATTTTCTTTAATGATAAAAAAAAAGTCATGATCAGTTTGGAACTGGTGATTAAGGATTAGGTTTTGCTATAATTTTATCGAATTTAACACACCCAAACGAATTGACAATTGAAACAAGGCTGTAATAACACATACCAATTGCACCATTAAATAATTTATTACTCAATAAAGTTTTCACAGATGCATAAATACATACATGTCGGTCACACCTGTCTCCCATGCATAATAATATAATAATAATATTTTGTAAAGCGAAGTAAATTTGTTCCTTGCATGATAACATTGACACATGTTACTGTTTATTCCACGCTCTGATATTGGGGTTCTACCATGAAATGAAATTCCAAATTTTAGAACTCAAATTTGTGTTTTGTTCTTCTAATAAGTTCTGTAAATGGATATTTTGCTTATCATAAATCCTACCATAAAAGCCTAAAGGAATGTTATTATAGCATTTTTAATATGTTTACGTTTAAAGAATTATGTAATTTTAACATCAAATTTATGTTTCGTTCGCCTTCGAAAGTTCGGAAAACATTTTATGGTAGGCTCTCTGTTCATTTCAATAGTCACAAGATATTTGTTTGACCTTGATCTTGAAAAGGAGGTACGAAATTACAGTCATTATTATCTGTATTGAAAGTTAATGTATTTAGTGTAACTAATGTTTGTCAAATGTAAACAGAGAGGTGGTTGTATGGAAATGCTGGTTCTATTGTTCTATTGATTAGTTGATATCTTGCTTTTTATTTTATATTGTTTTTTTCGTTTGGTCTATATTTTTTTATTATAAATATTTTGAACGGCTTCGAAATGTTTCAATCTCACCATAATCAATGGAATAAGATTACCAGAGGGAGACTTTGTAAAAATTTCATGTTGGGCTCTCTGTCCCATTCGTGTTTTTAGTTGTGTTTGCATGGCTGTGTTTCGGTTTAGTCATATGGATATTGGGTACAGAGGAATAGCACCTGAGTCCTCAGGAATGGCAACGCATGGGGGGGGGGGGGTCATAGGCGAAACAGTATACTATGTTATCTCCATGGTACTGCTCATGTCTATAGGCGACAGTTACCATTTTCCATCAGGTGGGCCGTCAGCTTGTTTGCCATTCTAAGTTGTATAAAAAAAAAGTAATTTCAATGAAGTAACTTGTAAAAAAAATTATCTACTTTACATTAACAAAAAATATAGAAACAATTAAAACGATTTCTGTCATATTTTAGCATATAGCAATAAATTGTTCTATGGTACCACAGATAATATAATACTATACTAGACGGTACAAGTGACTGGTAAATTTGACAAGGCATAACGTTTTTATGCGTGACTAAAGATTATCTATACTAATATTATAAAGCTGAAGAGTTTGTTTGTTTGAACGCGCTAATCTCAGGAATTACCGGTTCGAATTGAATAATTCTTTTTGTGTTACATAGTCCATTTATCGAGGAAGGCTTTAGGCTATATAATATCACGCTGCGACCAATGGCATCAGTGAAAAATGTTGAAATTATTCATATTTGGTCTATCCGTTGCGTGTTTTTATTTACTAAATATTTTGAACTTTAAATGATCTAAAAATGTCCGCGACAGTATATGTCTATCTTTTAAGATTGACTCACTATAACCTTTTTTATGGTAATCGACTTTGGTCGAAATTAATGCATTATCGCCAATTATTTGCCAAAGAGTACCAGAGGGAGACTTTGTACAGAAGTCGATTGCTTGAGTACCTCTATCCCATTCGTATTTCAACCATGAAGCAGTTGTGTTTGCATGGCTGTGTTTCGGTTTGAAGGGTGGGATATGGCGTGAATTTACTGGGTACAGAGGAATAACACCTGAGTCCTCAGGAATGGCAACGCATGGGGGGTATCATGGGTGAAACTTTATACTCTGTTATGTCCATGGTACTGCTCATGTCTATAGGCGACGGTTACCACTTTCCATCAGGTGGGCCGTCAGCTTGTTTGCCATTCTAAGTTGTATAAAAAAAAATTAACATAATAATATCAATCCTTATCATAATAACAGAAATTGACGCGAACGAAGTCGCGGGCAACAGCTAGTTGAATTATAAAAATAATGTTTCTAGATAAATCAAGAACGTTTGAATGCGCTAAGAATATTAAATCGAGGAAACAATATAGTGAATACCTGCCATTAAACGTACATATTCCTGATTACCTTCGTTGTATATGTGACTTTATTAATCTATACTTATAATAAAGCTGTAGAGAGGTCAATTCTGTACATGAAATATATTTTCAAAATAACCATCAGGGGGTGATTAGTGATCGATACTGATGCCAAAATTGCAATCAGTAAAATTTTTGTCTGTCTGTCTGTATGTTCGTTATAGAAACAAAAACTACTCGACGGATTTTAACGAAACTTAGTACAATTATTCTTCATACTCCTGGGCAGGTTATAGTATACTTTTCATCACGCTACGGTCAGTAGGAGCAGAGCAGTGAAGAGAAATGTTAAAAATATCCACCCGTGCGACGCCGGAACGGGCCGCTAGTAATGTATATACAGAGAGTGAGGGGTATTATTTAGTTTATTTATAGCTATACGGTTATTACCCTTGTACGTTCTACAGTTTTCTATCAGCTTCTCAAAGGTTGACTGTAAGAGATCCCTTTATGGAATAAGTCCGACTTTTTACCACTTATCACCAATTATCACCACTCACTGGTGTCCTGCTAATGCATAGCGACTGCACAGTCGAGGTTACCATTCCATTATCATCCACTTCCAGTTCCTCTCGGAAACCGCGTGAAGGTCGACCAGATAGGATATATTATATCGTCATTGTCGTAGAATACTGACGGATCTGACAAATATTACATATAAAGATCCGTCAGTATTCTACGACTATGACGATATATTGCTAACAGCAATGGAGCTGTTAGAGTTCCATTACTCACAATCTCACTACATTACAATGCTAATGTAATAAAATATGCTTACCTAAAAAAAATCCAATTTCATCCAATCCTGTACTAATATACTTGTTACAAGTGGTTCTATCTATTTATAACTAAAGTATACAATCGATCTTTTTTTTTTATATACAACTTAGAATGGCAAACAAGCTGACGGCCCACCTGATGGAAAGTGGTAACCGTCGCCTATAGACATGAGCAGTAGCATGGACATAACAGAGTATACTGTTTCGCCCATGATACCCCCAATGCGTTGCCATTCCTAAGGACTCAGATGTTATTTCTCTGTACCCAGTAAATTCACCTGATAGCGTAGATATATATTGCTAACAGCAATGGAGCTGTTAGATTTCCATTACTCACAATCCTATTACATTACATTTTAATGCCAATATATTAAAATATGCTGTTCTAACAAAAAAATCAATTTCATCCAAACCACTTATAATCTATTTGTTACAAGTGGTTTATCTATTTATAATAAAAGTACACAATCGATCTATGTAATAGAATCAAATTGATCACAAATATAACTAGAACAATAACAGCACCGCGTCGAAGCTTCTAGAAAGCGATATGGGCTTTAATGGAATGGAGCCCAATTGAGCTGCAGTCAATTATTAATATTGTACAAGTTAATTGAGCAATTGAACTCGTAGGGTTAACCAAAATTACTTAAATGTTCGGACAAGGCATCGTGATGTTCCCTTGTTTAGGACTGATGAATGACTCATCAGCTTTCAATCAATTAATATTATTAAGGTTGTCTGGAAGATGCTGCTTAGCGATAAGGCCGCCTTTTGTATCACTTCTCATTAATATTAACTGTATTTTTTATTTTATAAATGGTACAATAAAGTGTGAAATAAAATTCAATTAAGTTACATCGTATCTTTCCTTTCCGTTGGTGTCATAAGAGATGACTAAGGGATCTTAATGGTTAAGAAATAGGCAGCAGGGTTTCTTTTAAAACATCACCAAAAGCCGGTTGCCAATCCGTCTGCCAAGTGTGGCAACTACTAGCACAAACCCCCTTTATGTAGAAGGCCTATGTTCAGCAGTGGATAATTAACCGTTGATATGGTGATGATGATGATGAAGTTACATCAACTTCTTTTTCTTGCCGTTTCCCATATTTGTATAAATCCCCTTCGCAACTGCAGTATCTGTCGTTTTGTCGTACCGAATGGGCGGTATGTACTGAGTAATAAATGTACATTATGGTAACCCTATTCACGCAGACATGAACAGAAAAATTGGCCTGTTTTGGCGAAATCGTTGTTTAAAACAGTTTAATTATCTACATACCTAATCTAAGATAGTGGATTAATTTATTGTTAATTGGCTACATTATAAAAATGATTTTAATAATCAAAAATAGATATTACTGTAAGTATACATCTTGTAAATATCTAAGTATTTTATTTATTATCATGGAATAATTAATTATACAAATATTAAAACGATTAAAAAAACTTAAAATAAATTATTAAAAAAAAAATTAAGACGCTTTATTTACCTACTTAAATATCTTATTTATACTATACTAAAATAGTTAATTGCATGAAAGTCTGCAGGTGAGTCTGGAATATTTGATTTATGGCTAGTCAAGGCAAGATCTGAAATAGCGGGAAATGGGACTTATTGACGTCACTAATGTTGGCAGTATGCTTTCCCGCCACTCGCTAGAAGCGCCACAGTTTATAAATAGTGTTTTTTTTTATCAATGCAGAGTAAATACGATGCACAATGTTACAATATTTACACTTTTATTAAAAACTGAAGGTTATAACTACGTTTATAAAAGCCTCAATAACTGATAGTTAAAATGTTTAATGATGAAAAACTCATCATTAAATATATAAGTAAATTATAAGTACGTATAGAAAGTTAACATTTAAAAATATATCTAAAATAATATATATAAATAATATATAAAATATACAATCCTAAGACTTTTACTTATGTCTTACTTAATTTTTATATCTTTTGTATTACATATCGTTTTCTAATCTAAAAGATTAGAAAACGATATGTTTAACAAAGCAAAAAACTTTTTTGTGTCAATGTTCAGAATGCAGAATACAGATTAATTAACAATAAATTGACGGAGCGTGAAATGTACTCTTAATTGGCAAATCTTTTTGTTACGTACTTTTTACAGACTGGGTACCTGGAGTAGATACATAGATTTTTGTTTCCTTCAAAAGATTACAGTAGTAAACTTATTATAAATACAAACAATTACAAGAAATGATCACAGCAAGAAAACAATCTATTACCTGTAGTACTGGTAAATATTTATTTAGTATGAACATTCGGCTTAAAAGTTCTTGCAACCAAGCTATGAACCCTTTAAAAAAATATTTACTATGTACCATATGACTGTGCGTAGTATCTATGCCTATAAAATTCAAGAGCAATGAATAAGAAGCTTATTCATGCTGAAACGAGATATCAGGTTGGTGTTTGACGTCACAGGTACTTGGCAGTCTCTTCACATTCGACAGAAATAAGGATTAAGTTACACGCACGTCAGTTTAAATGCCACAGACTAAAAATAGTATCTATTTTTTTTAAAAAGCATAGACTCAGATTATAGGCGTAACACATTTAGTTCGATTAAATATGTATTAATAATTATATAATTTCTTTATTCTATGGTAGAGAATGTTAGTAATTTACTGTATAATAATAAATCCAGACAAAATATCATATTGAAGACTAGGCAGCATGGTCTCCGACCTTAGCCTGTTCTACAACGGAACAAACGTACTAAAAAAAATGTAAATACTATATAATATAGTCTTACACCTCGTTATATTATACGACTATTATCAATTTTCATAATTCAAATATATATCTAATGCCAATATGAATGGAAATAATAATAAATAATAAACGAATTGCAATATACCCTACCCATTAAATTATGGATAAAAACATGTTTTACGTCATTTGAAATTATTTATTTACTAACGAATTTAATTAAGTCATATGAATCTTTTCTTAATATTACCCAGTTAAATATTAACTAACATACAGAATTACCTTATCTTAGTAAGATAATTAAATATTGTAATTAACAATGTTTATTTTTAATTTTTATAAGTTTTTAAAAATTGTTATGGTTTTTTATTTTTGTGATGTACACGTTACAAAATTATGTAAAGCGAGAGATGCACTTATTTATTATATATAGATTGCTGATTTTATTTGCGTACCACAAACGAGTCTTGGCATAAAAAATAGGTAAAATGATATCCAATTTAATATATTGCAAAATTACATCATCACTTATGTTAATGATTATACAAGTCAAAGTTCATCAATTAAAGACAAATTGTTTTGAAGTCCATTTTGTACGTACCTACATTACCACCGTAAATTCTTTATAATAATATATTTAAGGATGTATTTTACTGCAACCCGCGCCATTCTTCGTAATTTGATTAAAAAAACAAATACATTTATATATATAAAGATAGAGATAGAAAACTGGAAATCAATCGCCAACTTTTACAAGGGTTGCTTCATTTTAAATAAAAAAAAATCTTGTATATAGTTCTATGTTACCGTTCGTAGACAACATTACGAAATCATAGCATGTATTTAGGGTTTTTATACCTCTTGTTGATATCAATATTTGGATAGAGAGACTAGATAGTTGTATAAAACTAATAACATTTTTTTATTGTGTTGTTGACTCGAGACATTAGCGTGTCCTCTTTCTGCAGATTTCAATCAGTTAATCAAATTCTGTAATCATAGGTATAAGGGCACTACTGCTTTTTTATACAATGTAGATTACTTGATCAATTCGGTATACCTAATAAAAATCATACAAAAACAATTTTTTGTATGTCTGGCCTCAAGAAATTCCATACGTCTGCTAGTCATGGGCGCGGCGCCAGGGCGAACGAGGTAAACATATGATTGAACTAAAAAATAGGTCATGCACGAATCGCGTCGCATGATGAGTGTTCCACTGTTTTTTTTTTTTTATTTTTACTTTATATGTTTCGCCATCAAAAGAATGTCATGTAATGACGAAGCAAGGTGACATTTTCTTCGTTTTCTACCGTTCATTTCTTTTGTTGCCAGAACCTGATAAGAAGAAATGAAAAATATACATACATATCTGTCACGCCTGTCTCCCATTAGGGTAGGCAGAAACAATGGAATGCCAAATGCTTCGATTCAAACAAACCTCTTTCGCTTCTTTCACATTCATCAATCTTTTCATACACGCTCGCCGGTTACGGGCACTTTTAATTTGGCCCTTCTTCAGCACATCGCTTATTTGGTCAACAAAATAAAAAATACTTTAGTGAAATTAAAAAAAAGTAAAAGCACTATTGTAAGAGAAACAAATTGATAATTATTTTTACAATAGATAAAATTTGTTCTCACATTGGTTATGCATTTTGTTATAATGGAACTGCCTGTTTTTTGTTTAATATTTGCTTCGATATTTTCAGTATTACACTTAGATTGTTATTATCGGCACTAACAATATCAACAATGGTTCTCAACATATTTATAGTAACTGGATAAAACGTTACATTGTATTCTAAAGTTGAAATTGCAAAACATTTTGTTGGTACTCACTTAGGCATTTGTGTTGCAACGATAAGGTCCTATTTTATGGTTATTTTAATGTTTAGTGGAATTAGGATTAATAAATGTTAATTTGGGACATAATTTATTTATTATACTCATACCTGTTATATAAATAATGTATTTGCGGTGAGGATTGTTAGTAACAAGGACTTGCGCCACTACTGGTTATATATCGTTAGGTCGACTATCATGTTTAATCCTTGATGAATTTATCATAATGGATCCAATTTGGCCTCTTTAGACAATTGATAAACGAATTTACCGATAGATTCGTTTTCAATAGCGTACGCATGTCAAAGATTGAAAGGAAGGATATTGCTATCTCACAGATGCAGTGGCGATAATGTATCTGTTGATACATTCACTTGTCACATACCGAAGGGGCTTAATGTCCCTTTTAATTGGGTAAACCAATAGTGCAGATGGGACTATTAATAAATTTTCATTTACCAGAGGGAAACTTTGTATAAAAGTTGTCAGCACGGGTAATTCTTTTGGAAAAGAGAGGTAGACCTCTGTTTCTGTAATGAAACAGTGTTGTTTGGATCGCTGTATTTCGGTTAAAATGGTAACACACATCCACACTGCTGTTCATGTCTTTAGGCAATGGTTACTACTTTCTATCAAGTAGACCGTTAGCTTGTTTGCCATTCTAAATTTAATAAAAAAAAAAACATTAAAAAACCTATCGGTTTTTCGCACAACATTGTGGCCCCTAATACTAACATACAGTTATTTCCGTCCGCAACAGTACTTAAACAGCACGTGTGCGAAGTCGATGGATTGCTATCGTCATTGGAACTAACAATGGATAGACTGGTAAATACTAGAATAACGTTCAACAATGTATTTGTACAGGATTTCTAAATGTAGATCGAGATAATCATTATCAAGTAGATAGACAAGGTTGTCGTGGTTGATTTTTTATAATGTTTTAATATTGTTTGAGCTAAGAAGTTTCTTTATGTAATTTATAATAGCATAAACTGTCTAATGTCCGTCTAATGGAAAGTGATGACTGTCACCTATAGGTATAAACATTATAATAATAGAGTATACTGTGTCGTCCATAATGTCTGAGGACTAAAGTTTTACGCTTTTGTATCCTATAATTTATATATATATATATATATATATATATATATATATATATATATATTATAATTATAAAAACATCAAAGATTATATTTAAACTAGATGTATCCCGCTGCTTTGTCCACGGTTATAACTTTTTTCAGTAAATAAGCTATCAAATGTAAAAAGATTCTTCCATATCTAACTCGCAGTTTTAGAGAGTAGCGCGTTCAGACAAACAAACTCTTCCGCTTTATTATAGATATTGTGTCCCATACAATATTCTGTAGTGAAGTAAATGTGATTGCATGGCTGTATTGCGATTTGAAGGGTGGGATATGGAAGTGAAATTACAGAGTATGGACGCATAATATCATAGTTTTCAGGAATGGCAATGCATAAGGGGTACCATAGACATTTTTTAAATTTATTGAGACTATGTAGAATACTTGTAAGACATCAATCTAAACAGTTACAGATACTATAGATATTAGTGCGTTCTTTGTTGTCTATGCTATTCATGTCTTTTTTTTACAACACTGGGGGCCAACGAGCATACTGTTCACCTGATGGTAAGTGACTACCGCCGCCCATGATCACCCACAACACTAACGGCATTGCAGGTGTGTTGCCGGCTTTTAAAAAAGGAATATGCTCTTTTCTTGAAGGTTATGTTGTCGTATCGGTTTGGAAATACTGCTGCTGTAAGTTGATTCCAAAGAGTGGTTGTGCGTAGAAGAAAGTGCCTTGAAAAACGCACTATGGCAATAGTCGATTTTAAATCTGTTAAAGGTATCATGTAAGATAACTCGTATGTCTTATCCTGTCTGAATTATTATTCTCTTATCCTTTCTGAAATGCTTCAAAGACAAATATTTATAAGGTAAATTTACTAGTACGACTGTAATTTGTGGTATAAAACTGGGTTGATTGTCAACTGTTGCTGGTTGTGACGACTTTGCCACTCCCAGATAATGCCAATTTTATTGGAATCCAGCGAAGTAGAGGCGAGCCTACCAGTGTGTCAAGGATAAATCAGTTATAATAAAGAGTGTTTATCTTTACAGACTTTTAGTGTCATCTCTAGGTGTTTTTTACTGATTAGAAAACGGAATAGTTTCCATTTCTCATGTACTTTTTGTACACGTTATCTTTGCTTTTCAAAATGAATGGATTTATATAATTCTTTCTGCAATCTGTAATCTGTATACTGCCTTATTATTTTGTATATAATTAAAATAAAAAAAAAAAAATTTTGTCGACACTATGAATAGACATTCAACAAATAATTAGAAACTATTATCAAATTACCCTCTAAAAAAAAATAAAGAAAATATATTTCTTCTTCTGTCGCAGACTAATCAAATTTATAACATAAAACCTCCTTTAGTGTTGAAGATAAAAATGACACGAAACAATAAAATTCAAATATTTATTCTGTTATTGAAGTCTTTGTCTAAATTTTTAATAAAAAAAAAACCGATTATGTTATCAATACCGTATACTAGAATTTATTGGACATACAGTATGATAAAGCCTCGTTTCAGTTATCAGTAATTACTATATCTGAACATAGATATCTGTAAATCGATATTGCAAACATACCTAGCTGAATTATTACCAGTTTAAACTAGATTTTTCAATAAATTTTACAATAATAAATTTAATCTATGATATTTTAGATAGAGAAATACTAAAAATAATTATACATTACAATGAATATTAATTTATTTTTTGTGTCGATTCTTCTAAAATATCTATGCGACCAGCATAGTTTTTTTCCACTTTTGTCAATATAAGGGTAGTGCCAACTCCTAAACAATTTTAAATTAGTTATTAAAACTTACAATTATATAGACAAAAAATATTAAAATATAGTCAGACTAATTTGATTTTTGTTGTAAATTTTTTTTAAACGAATGATAACGTGCTTTTTTTAATTTTTAAAAATTGAAATAAAAATTTCCTAAATGATTTGATTTGTAAATTTGAATTTGAAACTACTTTTATAAATTTATATACATTCATTAATTAAAATAGCAGTTATTTTAAACGATTTAAAAACGAAAACATATTTTATGTCTATACTCACTATATACTTAGAAGACACGACTAAGGAAGGGCGAGGGATGCCTCGCCATTCCTTAGTCGTTCCTTATGACGGGAACTGGAAGGGTGGCTTATTTTTTTTCTTTATAAAACTTAGAATGGCAAACAAGCTGACGGCCCACCTGATAGAAAATGGTAACCGTCGCCTATAGACATGAGTAGTACCATGGACATAACAGAGTATATTGTTTCGCTCATGATACCCCTCGTGCGTTGCCATTCCTGAGGACTCAGGTGTTATTCCTCTGTACCCAGTAAATTCACGCCATATCCCACCTTTCAAATCGAAACACAGCCATGAAAACACAGCTGCTTCACGGTTGAAACACGAAAGGGATAGAGATACCAAGCAATCGACTTTTGTACAAAGTCTCCCTCTGGTCTATATCCTCTATTCCATGCCGGGACCACATGGCCATGAATATTGTCAGTGTATTTTCAATTGTCATCTCCTATATCTGTCCAATAAATTACCGTCTACTGATTACTCGTTAAAACTCCGTAGATAAGTATGTTGGACTAATATATCTAGCGCGTGTGCGATAAACATGGCTGTCTAAATTATTTAGAATAAATCAAACGTGTTCCGGTTTATAGATCAAAGAGCTAGATATCAGATGATGTGAAGAATAACAAATTAATTTATATAATATGAATGTTAATAATAATAAAAAATATATTCGATATATTTTATAAACTAGCTATATCCTGCTGCTTTTTTTTGTACAACTTAGAATGGCAAACAAGCTGACGGCCCACCTGATGGAAAGTGGTAACCATCGCCTATAGACATGAGCAGTACCATGTACATAACAGAGTATGCTGTTTCGCACATGATACCCCCATGCGTTGCCATTCCTGAGGACTTAGGTGTTATTCCTCTGTACCCAGTAAATTCTCGCCATATTCCACCTTTCAAACTGAAACACAGCCATGCAAACACAACTGCTTCTCGGTAAAAACTTGCTGACATTTTAGCTGCGTGAATCAATATATAAAGTGCTAAGTTAGGATATAATATACCAAATTTTAAATTTTACCAAATTTAATTCAAAGTCGTTCTGTGGTTTTTGCGTGAAAGAGTAACAAACATCCTACCATCTGCCATTATAAAATGGGTTGTACCCATTTTTTTAAATTTTTCCTATTTGTTTTATATATTAATATATACTTACTATATACATAATAAATACCAAAACTATTAAAAAATAACCAATTTTTTTTTTCAAAAATTTCCTCTGGAATTTAATTTCGTGAATAGAATTTTTTAAAAAAGATAAAGATAGGTCCGTTGGCCCATCATGACTAATTAAAAACAATTAATCACAATTGTTTCCAGGGGGAACCGCGGGGAGGTCGACCTGATAGGATATATTGCTAGCAATGGGGCTTTTTTAATAATTTTTTTTTAATAACAATGTCAATTATATACAACTAATTAATATGTATATTTTTACTTACAGGTACACACAATCACATCGTTCAGGCTATTTCCAAATACAGGCGTGTGCTAAATGTAAGTTCTAACATAGCACTTTTAAAGGTATTTTAATGATGCCTGTATATGGCAAAGCAACTGAACTGCGTAGAAACATAATTCTAAAGTATTAATACAGCCTTATACGTTATAGTGTTTGTCTGTGAATTGGTATTTGCTATTTTCCCACCGACTTCAAAAAAGGACGAGGTTTTTAATTCTATTTTTTTTTTTCAATTTCGTCAGTTATAAACCGATTTGGAAATTTATTTTTTTATCTGAAAGCGTATACCTTCAGATTGGTTCTATAGAAATAAAAATCGGTTCAGACGTTTAGTTGTTTATTTTTTATTTATTTATTTATTTATGACAACAAACAGTCATTTACAAAATATTAATACAATATACATTACAGTTTTACAACAAATAGACCTTACAGTGCCAATAACAGTATTTTAAACATAGAGTTATTATTAATGAAGTCCCATGACAACACGCAAGAAATTTAGTAACAAATTCAAAGTACTAATAATATAATAATAATATAATATAAGTGTCAAAGATGAACAAAAAAGAAGAAGCGCAAGTAATTATTTAATTTATTTACGTTTATTTAATTAAATTAAATAACAGATTTGCCACAATTGAAGCCGGTTCTGTTTTTGCGGAACGCAATCTTAATTATTCCATTAAATATATCGGCGAACTAATTAATAAATTGTAAACAATTTGTTGTTGCGTTCAAACAGGAATTTTTATTTTATCTATAAATATTATTCTTTCATTTCTTAAACCACTTGATTGTATATATCTTTTATATCTACTACAAAATTTATATTTTTTTTTATTGCATTTAGTTTGTTGTTAAACTTAACCTTTTTCCTATAAAAGTGAAATTGTGCTTAAACACAGGTGTCCTATGTCTATGAATTATTACAAAACCATTACTATAAGACTGAGTATTATGTATATATACCTGTTGCTTAATTAAAAAAAAAATAACCTTTAAATAATAATAGTATGCATATGCACCCAAGCATTGTGCAGTTTACCGCTGCGCTTGCGCATCCGTTCACGGTCAACAATGGGCTGTTTGATGCAAGCCCACCATTACACCTATTGTACGTTAGAATTACATTACATGCAATGTGTACTAACAATGGTTAGATAGGTCACTGATGTTAGTATTGATAGGTATATGTTTCATTATTTACTGATGAAACACACACACACACACACATACACACACACACATATATATATATATATATATATATATATATATATATATATATATATATATATATATATATATATATTAATATTTATTAATTTTTAACTATAACATTTAAGTCGATTGGTACACATGTATGACTGTAACTACTAATAAACTCTCAGTTTTTCTCATATTGGGTTTGCTGGAAGAAATCTCTTTTGGAAATAAGTTCGCCTTTGTGTACTATTATGTTTGTTTTCTCTATTTCGATAGCTTTTTGTGTACAATAAGGAATAAAGAATATACAAAATTTTCTCTCATCTCTGTTTCTCTTTAAACTTTGCTGGTTACTCTGAGTCATAGATTGTTTCATTTGTTTTTCTAATACAGTTAATTCTTTGTTATACTAATATTTATATATTTATTATACGTATTTATTTATTTAACATATTATATGTATGTTTGTATTAGTCTATTTATATGTTTATAATATATAAATATATTAAGTATTACTTAATATTTTCTCAATTTTGATAATGCCTACCTATTTCTGTGTTTGCCCAATGGATGACTGGTAGAGAACACCAATCCAATTTTTATTAATGCATTTATGTATGATAATTAAATAAAAAAAAAAAAAAAAACACTGTCCGCCAAATGTACATAAAATTTCACTGTGCATTAAAGTTTGAATAAATAAATATACACATATGTATAGGTGGAGTTTTTTTTTTTTAATGGGTGACAATGGAATGGCAACCCCACCCGCGCTATTAGTATACACCGGCGAGGCTCCAGTGAAGGATGATAGGTGAGGATGAAGAAGGTCAGTTAGTCCAGCGTGACGAATTTAACAAGAATTGTTCACGGTGGTTTCCAGGGGAATCCACGTGGAGGTCGACCTAATAGGGCATATTGCTAGCAATGGGGCTGTCAAACTCCATTGCTAATTGGGGGAAAGGGATTCCTTTCCCCCAAGTATAGGTGGAGTTTTAGACATCTCTTTATAAACCACTAATCATAATAAACATGAAAAAAAATGAGCCAACATATAACGGCTATGGTTGAGAGTAGAACATTCCTTTTTCTGTTGATTTCATTTATGGATCATATTATCCCTGTATTTGCCCAGAATGTTTAAATGTAGTACCGACAAAAAATAGACCCTATATTAAATATTATAGAGTATATTTTTCTGCAATTATCTATAATAAGTTTATTTAATAGGCAAGTTTTACGTCTGAGCGACAACACTGGAGGAATTCTGAACCATTTGAAGAACCTTGAATCTATTCATGCACTGCTAATGACAGAATTAATAGAATTCCTTTATAATTAGTGTTGTACGAACTGTTAATTAAAGACGGCATATTGTTCATACTCCATGGCGACAGACTATATACAGAATAGAATAAAACTAATTTTAAACTTGTTTACAAGGCCATTTAAATCATCCCTTATTTATGGTTCTATCGGTGGGATCGGAATGTTATTATTTGCTTAGAAGACCCCGCATGAAACTCAGAAATGACTCTATATAAATAAATTTATTTTATTGAAATAGGTATTATCTTGCTTAAATTCATATCATTGCTTTTTTATTAGAATTATTTTGTTTAATTCGGTTAGAGGTGAACACGTGTCGCAAAACGTGCGTGGATGAAATTGCTGTCGGAGATTGAGTGGTTAAATGCAAGTTTGTAGAACTTTTGGTGGTGATGATGGTGGAAAATATTTGAGTGTTGGCAGTCACACACATACTAATGGTAGCGGAATTAAACAAAATAATTCTAATCAAACAACCAGAAACAAATTTAATACATACATACATACATATCTGTCACGCCTGTCTCCCATTAGGGTAGGCAGAAACAATGGAACGCTAAATGCTTCGATTCAAACAAACCTCTTTCGCTTCTACAAATTTAAGTGTAAAACAATTTTTTGTTTTATGCAAATATAATTTATACAGAATTATACGAGTATACTTAAACCACTGAGTACATATCTCAGAGCTACACATTTAAAGATCAAACAAATGTCTATTCTTTTAGTCGTGTAACTATATATATAAGCATTTTATTAATGTGGTGTCATGAAATGATATGGTAGATTTCGGTAAACACATCGACATAATAATTTTATTACTATGGGAAAATTATAACACTCGGGGTTTCATTCGATTGAGTAAATTACATTTTTAATAACATATTTACAAAAAATACAGTAAGCAGCACCTTTAAACACTTGTATGACGCATTGTGTTCTGAGAAATTGTTTGAAATAATGCCCATAGTCACTTTTTATCATTGCACCGCTTGCCATCGACATGGATTTTATTTTTACACGCTATATCCTAAATCCTGAAAAGAGTGAACGAGAAAAGAACATTAATTAAAATAATAGAGAATAAAAGAGGCAAAATGCTAGGCCGTCTTATACGGCATGACGATTTTTTTAAGAGCATAGTAGAAGGAAAAATATAGGGCAAAAGAGGAAGAGGAAGAGGAAGACCGAGGAACTACATGG
This sequence comes from Galleria mellonella, assembly GCF_026898425.1. NCBI lineage: Eukaryota > Metazoa > Arthropoda > Insecta > Lepidoptera > Pyralidae > Galleria > Galleria mellonella. The sequence goes on from NW_026441978.1 coordinate 2,316,154, forward strand.
GACAGGTAAAAAAAACACTAGGTGTGATGTCGTATAGGGAGGTCTAGGATATAGCCTGGGATAGAGCTGGCTGGAAGAAGATGCATGAATTAGTTGCACCGACAAGAGGAAGCTCTTAAATGGAAAAAAAGAAGAAGATCGTAAATGGTCGCGTACAGTGCAATTTCAGAGGAATTTTTTTCCGCGAACGCTCAGGCTGTGGTTCTTCAAAAAGCATGTATTAATGTTTCTGTTTGAACGAATTATACATGACACCCCTAGTGTTGTAGGCATCCATAGGCTACATTGACCATTTACCAACAGACAGGCTGAATGCTGTTGCTAAAAATGTCAGTTGCTTTATCCATCTTATGTGGTAATTTATAACAAGTAAGTTCCAGAGGGAGACTTTGTACAAAAGTCGATTGCTTGGGTACCTCTGTCCCATCCGTGTTTCTACCGTGAAGCAGTTGTGTTTGCATGGCTGTGTTCGGTTTGAAGGGTGGGATATGGCGTGAATTTACAGGTTACAGAGGAATAACACCTGAGTCCTCAGGAATGGCAACGCATGGGGGGTATCATGGGCGAAACAGTATACTCTGTTATGTCCATGGTACTGCTCATGTCTATAGGTGACGGTTACCACTTTCCATCAGGTGGGCCGTCAGCTTGTTTGCCATTCTAAGTTGTATAAAAAAAAAAAAGTTATTAGGTTAAAAACTATTCTATCTCCCAAGTTGTAGCAAAAAATTTACAAAATTTCAATAACAAAATCGGTTGACCAGTTTCGGAGATTAGCATGAACTAAAATCGTGTCACGGGGTTTTATACATTAAAGTTTGTATTCTCATTCAAAACTTAGATTACAAAGCGGGCCAAAAAAAAATGCAAGACATAAAAATACGTTCTCAGATGACAAAATCTAAATTTAACACTTTGTTTTAAACACCAAAATATACGTGAAAAGTATTGCCAAGATCAACTTTGTCATAAACCGCGTCTGGAGTTTTGCGTCTGCGCACAATTTTGGACGTATTCCAATAGAAGCTCCGTTTACCGGAATATTACATTACGTAAACCGAATGAATAGGTTAATATCAAACGTAAGATACGGCTGACGTGTGTGTGTTTTTGTTTAAATTGTGTGAAGACATTGTAGTAAAATGTTTCTAAATATCTTTTATTTTCGCTAAAAAAGATCCTATACGGTTGTCTCCTTTTAAATATTGGTTGTTCAGGTACGTAGGATATAATTATTATGAATTAGGGAACACTTTTTACCCACACCGTGTGATCAGAATATGTTGATTGACTAGAATAAATAGTAGCTCAGCCTTTTATATTATATTTTTTATACCACTGGGTTGTAAAAAAATATACGGCCCACCAAATGGTAAGCGGTTACCGTTGCTTATAAACACCTGTAATACCAGGGGCATTACGCGTTGCCAACCCCGAGAGAACATCTTTGTTCCTTTTTTGAAGAACCCCATGTGTCTTATATATATTCCAGATAATAAAAAAATTTTGTAGTGCTTAATAAAGCTGTTAAGGAGTCGAGATGTAACAAATAAACTTACTTATTCATTTATATAATAATATTAGTGAGGTTTTTTTTGTATTCGTAAACAGTAAGGAGATATAGGTGAGTACTACAACGATCTGTTGGGCTTACTAAAAACAACTAAGTTATTAGTTATTTGATTAGAATTATTTTGTTTAATTCCGCTACCATTAGTATGCGTGCGACAGCTAATAATAATACTACTAATAGTAGCGGAATTAAACAAAATAATTCTAACCAACTAACCAGTGATATGGACTTCCGCACAATAACATATATATTAGTCAATATAAATAAAATTAAACTGTACTTATTTATAATATGAATGTGGCCAACGATTTGTTTGAAACAAGCATACATACAGCCCGTCTAATGGTAAATGTCCACTGTAGCCTAATAGACGTCTGCAACACTAGGAATGTCATTTGCATGTTGCCGACGATGAAGAAACTTTAAAACACCCTTTTTAAAGAGCTCATATTGAAGTCTCTAGGGAAAATCTTGGCAAGGAGCTCATTCCACAACCTGAGGGTAGGCAAGTGGAAACTCTTTTCAACTGTGAACCCTCCTCTGAACCACACTGTATGCAACCATTTAGGTTCTATATGTTTTTGTTTTATAAAAACATGTTCTATATTTAAATGTTTATAACATGACAGTCTTAAATATATGCTAAGGCATAAGACGAAGCAATCGTTACATTTGGCAGACTATTTTTATCTCAGTCAATCAATATGTAATGTATCACTATTCACTACATATTACGGAAATAATTGAACAATTGAATGATTTATTTTCTCTTCATAAAAGGTGGTAAAAAGTAAATACTACTTAAAAGGAAGGGTGTCAGGCATTCTAAAAAGTTTCTTAAACGACAAGGCCAATGAGGGATGGGATAAACACATCTATGGTGGTGGCAGATAACAGGTAAGATTCATAATGGGTGCCTTAACTGGACATATGCCAGTAACGCAGATATTGTACAAGATAGGTCTATCCTTGGACACACTGTGCAGATTGTGCGGTGACAAATCGGAATCCATGAAATGCCTGATGTGCAACTATAATTCGTTGGCAAGAACTCGTAATACGTATGAGTTTACTAGGAACGACTTATCTAGAGTCAGGGAACTATAGATATCTGAAACAGAGGAATATCGTAAAGGTAACACATAGGATCTATAAAATGATGACGTAAGACATGGGGAAGCATAAAAGATCCCAATGGGTCGACGTGCAACGGCTTAGCTGACCCCATATGCGAATAAAAAATAAGATAAAAACTTAATTAAAATAAAAAAAAATTAATAATAATTATTACTAGTAAAATTAGTATTTTTCTTTTTTGATGGATGATAATAGAATGGTAACCCTGCCTGCGCTAACGGTATACGCTGGCGGAGCAACAGTGAGGGATGATATGTGATAATGAAAAGGCAGGTCAGTTAGCCCATCGTGATGCGCGCTTGGTCCAATCCAGCACGATGGTTTTCAGGAGGGACCACGGGGAAGTCGACCTGATAGGGCATATTGCTAACAATGGGGCTGTCAAACTCCATTGCTAATAATCTCTTTCCCCCCTGCTTATCATATTGTGATTTAATGGGTGATTATGGAATGGTAACCCCGTCCGCGCTTTCGGTATACACTGGCGGGGTGTCAGTGAGAGATGATAGGTGAGGATGAAGCAGGTCTGTTAGCCCATCGTGACGAATTTAACAAGAATTGTTCACGATGGTTTCCAAGGGAAACACGTGGAGGTCGACCTGATAGGATGTATTGCTAGCAATGGGCTCATTATATCCCATTACTAACAATTCTGTTCCCCCCAGGTCGATCTATTAGGGTACATAGTTAGCAATGGGAGTGGAGTTACTAACAATCCCTTTCCCCCAATAAGATTAGTATTCTCCTAGCTCAAATATTATTCATTCTATCAATGCCTATAAACGTAGGCAATTTTATTATCTCGGCAGAAGTCGCTAAACGGTCAATAAAACTTCATGAAAGCACTTTTCTTGTTTAACCTATTTTACTGTGCTCACTTTAAGTGGATAGTTTGCAATTACAACACAATTTGAGATTAGATATAAGCAATTGTTCGCCAATTAGGTGCATTAGATCGAAACGCGTCTCTTGTACCAATTGTGTGATATATAAATTAATAGAAAACGGCACTGTTGCTGCTCTGCTCAACTAGTATTGGATCTAACGAGGCGCCATGTTTAAAATAACTATTGAGTTAATATTTTCTTATGTTTCTTTAATAAGTATGCACTTTTTATAAAAATAGAATTGTGTTGCCTTACATTACATAAATATATAAAATAAATAGATAAGATTGTCATAATTATATAATTTAAATAAAAATCAGTAAATCCTCCATCATACCCAGGATGTTTTAAAAGATTGTTAAGAATGTAAATGGCTATATACACGACAGAAAGAGAAGAAAAATTTAATATAAAATTCTATCATGGTAATAATAGGTCCCACTTATGGACCCAATAATATAAAAATTATACCCAGCAAGGAAACATTATGCATGGTATAGTTTTTTTTTAATGGATGGTAATGGAATGGTAACCCCGCCTGCGCTGTCGGTATACGCTAACGGGGCACCAGTGAGGGATGATAGTATATATATATATATATATATATATATATATATATATATACGATATATATATATATATATATATATATATATATATATATATATATATATATATATATATATATATATATATATATATATATACCAACCGTACAATATAAAAAGATAGCGTTCAAGATGACCCACGTTCAGGACGTCCTTCCACTTCACATTCCGACGAAAACGTGGAAAGAATTCGAACTTGTGTTAATGGGGACCGTCGTTTAACGGTCAGACAGGTGGCTGAAGAGCTTAATTTGGGCAAAACCGTGGTCCACGAAATTCTAAGAAACGAACTTCAAATGAAAAAAATTTGCGCCAAGATCGTTCCGTGAGTTTTTATAAAAATTCCATTACGGTGACCGAACACCCCCCCCTATGACTTCTTCTTGTTCCCAAAAACCAAATTGGTATCGGGGGCGGCATTTGGGGGACATAAATGAGATAAAAAAAGCTACGACGGGGCAGCTGAGAAACCTACAACCAGAGGACTTTCAAGGAGCCTTCTACGGCGTTGGCACAAGTGCATTATATACTTTGAAGGGGATAAAATTGATTTACCTGAATAATTGTAAAATAAAATTTTTAAAAAACTTTTATACGTACTTTATATATATATATATATATATATATATATATATATATATGTAATAAGTGATTATTGTGACATAACGATAATAGTTGGACATATAGTATCGCGAAGTTTTTTATAGTTATTGATATTTTCTTCAATATTGTAGAACATACTTTTATTCTATCACCAATAGTTTCCGCAGCGCACGCGACGAAAGATATTTTATAGCATTTTTTACACCTTGAGTTACGTTACTAAAGTTTTAGTAAGAATCCCTAATCTTTTCTAGCTATAAATATAGCTTATTTTACTAAGGGTAAATGTAGCTTTGTGGTGAAAGAATTTTTGAAATCGGCAAAGTAGTTTTTGAGTTTATTCATTACAAACATACATACACACAAAAATACAAATCTTTACTCTTTATAATATTAGTGTAGATGTAGATATATAATACATAGATAAAGAATACTGATCGACCATTTTATACATTTTTATAGTACAGCAAAAACAAAGGCATAAAATAAAATAAATAGCCACATAATTACTAATCACTGCTAATTACTATCACTGTACATTTGTGTTTGTTTTCAAACTTATGCACGTAATCAGAGTTATGTAGGTACTTACAGGCAATGGCAAATTCCATGCAACTAATTCTCTGTAAGCATAAATGATGTCACTAAGGTTTGTGCGCGTATTTTCCTCATATTTATTTTGTATTTCAAGTGGATAGGATATTGAATCTTGACTAAGTATTTTATAGGTTTTATAGGCAAAATTTTGATTCTTTGGATTACATTATTATAGATAGATAGATACTCTTTATTGTTTCCTCCAAAAGATTACAATAGTAAACTTATAGTAAACATAAATAATTACAATAAATAATCACAATGAGAAAACAATGGGCGACCTTATTGTTAAAAGCGATCTCTTCCAGGCAACCTTTAGATGGAGAGGAGTAATTATAAACAATTTGGTGGGAGGCACGATGAAAAAGTATTATAAGTTTTTAAAATAACAATGAATAAATAAATACAATAATATATAATCCATGCCATGATCGCCGTTCTGGTTCGTATCTGGCTCAAAGGATATTTCTGGCAATTCAACGCGGAAATGCCGCAAGTGTCATGGGGACCTTTGGGTCGGGTACGGATCATGAATGGGACTGATCATTGATTTAATTTTTTTTTTGTTATTCTATGAAATAATTTTAAATTATCTATAATGTATGTAAATATTATATGAAAATGTTTATTCCTGAATTATTGTAATCATAATGAAATAAATAAATAGTCGAGTATATTTTTTTAAATTGTTTAAAAATAAAATAATATATAAATGAATATATACTCGTCTAAATAGATTAATCTCTGCTAGACCAAATAACCTTGACACCGGTCACTGGGCATCGACTGGTCGTGGTTCGAATTTTTTATGTTAATTTTTTATTATAATTTGAAATTGAACTATTATGTCTACACTCTATATAAGCTATAGGTATTTATAGCGATTCCTTTTTCAGGGTTGCCAAGCAGACGTAGAAGCTAAATGCTTAGAGTAGGGCCGTAGCCAGACACAAGTTTCAGATAGGGCAAAAGAACTTTTTGGTAGGGTAGAAGTCATAATTAAGTGACTTCGAAAAAGCGAACCTGTCTAATTTTCTTGGGGCCTTTCATTTTAAGGTAGGGCACTGAGCCTTTTAAGATAGGGTATTGCCCCTCAATGCCCACCTAGCTACGGCCATGGATTAGAGATTTCTTTATAGATGGAGTGGTAATTTTGTCTGCGTTATAGGGAAAGATACTCTGTTGGTATTTGTAGGTGTTTTTTTTATGGGTGAAAATGGTATTTTAACCCCGCCTGCGCTAACGGGATACGCTGGCGGAGCACCAGTGAACGGTGATAGATGAGAATGAAAACAGGCCAGTTAGCCAATCATGATGAATTCGTCAGGAATTAACCATGATAGTTTCCAGGGAGAACCGCGAGGAGGTCGACCTGGTTGGGTATATTGCTAGCAATGGGATTCTCAGTCTCAATTATTAACAATCCCTTTCCCCCCTAAGTATTTGTAGATGTTGTTAGGTGTTAGTGGGAGATAATAGGTATCCTCATGTCAGCCGTTAACTGTCCACTGCTGAACTTAAGCTTTACCCAGAAGGGGAGTTTGCCACGTTCGGCACGCGGGTTGGCAACCGCAGTTAGGCTTATAGTGATGTTTTAACAGGGTCCTTGTTGTCATTCCCTCTACTGTTAAGTTCTCTTAGCCGTCTCTTACGACATCCAGGGGAAATGAAGGGGTGGTGTATTCTATGCCGGGACCACACAGCGGATAATAGGCTTCATCATCATATCAGCCTTTAACTATCCACTGCTGAACATAAGCCTTCCCCTTGGGCGGTTTTGCTATTGGCAACCGCAGTTAGGCTTTAGAGCTGTTTTAAGAGGAACGCTGCTGCCCATCTCTAGCCCTCTTTTAGTCGCCTCTTACGACACCCACGGGAAAGGAAGGGGTAGCCTATTGCATGCCAGGACCATACGACCATGATCTTGTGATGATAGATAATAAAATATATATATTTAAACTTTAATGCACAGTAAAATTCTATGTACATTTGGCGGACTTAACAGTTTACTAGGTATACTTAAGATTAACTTTTACCAGAGGGAGACTTTCTGCTAAAGTCGTTTGCTTGGGCACTTCTGTTCCATTCGTGTTTCTACTGTGAAGCAGTTTTGTTTACATGGGTATGTTTCGGTTTGAAGGGTGGGATATGGTAGTGAATTTATAGGGTTTAGAGGAATAATACCTGAGTCCTCAGGAATGGCAACACATGGGGGATATCATGGGCGAAACGGTATATATATATATATATATATATATATATATATATATATATATATATATATATATATATATATATATATATATATATATATATATATATATATATATATATTTGTAGTGTACTGCATATTTACCCTTCTTTTTAAGTGTAGAATTATGAAACGTATACCATTGGTAGCTTCCAACCGCTACGCTATTTCATATCATGTCAAGGTAAAATTCGAGGACATTCTCAGAATGTCTATCTATTTATAACTTCCATTAATTCTCGGGGAGGTTAATGTTTGAATAAATCACTTTTTAGGCGCGTCCCCTGCTCGTTAAACTTGTTTTTACTAGAAAAATAATAAGTCATTGGTAATACCTAACTCAGTATTATATTTATCTTCGAAATATTTCCTTTTCAATCGACTTCAAAAAAAGAATGATCTCAATTCGGTTGTATTTTTTATGTTTGTTACCTCATAACTCCGTCAGTTGTAAACCGATTTAAAAAATTTTTTTTTATCTGAAAGAATATACTTAAACTGGTTCCATAGAAATTTAATTTAGTTCAGTGGTTTAGATATAAAATTAAAATAATTGGTTTTGCTACAATTGACTTCTGTTTTTTTTGTGGGACACAATCATTCATTCAGAGGTTTGTTTGAATCGAAGCATTTGGCGTTCCATTGTTTCTGCCTACCCTAATGGGAGACAGGCGTGACAGATATGTATGTATGTATGTATGTACAATCATTCATTATTTACTCGTTTTACCAAAGATATAAATCTCTTTGTTTTATAGGAGTATGTTAAATTATATATAAAAGAGAAGAAAAAAAGAGACTTTAGTATAAGATTCATCTGTTTGGGTATCTTTATTACAATCATGTTTCTCACAGTCAATCATTTAGGCTTGAATAGCTGAGTTTCAGTTTGAAAGATATAAATTTGAGGTTTTTTTAGTCGATGTTAATGAAATAGTAATCCTGCCTGTGCTATTGGTATCTACTAGCAAGACACCAGAGAGAGATGATAGGTGAGGACAAAAATGGGTCATTTAGTCTATTGTGATGAGTTCATTAACAATTCACGTTTCCAGAGGGAATGACGAGGACGTCAACCTGATAGGGTATGTTGCTAGTAATGAGACCGCATATCAATCTAACAATCCTTTTCCCCCAATTTGATGGTATAAAATAAACCTCTATATTTTTTTATTTATTAATTTATTTTGGCTATAAAACGAGAATAAACAAGTATACCAAAGACCATAGAGACCTATCTGGAATGCCAAATATTCTTATTTTGAAATTCGAATACAAATTATTGTTTATACAATTACATGAAATGAATATACAGCAGGTGGTTTAAAAAATACTTTTAAATTTATGTTTTATATTGGACTGTGTGATGCTTTGTACGAAACGTGAATCTAAATTATAATATGAGAAACGTGATATAGAGTGGTTCTCTCGCCTTAAATATTGGATGCCCTAACTGTTGTCTGGTCTTAAACACTATTATAATAAGAATTTTGATACTACTTGTAACTTTATATAGGTCTATGTTTTTCTTTTAACTTTATTATATATATGTTTGATATTTATATATAAATATAAAATTTCACGTTGAATTGTTTCAGTGATTTTTAACTAGTTGTCATTGTTAATTTTAATTAAACTGCATCTCAATCATGTTGCTATACGTTTTAGGATATCAATCTTGTCCAATGTCTCGTACGTCTATAATTAACTGTGTACATTTTTTATTGTTATCTGTTATGTTTTCCAAATAAAATAAATAAATAAACTATTACTAGTTGGGGAGAAAGGGATTGTTAGTAATGGACACGGAGAATCCCATTGCTAGCAATATACCCAACCAGGTCGAGCTCCTCGCGGTTCCCCCTGGAAACTATCATGGTTAATTCGTGATGAATTCATCATGATGGGCTAACTGGTCAGTTTTCATTCTCATCTGTCACCCTTCACTGGTGCTCCGCCAGCGTATCCCGTTAGTGCAGGCGGGCGGGGTTACCATACCATTTTTACTCATAAAAAAAAAAAAAAAAAAAACTTACTAGTTTTTTTGCCGGATTTCAATATTATAGGAGCTAATGTTTTATATATTTTTGTTAAAAAAATATCTGTTTTATAATATTATGACTTTAGTATGAACTGCAAGTGTCTTACAATGTTTGAATAATTCAAGATCTTAAACTTAAACTGAGTATACGATTAATTTAACACCATAGTTCTCAGGAATGGCAACGCATGAAATGTTTATTTTTTATTCAACTTAGAATAGCAAACAAACTGTCGGCCTACCTGATGGAAAGTGCTAACCGTCGTCTTTAGACATGAGCAGTACCATGGACATAACAGAGTATACTGTTTCGCCCATGATACCCCCCCATGCGTTGCCATTTCTGAGGACTTAGGTGTTATTCCTCTATACCCTGTAAATTCCATATCCCACATTTCAAACCGAAACACAGCCATGCAAACACAATTGCTTCACGTTAAAAACACGTATGGAACAGAGGTGCTCAAGCAAACGATTTTTGTACAAAGACTCCCTCTGGTGACTGTACCGTGGTTGTTACAGTATATTTTGTAATGCCCATTGTATTGTCTCTACAAACAGATACCATTTGCCATCAGGTGAGCCGTCGGCTTGTTAACCAGTACTCGTTGTTCAAAAACTGTAACAAATCCCAAGTAAACACAACCAAACGTTATCACAACTTCACTGGTGCATGTACAATTAACTGCTGATAACTGCAGTAGGTATGTCGTAGTTACCCACATACGGTTGCTACCAGTGACATTATCAAGCCATTATCACAGCGTGTGTATAAAGGAATTAGTATCTACTTTGTAAATAAATGGAGATTGTCTTATGGCATTAATTAAAGATTGGGTCGGCGACGCGCGCGTAATGCTCCTGGTATAGCAGGCGTTCATAGGCTACGGTAACTGCTTGCCCTTAGGTGGACCGTATCCTTGTTTGCCACCTCAATTTAAAAAGAGTGTCTCTCAAAAAAAAAAAATGAGTTTTTTTTTTATGCAACTTACAATGGCAAACAAGCTGACGGCCCATCTGATGGTAATCGTCGCCTATAAACATGAGCAGTACCATGGACATTAAACTAACAACTAAATTACTGATTAGCGATTTGAATAATATATCTATAGGACCAATCTGTAAGCATATCCTTTTAGGTAAAAAAGAATTTTCGGTTTAGAATTGACGGAGTTATTAGGTAATAAACATAAAAAAATACAACCTAATAAAAGAAGAAAGTTCTCCTTTCTTTTTGAAGTCGGTTGAAAATCGTCCAAAAGTCATCGGGGTCTATTGGGCAAAAAAATTAGCTATAGAAGCAAGAGCAGTATAATAAGCAATAGAATCTAAATTAGCCTATTTTTTAAGTATTGATGTGATCCATGATCACGGCGGTAGTCACTTACCATCAGGTGATGTAAAAAAAAAAGATTATGGTACAGTAACAAAAGGTGTACCTTTTGTACCTGTGTACAGAAACTCTTATCGTGTGACTTTGTCCGTCTATCTGTCCGTCCGTCTGTTACAGTGTCATATCTCATTAACTACTAATATTATCGATTTAAAATTTGGAATAGTTTTATATACCATTAGCCCGCACATATTGCAGTGGAAATAACTGAAAAATATATTTATTTTATTTGCTAAGGGTTCAAATGGGGTACCAAAAATTTTAGAATTGGGCCTACTAGTCCGAGTTGAAGATCATATAAAAGGGTTTCATTTATACATTTTTAAACTAATTTATATTGTTTTTTTTTTTTGCTGCGTAGATTTTAAATTATAATGGAAATGCGAGAAAAAAAAACTTTAATAGAGAAGAGCTCCTTGTCTTCGAAGTTTCTGAAGCGAGAAATGTGAAAGAATTACATTAAATATTACAGAAAAAATAAAACAATGTTTCTAATTAGCACCGTTTTTGAGAAATTATCGAAAAACCTTCACAAACAAATTTAAACTTGTTCCAGTTTTTAACCGAAATTATGGCCCAAAATAAGAAATTATGAATTGTAGTATAAATGATAATAACTGTTAGGTATATATTTCGTATGAAAAATGTAATAAAAAGTCATTTTATGTCATATTTGTTTATTTATGTACGGATATGTGTAACTGCAACTCGTATTTGACTATTTTGATTCCTGTTTGTTACGGCATTATGTGAAAATTAATAAAAATCTGCCGAGTGAAACAAAAGGTACAGCTTCCCCCAGTCTTACGTGTGAATTTATGTAGAACGGGGAGGTCTCCATTAGTTGGTTTTTAATATTTCCTTAATTAATTAGTTTTTCTTTTGTTACAGAATTTATCGCAGCGTCCGCAGCATTAGTGAAATGATTGTCGCAAAACTTTAAATCTTCATGTCAAGAAGGAATACTATAGCAGTTCGGAGTAAGAAATCAAATAAAAGTGAAGAATTTAAAACTGTAAGATCGAGGACTAGCCGGTCCTTGATGTACTCGATAAGCTACAATATTTGCACCAAAAAACTCTATATATCTAAGAAACCCTGTCGTTATTCTGCGAGAGATCCAAGATTAAGACACTGGTCTAGAGAATTCATTATTTCCTCTACGTAGAATCCGTTTTATAACCACATTTGGTAGTTAGCTTCGTTCTCTGAGTGACTGATTTAGAGACAACCCAGTACGTAACTGAACGCGTACTATTTCAAAACTCCTATAAGAAACTAATGGACTCTCAAAGAGCCTACGCAAATGGAGTTCCAGGTAAAGAAAGAACAATCAAATATGAGCACAAAGTACCGTCTGAAGAGGAGAAGACTACGTCTCCGCTCCTTAGTAAAGTGAATGACTTTAAGTATATTGACGCAGAAAAAGATGAAAAATATGGCGTAAGAGATATAAATAAACCTAAAAATGATCTCAACAAAGTCAATTCTATGAAAACGGATACAGAACAACCTAAAGATAGTCTCAGTGTAAGTTATCAGAAAAACCAGAAAGGTGACGAAGATGCGATCTCGAATAATGAAGGCGTTAAGTTTTTGGGATTGGGAGATGGCGACAGTATCTGCTCCAGTAAACCGCCCCCGGAACAAGCACCCCAAATACCAGATGGTGGATGGGGATGGGTGGTCGTAGCTGCTTCTTTCTTGATTGCTACTGTAGCAGATGGACTTGCATTTTCTTATGGGTTGATGCACGAAAAATTTGTCGAATACTTTGAGCAGAGTGAAGCGAAAACTTCTCTCATTGGAAGTTTATTCATTTCCGTTCCTCTCATATTAGGACCCATTATGAGTGCTTTAGTAGATCGATACGGATGTAAAAAGATGACGATTGTTGGTGGAGTAGCATCTACAATTGGGTTTGTAGCTGCATCATATAGTAATTCTGTTGAAATCTTGTATGTTACTTACGGACTCATGGCTGGTATTGGTATGGGTCTTCTATATGTTACAGCTGTAGTTTCAATAGCCTATTGGTTTGAAAAAAGACGCAATTTGGCTGTAGGTTTAGGATCATGTGGAGTTGGATTTGGAACTTTTATATATTCTCCTCTTACTACTTATCTATTAGACGAATACGGATGGAGAGGTGCCTTATTACTCCTTGCTGGTACTGTACTTAATGTGTGTATTTGTGGTGCTGTTATGAGAGATCCTGAGTGGTTAATCTTAGAACAAAAGAAACAAAGGAAGTTGAATCAAGCCAAGAAAGCATCTAGTTCAGTTTCGATATCAGCTAAGTCTGGTGGAGGAGAATCTGTATATCCTGGTGTTGAAGAACTTAAATCACTAATGAAAAGTGGCGAAACACCTGAATACATTTTAACGACTCTTGTTACTTCGATAGCAGAACAAGAACATCTTGAAGCAGCTACTAAGAGAAATACAGATATGTCACAGCATAAAGTTAGTTCGGTAATCAATTTACCGACATTCTTGCGACAGAGTGAAAAGGTAACTATATTTCTAACTATATTAGTTAGGAGTTTGTATAAACCGACAAGCAAATTAGATTATACAAATTATTGGTTCAGAATGCCTGTTGCCAGTTGCCTTGTTAAATTTTATTTTACTCCATTCTCTATGTATACTCTGAAATTATATACTTGTTAATTGTTAATTTATATATATAAGTAATGTCGATTATTTGCATTTTCAGGTTCCAGCCGAAGTATTAGATTTAGTTACATCTAACAAACGTTTATATAATATAGTTCTACAAAACTACCCATCTTTATTAGCTTTGAGAAGCAATTCAGAACAGAGACTTCCTATTGAGCCATCACCTGAAGCTTCTAAAGGTAAACCTGTAACAATGTCTATGAAGTTGAAGCTCAACAAGAAAGACAAGAAAGATTTTGAGAAAAAATTAGAAAAAGTAAGAGAGAAACTTCTTCAGCCTATTCCAGAGAACAAAGAAACAGCATGTTCGAGACAGGATTGGTTTACAAGACAATTATCCACTGATCATCATTATTTGAGAGATTTAAGGGTCCATAGAAATTCAATTATGCACCGAGGAGCTATGATGAATATTGCAAAATACAAATTGCGCGCATCATCGTGTCCTGATATTTATAGAAATTCTATGTGGTCAATGGAAGATCAGGAAGAAAAGGTAAGTTTTTTATATACTTTATTAAATATACTATCCAACATCTTATTTGGTTTTTGGTGAAATTATGTTATAAATATGTCTTTCTATAAAATTTTGCGTATGCTTTTAAACAATTTGTATCTTAAATTGAAGTTTTCTGACTTTGTAACTTCTCAAGTTCATTTTGTACGGAGAAAGATACTTAGATGATTAGCAGTTTTAATAATTACAATATGTTTTATGAACCATAATGAGTTTCATATTAATTTATGTTAATCTTTTTAGAAAGGAAATAAATGTAAATGTCTTGTTCGATGTTGCTACTGATTCTCTTTACCTGTTTCAATACGGTCGTGTCGGTTTAAAACCCTACCTTACATGAATCATAATAGAATTTGATTTGCATAACCCGTCGAGTTCATTTGATTTCTCACGCTGAGAGCGTAATCTTAACGAACTAGTACATTTGTATTGGAGAGTTAAATAAAGAATATTATGATTTATGTACAGTAGCAGTATTTTAGTTTGTTCGAAAAATTGATGCCTACAAAGAGGATACGTTTTTATTTCAGACATGGGGCAGACGCTTATGGGATATGATAAACAAGACGTTTGATTTCAATATGTTCACCGAATTCCACTTTCTCATGATGAATCTATCTACGCTGGTATTGTTCATCTGGTTCATCGTGCCCTACTTCTATATCTCCAACTTTATGCAAATGAATGGATTCGCGGAGGCGGACGGTTCGTGGATGCTTTCGCTGTTTGGTGTTGCCAGTATTATTGGGATTGTAAGTAATCTCATTAAGTACATGTTAAATTTTTTTTTATATTTTTAAAGTCTGTATATAGAAGAAATGCATGCATGACATAATGCAGCTATAAGTAGCAGTACATCGTTAATTCTTCAAAATATTAAAAAATAGCTTTTTGCCTGCTACTTCGTACTGGTGGATTTTAGAAATAAGAAAACCAATAAAATACTACACTTCTAGATGGTGTAAAACTTTTTAAATTAGACCTTAGAGAATACAACTGTGATAACCGCATTCAATTTCGTGCAGTATTTTTGCAGAATAACTATACTAACAAACAAATAAAATTTCTAAAAAATATTGTTTTGACTTACATTGCTCTATTCTTGTTAAGACCCACAATATCAATGTTTTCTTAAAAATATTTCCCATATACAGACATAGTCAAATTATAATTTTATTGCAATAAGTTACAATTTACAATTAAAATCAGCAAAATCTATTGAGATAAGTGTATTTTTTGTAGAATTAAATTGTTCTTTTTATTATATCTATATTGTTAATGTTATAAAAAATGTAGCAATGTTAAATTTTGTAATTCACGTATCTATTAAATCGTTTGGTGAATGATTACAAAAACTGCATTACTCCACGATGCATGATACTTGTAGATGGCTGAAATCGTTGGTCTGAGTGTATTCTATTTCTTTTCTCTACTCAAACTCGATTTTCTCTTCACTAATTTCAACAGTAGGAAATTACTTATTAGTTCCTCTAATAACTTGACCACGTGGACAAATTGACATTTCATTAACATCAATCAACTCTCTTGATAAGAGAATGTTAACATAGTATAATATGACGTGATCCATTTTATCACGTTTTTCCGCTTTATCAAACGAGTCCGTATAAATTACGGACAACTCTGATAGCCTTGTTGTTGATATTAATTTTTAACATTAAGACAACAATGTGATAAGAGTTTTGAGAAAGAATTACCTAATGGGAGCAGAATCAATTAGTTCGCGCGAGCGAGCGTGAGTAATCGACATTGTGATAGTTTCACCATTAACATATCGCGGCCATAGGTTTCATGCACGACATACAGAAAGAAATTCAAACACACAGTGATAGTGTAAACAATGGGTCTAATTATGTGGTGCTATCTCTACTTATCTCTAAATTTTAAATTAGATATCACAGGGATGTTTTAAATCTAGGGACCAATATGAATTAAATTTTTTCTTCTTCTTATAGGTTTAAATTAAAATTATCATAAATTTAGTTTATGAGGGCCCATAAAACAGTAATTTAACGAAATTATCAATTGATTGGCCCCACTATCGTTTCAACTTTCAAACTTTCACAAGGGACGTGATATAATTCTGAATCATCATATCAGCTGTTAACTCTAGTGAATATTAGATTATTGGCGGGTTTTGCCAGTTGTTGCTATGCTTTGCTAGTAGTTGACAGGCGGGTTGGCAATCGCAATTAGGCTTTGGTGATGTTTTAAGAAGGACGCTGTTGCCCATCCCTCGACCATTAGGTTCCCTTAGTCACTTTTTACTACATGTTTACGTGGGTAAACATGTAGTAAAAAGTGAAGATCTAGCCCATTTTTCTTTTGATTCTGAACAATGCTAATCATATGAAAATCTTATTGGAAATAGGTAATACTGAATGTAATTCAATGTCCTTTGATACGCACACAATCCGCCACAAACTAAAGTTTCATCCCAATCATCTGGACGAGTGGCGGTCTTCCACGCACAACCATTCTTTGGAATCAACTTCCAGCAGCAGTATTTCCGAACCGATACGACAACATAACCTTCAAGAAAAGAGTATATTCCTTTTTAAAAGGCCGGCAGCACACCTGCAATGCCGCTGGTGTTGTGGGTGATCATGGGCGGCGGTAGTCACTTACCATCAGGTGAGCCGCATGCTCGTTTGCCCCCTCTGTTGTAAAAAAAAAAAACCTATGTTTCAACGTAACCTGATTACCATAATACATATGATATGACCAATACAGGTTTTGGAACTAGCCACGAGTACTGATATCATTTGGGCGATGCCATAAAATTCGCTTTTATTTGTGGTTCAATCCATAAATAATTTAAAATATCTTCTATTATTTTCAGGTGGGTCTTGGCTGGATAGGCGATCTACCATGGGTGAACATCACCAAAACCTATGCACTATGCCTCATCATTTGCGGGATAAACATCATTCTCTTTCCTATACTGATTAGCCTGTTGGATGCAAAGCAGCCTTACAGTTTCTACATAATAGCCGTGAATGCTGTTATGTTCGGTCTCATGTTCTCCAGCTCCTACTCTTATACTCCAAGTATCTTGGTGGAACTAATCGCTCTGGAACGCTTCACAATGGCTTATGGTTTGGTACTACTGAGCCAGGGCGTGGGGCATTTAGTTGGACCACCCATGGCTGGTGAGTAACTCATTTTAGTTCAGTTCCATAGATATAATAGCATTTAGTTATCTATATTTAGTTCCTTCAATTAAGTTACCAGCAGGTCTATTCTTGAATCTGATATCAATATAAGTCCAGTCTATAGCCAATGATAATTTTATACAGCACTCATGAAACAAGAGTTAGGAATAAGGTTATAATTGGGATCGGTTTACAGTAGTCTACATTGGCAAGTTACTATAATATGCATCTATCAGAACAATATAGAACCATTATTTCGCTAGTATTGCAATTAGAGAGTGCGAAACGTCTCAATTTCAATATCGATTTGTTGGAATTTATTTCAATAGTAACTCCATAGTTATTATTGAGTAATTTGAAATTATGCCAATTTCATAATGACATTATATTCGTTAGCATAGTATAAATACAATATTTCATCACTTCTTTTCATGCCCAGAATGTGGCAAGAGGCGAAAAGAGTAACAATGAATAGAATGTTTTATTGATGTCTGTCGACGGTGACTCTTTATCATCATCAGCCTATTCCAATCCAATGCAGGTTTGGTTTATGAGGAAAATTCAATCAAAGCCAATCCTTTTATTTCTATTTACCATCTCTCATTTGATAGATATATGCTTAGTGTCACTTCAGCTTGAAAGAAAGTGACTATTGGCTGGTATATAGAGTTTGAGAGCTAAGTGGGTCACTTTGATTTTCCATTAGAGCTTTCGATTTCGGATATTATTTCTTTTAGAAACACCAAGCATACGTCTCTCCATCTCTCAGTGTGACTTTGAATTGTCTGTTAAACGGTTGCCACTTTATATTATTTTGGATCTAGTACTGTTTTTAGGTTATCTATTTCCTATTAGGTCTCAGGAATGGCAACACATACACCCAGGGTACCATGTGTATGGTGCATTTCATATCTATAGTCGACGGTTGCCACTTATCAAAAGTGGGTCGTTAGCTTGTTCCCCATTCTATCATAAAAACATAATATTAAAAGCTACCAATTCCTATTTTCAGGCGCTCTTCGTGATTCGACCGGCTATTGGGATGCCGCGTTCTACGTGGCTGGTATCTGGGTGATAATCTCTGGTCTCCTGGTTGGTGTTATACCATACACGAAGAACTTCCGTATGTGTGGCAACGCGCCGCTCGCTAAAGACGTCGCTGGAGAACCTGATCCTGGTGTTAAGATTATTATAGCTCATTAATGTTTTTTGTATACCTTGGATAGATTAGATTATCTATCTATCTCTATTACTCCATGGTCGGATTACTTAATTGCTTAAGATGCGTTCTAGTCGCGAAAAAGTTTTAGAACGAGTTTCAAAGGAAGCAGGTTTTCAATACGTTTGAAGTTTTTTTAGTTGATTTGTAGTTATATTCAGTGATTATATACCAATTCTGAAGCTGTTCACAATATTCCTTTTGCAGTCGATTAGACTCCCATATTGGTACCATATTAATTTAATAACGTTTGAAGTAGCTGCAATTTTTTTGTGGAGCAAAAACTGATTGATCCAGCAAAAACTTTTAGCACAAGTAGAAATAGGCTTTATGAGCTTATTTTATGGCTTAAAATATACATGCAAAGAAGATAGGTGCAGTTACGCCACAATAAACATTCGTCAGGTCTTTTAAAAAAATATATCCTCACGACTATAATCTGTAATGGGGTAATCGGACACACTTGTCTACTGTTGCCAGGTGAACGTAACGTTCGATATGATCAAATTACGTGAACGTCTTTAACGTTTTGTAAAACTATTAAATGATTTTGACAGTATCTAAGGTATAGGTAGCATGTTACAATACTTATTGTTGTCATATCTATGGAATCGTACTATTTATTGCGATAATGACATGTATCGATAGTTTGATCAAGAATGTTCTTATGATCTATGTGATATAATGACACGCGTCATGGAATCATGATAATGATTATACGATGTGTATGATCACGTAAAACAATCAAGTATCAAGTAATGTCATGACGATTTGATAGTTATAAGTGGACACACGTATCTTGCGTGTGACAAAAGTGGTTAATCTAAAAGATATTTTGGTAACTGTATTATTATTATTATGTTTAATTCCGTTACTATTATTGTAATACGCTTGAGATAATTAACATTTCGTGTAGAGGAATGACCACTATTAGTAGGTACATCAGCTTTTAACTATCGACTGTTAAACATAAGCCCTTGAAGAGTTTTGCCAACAGCTGCCACGTTTGGCAGCTGGGGTGTGTGTTAGGCATTGAAGATGTTTTAAGATGGACGCTGCTGCCCATCGCTCGTCCTCCCTTAATTGCCTCTTACGATACCCACGGGAAAGAAAGGGATGATCTATTCTATGCTGGAACCATACGGCAGGCTACATGACCTTTCTTATTAGTGATTAATCTCCGATATATTGATAAATTTTTTTTAATAAGATAATACATTTACAAACCGGATTATATATGACTTCTTTATATTAGTGATCACGCGTATTAATGCTATTGGAATTAAACAAAATAATAATAATTCAGTGGTAGGTAATATGTGTATTTCACAAAATTAATTTTGTATCTAAATATTGCTTACCTAATTTAATAAAGTATAAGGGTTTTTTTAGAACATTTCTTTTGGAACATGCGTGATTTTAAAACCCATCTTAGGTATATTATTATAAAAGTTACTGTTCAATAAAGCTATATAAAGTCAAAATCAAATTATATAGGTATTTTCATAGTTTTATATATTGAATACTGGTAATTATGGTATAACAGTCTTATATTAAAGTGTGGTGTTGCCATACCCTGCACACGTGCAGTGTAAGCCGATCCCCCAATATTGCAGCGACTTCAAATATCGTCATAGTCGTCTGACGAATATTACATATAAAGATCCGTCAGTATTCTACGACTATGACGATATATTACCAGGGTATAATTAATGGCTGAAATGGTGATACTATTACCACCATGAGAGCTGTACAGCAAGCTAAATAGGGATAAAAATAGATACAATATATCTAAGTTAAAAGAATCAGTGTTTTGGTGCCTTATTATACTATAAAAGTGTTTACTATCATAATTGATGTAAACATAAAATGCCTTAATATTTTAAAATAGAGACCATTATGTGATGTTACTCTATGTAAGCGCTTGAGGGTTAAAAAGCTGCTTTACACGAATTGTTAACGATTTAGACATTATTTTTTTCATATAAACCCGCCGAGTTTAATAGACATCTTGCGGTGACAGTGTAATATTAATGGACTAGTACACTTTTATCGGTGGATTATACGAATTGAATCGTAAAATGATTCGTGTAAAAATGATTTTTAATTACTTTAGACATGTTTACTTTAGTAAAATTAGAAAATATATGATATAATCAGTGTGACAGTATAGAATTATATTTATTTAATTTATATCTAGGTTATTATAATTCTGTATTTAAATAAGTGGTGGATAAAGTTAATTGTGTTTTTAAAGATTTCTGTTGAGCAAAGAGCATAAGAATATACTTACATTCTTATGCGAAAGGTCAACAGTAATGATCTTTCCTATTTAGATCTTTATAATTAGCATAAATTATACATTTGTTTACATATTACACTGTTAAAAAAAAACAAATGAAGTACCTATTTTTGTGTTGTGTCCGTTTATGAAAGTTTTTACTCATAATGTAACCACTTGTAACCGGTTTTGACCGGTTTTAATAAATTCATGTAGGTATTATTTTATATTTGAATCGCGTGTTTAGTTTAGATTGTAGTAGGTATGTATTTATTTATAGTCTCCTAAGGAGAGTATAGTACTTGTATTGACATTTAGAATTAGGTTTTTATGACTTTAATAAAAAAATATTATAGAACAATAAAGAACTGTTGAAGCAGATCGAGAATTGTAAGAAAAACGAAATGTTGTAATTTGAATTCAGCAATAGCAACCAGCCAGTATGAAATAAGAATGCTACCAGTAAAGAGGTACCTATTAGATTTCATTTTCATATTTTAAAGTCAGTCATTTTAGACACTTTGGAAGGTACCAATTCTTAGATTAAAATTAGATAACCAACCCTCTAATTAATTAGCAAACGAATCTTTGGTAGAATCGTTTCGGTCAGCGCTCACATGAGAGTGAACAAGACAGCGCATATTGTCGTCTCATTCTATGTCATGGACTTGCCAGCGATGACGATTCTGTCGGTAGATTCCTTTGCCACTTATTGATTGAAGGCAGTGCGAGAATTTGATAACGAATGGATGGCCTGTACTTGTATGATTGTATTATATCCGATATGTAGATCCCATGGTAAACAATACTTGCCATTTCAGTCACCGAGAGCCGATAGTGCAATCAATGAATTTATTTTTTGTATGAAATATTCAAAGTATTTTAGAAGTTAAGTTTGATGGATGAATCTACTTACCTACGTATTTCGTATCAATACTGAATAAAGTTTGCTTTTTAAAAATTGTATATTTATTTATTGTCAATTAACAAATATCCAAGATTTTGCTTGAAATGCTAAAAATCCAAAAATTAGATAGATAGATATATAATTTATTTGCATCACTTACAGCACGCAAATAACATTAGCTATTGTTACATATTTAAAGAAATTAAATAAAACATATACAAAAAAAAAAAAACAGTAAGTACATAAAAGAGGTTACACAATTTCCCAATACAATTAACCCACACTCATAATTTTTAATCTATTATTATTGGATTGGGTTGATTGCTATGGTTTTCATTACCTACGGCAACTGATGATAATTATGATTGTTATTTGTACTAATAAAAATTTACAAACATAATTTATCGGTAAAACGGTGATTGTATAAAATAAAAAAAAATGTTATAACTGTATTAACTGCGTAAGTGCAGAAAAATTATTGAATCAGAATAAAAGTGTGTTACCTTCTACATGATTTGTACTTTTTTTCATTTCTACAATGGCAATCGGTCTTTATTTTTATGACCATTTCTGCCAGCGTTAAGTATTTTAATTTTAGTTTCATTCTATAGAATATCGTACAACCCGCCATAGACTAAAATTTCATCCCAACTATCTTGACAAGTGGCGGTCTTCCACCGTGCGTTTTTCAAGTCACTTTCTTCCATGCACAACCACTCTTTGGAATCAACTTCCAGCAGCAGTATTTCCGAACCGATACGACAACATAGTCTTCAAAAAAAGATCATATTCCCTTTTCAAAAGCAGGCAGCATACCTGCAATTCCATTGGTGTTGTGGGTGATCATGGGCGGCTGTACTTACCATCAGGTGAGCCGCATGCTCGTTTGTCCCCTGTGTTGTAAAAAAAAGTTGAACGTTTCCCGCCTTTTTTGATCACCATGTTATACATTTAATGATCACTATGTTGAATCTAAATTATTAATCTAATATTAATTACAATTATGGTATGGTTTCTTAAGAGTTCTTTATCTATGGCTTTAAGATTCGTAAAAAAAAAAAAATAATATTGACAGTAGACAGATAGTTGACTGACACTACAATGTCAGTTGTAATTTGTTTACTTAAGTGTCGTTTTGGTCTAACAGTTTCAAAATAATATTTAAATTAATTATTAAAAATAATTAAATGGTTTAAATTTAATGTTCTTTCACACTTTTATATAGTGGCTTTTAGTTATTGTTTTAAATAAATAAGTACTAAAGCTTAGGGTTCATTATATATAATGCAGAGGTTGGTATATAAAAAATAATTAACTTTATTAAAAGTTTTTTTTTTAATGTGTTTAAGGGTAATTTTCATTGAATGAGTAGTCGTGCTTTAATTGATTTATTATTGCTATTTTTTAATAAAAACTATAGTATATAAATCCCATAATAGATAATGATAAAAAAGCCAGGAAAATAATAATGATCTTATTTATTAAGATATCCATTTTTATTATTTAAATCTGTGTATCTGGAGAAAAGAATTAGATTTTACAATCTATTATTTTTTTTTATTACGTAATTGAAGTTTTTTTTTAATACTAGAGGTATTTTTATTATTATGTTGTCAGACCATATATGAAAATACTTATTTGAAAATGTCGAATATTAAAGCAGTTGAAGTTAATTATTAAGTGTATGATACCTTTTTTCTATTAAAAAAGATTGGACAACATAATATACAATTTTATTTCAGAATTGTGCACTTGGACTTGAAAGGAGCTCCACTCAAAATTCCATATTTAGAACAGGTAAATAAATAAAATAAAAAAATACATAAGCATGTCTTATTAATAGATAGATAGATAGATACTCTTTATTGTTTCCTCCAAAAGATTACAATAGTAAACTTATTATAAATATAAATAATTACAATAAATAATCACAATGAGAAAACAATGGGTGACCTTATCCACCAACCAACCACCTTATCCAGGCAACCTTTGGATGGAGAGGAGTAATTATAAACAATTTGATTGATTATTAAGAAATTTTTATTTTATGTAGTTATTTAATTATTAATAGGTTTGAAAAAATGTCTTCCAACATCTCCATCTAATCTGGAAGGAGTAGTAGGTATTTCTTCAATCTGAATTTTCAATCACTTTTTTATTACTGATAGTATTCCCTTTGTGGTATAACTGGGACCACACAGTTAAAATAGCAAAGTGATGTGGGTGTTAATCTTATGGGATCAAGTAACCACCAGTTATTTTTAACCTGTAAATATTTTTTTATTATTTATTAGTCTATTGGGCTGCCTTTTACATAATATACTGTTGCCAGGTATTATTAAATGCAAAATCATGGGGAGCTACAGGCATCCTTATAGAATGGGAAGACACATTCCCATACTCTGGAGAATTAATTGATATCGGCAGTTTGACTAACTGCAATAGAGATAATATGTACTCATTGCAAGAAGTGATATATATATTAAAATTTGCCAAAGAAACTGGGTTGGATGTTGTAAGTATTTAGATATTATTAGTAGTTTAATTAACTATTCATTCAGGCTGAATTAGTGGCTGTACCTATGTACAGGCATAGAATAGGCCACCCCTTCCTTTATCATGGGTGTTATAAGATGCCACTAAGGGAACTTATTGTGGAGAAATGGGCATTAGCATCCCTCTTAAAACATCATCAAAAGCCTAATTATGGTTGCCAAATTGCTTGCTAAGCGTGGCAATTACTGGCAAGTCCCCCTTATGGGGGAAGCTATGTTTAGCAATGGACAGTTAATGGCTGATTCAACAATAGTTTATGCTGGTGGGACACCAGTGAAGGATGGTAACTGTGGATGAAAGCAGGTCAGTTAAGTCATTGTGATTGGTTCACTAGAAATTAACCACAATGGTTTCTTGGGAGATCACTTAAAGGTCAACTTGCCAGGGTATATATCTAGCAATGGGGATACTAATCCCCATTACTAAAAATCCTTTCCCTGCACAATGATGTATTGTGATGTTAATTAATTTAATAATGTTAACCAATGTCTTCTTCATCATGACGGAATTTCCATACATTTGTTGAACACAAGATTGTTATTAAATGTAACTGCAGATACAACTAATCCAGACAATTGGGCATATGGAGTTTGTCCTTAAACATCCAGCCTTTGAGAGGTTTAGGGAGGTGCCTCTGTCCCCATCTGTACTCTGCCCGTCGAAGCCAGGAGCTCAGAGTTTAGTTCAGATGATGCTCGACCAAGCATTGCAGGTGCAACCTGATGCAAAATACTTGCACATTGGAGCTGATGAGGTGATTATTTTTGTTGTGAAATTGATGACCTTGAACTTTTTCACCATTTAGCTTTTTAGTTTTTAAAATTTGACTCAAATCAAACAATTTTACTAGTTGTTTTTTTTTTTTTACTAGGGATTATGTATATAATATATATAAGTAATTTATTTATTAAATGTAATGTATTCTGTTTCTATTTATTTTTCTATCAATGTAATAGGCAAATAAATAAATGAAAATGAAATCAAATTCTGTGTCCAATAAATATGAAGGGTGAGAAAGAAAGAAATATTTCATATTATGGGCATGAAAATATTAGTCGGATAAATCTGATTGAAGTGTGTTTCAGACAGTTAGTCACAAGTTTTTTTTTATGTACTTAGTAAACCCCGATCTATTTTTTCTTATCAAAATTAAAATTATTATACTTCTCAAATTGGAGCAAACAAGTATTTTATTGTTATGATAACCCAATATAGCTGAATATAACTGTACACTGGTGACAATTTTGTTATGGCAAGACTGAAGAAACGTACTAGGTGTCTCTTGATTGAGTACTTATGTGATGCTCGTTAAAAGAAACATTTATTTATTCTTTATTGTACACAAAAAATTACAAACATATAATATATATAAAATAAAGATGTACAACAGGCGAGCTTAACTCTGTAAGAGTTCTGTTAACATTAAGAAAGCCTTTGAATAAAATTTATGTTTATAAAAAACCTAGTTTTAACCAAAAGGTGTGTTATTGAAATCAATAATAGTGCCATGCTGTATTCTGTGTATCTTATTAAACAAAACAGTTAAAACTTGGTCCCGGATGATACCGAAATTAGTCCAGCTTTCTTGACTAAAATACATGTAAGTTAATATGGTCGCTATTATATTAAAAAATAATATATTAATTTATGGATGTTGATGTGAGGGATGCGTGTTTATTGTATGGCTGCCGCGTAACGATGATGTTTATCAAGCGTTGAAAATAAGCAGTCCAAGTAGCTAGCACAGTGGTTTAATGCACAGGAAGATTACACACAATACAGTCAACAACACAATAGAAAGAAGGAGTGAAAGAAGAATGATACAGTGATAGACAAAGATGAAAGTTAATAAGCACGGTGTTAACATTTAGAAAGCAGTGAGATATCGAGCGACACAAGTTATAAACAAGGCGGTAGAATTTCGACTGTCGCGGTGAGGGGGGAAGCGCTCACGCAGTTACCCTGTCATGGCGGCTAAAAACCGGTTTTGTGCACATCTCCAATGCACAACGCGGTGTGTCGTCCGATACGACATTTTTGTCAATTATAGAATAAATATATAATAAAGTATAAATTATGTATGTATGTATGTGTGTTTGTGTTTATAATATTTATATAATAATTATGTAGTATATAATAAATGTGTAGTATAAATATGTGTGAGTAGGCTATAAATTATAATGAATAATTAATTTGTGATTAGAATCATTTGAGCGGTTTCGGAGAACGAACATACAAACATAAGATTTTTTATATATATTCAGATTACTAACAGTAACTTGTATGTTACTTTCCAGGCGTGGCACTTAGCAGAATGCATGGACTGTCAAATAGCGATCCAAACGAAAGAGTGTAAAATAAGAGAATCTCTATATTTGGAGCATATACAAAGTGTAGCATTATTTTTAAAACAGAAAAGACCGGATTTAACTGTTCTTATCTGGGACGACATGTTGAGACCTGTAAATTTTGAAATATTAAAATGTAAGTAAGTATAATTTTCATATCTTCGGTAAAATTTGTTAAAGGTCGTGTGGTCCTGGCATAGAATCGGCCATTCCTACCTTTCTCGTGGGTGTCGAATAAGGCGACTAAGGAGGACGAGGGATGGGCAGCAGGGTCCTACTTAAAACATCTCTAAAGCACAACTGCGGTTGCCAATCTGCCTGCCAAGCGTAGCAACTACTGGCAAAACTTCCCAAGGTGGCCACTTATGTTCAGCAGTGGACAGTTAAAGACTGATATGATGATGATGATGATGAAATATAATTTTGTACTATTTATCTATATTCATGCCAATCTCTTGCGAGATAGAGAGGATTAAGTGCTAAAATCTGGGTATCTTTATGTAAATTTCTTACTTCGTGTTTTACTGAACTAAGTCTATGTCACTGGTTCATCATATCTCTTATCTGTTCACTGCTGAATATAAGCCTCCCCCATAGATAGCCATAAGAAATGGGGTCGTTCCTTGTAGTTGCTGTCCATTGGAGGGGGGGGGGGAGGGTCAGTAGTAGTTGCTTGGCAGGAAATTACTATAAGTTCTAATTAAAAACAATTTACAGCGTACAAACTAGGCGAGCTTGTACAACCAGTGGTGTGGGATTACAACACGGTTGAGTATTTCCGTTTGGACCCACTCATGTGGAGTATGTACGCCCAACTGTTCCCCCAGGTGTGGGCAGCGTCCGCGTACAAAGGAGCCAGTGGTAGTAATAAGGTAAGCTTTATTTTATTAGCAACCTCAGTGCTAGCAGGCGACTCTGTCACGTTGACTTCCGCGTGGTTTCTCCTGGAAACCATCGTGATTGATTTATTGTTGAATTCGTCACGATGGCCCAACTGACTAGCTTTATACTCCCCTTACTGGTGTCCTGCCAGTGTATTACATTCATCATCATCATCTTTTCAGCCATTATCCGTCCACTGCTGAACATAGGCCTCCCCCATAGACTGCCATAAGGAACGGTGCTAAGCCACTTCCATCCACTGGTACCCTGCAATGCATTTGAGGTCGTCACTCCATCTAGTGGGGATCGTCCTCCACTGCTTTATCCCGTACGGGGACACTACTCAAGAACCTTTCTTCTTCATTGGTTGTCGTTTCTTTGAGCTATGTGACCAGCACATTGTCACTTTAGCTTGCTTTTCGCGTTATGTCGGTTACTTTGGTTGTTTTGCGAATACCCTTGTTTCGGATTCTATCACACAAAGAGACTCTGAGCATAGCCCTCTCCATAGCCCGTTGAGTAATTTCAAGCTTTTGCATACGGGCAATCGTGTAAGACCATGTTTCGGTTCCATAAGTCATCACTGGCAACACACACTGGTTAAAGACTTTTAAACTTAGAGCTATTCCATTATCATTCTGAAAATCAGAGAGAGATTACCGTCAACTGTGCAAATACGAATTCTCAAGTACTTCGGCCATATCATCCGAAATGAATACTGTATTAAACGTCTATTGTCCAAGGGTCGGTACTAGGCAAACGTTCTCAGGGTAGATCACCAACGCGATGGACTGACCTCATCAAAACCACACAGCAGCCTATTGTGAAATGCTCTTGGTCGGCTATGACCAGAAGTAGATGGAGACATATTGTGAGGATCTCAAACGCGAGGAAGAGCGTTATCAACAATCTACTATAATCATGGACATCATGACCACTCTGTCAAGAGGGTACGACTGAAGGGAGATTATCGCGCATTAAAAAAAGTCCTGGACGGGCAATACACAATTCTTGGTGTGAACCTCAGTGTTACTTACTTTACTTATCTACCTATTCGAATTACCTATCGTGTTACAGTGCAGCTGTTATCAATAGTCCATGATTTGACAGTGACATTTCTTTCTTTTTTTATTGTTGACAAGTGTCTGACATTTTTGATGTATTTTTTTTTTATATAACATTTCGAATTTTAATGACTTATTTAACATTTATTCTTTTGAAGTTTAAATATTTGCATGCCTAATTATGGCGAAATATGAGGACTTATACTTATTGTAACATCTATACACTTTTATTTTATTTATTTTTGTGGTACAACAACAGTTTACAAACAAAACTTTTAACAATAGAATACAACAATAGCATTATAAGTTTGCAATCCAATTATAGTTGTACTCAACATTCACAGAGGTGAAATAAAATAGATTGATTTTTAATACAAAAAAGAATTAATAATAAAAACTACATACAAAACAAGAATCAAAAACAAAACTACCAAACTATGCTTATTAACTTATTAGGTTATCAATGT
This sequence comes from Galleria mellonella, assembly GCF_026898425.1. Classification (NCBI taxonomy): domain Eukaryota; kingdom Metazoa; phylum Arthropoda; class Insecta; order Lepidoptera; family Pyralidae; genus Galleria; species Galleria mellonella. The sequence goes on from NW_026441978.1 coordinate 2,345,340, forward strand.
ATGTTAAGTGCTTCGATACAATAAATATTTCCCATAGAATATGTCAATATCCGATTTACAATCAATGTCATTGTACAATTTGCACTTACTATGTTTCTTGTAAATAAATAAATAAATAAAAAAAAAACTTAATTCTTTATTGTACACACCAGTTATAAGAATATGACAGAGATAATCAAATGTACAAAGGCGAGCTTAACTCTAATAGAGTTTTCTTCCAGCAAACCCAGTGTAACATTATTTTCCCACTATTTCAGATGGTGGCGCCAGTGAGCCGATATGTAAGCAACCACGAGGCGTGGAGCAAAGAGTTGGAAACTTATTCATCGACAGTTAACTTCGGAGGGATATTTCTTACTGGTTGGTCGAGGTATATACCATATGTTGTGGACCAAGTGATGGACTAGATTCAGAATTATATTGAATTATAAACTAACTTTTACCCGCGACTTCGTCCGCATGATGTTTACTGACCAGGAAGGAAATTAGCCCATATACTTCCCCATATCATGTAGTACGTTTATACCAAATTTCATAGTAATCGGTTAAGCCATTAAGGAGCTATTAGGTAACAAACAAACGCTTCCGCAATATGGGACGATCCGTTCCTTTCCCGTGGGTATCGTAAGAGACGACTAAGGGAGGGCGAGGGATGGGCAGCAGTGTCCCTCTCAAAATATCTCCAAAGCCTGACTGCGGTTGCCAATCCGCCTGCCAAGCGTGGCAACTACTGGCAATACTCGCCAAGGGGAAGGCTTATATTCAACAGTGGAGAGTTAAAGGCTGACTCTTGGCCACAGTAGAATATCAATGTTTTGCTCTTTTAAAGGCAAAGCAATAAACTGAGATGTGACCATTTTGTGTTACTATGGCACACGCATGAGGGAAGGGAAAGAAGGGTATTTGTGTGCTGTAAGTAATGTAAATAAATTATCTATCTACGATATAATGAATACCTTGTATTGTGTAGTTCCGTTCATATAGATACATGTTGTTTTTTTCGAGTTTTTTTTTTGGTAATAAAAAATTCTAAGAAAAAAAATTTAATCCCTATTAATGAATACTAACACCAGTTTCAAGTAATGAGTTACGTTAATCAACGCACTGTATTTATAAGGTAGCAGACGATTAGTATTAGCAGAAGTTTTTTTTTTTATACAACTTAGAATGGCAAACAAGCTGACGGACCACTTGATGGAAAGTGGTAACCGTCGCCTATAGACATGAACAGTACCATGGACATAACAGAGTATATTGTTTCGCCCATGATACCCCCCATGCGTTACCATTCCTGAGGACTCAGGTGTTATTCCTCTGTACCCAGTAAATTCGCGCCATATCCCACCCTTCAAACCCAAACAGCCATGCAAACACAACTGCTTCACGATTGAAACACGAATGGGACAGAGGTACCCAAGCAATCGACTTTTGCTTCATTATTAGTCCTAATATATGATTCGAGACCACAGCAAACTATTTTTATAATATTGAATAGTTTTTTGTTTATTTTATCCTGAAAAAAAAAACTCATTTTTCCAAACAAATAATGCATGCATTTCGAATATTAATAATAGGTAAATGACGATTCATTGCAATTCAATGTGCACCCTATGCTTTGAATGTATAGGGTGCATATTGTATTGTACATGTGTCGTCTAATTAATCGAATCCTATTAATCACTTGGTTCATGACATATTCCATAATTACAATTCATAGCGAAATAAAAAAGTTTTTTATTAGTATAGAAACTTTACGAAAACACTAATAAAAAATTCAGTGTTCTATTTTAGTTTTAATTTTTTTTTTATACAACTTAGAATGGCAAACAAGCTGACGGCCCACTTGATGGAAAGTGGTAACCGTCGCCTATAGACATGAGCAGTACCATGGACATAACAGAGTATACTGTTTCGTCCATGATACCCTCCATGCGTTGCCATTCCTGAGGACTCAGGTGTTATTCCTCTGTACCCTGTAAATTCACGCCATATCCCACCCTTCAAACCGAAACACAGTCATACAAACACAACTGATTTACGGTAGAAACACGAATGGGACAGAGGTACCCAAGCAATCGACTTTTGTATAAAGTCTCCCTCTGGTAAATTTTTATTAAAAAAGTAACCAACGAGAAATGTATACTGTTAAATTTGAATATTTATATGAAGTACAAAGCACGTAATCCTACTCATAAATTATTTACAAGTCTACTGAAATAACACTTGTTATTACAATCCTGTGGTAAGGATGTGTCGTCATTATAACGACTTACTGCTCGACCACAAATCCATCGACATTTTCGATACAAAATATTTACCCTTTAGAAAAAAACTTGTTCTCTGTTTTGTAAAATTTGATTGAACATATGGATTTTTTTTTAAATATTTTATCTATACTTATAATAAATCTGTAGAGAGGTCAATTCTGTACATGAAATATATTTCCAAAATAACTATCAGGCGGTGATTAGTGACAGATACTGATGCCAAAAATGCAATCAGTAAAATTTTTGTCAGTCTGTCTGTCTGTATGTTCGTTATAGAAACAAAAACTACTCGGCGGATTTAAACGAAACTTGGTACAATTATTCTTCATACTCCTGGGCAGGTTTTAGTATACTTTTCATCACGCTACGATCAATAGGAGCAGAGCAGTGAAGGGAAATGTGCCTGTTACATCAAAACCACTGAACCGCGAAGAAGGACATAGGCTACTTATTTTACGAAAAACGACGGAAACGCGGACAAAGTGGCGGGCAACAGCTAGTCTTTAATATATTTATATAGCATTTTATGTATTTTCTTTTTTATATGCGCTTGTGTTTACATGAATTACTCGAGCTGTGCACATAATGTAATTGGATTGTAACCTAGCTGTATCACAAATGTAACTACTATTTAAGTTTTTTATGGTTATGATCTGTTTTATGTGTCAAATAAATGAATGAATGAACGAATGACCGAATGAACCCGAATGAACGAGTAAATAAGTAAATAAAGAAGTTCAGGGCTAAGTACAAGGAATTACATAGAAGGAATGATAAAATAAAAATTATAAATCAAAAATAAAAATGAATGAAAATATAATTGAACGAATGTAGATAGAGATGGGCAATCCACCTGAGTGTTTAAAGTCGTAAAAAGTAAATAACCAAATTTTTATGATTTTGTACTTCATCATCGTCATTCAGGGCAAGACGTCCACTAAGGATTATTACTACAGAATAAAAAACTTTTAATTTGATTTTGAGAAGGAGATGATAAAATAAAAATGTGATTCAAATCATATGGCTCTGCGTCTAAACTGTTATGTTCATTTACTTGCTCAATGAAAGCTTCTAAATATATTAAACTGAATGTCCTCGCATTCAAATGTTTAAGATTCCAGTTATAACAAATGAATGAACATTTTCAGTTGCTTTCATTGTTCTCAATTCATAGCAGTGGCTGCCTAGTATATAGAAAATGTTTGATATGTCAATTATTTGTCAATGACAAAAGTTTTCTTTTTTTACATTACTAGATTATATAATCGACACAGAATATATGCTATGTAGAAAGTATGCAAGCAGTTTGTATTTTTGAATTTGTACATCTCTAAATGTAATGTTATATTCTGGTCGCTCTCGTAAAATAACATTTTCCTATACATTCCCCTGTCTTCGTCCAGAAATCATCACTAGAATTGAATTGACAAAAATAGCAACTTCCCCATCTTGTAGCACAAGGCAATTTTAGTGTTTGTGTAGAATCTTCATCTTGATTTTATCAACAAGGAACTTAATCGTTGACTCCTTTTAACAGTTTTTATTATATTTATTTTACTAATCTTTATATTTGCAAGTTAAGGAAACAGAAAGAGAGGAACAACATGTGGATATGATGTTAATTCAGTTTGTATATTTTTTATCATTCCTGCTCATACACTTTCATTACTTTTTCCTTGTTGGCTAAGGTATTCAGTGTGAGGATTACTTTCTGTATTCAAACTTTTAACGTATGAGGTTAGGTTTTGATATAAGAGTTTATTACATTTCTTAAATTGGTCTTCTACAAGCATTTAGTTCCTCATTTATAATTATATTTTGCTAAAAAAACAGATGTTGATTTAAATGTAGTATCGATAATACAAATATATATTCTGTTTTTATATACATGAAACTCAGCATTTATTGTAGTGTTCGACGCTTATAAAAGAATCATTTGTCTCTATCTCTGACTCCAGACATTTTGGTTTTGGACGAGCTATCTTTTATAAGTTTCATAGAGTCTTTTAATGTTTCTGGAGATTTTGGACAAGTGATAAGATGTTGAAGCATTTTGGCAGCATTACTGAATTTGTAGACCTTATTACAAATGGAACGCCAAATGCTCCCATATGCGTAAATCTTTAGTTCTCCCCATTGAACCTAAAAAAATGAACGATGATTAGTTGGTATGACGAAAATTCAACAATAGAGTGCCTATTTTTTTTCAATGATTATTTCTTGTTATTTACAATAAATTTATTAAAAAAATAATAAAATAAATACAAAAAACCTTTGTAAAATTACATCTCCTCGGTTACGGGTACTTTTAATTTGGCCCTTCTTCATCTAGTACACATCGCCATTATTTGGTCGACATACGTCCGTGTATGGAAAATTTTATCCCAGTCGGTTGAGGATTGAGGATAATTGCATCAACATACGAACATACCTACATACCTACCGACATCTCCATTCATTCTTGCTCGATAAATCTCTTTCGTAATTCTTCTTTCATCCATCCTCTCCAAATGACCAAACCAACGCAACATTCCTTTTTCGTTTTTTGTCACTACATCGTCTTTCAGTCCACACTTTATTAACGGTAATATAATTTTACTGTTAAAATTTACATAATCACACATTATATTTTAATGTAATAATCACCGGTTTAGCTTCATCAGTGCAACAATTTAATTCACAGAGTCCTGCTTCGAAAAATCATCGATATTTAAAGGGTATTGTTTTTGTGCTAAATATTTCATAAAAACGTTATTTAATCTTTGTGGATTATTAATTTAGTTGATTCTTAAAATGGATCTAATTTGAGAGATCAAGATCTGTACGCGAGCACGAGGTGTATAATAAACACTGTCGTGTGTTCGAAGCATTTATTCTAATAAATTTAATTTAAAATTGTAGAAAGAAAAAATGTCTGGGCGCGATCTCAAATATAGGCGATAGTGAGACCCAGTGTCCAGATGATCGTCAACAAAGAAAAAAACAGATAAGAAAGAAAATTTACTGAAAGAAGAAACAAACTGTTCTAAATGCTTAATTTATTAGAAATATGTTAAATATATAAGACGAGGTGTTATGCATGTATCTTAACAGATGTTGATCAACTGCAACTGAAAATTAATATATATATATTGTATTAGTTAACGTTTTATTTAATATTGTGACAATCAATTTATAAAAATAATTTATTGTATTTTCAAAAAAATACGTAAAAACCTATTTTTTTGTGATTGGGTATGGCTGTATTTTTTTAAGCACGTTTAATAACATCTTATGAAAAATTGCAGTTTACAAGCTCACAATAAATATTTATTCTATTCTATTCTATTTACTTGCAGGTATGACCATTACGCGACGCTTTGCGAGCTACTGCCCATATCTCTGCCGAGTTTGGCGTGCTGCCTTAAAGTATTGTGCAAGACAAATGACTTGTCTAATGGTAAGAAGTGACCACTTGTGTAGTATTTCAACCAAAGGTTATATCAATTAATTTAAATTTATAATTACTAAGATTGTGTTTCACAAAAAAACCGACTGCAGTTATTTTTATTTAAATACTAAACTACTGAACCGATTTTGATAACGTTTTTATGGAACCAATCTGATAAAAAGTTTATCCAAATCGGTTTTTAGGATTATATATAGCAGTGAAAAAAAGATGAAGTTTTGACGATATATAACTGTTTACAACTTGAAATTTATAAACGGAGGATTATGAGGTAACATTAAATAAAAAATAAAAAAATACTAGAAATTTTATCAAAATCGCATTAATTTGGTTTTTTTTAATGTCGGTTTATTTTTTGAAAACATATCACCATCATCATCATTGCAACCATTATACGCCCACTGCTGGACATAGGCCTCACCACAAACTGCCATAAGGAACGGTCCTGAGCCACCTGCTTTAATTGACTTCCTGCAATGCATTTGAGGCCGTCACTCCATCTAATTGGGGGGTCACCCCACACTGTGACCAGCCCATTGCCACTTCAGCTTCCTTATCCTTCGGGCTATGTCGGCCATTTTGTTTCTGCTTACTATATTATAATATTTTCCAGAACTCTTAGTTAACGAGATGCTACCCGTTGAGCAGTGGCCCGGCGAACAGCTGGCGTTCCTGATACGACTGTTCGACTCATTAAGGGAGCGATGTCGGCTGTACTTGAGTGACAGCATGTATGTATTTTGTATGTTCTTATATGATGCAAAAATGACTGCAGTTTTGTAATGTACAGTTGTGTCTTTTATTATTTGTATTATATGACGAGAGGCAAAAACGACTGCATACAAGTTGTGTTTGCATGGCTGTGTTTCGGTTTGAAGTTGTATGGCAGTGTTACGGAGGAATAACACCTGAGTCCTCTGGAATGGCAACGCATGGGGGGTATCATGGGCGAAACAGTATACCCTATAATGTCCATGGTCCTGCTCATGTCTATAGGCGACGGTTACCGCTTTCCATCAGGTGGTTCGTCAGCTTGTTTGCTATTCTAAGTTGTATAAAAAAATTATTATAAAGAGGAAAGATTTGATCGTTTGTTTAAGATAAACTCAAAACCTATTTAATCAAGGAAAAGAAGCTACATTAAGTAACGATTCCTATTTATGTTATAGAGACACCAGAGGGAGACTTTGTACAAAAGTCGTATGCTTGAGTACCTCTGTCTCATTCGTGTTTCTACAGTGAAGTAGTTGTGTTTGCATGGCTGTGTTTCGGTTTGAAGGGTGGGATATGGCGTGAATTTACTGGGTACGGAGGAATAACACCTGAGTCCTCAGGAATGGTAACGCATGGGGGGTATCGTGGGCGAAACAGTATACTCTGTTATATCCATGGTACTGCTCATGTATATAGGCGACGGTTACCACTTTCCATCAGGTGGTCCGTCAGCTTGTTTGTCATTCTAAGTTGCATAAAATAAAGATTTTTTTTGTTTGTATGTTATGTACAGGTTAGAGACATGGATGAATTCGTGGCAACTGGAACACAACTATATAAATCCTGTTAAATTACAAGAGGTCGCCTTCAAAACCAATATGTATGTTGCCAGTATCTTACACTAATATTAAATCATTATCTTATTGTTTTTCATATTATTTGATAGAATTTTTTATTTAAGTCAATATATATTTATTGCCATGTGTGCCCCTGCATAGAATGGACCACCACTTCCTTTCCCGTGGATGTCGTAAGAAGCGACTAAGGGAACTTAATAGTCGATTGATGGACAGCAGTGCTCGTCTTAAAACATCACCAAAAGTCAAACTGTGGTTGCCAACTCGCCTGCCAAGCGTGGAAACTACTGGCACAATCCTTCCAATGGTAAACTGTCATAAGGAACGGGAGAGTTCCTTATGACAGTCTTTGGATGATGATGATGATGATGATGATCATCATCAGATGTCTAGTATCCATAGTTCAAGTTCTGCTTAGTTTAAAACTAGATGGCGCTGTGTAATATGTATTTGTTATTTATTATTGTTTTTCTTTTTGTTTTCAGCCTACTCACAGAAATAGTGCAAATTAAGAACGATTTGACCGCCCATCTCATGAACGTAACTGGTCAGAGGACGGTCCAAGAATGGATTGAGACGAATGTAACGCCGGTAGCTAACGAACTAGCCAAATTGTTGTCTGTTGCCCAACAACGGTGTACAGCGAATGCCTCTGTACGGCCGACGTGAAGTCTACATTATAGACACATTAGACAATAGTGCAATTAGTTGGAAATGGAATGATAACCCCACCTACGTTATATTTATAAGTATGCAGTCTTCGTTTTATTTCGAGTCAAAAGACAACCTAAATATATTTGGGTCAGAACTTAGCAACTTCCACAGCACAATTGGTTGCCTTATTCAGATCCACCTTCGTGCAGGATGAAGGTCACAAAGGACGGGAGGTGGAACATAGTCTGCGATTGCGATCCACAGTCGCTGGCAGAGATACAACACCCCATTGCACCAGGATAAACGTGCAGCGGGTTCGAAGGCTTTTAAGGAATTTCCAGATTAGCGTAGGCGGTGTGTATATATATATATATATATATATATATATATATATATATATGTTGTGTTTTTATCATTTCCAATTATTGTTTCGACTTCAATCAGAAACTTCTTTAGGGGTTGTATGACTCTTTGCGTCGAAACGTCTAACGTCTCGCCTCACACTGAAACGGCAAAACACCGTGAGTATGTGTTGTCCGTGTCAAAAAATGAACATACATTTTTAACCCTTTGAATGCCGACGAGCGTCATCGCGCTCGTGCGCATTGCAACTAAAAGTGCCACGAGCGTCATAGCGGTCGTGAAATCAGTCGCTGTTTAACTTGGTGTAAAAAAAATATATTAAAATTGGATAATTTTTGGAGGAGATACAGTTTTTTTAGAGACAATGGTAAATGACATCAACACGACAAAGATTTCTTTGGCATTTTTAAGAAGATATGAGTAAAAATATATGGCACTAAAAGGGTTAAAGTACTAACTGACAATTCCGTATGAAAAGAATTGGGTACTAGGTTATGTTTTTTTGTCTATGGTCAGTTTTCCTTTTAATTTGAGCGCATCGTACCTCTTGTATATTGTAGTAGGCCTGGCATGTTTGCGACAACTGTCACTTATTGCGATGCAGCAATATTAAGGAGTTTTTACGGATTAATAGAACAATAAATAAAAAAAAAAAAAACTATAATAATGTTTTATTTTTATTTATTAGTTACACCCTTGAATTTAAAAATAACAATAGTGCCTACTTTTAAATATTTCAATCATAGTTAAATACGCAATGCTATTTTTCTTGCGTTTTTTTGAAGTCCGATAAAAACTTAGCAACTATTTTTTTTTCCTTTCTTTTACCCGCGACTTCGTTGACTGGGATATGTCACAGATCGGGTTAACAAGTAGTCTATGTTCTTTTCCATCTCATATAATACCTACGTTTATACCAAATTTCATTGTAATCGGTTAAGCCGTTAAGATGCTAAGAGGCAACAAAATAAAGTGACTTACATTTATAATAAAATGTTATTTTGCCGTTTGATCCCGGCATAGAATCGGCCACCCTTTCCTTTCTCGTGGGTGTCGAAAGAAGCAACCAAGAGAACTTAACCCTTAAATACCTGAAGTTTCAAATTTGATATCGGGGTTATAAATTATAAATCGCATTGGGCGCCTACAATCGATTTTATTTTAATATTTGGCTGTTTATATGTTACTAAATGTTTTTTCAAAATAAATATATAAAAATATCGTTTTGATTTTTTTTTACTATTTTTCCCCATTAGTAAACACAGTAAAAGGTACACTTTTATATTTTTTTATTTGATTTAAAAAATCAGGCTTTTAAGGGTTGATGCTTGAGGAATCGGTTGTAGCGTCGTTCTTAAAACATCACCAAAACCTAACTGGGTTTGCTAATCCGATTGCCAAGCGTGGTATCTACTGGCAATCCCCCTACCCCTCATTTGTGGGGGAAGCCTATGTTCAGCGATAGAAAATTAATGGCTGATATGGTTTGGTACAATGTTATTAATTACAATCCCATTTTCATACCATAAAGAAGACCTTACCGATTCCGTTTATTAAAAAAAAAAAAAAAAAAAACAGTTTTCCATTGTATTTATGTAATTAAAATATTAATCAACTTCAAACAAAGCCTTTTGTCTTTTCCCCAAATCCAATAAAAGATGTTTGTGTGCTGACTTTCAATTTCGTAAAGCTTACCTATTACTCACAATCGGACGTCCTATGGAATTATTAATAAATGAAATTAAATTTATTTATATTTTCGTTCAAATTAATCCGAGTGAGGTGGGCTCGCTCACTTATATATATATATTTTTTATACAACTTAGAATGGCAAACAAGCTGACAGCCCACCTGATGGAAAGTGGTAACCGTCGCCTATAGACATGAGCAGTACCATGGACATAACAGAGTATACTGTTTCGCCCATGATACCCCCATGCGTTGCCATTCCTGAGGACTCAGGTGTTATTCCTCTGTACTCTGTAAATTCACGCCATATCCCACCCTTCAAACCGAAACACAGTCATGCAAACACAACTGCTTCACGGTTGAAACACGAATGGGACAGAGGTACCCAAGCAATCAACTTTTATACAAAATCTCCCTCTGATCTCAAGCTGGTTATGTTCATGTTTCATTAAGTACGAGTACATAAAGATTTTTGAATTATTGTTATAAACATAACATAAAATATGTCATTGCAAAAAAAAATATTAATTAGGTACCTATCTTCTCTCAATATCTTTGAACAATTTCCGTTCAATATGCCGAGAGCGTGCTCATGCTCTCCGTCCGCATACTTACGTACCTACCCACCAGCGTTGCCATATTGGGTATTTTTTTACTGATAATTGGCAAAAATATTTTTGTATTCGCGAAATTTTGAAAAACGAAGTACTTAGTTGAGAAATTTTTGGAGACGATAATACTAGGTGTATATTTAAAGTGTGTGTGTGTGTGTGTATGTGTGTATAAAGTCTCCCTCAGGTAAATGTTAGTAGAACATATATAAATAAATACATTGTGAAGTATCCGTATGCTTGGCAATAGGTACAAATTCAGCTTTTGCTGAATAATTGATGAATGATGAAATAAACGGAATACAACAATGAAAGAAACACTATAAGGTGAAGAGATCAGGCGTAGGGAAGTGATTTTTTCATCGTTCGTGAAGAGCTTATATGCCAAAATGTAGTGAAAACTGATATAATTTTACGATTAGGAAAAACTGATAAAAGTGAAAGAAATCTCACCAATTCAAAGATAAATTTGATATTTGAGTAAAAACAAAAAGGGTATCTGGTAACCCTGCTAGCTACTATAAATCAAAATACATTAAAACAAGCCCCCTAATAATCTGGGCTATAAATCAGGCGAGTTCGCGCCAACACCGCCGCGTCAGTACCTACGTATCTGCTGGAGTCCCTTTCTACAATCGACCGGATGTCGGGCCGATTTTTACATGAAAATGGTGTATTGTTTTTAATATATAGGTATGTATGAGATTTGTAGATGTTTGACTATTTTATTTATTCTTTATTGAACAAATTACAAAAAAGAAATTAGTACAAAATGCAGACTTAATGCTACATCTCCCAGTCAACCTTTGGAAAAATGCAAATGTGATTATGCGGTGAAAAATATGGGAAATTGTGGGTAAATACTTACATACGTGTAATCTCTTCCTTTTTCTGTGGGTGTCTTAAGAAGCACAAGCAAGAAGGGACAGGCAGCAGCGGCCCTCTTAAAACATAACCAAACGCTTAACTGAAGTTGCCGATCCGCGTGACTACTGTAAAAACCTGGGGGGGGGGGGTTGCTCATGTTTAGCAGTGGATACTTAATGGCTGATATGGGATTTATATTGATTTACAATTGTATTGATTTTGAGGAACTAATAATAGGTACCAATTTACTTACTCAGTTTGAAAGCGATTTGCAAAATTAAATCAAAGGATTGATTGATCAATTACAGATTCTAAAAAATAAACTATTGAAGCGATTTTTTAAAAATTTCTATGAGGCCTAGAAATTTATTAAAAATCGCTTCAAAAGTTTAACTTTTAGAACAAAATAACTTGTGTTGTCTCAATTGAAATCAGTTCTTTTGTGGGAGACAGTCTTTAACTATTTAAATAATTCTGTAAAACAAAATAAAAAAAAAAAATTGTCATTATATTTAAAGTTCTTTAAATATTAACTGCTATGAGTTTTACTCGAATCCAATACGTTTAAGCATGTCCAGGAAGATATGTGTTATTTATTTATACTTTTGCACACGTTAGAACATGTCTACAGGGCGGACTTGATGCTTGATGGCATTCTTTACTAGTCAACCATTACGCTAAGAGAGAGAAAGAAAGAGAGAGAAAGCAGAGGGAGTAAATGGCTGTACTCCCTCTGCAATTAAATAAATATTTTGAAAGATAACAATTTATGATAAATAAACATACAAACATATAGAATAATATATTTACATAATATATACATACATAAATCACATACAATACCAATATAAATGACTAGAATACTAATAATAATAGGGTTCCGTAGTTGATTGTACAAAAATGTAACCTTTAGTGGTTATTTCGTCATATCTGTTTATACTGTTGGTCTGTACGTACGTCACAACATCGTAATTGTATTATCTTTTGTAGCTTGAGTTCACAAGATATACTATATGGATTGGTGACCCTCACCAATGATAATATGGTAAATGGTCTGTGGTAAAATGGGCTATAAGATCGCATACAGTGTAGTTTTAAAGGAGTTTTCACTCGTGAATGCTCACGCTGTGGAATTAGCTCCCTGCCAAGGTTTTTCCTAGAGACTACAGTATAGGATTTTTCAAAAAGTATTAATACATATAATTTCTTTCTTTTTCTGTGGGTGTCTTAAGAAGCACGGGCAAGAACAGACAGGCAGCAGCGTCCCTTTTAAAACATAACCACCGTATTAAGGGGGGGAAGGGATTGTTAGTAATGCGGATTATCACTTGAATTGCTGACAATATACCCAAACAGGTCGACCTCACCGTGGTCCTCCCTGGAAACTATCGCGCTGAATTCCAAGTGTATTCATTACGATGGGCTAACTGACTTGCCTTTTCATTCTCATGTATCATCCTTCACTGGTGCCCCGCCAGCGTATAGATAAATAGATAATTTATTTGCATTACTTACTTACCGTTAGCGCAGGCGGGTTTACCATTCCATTATCATCCATCAAAAAAAAAACACCGTATTAAGTCCGTATTAAGGTTTCTTTAAGATCGTTAACGCGCACATGACACCCTCTAGTGTTGAGTAGATTTTGATAAAATTTCTACGGAAAAAATCTCTCAGTGTGTCGTTTCAGATAAAAAAAATCAAATCGATTTATAACTGACGGAGTTATGAGGTAACAAACATAAAAAAAAAAAATACAGAACATCTTTTTTAAAGTCGGTTGAAAATCACACAAAATACAGTCGAATTAAAAACCAATCTAGCCATAATATCGTACATGGTAATACTGTAGTGTTTTTGTACCGTTTGGATATTCTAAAGAGTTAACAAGTAAATTAATCTCCACTTTGATGTCGCTTAAAATCATATAGGTGGGCAATAAACTTATTTGAAAAGCAATATGATTGATTCAGGGGCCAATCATCATTCTGTTCATCAATCAAGTAAGGAACAGGTGGAGAAGTACAGTGAGGTATTATAAGTTCGTACAAAAGTTAATTAAATCACGGAACTTCGATTCAGTTACGGGGCTGACTTCAAACACAATCTGAAAGTAGATACCGACCCCTATATAGCTTTCTAATAGAGTCAAAGTTGAAACCACTGAGATTTATAAGTAGAGGTGCTTTTCCACAATAATATTAACAAGTTACTAAAAAAAAAATGTATATGTAAAGTGCGTGACATTTTCACCGATTATAGACTGATTTCGATATTTATTTTAGTAACTGATAGAATTTACTCTCGTGTTGATATCATGGTAATTTTTACAATTTTTTTGGATTTTTTTTGCGAAACGTAATTTGAAATAGAGCTACACATTGTATTATGAGCGTATCTTGGTACGCATGGTTTTAGACGATATAGAAGTAATTCAGTCAAAAATTTGTAAGGTTTTCATAGATTGAAATCAATTGTATGCTTAATTCAAATGTAGTCCCGTCATAGAATAGGCCACCCATTCCTTTCCCGTAGGAGTCGTACGAGACGACTAAGGGGACTTAATGGACGAGGGATAGGTAGCAGTGTCCTTCTTAAAATATCAAAGCCTACCAGCGATTGCCAACTCGCCTGCTAAAAAACTGCCCAATAGGGGGAAGCGTACCTTCAGAAGTGGACAGATAATGGCTGATATGATGATGATGATGATGAAGCCATTAAGTCGCTAAGAGGTGGCAAACAAACAATCATATTTATAATACTAACAATATTGTTCATTGTATTGCATCGTCAACTGTATTTTCTGTTATTCCTGTTCGACGCTCGACTGCTAGATAACGCCATATGGTGTTAAGTCCGCCATTTACACTGTCTATGTGTATTAAAGTGTAATAAATAAATAACAAGGATTTCGTATTCAACACTACTCTATTTATGTATCTCAGTGGGAACCACATCAAAGTCGTTTCGACAACTTACAGCTTCTCATCGCAATTTTTGTTGTGGCCCGAGTTTGTTGCTCGCGTCGATAAATTTCTCGTTAAGTCGCGTTAAAGTTTATACGGAACCACAACTCTTCAACAGGGATTCTGATGAGAAACGCCATATTTTAGACTACAAAGAGCTCTTTGGAAACTCGCATTTCGATGTTATGATTGTATAGCTATATTGTAATTGTTTTAATAAAGTTTTTTTAAGACGACTGTATTTTCAAACGTTTTTAAAAATATAGATGGATACTCTTATTTTTTCCCTTATAACATTACAATAGTAAACTTATTATAAATACAAACTTATTATTAATTTATTTATTCATTAATATAAATATGTATACATGGCGGACTTAATGCTAATAGCATTTCTTCCCAGTCAACCATAGGGAAGTGTCAGAATACTCGAATGCGGTACTAGTAATTATTGATATATATACATACTAAAATTACATATATAAACGAATAAATATATATAAATAACAAATATACTTACACATATATGATATATACTATATTATACACGAAATTTAGAATAATATAAATATAAGAATAATATTATAAACAAAAAGAACGAGAGAGAAGAAACGAACATTCTCAATTCGATTGTTTTTTTTTTTTCATGTTCGTTACCTCATAAATTCGTCAGTTACAAAACGATTTGAAAAATTATTTCTTTATCTGAAAGGATACTTACAAATTGGTCCCATAGAAATTTTATCAAAATCTACAGGATTATCTATAGGGCGAAGGTGACACGTCATGGGAAACATTCCACATGTTACGGTACAATTCAAGTGAGACTTCGCAACTTATTAGTAACTTTGCTAAATTGTGCTGGTGAATTTTATGAAGTTGTAACTTACATTCATTTTTCTAGAAAATGCTTATTTTATTACTTATTTATCTATCGTCGATTTGTACAGGACGAAATCAAATTAATGATCTATTGCTTCATTGTAGCCTATAATTAATTTAAAAAATATATGTGTAGGTAATATAGAGCAATTATTATTATTTTTTTACAACACAGGGGACAAACGAGCATGCGGCTCACCTGATGGTAAGTGACTACCACCGCCCATAATCACCCACAACACCAGCGGCATTGCAGGTGTGCTGCCGGCCTTTTAAAAAGGAATATACTCTTTTCTTGAAGGTTATGTTGTCGTATCGGTTCGGAAATACTGCTGCTGGAAGTTGATTCCAAAGAATGGTTGTGCGTGGAAGAAAGTGCCTTGAAAAACGCACGGTGGAAGACCGCCACTCATCCAGATGATTGGGATAAAGCAAGATTTCAGCTATAATGTCTATAAACTGGTCTAACAACGAATATGTTAAAAGTCTGTTATCCAAAAAACAATATTGGAGAACAGCCTTTTAAGATATTCGAAAATAGATATCTGACAGATATGGGCGATATGGAATTAGGTGATGATTGCTAAATCAATGCTAGAGAAACCCAATGAAAGCGTGAATTTACTGGGTACAGAGGAATAACACCTGAGTCCTTAGGAATGGCAACGCATGGGGGTATCATGAGCGAAACAGTATACTCTGTTATATCCATGGTACTGCTCATGTCTATAGGCGACGTTTGCCACTTTTCATCAGGTGGGCCGTCAGCTTGTTTGCTATTCTAAGTTGTATAAAAAAAACCCAAATATATAGATATCTGGTCGGTATCCATATTGTCCATGCCTACAAAGAAACATGGTTCATCAACTCATCAAATCATCTGGACGAGTGGCGGTCTTCCACCGTGCGTATTTCAAGGCACTTTCTTCCACGCACAACCATTCTTTGGAATCAACTTCCAGCAGTAGTATTTCCGAATCGATACGACAACATAACGTCCAAGAAAAGAGCATATTTCTTTTTAAAAGGCCGGCAGCACACCTGCAATGCCGTTTGTGTTGTGGGTGATCATGGGTGGCGGTAGTCATTCACCATCAGGTGAGCCGCGTGCTCGTTTGCCCCCTGTGTTGTAAAAAAACATGGATACAGTACGATTTATTAATATCAAACAAACGTGTGAATCATACCTTTGTTATTAATGAAAAATGAAACACATAATCCCCACAGGGCAAAGTAGGGATCAACTCTAAAAAGGTCTAGCTAGATAAACAATGGCCGCCCGAGTCTGCGGCGTCCATTTTTGTTGGAGTCCATTATAAAAGCGGGTTTGTGTTAATTATTACATTAATCAAGCGATAAACAGCGGTGAGGATGACTTGTAAGTGTTGTACCGCTTGCTACCGGTTGTATTGCTCCTAGCAGCAATTCATAATATGATTAACAGGGGGGAAAGGGATTGTTAGTGATGGAGACAGAATCACATTGCTAGCAGTATACCCAACCAGGTCAACCTCCTCGCGGTTCCCCCTGAAAACTATCATGGTTAATTCCTGATGAATTAATCTATCACCTTTCACTGGTGCTCCGCCAGCGTATCCCGTTAGCGCAGGCGGGGTTACCATACCATTTTCACCCAACAAAAAAAAAAAGATTAGTAGGGGTTAAATGGATTATTAGCAATGGAGTTTGACAGCCCCATTGCTAGCAATATGCCCTATCAGGTAGACTTCCACGTGATTCTCCCTGGAAACCATCGTGAACAATTCTTGTTGAATTCGTCACGATGGGTTAACTGACCTGATTCATCCTCACCTATCATCTCTCACTGGTGCCCCGCCGGTGTATACCGATAGCGTGGGTGGGGTTACAATTTTATTATCACCCATAAAAAAATAATTAGCATTATGAAGCGGCCGTGGGGGGAGGGAGGGGGACAGATTGTTAGCAATGGGTATTACCATTCCATTAAATTATATTCCATTTATGGGAAAGGCTTATGTTCAGAAGTAGACAATTAACGACTGGAATCATGAATGATGATGTTTGTATGTAAAAAAGCAAGATGACAAGTGTAGACAATACAGATTTGTCATCATAGACAAGCAAAATTTACTCTATCTTGATAGCGATAGCGCATAATTGTGTGAGGTGCGTACACGCATAACAAAGAGCAAAAAGTTCTTTGTTTATAATGGATAAACTCAAAAAATATTTAATCAATTTTAAAAATTCTTTTATCTATACAAAGCTACATCATCATCAAGGACTGTATTTTACATAAAAAAAAAAACTCACGTGAATCGTTTTTAAAGTATAATTAAATAATGTGACCATGTTAACGACCCCGAATGTCGTAAAACTTGTTTCGTGCCATTCCGGGAGTCAAATCATCGGGTGTAAATATGAACATACTCGGGAACCAGTGGTCCAGAACGGTTGGCGACGGTTCACGGCTTAATTATGGCAACACAATGAATACACCTCGCAATTAAGATAATACCGTCGCTAATGTACCGGACTTTTAATAAAATATTTGTTTTTTATCTTTTATTTTTCATGTAAGTTAACATTGTTATGCGCGAGGATAATAAAATGTCGATGTGGGTTTTTAAACGAATGGTAATGAAATGGTAACCCCGGATGCGCTATTGATACATATTGGCGGGACATCAGTGACGAATGATTTGTTCTTTTTTCAAACGACTTCAAAAAGATGGAGGTTACCAGAGGGAGACTTTGTACAAAAGTCGATTGCTTGGATACCTCTGTCCCATTCGTGTTTCTACTGTGAAGCAGTTGTGTTCGCATTGCTGTGTTTCGGTATGAAGGGTGAGATATGACAATGAATTTACTGGGTATAGAGGAATAACATCTGAGTCCTCAGGAATGGCAACGCATGGGACGTATCATGAGCGAAACAGTATACTCTGTTATGTCCATGGCACCGCTCATGTCTATAGGCTAGGGTTACCACTTTCCATCAGGTGGGCCGTCAGCTCGTTTGTCATTCTACTTTGTAAAAATGTTACACATTTTATACCTATAATGTACTATATGGAAATGATTCTATGTCCAGAACTCATCCCTTCTACGTCACGTCCGTTTACAATTTGTATTCATAATGCCGCCATTGAAGCCGTTAATAAAAAGTTGTGGCATTTCATGGAGAAATAGCGGCCGCTATTTGGCTATGACGCCCCATAAAGCAGTAACGCCGCGAGCTCAATGAAGTATTAAATGTTAAGGCACGGTTTTTACCTTTTTTTGTCAGGGTTTTTTTTTAGAAATTATTTATTTATTTATTTAAAGGAAAACCAACAGCACGTTCCGTTATAATACATATAACAAACGTTAAATACAATACGATATTAATGCACATGCCTATTAAAGGTATTTACAGCATTTACTTTAACATAATTATACAGTATGAAATGAAGTAAACGATTATAAGGAACTAAATTATACTGGGCTACAAATATTTTAAAAGTTGCATTATTAGTTATGGAAATATACATCTAACCTGAATATTACGGATATGTCGTCTTTGTTAAGGAATATATCGTTTAAATGTCCCAGATTGATTACTCGCTCCAAACCCGTTTAAAAACTAAACTACTCAACTGATCTCGATAAAATTTCCATAGAATCAAAGTGAAATTATATCTTTTTAAATGAAAAAAAAAAATCAAATCGGTTCATAACTGAAGGAGTTCTAAGGTTAACATACATACAAAACATACATCTAAATTGAGAAACTCCCTTTTTTTGAAGTCGGTCGAAAAAACCTATTAGGTACTCGATTTATGCTTAATGAAATAAGATGACTTATTTTGTCTTATTTCATTTATAATATTTACCTAGTTAACTATCTGAATTAATTAATTTCAAAACAGATTCAAAGATCAAACCAGTTTCTTTAGAGGAACACTAATCATTCCATTAAGTAATATTTTCGTTAATGAACCGTTTTAGTACTTAATCATGATTATTTCTCCAAGTCTTGGTTATTTCAAAAGTATCCACTCATTAATTTTGTAGGGAAGAATTTGTTCGCAAATTTTTTCACATAAGGAATTTGGTATCAA
This sequence comes from Galleria mellonella, assembly GCF_026898425.1. NCBI lineage: Eukaryota > Metazoa > Arthropoda > Insecta > Lepidoptera > Pyralidae > Galleria > Galleria mellonella. The sequence goes on from NW_026441978.1 coordinate 2,364,743, forward strand.
TAATGATATGCTGGGATAATGAAAATCCTAAACGGTAGAGAATTCCATTATTAACTCCGCCCTATATATATATTCACACACACACACACACACACACACATATATATATATATATATATATATATATATATATATATATATATATATATATATATATATATATATATATATATATATATATATATATATATATATGTGTGCAAAAGAATAAATTAAATTATATTAAAAAATAAGACTGTTCATTGTTATTATTTATAATTTATATCATTCTTTGAAGGGAACAATAAAGAGTTTTCATTCATTATTTTTATATACATTATTTCATTATTTCTAGAACTATACATGAAAATTTATCGTACTACAATTATTATATTCGATTGCCATCTTGCAACTTTCTTGCGGAATATAAAAATCGCGATTAAAAAATAGGGGTTGATCGTAAAACAGTGAAAATTTGAAGTTTTATGTATTTTTCAATGCTAAATAATAATAAAATAAAAATAAAAAAATTGTTAAAAAATAAAAAAAAAAATTTAGGGGTGGGTCACCCTTATCATTGAGGGGTATGAAAAATAGATGTTGGCCGATTCTCAGACCTACCCGATATGTACACAAAATTTATGTAATCCTTATATATAATGTATGTAATCCTTACTTATAATATAAATGTAAAAGTGACTTGGTTTATCATATAGCGCCTAAACGGCTCAATCGATAACTGAAATTTGCTATACATGTAATATATATTTATTTATTTATTCTTTATTACACAATAGAATTTTGTACAAGTGTCGAGCTTAATGCCATATGGCATTCTCTACCAGCTAACCATTAGGGTAAAAATAGAAAGCGTATGAAGGGCAGATGTGGTGGTAAATATATTTTTTTTTTTACAAAACAGGAGGCAAACGAGCATGCGGCTCACCTGGTGGTAGGTGACTACCGCCGCCCATGATCACCCACAACACTAAAGGCATTGCAGGTGTGCTGCCGGCCTCTTTCCTTGAAGGTTATGTTGTCGTATCGGTTCGGAAATACTACTGCTGGAAGTTGATTCCAAAGAATGGTTGTACGTGGAAGAAAGTGCCTTGAAAACGCACGGTGGAGGACCGCCACTCGTCCAGATGGTTGGGATGAAATTTTAGTTTATGGCGGGTTGTACGATGGTGAAAATCACAACCCAGCAGCAGGTATCAATCCGAACAATTCCTCAGAGCACTTCCCGTGATAAATTCGATAGAAGATGCACAGAGACGCAACATCTCTACGCAGTTTTAGTGGGCCGAGCAGTAAGGCGCCAATCGTCAACAATTGTGACATAATTATAGCAGCATACTGAAATAATTATACATAATAATACATTAGAAATACACATACATATATATGGAATGTAGAAGGATATAGGCTTCTTTTTATCCCGACAAGTGAACAAAGCCTGGTTGTGTAAGTTAATTATAATTGATTTTAATTGATGTAATGTATCTGTACCGTGTGCTACCGGCATAAGAATGGGCCTTCCCTTCCCTTCCCGTGGATGCATTAAGGGTACTTAAAGTTTGAGTTATCCATTGGAATGTCGCTCTATTGGTAGGTATCTATTATTAAAAATAGGTCAGTAAGTAATCTTAATATATTATAAACAATGCTGAATAGGAGCTTGTTGTTAATGGCCCAACGGGTCGTCCGGGACTTCATTTTAGTTAGTCACGCGGAGCAGTTGTCGGTCCTTTATTTTCGAATTCCTTTGTTTATTACCAGTTAGTTATATACAAGTAAAATAGACTTGGTCAAATCGCAGACTTTGATTATTCCTTCATTTCGCATTTTATTAGAATATAATTTTTATATTACATTTTTTTTTAATGGGTGATAATGGAATAGTAACCCGCCTGCGCTATTGGGATACGCTGGCGGCGCACCAGTGAAGAATGATAGGTGAGGATGAAGCAGGTCAGTTGGCCCATCGTGACGAATTCAACAAGAATTGTTCATGATGGTTTTCAGGGGGAACCACGTGGAGGTCGACCTAATAGGGCATATTGCTAGCAATGGGGCTGACAAACTACATCGCTAAAAAAACCTTTCCCCCCTTTATTTTACATTAGCGTATAATTATTGATAAACCGTGCGGTCCCGGCATAGAATAGGCCACCCCTTCCATTCCCGCGGATGTAGTAAGAAGCGACTAAGGGAACATAATGGTCGAGGGATAGACAGCAGCGTCCCTTTTAAAACATCACCAAAGTCTGACTGCGGTTGCCAATACTCCTGATAAGAGTGACAACTTCTGGCAAAACCCCTCTAGAGGGAAGCTTATGTTCAGCGATGCTTCACTATAAAAAAAAAATATATCTTATACTAGTCTTTGTAGACTATGGAACACTCTTCCACTGCATATTCGTGAAAGTCAATTGCTGAATATATTCAAGAGCAGATTAAAAGAGCATCTTCTGTCCTCATAAACTTATTACGTCTATGTATGTATATGTACGTATTTTGTATGTAAAGAGATATTTTATGTCTATGTATATATGTATATGTATTATTGTATACAGATATGTATTTATTTTGTTTTTAATTGTATGAGTTACTTATATATGTCAACATATTTATTATTTTTTAATAGAAACATCTATAATGTTTCCTTCTATTATTGTACGCATACTGCCCGCTAATAATTAATGCTCCTTTCCACTCAGGGTTTGCTGGAAGAGAACTCTTACAGAGTTAAGCTCGCCTGTTGTACATCTTTATTTTATATATATTATATGTTGTAATTTTTTGTGTACAATCAAGAATAAATAAATAAATAAATAAATAAAATACTAGTCTTTGTGCAATCGATTCATTCAAATAAATCAGTTGATTACGTTAACTTTGAAATTAACCTTTTTGAAATGAAAAAGTAATCAATTCAAATCAATCGGTTAATTGATTGAAGTCATTTAAATTAAAGGTCTCTCTGTGCCAATCGTGTTTCGCTTTGTTTTGTTTATTTAGCAGAGAAATTACAGGGTACGGAGACAGTAGCATACTGTTTTTATAGATGATGATGAAATGGTAACCCCGCTCGCGCTATTGGTATACACTGGCGGGGCACCAGTGAGGTGTGATTGGTGAGGATGAAAAAGCAGGTCAGTGGCAAACCCATCGTGGCAAATTCAACAACAAATTCGTCATGATAGTTTCCAGGGGGAACTGCGTGGAGGTCGACCTGATAGAGTATATTGATTGTAATGGGGACCAATTTCCCCATCACTAACAATCCTTACCACTAGGTATACTTATCCATATTTAATTTCAGATAGGTAACTATGGAATGGTCGTTACCTCGTCGGCGCTATTGGTATACTCTGGCGAGGCTTCCGCGAAAAATGATAGGTGAGGATGAAAGCAGATCAGTTGGCCCATTGTGACGAATCAACAAGAAATAACCACGTTCCCAGGGGGAACCGCGTGGAGGTCAACCTGTTAGGTTATATTGTTAGCAGTGGGGCAGTTAGACTCCATTATTAACAATCCCTTTCCCCCACTTTTCTATATTTGCAATTGCTTATCTTTATTAATATTATAAATGTGAAAGTGTTTTTTTTACTTGTACTTCTTAGCGCTTCAAGGGCTTTATCAATCACAATATTTGTGGTATACACGTATTATAGAGTACAAAATATCCCATAGGATGAAGAAAGACATAGACTATTTTGTTACTACATTAAATGTTAAAATAAGTTACCGAAGGATATTTCGGATCTGCCTTTTAATAAATTTAAAACTGTTATTAAAAACACTTATTGAACAAAGCCACACACAAAAGACAAAAAAAATACATAAAAAGACAAAAAAAAACACACACAAAAAAAAACAAACAAACACACTAAAGACTAAATGATTACTTGGATAACAAACGTGCATGGTGTTTTTTTAATGGGTGATAATGGAATGGTTATCCCGCCTGCACTATCGGTATACTCTGACAAGATACCAGTGAGATGATAGGTGACGACGAAAGCAGGTCAGTTGGCCTACCATGATGAATTCGACATGAATTAACCATGATGGTTTCCAGGGGGAACCGCGTGGAGGTCGACATGAGAGGGTATATTGCTAGCAATGGGGCTATTAGGCCTCATTACTAACAATCCCATTCCCCCCATGCATGGTGTTAGTCGATCATGCCCGTGCATTTTAACGCCCATATAATTTTAGACATAGTACATTTAATATATAACATAATGTTAATAGAGATTTAAAAGAGTAACTGTTGAGTTTCTTGCAGGCTCTTCTCAACAGATAACAACTTTCCGAACCCTGCAGTAGATTTTAAAAAAATCGTTTAAAAATGCTTGTAAACAAGTATATTTGAATAAAGATGATTTGGATTTGTATTTCAGTTTAAATTTGTATCTTAGTAAATGAAAATATCTTAGTTACATGGACGAAGTTGCGGGTAAAAGCTAATCTACAATAATGCATAGGTAGACTACGAGTGGCTATAAAAGGCGGCCGTGAACCACTGCATTTATTGCCATAGTGCAAGTGCACTGGTTTGAATAAATCCACTGCACCGAATGTTATTTTACAGATGTAGTCCAAATTTTAACAGGGCCTTCAAATACTATATATTAATATGTATATTTATTTACTGAAAAACACACACAAGTGTAACCCCGGTTTTTTAAAGTAACTAAATCGATCGAGCACTGCACGCATGAAGCAACAAAAAAGGGAATGAATAAGAAAAATACAGAATTAAAAGTAAAATATTTGACTAAAATGCAAGTTGTCCGTAAAAGATTGCTTTTAGCGATAAAGCCGCTTTTTGTATATGCACATACTTCTTGTATACATCTGTATTGTGCGCAATAAAGAGTTTATTATTATTATTAAAATGTTGCCTTCTCATCAATACAATACTTATTCAAAATATATGTCAATATTAATGGCACAACATGCCCATTTTAATATAACATAACAATTGATAAAGAGACTGGCATACGTAAAAATAATAAACAAGCAGTTTGTGTCGCGCCTGCGCCGCGTCCGCACGTCTTTAAATAAAAATACAAAATGGCGGCGCGTACTATCCTAAACACACAGTGTTTGTTCACATTGTCGAGACGTGCATACAGCTCGACAGGGGACAAGAATGTTGCATTCCTTGGCCTTGGAAACATGGGAGGGTATATGGCGGCGAATTTAGTCAAAAAGGTAACGTTCGGATGTTTGGAATGCTTGTTGAATTGTTCACTGAATAACTTATTTGTTATGTATGTTTACAAGTGTATTTGTATGGGAATGTATGAAATACTACTTACTATGTCATAAACAACGGTAATGTTTTTCTATTTTTATTATGAAAATTAACTGTTTCGTAATTTATTATCGGACTTATTAAATAAATGACAATGACTTAACAAATTAATGCTTAATGTAAACCCATATTAAATTATACATTAATTGAAACTATAAAGTGCATTTAGACAAGTCGATTAGGTACTAAACCGGTTTCTGTATATTATTCTTAGCAATATTTCTTTTTATATTCCTTGTTTTATATGAATAATTGGCTTTTAATAACTGGGATAAAAAGTAGTCTACATTCTTCACAATCCCATGTAGTTAGGGGGTAAAGGGATTGTTAGCAATGGAGTTTGACAGCCCCATTGTTAGCAATATGCCCTATTAGGTCGACCTCCACGTGGTTCCCCCTGGAAACCATCGTGAACAATTCTTATTGAATTCGTCACGATGGGCTAACTGACCTGCTTCATCCTCACCTATCATCCCTCACTGGTGCCCCGCTGGTGTATACCGATAGCGCGGGTTGGCGTTACCATTCAATTATCGCCCTTTAAAAAAAATCCCATGTAGTACGTGTACCTATACTAAATTTCACAGTGATTGGTTCAACCGGTAAGACGTTATAAAGTAACAAACAAACTCACTTTCACATTTATAATATTAAAGAAATAATAAGATTTTATTTTATTTACTTTTTTATTTATTTTTTTATATACACATATTTTTAAAGTACATATTGAATACTGTATTTGTTTATTTATTCATAAAAATATTTATTTTATTTTATTACCCGATTCGGTATTGTAGTTGTAAGCATATTTAAAATTCTTTTTTATTTTATACTGAACAACTAAACAACCGGATAGATATAGGAGTATATATAATACTGGATTATTTAGAAAACCTATATATGATATTCTGAAAGATTCGTTTATTATCTCCATCGAGATTCGAACTCGGGACCTCCGTTATTTTGTTTGAGGTCCTCGGGACTTCAAGTAAAACGTTCAGACTACTAGTTAATTATTTTTTAAAAAGTAATTTATATGAATTTACTTTTAATTAAAACTCCAATTTTATATGATTGTTAAAAAATAAATTTGTCAATTTTTTATAAATTAAAATATATTACTAATGTCTGTAAAAACATTTCATTTAAAATTGGACAGGTGATTTAGTAATTGCAAACAGTTATAGAATTAATTCGCCATGTAGCCCCAGATTAGAACGGATCACATCTTCCTTTCCCGTGGGTGTCGTAAGAGGCGACTAAAGGAGGCAGTAGTGTCCCTTTGCAAACATCACGTAAGCCTAACTGCGATTGCCAACTCGCCTGCCAAGTGTGGCAACTACCAGCACAATTCCCCTTTATGGGAAAAGCCTATGTTCAACAGTGGACAGTTAACGGCCGATATAATAACAATATATTTTTTTTTTAAAAGGTACATCAACAATGTAAATACAAATATTAATTTTAATTGATATACAGGGCTTGCATCTTGCATTTACACCAATTAAAGATGTACACAACATTTTCTTAACTCATCGATTACATATTAACAGAACTGACACCACCAAAACAATAAAAAAAAACATACAAGTGTTAACATAAAAATATTTAATAATAAATAATAATAAACAAATTCTTTAATAAAGGCAATCAGGGCCCACAAAATTTCAACAATATCAAATCAAATATAAATTATTAAAATAAAAAATTTACAACATAGAATTATTAAAACAGTGCACTCAGAATTAAAATTATTAGTTGTGGAAAAATTATGGTAGCATTAAGAGAGAATTTTTAGTATTTTAATTTTAATATAATTATTACTAGAGTCGAACGATTCTAGTGACAGATCTGCCAATGAGTACGAGCCTACGTAGTATTACAATATAAAAAATCGATAACCTTTACTACTGATTGATAACAAACCGACAGATAATAAAGCGAAGTCAATAAGGTTTCCGTTTCAATTCTTCGAAAGAGACACGGTTACATAGAATAATCACTTTTAAGGATTCCCTAAACGACGTACAAAGTTTAACTATTACTATATTGGGAGGGAAAGGGATTGTTAGTAATGGAGACTGAGAATCCCATTGCTAGTAATATACCCAACCAGGTTGACTTCCACGCGGTTCCCCCTGGAAACTATCATGGTTAATTCCAGATGAATTCATCATGATGGGCTAACTGGCCTGTTTTCATTCTCATCTATCACCCTTCACTGGTGCTTCGCCAGCGTATCCCGTTAGCGCAGGCGGGGTTACCAATCCATTTTCATCTAAAAAAAAAAAAAAAACTATTACTATATTGAGTGTTCATTATAGATATTGAATATTTCTAAAATAAATGATTTTGAGAAAAAATAGGGTAGATTCTGTGTCACCATTACTCTAAACCTATGTCTTAAATTTAAATTTGATACCACAACAAAATCTTTATTAAAAAATACCGATATGAACTAATTTCCTGCCCTGAGAGAGTCCTGTCTTGACCACAATGTGGTGCAATCCACGTCGAAACGTCGGCAATAAAGAAGCAGGTATGTAGGTACTATTTACCTGCAAAGGTTTTTTTTTATCGTATTGAGTTCCGTTTGTGTATTTAAAATATGAATTAATTTTTTTTAAATAGATTTAGTACAAAATTATAACAATTTTAATTTATGATGGTTCATAAAATAATAATTTTCCGAAATTATCAAAACAAAATACATATTACGTTAAGAGATAAATTTAGAGAACCTGAGAAAAAATACTTCAGAATCGGCTCCGGTTTGAAAGAATGGCAATTGGGAAGCAGTTGTGTTTGCATGGCTGTGTTTCGGTTTGAAGAGTGGGATATGGCGTGAATTTACAGGGTACAGAGGTATAACACCTGAGTTCTCAGGAATGGCAACGCATGGGAGGTATCATGAGCGAAACAGTATACTCTGTTATGTCCATGGTACTGCTCATGTCTATAGGCGACGGTTACCACTTTCCATCAGGTGGGCCGTCAGCTCGTTTGCCATTCTCAGTTTTATAAAAAAAAAAGAAGAGAACCCGAGTTCATAAGATACCTCAGGGTACAGAGGTATAACACCTGAGTCCTCAGGAATGGCAACGCATGGGGGGTATCATGGGCGAAACAGTATACTCTGTTATGTCCATGGTACTGCTCATGTCTATAGGCGATGGTTAGGTGGTGGTCACTTTATTTGCCATTTCGAGTTACAAATATACTATTAAATAAGATAATTATTTAAAAGATCATTTCAGAATTGTACGCAATGATGGAGGTCTTTATCTGTGAACAGTACATAAATAATGATTACAGAGTCAAGTAAATATTAAGACATAAAGTTATTTTCTTATCAACTTAAATTTGTAAATAAATGTTATCAAATTACTTATTATAAATAATATAATGTACATAGATAAGTAATATGAAATTGCTAATAAATATATAGGTGACCGTATCCATGCTATAACGCCTTGTCTCTGTCCGATCTTGGTATAGTTACTAGAAACAGTTTGAGATTGATCATGACTGCAACGGAACTGTCTGGACTGCATTCATAGGAATATACAAATGTTTCTTTAGTGTTTAATAAAACTATGTAATCATCTTTCAGCAACAGTATTTTAATTTTAAATTAGAAAATATTCTAGTTTATAAATTAAGTAATCATAGATTAAGAATAATAGCACTGTATTCTTTTTCTACGGTTTTGATAGATGGCCATTGACATTTAATATTTATTTTTTATTTTTGGATAACAAAAATGAGATGGTAGCCCGCCCTGCGCTACTCGTATCGATTTATGCTGGCGAGGTACCAGTGAAGTATAAGAGATGAGGATGAAAGCAGGTCAGTTAGGCCACCGTAATGATGTCCACAAGAATTAACTACAATGATTTCTTGGGAGAACCACGTAGAGGTCGATTCGATAGCTTATATTGCTAATAATTACTACACTAATAACCCCTTACACCCCATACACATACGTGTCCGATTCGACCTTGACTGGTTGCGTTTTCTTAAATACAAAAACAAAATGACAGTTGCATTTTATAAATAGCGTATCTTGGCTCGCAGTGGGCGTATCATGCAATCACAATATATTGTCTATGGCGGCGTAATATGATTCATAATGTATTTTAAAAATCTTTTTATGTTTATGATGTTATATACATATGTATATTAAATTAGCTTTTATGTGAAGCATTTCATCAGAAATTATTATTTTATTTTTTCATATTACACTTTTTCTTATTGTTATACATCTTCATTTGATGTTTTATTGATATAAATAACTTAAAGAGGAATTGCTATTATGTTCAGTCAATTATTTCTTGGACTTGTTTAAAAAAAAAACTAAAGGTTTTGATCAAAAGCTAAATAAGTTAGTTTGGATTATAGACTTTGGCTGACTGAATTTAAGACATAGACATTTTTAAATACAAAATAATTCACGTCATTGTTAGTGTTGCAAGTAATAAAAATAAATATTCTACCACTTTCTATGATTTTGATAAATATTTTAAATCCCCGTTGATCCCATTCAGTAATAACTAAATTTAATTACTTTTAATATATTTAATGTATCTCACACACATGAATAAAAAGGTTGCTATATTTAGGAAAATCGCTCTTATTCGTAAAAGTTCCGAAACGTCTCATAAACCTATTTTAGCTATTGAACTGTTTTTTTTCTTTTGTACTAAATTCTTAGTTTGAAAGAAAGTGACAAAACATTGTAATAGTTAAAATAGGTTTGTAGTAGGTTTTAGATTTTATGAATAAGGGAGTCAGTTAATACATTTATAATACAGCCAGGTAAATAATAAAGGGTTGTTTGTAAATTACTGTAGAACATATTAAATAATAACTTTTTTTCACGTATTTCGTTATATGTTAATTACCAAACAATGTCCAGCCATTTACTTTACATAACGTCTCCGCCATATTGAATTTAGGTAACACGTTATCTCGACATTGACCTATCGAACCGTAATATTATGTAGCTGTATACCTACGTCAGGTCTCCTTGATCGAGTTCATTAATAGATACGCGACGTTTTCGCTGCATTCATCTTGGCCTCCATTTATGTGCATAAAAATAGATAATTCAAAGATCTAACTACTTTGTAACGTAAAATTTTGGAATTTTATAAATTGGTTACATAGATTTTATACAAATTTTATTTTTATTTGTAGTGACGAATCGCTTGATTCAAATATCAAAATAAATAAATATAATTATCATTAATTCCTAACTAATTAAGATTGTGAATATGAAAATGAGTACGTTTGTTTGTTTGTACCGCTAAGCGACTTAACAGCTTAACATGAGTTTAACTAATCACTATTCGCTCATTATCAGTGCATAGACAGCCCTCATATCAGTTGCATCCATTTATAAGACAGATGGCACCACATGTCTTGTTAATATCATACCCATGTAATCTAAGTCTACCTAATTATAATGAATCTTTACGACTGGGTATTTAAGTGATATACATTTATTATATGTTAATTCAAACTTGTTATTTGCATTGTCTATCTTTAATTCTTACTTAAGTTTGTTAAGAAAGCGGCGACGTGGAAGAATCACCTTTAAAAGCGGATCACAGGGTAATTTCCCAAGAAATGTTAAATCAAAGATTTATTTAGGCTAAAAATTGCGGAGTGGACCCATTGAAAGTAACGTTTACAGAAATTTAAATTTAAAATCGTTTCAATTCATTCAAAGATTATGGTAAATTATGCAGATGAACGTTCCTTCTGAAATATTTTAATTTCGTCGCGGGTGGAAATGAAAACACGTTGTATTGACTTTTACTTGGGTTTGTATTCAATTTAAATTTCATATTAAATGGTTTACAATAGGAAATATCAATTTCCTTACTCTCTAGCTGGGCTATGCTGTTATAAACTTATGGACTCGGGTTCCATTCTTGGTCGGGTCAGTTAAGAAAAATTTGCTTTCTTAATCTTTTTTTAATGGATGGCTATAGAAGAATACAGTGTAATAGTGGCCGTGTGGTTCTGGCATAGAATAGACCACACCTTCCTATCCTGTGGGTATCGTAAGAGCCGACTAAAGGAGAGCGAGGGATGGGCAGCAGCGTCCCTTTTAAAATATCTCTTAAGCCCTGACTGCGGTTGCCAATACTCCTGCCAAGCGTGGCAACTACTGGCAAAACCGGGATGAATGTATAAATGACTATACTTCATTTGCATTATATAATATAGGGAATAAGCAAGACAATTAATAAACGTAACGATACAGTTGTAAATTTGCAGTAAGGCGGTCTTATTGCTGAGAACAAGTTTTTCAAGACAACTTCAGAGTAATGGACTAATTGTTGTACAAGTAGGTAATAAAAATAATTAATATAATATAATATTGTATATATATATATATATATATATATATATATGTACAATATGACGTAGAAGATCAGTCGGCCCATCGTGATGAATACAACAATAAATCAATCATTATTGTTTCCGGGGGGAACCGCGTGAAGTGAACCTAATAGGGTATATTGCTAGCAATGGGATTCAATCCCTTCTCCCCCGACCCCTCCTAAATTGGGTTAGGTATTATATTGGGTTGTTTGGTACCTCAAAACATAGGGTATCATAGTTTAGAACCAAACAATTGGTGTGATTAAGTGGCACTTATTATTAATTGGCCATCGTTGAATCGTTAACTGTTGGAGTAGTTACGTACTAGAATGGAGAGAGAGAATTGGCAAACGTAGTGTAAAGTTTATTTATTTATTTATTTAAGGAACACCAACAGCATATTGCATTATAACATATAGGTATAACAACATTAAATACAATACAATATTAATGCACATGCCTATTATAGGTATTCACAGCATTCACTTTAACATAATTATACAGTGTAAGAAATTTAAGTAAATAACAAAAATAAACATATAATCTAAGTTGTGAGCAATATCAGAAAATAAGATTATGAATGAATTAAATAAAAAAAAAATATTAAAAAAATATATATTATGACAATTAGAGTTAATTTTCATAAGATTGTCGTACAAAGTGCTTCAGCTATTTATTCCTGTAGGAATTCGAATTATCGTACACTATATCAATTTTAGGTAATTTGGCATTAATTTCATTGTATGACGCACTAATTCTGGCCAGAGGTTGATGCAGTCCTAGCTTTGTTCTGCAGCGCGGTAAGCTAAATGTTCTAGTTATAGGGTGTCGAGGATAATTTAGAGGTACCGTTAATTGGATTGAACTCAGTAAATCTGCACAATGAATTTTATTATTGAGAATTTTATGAATAAACATTAAATCTGCAATCATACGATAAAGTTAAAGTGATTGGCCACTAAACAAAATTAATATTTATATATAAAATGTTTTTTTATTATTAAGGTTTTTATTGATTATTTTGTAAATAATAGTACATTACTGCAGCGGCCAGCAACTGAGGCAATGCGTGAGTCCATCAATGCATAGTTGTGGCTTGTATAGTGCTTTTCTCAAACAATGCGCGGAAATCAAAAACACAATTTTACTTTTTAAGTTCAATGACGTATAACGAACAATAATATTTTTTCGCGCGCTATAATGTTCCTTTGTTTTTTTTCAATAAACAGCTTGCAAGCCAGTTCGAAATTTAAATAAAACCTTTTATTAGTTACCTCTTTGATAGCCATGTTTCGAAGGAAAAGGTCATTCTATTTTTAAATTACAGGACAGATATGAGTTTACATAGTAATTTATCTGGCCGCAAAACACGACAGATATGGATTTTCATACAACTTTTGCCGGCCGCTGCTTGCATGTATCTGGGCAGTACGGCAATTTTGATTTATCTCGAAGAAGATTGTCAAAATAATGCTCACATTTCCAAGCATATTTGAGAAAAAATAATGTAAAGTTTCTACATTGGCGAGTGGATAGGCAGATCCAAAATATCCTTGGGTATCTTATAATAACATTTAATGTCCATTCCCATAAAAGACCTATTAACTTTTATGAACGATACTTCGAAATGATAAGTTTGAATTTGTATCTAGTGTTAAGATTATGTTTTTGTTCAAGTAAACTCCCTCTGGGACCACACGGCGAACTTTCTTTTATAATATTATGTCTCGAATGTAATATACATATTTTCATTTCCAGGGTTTCACTGTACGAGGTTATGATCCTTCGAAGGAGGCGTTGGCAGCCGCAGCTAAGGATGGTATCACAGGCGCTAACTCCATCGCGGCGGCTGTAGATGGCGTGGATGTGGTAGTCTCCATATTGCCCAGCAACAAAGTGGTGTTAGACGTTTATCTTGGAAATGATGGCGTAGTTAAACATGTGAGTTTATCTTTAAGTAAGTTTAACGACGGTAGTGCTATTGTGGTTTGACTCATCGTTTTATCTTTCAATAGTTGCGGGTTCGATTCCTGTACAATAGATAGATAGATAGATATATAATTTATTTGCATCACTTACAGCACACAAATAACGTCACATATTGGTAGATATTTAAAAAAAGAAATAAAACAATACAATTTATTAAAAAAAAAAAACAAAAATAAATATGTATATAAAAGAGGTAACATAATTTTTCGTGAATATGCCACCGGAATTTATATTTATTGATATATCTTTTTGTATTGGTTTGAGGTTTTTTCTATGAATAATTAATTAGGTATGTATTTAAAGTGTTTAATATGTATATAAGTTATATAGTTGTCAATCAATCATGGACATCTCTTTGCCCGCCCTATGTTGTGTGGGCGGGCGAGGTAGGGGCCTCGGGGTAAACCCCTCTACCCCGGCTTCAACTCCGGAGGCGACTACCTCCGGGTCACTGGGTTCTTCAGTCGGCATACACTGATGGTCTGTGTGGCGTGGGATATATAGTTGTTATAAAACAACCGACTTTGTTTACTTTACTAGATGGCGTTTTTTTAATAGATGATAATGGAATGGTAACCCTGCCCGCGCCATCGGTATACACCGGCGGGGCACCAGTGAAAGATGATAGGTGATGACGAAGCAGGTCAGTTAGCCCATCGTGACTAATTCAACAAGATTTGTTCACGATGGTTTCCAGGGGGAATCGCGTGGAGGTCGACCTGACAGGATATATTGTTAGCAATGGGGCTGTCATACTCCATTGCCAACAATCCCTTTCCCCCCTATAGTATAGATATTAGGTTATACCAAAAAATTTACACAGGCGGAAAATCTTAAACCTTAAAGTGAATCCCCTAAATTTACCAATGTATGCAGTCAATATATGCAAATAGCTAAACCATTGAATCGAATTAGATGGAGTTTTTGATAGCGTGCCAGTTTTAATTGAAGTTGCATATTTTCTAGGCTCCCAAAGGCTCACTCCTAATTGACTCCAGCACGGTGGACCCGAACGTGCCCAAGCAGATATTCCCGGTGGCAATTGAGAGTGGAGTAGGCTTCATCGATGCACCGGTATCGGGAGGTGAGGACGTCATATTGCACGTTTAAAAAAATTTTTGCTTTTAAAATAGAACCCATTAACTTGCCTCTTAAAATAGAACCTTATATTTAAGGTGAGATGTTCCATTATGGTTTCCAATGGGGACCGCGTGGAGGTCGACCTAATAGAGCATATCGCTAACAATGGGGGCGTTGAACTTTATTTTTCTGTTCCCCCTTTTCTTACTTGTAGAATCTAATATTTAAGGGGAAGTGTTCCACGATGGATACAAAATCAGCGTGGAGCTCGACCTGACAGGGTATATTGCTAGCAATGGGTAGTAACCGCTTTATTATTATTATTTTAGCTTTTTACTTTAGTCCATTGTATAATAAACGTAAGCCTTCCTCAAAAGAAGAGTTTTGCTAGTAGTTGCCACGCTTGGCAGGCGGGTTGGCAACCGCAGTTAGGCTTTTAGAGATGCTTTAAGAGGGATGCTGCTGCCTATCCCTCGCCCTCCCTTTGTCGCTTCTTACGCGTCCATGGGAAAGGAAGGGGTGGCCTATTCTACGCCGGGACCATACGGCGATCGTTTCATTACTAACAATTATATATTTATTTATAATTTAAAATAATTACATTACAATTTCCATTATTTATATTATGTTATTATTCATATTGTTAATATTTTTACTTATTTAATGACATTTAATAATTTAATTATATTTTAATGTCTATCAAACACAAGGCACGCTGTGGTCGCCTATAAATGTAAGAACAGTAACATCTAATCTGCCAGTGTATTGTATTGAAATGTTTAGCTGTATCTTATGTTGGTAATCCTATAAATAAATAAATAAATATACATTCCCATATCGTAAGGTTTATTTTAATTAGTTCTTACATAATGTAATATTAAATACTATGTAATTGTTATGTGAAGATAACAGCATATTTTATCATTTGAGTGAAGTTCATACTTATGTTAGACATAATATTATTTATCAATTACATTGTCAGCTGACATCGCCGTAGGTTAAACATCTGATTCTATGTTACCAAGTGATTTTTTATACATGAAATATATTTATATAGTTTTTTTTCATACGACTTAGAATGGCAAACAAGCTGACGGCCCACCTGATGGAGAGTGGTAACCGTCGCCTGTAGACATGAGCAGTACCGTGGACATAACAGAGTATACTGTTTCGTCCATGATACCCCCCATGCGTTGCCATTCTTGAGGACTCAGGTGTTATTCCTCTGTGCCCTGTAAATTCACGTAATATCCCACCCTTCAAACCGGAACACAGCCATGAAAACACAACTGCTTCACGGTAGAAACACGAATGGGACAGAGGTTCCCAAGCAATCGACTTTTATACAAAGTCTCCCTCTGGTGCCTCTATGCCACCCCTTCCTTTCTAATGGATAAGAGGCTACTAAAGGAGGGTGAGGGATGGGCAGCAGCGTCTCCTCAAAACATCACCAAAACCTAACTGCCTGCCAAGCGTGGCAATCACTGGTAAAACTGGCCTATCTTGAGCAGTGGTCAGTTAACGGCTGTGTTATCACTGTATATTATAATATAACCTTATAACCTTCTACTTACGATAATTATTCGTTATCATTGTAGTAAATTACTTATAAATTGTTATGTAATATTTAAAATCAATGTTACATAGTAAATACATATACACAGTCCACATGAGCTCGTTAAAGCTGGGTTCACAAGTGTGTAAAGTCCAATGTAATGTATCCTGTAATGTATTAGAATTGTATTTCAGCATAAAATGCGATTTTGCTGTTGACAGAAAGTTCTTTTTTTCGCGATGGTACATTCTTTTTGGAATATTATCTGTTTATTAGAAATCAACGGCGTTACAGTCAATAATTACAGAATAATATTTAAAATGTTAAAGCTAATAACAGGTTTCTTATTATTATAAAAGTATAGTACAGTTTGCGCAAAAAATGGAAATGCTGACGTGTCATCACAAGACACGCAAGTACATATATTTACTAATGTATGTTGCAATGGCAGCCTGTTTGCTCATTGCTGATAATTCCTTTCTCCTTCTATATTCAGATTAGTAAAATGTCAAATTAGACTAAAAGAATAAAGAGTACAGAACAAGAGTTATTATATAATTAGAGCTAAATAATGCTTAAAAAAGCTAAAAGCTAAAAAAAAATATAAACTCAGGTAGGACCTATCGACCAGAGATTTACATTAAAAAAATATTGGACAAAATTTCTAACAAGCACTGTCAGGCAACGAAAAATTAAAAATTATTTCGAAAATACTCTTATCGTGTTAACACAAAACAAAATTTGATAGAATAGGGGAAGAACGGGGATTCGCTCACTCGTTCTAATTTATTCTTTACGCGGACGTAAATGTTGATTCACATTATTTGCGCTACATTACACCGCGCGTTACATTACACTCATGTGTACACAGCTTTACGCACTTTCTATTTATCATGTACTATCACCATCAACCGGGCGGTATCAGATATGTAATTTCGATACCGTATCTCTACCCCCAGGTCAGTAAATTGTCAAGATTGATATAGTTGATAATTGTGTATCTATTTTGACCGGTGATAGCTCTGATTTATTACAATATGTTGTGCTGGGGGGAAAGGAATTGTTAGTAATGGAGACTGAGAATCCCTTTGCTAGCAATATACTTAACCAGGTCGACCTCCACGTGGCCCCCCTGGAAACCATAGTGATGCTTTCCAGGTGTATTCATCATGATGGGCTAACTGACCTGCCTTTTCATTCTTACGGATTGTGCTCAGTGGAATTATTCAATATGATGCCTACGGCCACTTTCTATCATCGTACGGCTCGCCATCGACAAGGAGTTCACCCTCATACCTTACAGTCTAAATGGTCGCGTACAACGCGGTTTCAGAGATGCTTTCTCCCACGAACACTCAGGTTATGGAATGAGCTCCCTGCCGAGGTTTTCCCAAGAGACTACAGCATGGGGTTCTTCAAAAGGGGGATAAAGAGGTTTCTTCAGGGTCGGCAACGCGCGCGTAATACCTCTGGTATTCCAGTCGTTCATAGGCTACGGTAACCGCTTACCATCAGGTGGGCCGTAAGCTTGTTTGCCACCTCAGTGGTATAAAAAAAAATTCTTACGTATCTTTCTTCACTGGTGCCCCTTCAGCGTATATCATTTCGTTTCATTCATTAAACAAAAAAAAAATGTTGTACTGTCGTATGTTAAATATAGATACAGTATAAACCTACAGTTTTATATAATAAATAGAATAATCATCATATCAGGCCATTGACCGTCCACTGCTGAACATAAGCCATCCCTATAAATGGGGATTAAAAATAAATAGAATAATTTATATGTTTTAAAAATATTTGTGTAAATAAAAAATTAGTTTAGAGTTTTTAGGGTTAAACAGCTAATTAAAAATTACCCTAGCAACCCTATTAATGCGAGCGCACTCAGATGAATTTTTATGACTTTTTTTTTATTGAAAACTATCTACAATTGTAGCAAACCAAAAATATTGGTTTAAAAATAAACTACTAAAAAAACTAGATTTTGAGTACAGAGGAATAACATCTGGGTCCTCAGGAATGGCAACGCATGAGGGTATCATGGGCAAAACAGTATACACTGTTATGTTCATGGTACTGCTCATGTCTATAGGCGACGGTTACCACTTTCCATCAGGTGGGCCGTAAGCTTGTTTGCCATTCTAAGTTGTATAAAAAAAAATTACACTAACGTCCTAAAAAGTTGAATATAGTAACAACTCAACAGCTTCTACTTCTGTGATGTAATTTTGTGAAATGTATATAATCTAGAACTTTCTAGATAATTTTAGAATGCTTTTAGAAAAATCTGTATACCTTTTTTTCAGGTGTGATGGGAGCCCAAAACGCCACTCTCGCATTCATGGCTGGGGGCCGTAAGTCAGACTTCGACAGGTCCGTTCCCTTGCTGAAGGCTATGGGGGCGAAGCAGTATCACTGCGGAGACATTGGCTCAGGCCAGGTGGCCAAGTTGACCAACAATATGTTGATGGGCATCACTGGCATGGCTACTGCTGAGTGCATGAATATGGGTATAAAGTGAGTATCAGCCATTAACTGTGCACTGCTGAATATAGCTTCTCCCATAGGGTGGGGGGGGGGATTATTGCCAGTAATTGCTACATTTGACAGGCGGGATGGCAATCGCAGTTTGGCTTTTGGTTATGTTTTAAAAGGACGCTGTTGCTCATCCTTCTACCATAAGTTCTCTTAGTCTCCACTTACGACATCCATGGGAAAGGAAGGGGTGGCCTATTCTATGCTAGGACTTACATGAATACATAAATAATTAACATATCTCGGTGACGCGGACAAAGTCGCAGGTAACAGCTAATAATATTGTAAATGTGTGTTTGTTACCTATTGGCGCCTTAACTGCTCATCGATTGTTCTGAAATTTGGTATACAAGTATTAAATGGGATGCCCATGCTAGCAATATGCCCTATCAGAGGTCGACCTCTACTCGTACCCCTTTGGAAACCATCGTGAACAATTCTTGTTGAATTCGTCACGACGGGCTAACTGACCTGTTTCATCCTCACCTACCATCCTTCACTGGTGCCCCGCCGGTGTATACCGAAAGCGCGGGTGGGGTTGCCATTTCATTACCACCCATTAAAAAAAACCAGTAATCAACATAACATTTAATAAAAATTCCAGTTATGCGGTCGAGGTCGCGGGTAAAAACTAGTGTTATAACATGTAGTATAACACGTAGACGCAACGTACACGAAAACATTTTTTTGTATCGGGGTGTACAAATTTGATTTTCGCAGCGGAACGAATTAGCATTTCGTCGTACGACGGAAAACAAATCATGTTATTGAGTTAATAAACTTGACAAAGCTTTGAAAATACGGAGACTCGTCTCTGTTTACAGATTTTATATTATTACGCTGTATATTAATGGATTTTTCCAATCATATTTACATATAATTTAAATGGAAAATTTTATTTTGTTTGATAACATCGTCACGCAGCGAGGCGGCTTAATGACAATTTTATATTTTTAAAATATACCTAATGATACATAAATGGAAATCAATTGCCGAATGTATGTAAGCGATTTACTTTAAAATCTCTGCTTTTTTTTGGCTAATTATTTTCCAGCTGACTTCAAAATGAAGACGGTTCTTAATTGGATTTTTTTTTATGTTTTATACCTCATAACTCCATTATTTCTAAACCGATTTGGAAAAATATTTTATTATCTTTTTTTTATACCACTGAGGTGGAAAACAAGCTTACGACCCACCTGATAGTAAGCGGTTACCGTAGCCTATGAATGCCTGCAATACTGATGGAAAGATGATACCCCCTATACGTTGCCATTCCTGAGGACTCAGGTGTTATTCCTCTGTGCCCTGTAAATTCATGCCATATCCCACCCTTCAAACCGAAACACAGCCATACAAACACAACTGCTTCACTAACGTGAAGCAGTTGTGTTTGCATGACAATTAATGTCTAATGGGACAGAGGCAAAAATCAATAGACTTTTGTACAAAGTCTTCCTTTGATAAATCTGGTTTTTATGAAAGAAAATGTTTGAAAAATTGTACGGAAAAGTGAAAAAATAATACACCTGTATGAAACCGGGGCGAGTAGCTAATCAGTTGTAATATTTATGTCTAACTCTAGTTCGAAATTCAAATACTGGTTTTGAATAGGCCGTATTTATTCAGAATGTTATTTTGAATAACGTCTAAATGGTTGAATAGATTTAGTTCAAAGAGATTCTATATGAAGCCTGATGAACTGGATCTAACCTACTTAGGTTATACACTTGGGAAATATAGGTAGTAAAAATATAAAACTAGTTTAGGTCTGCGTCTTTATCCACGTTTAGCTTCTTCTTCATCCCAAATGGCATGTGTGCATTAAACTTCTTGACGATTCATTGGACCGTTGAAATAATAAACTTACTTAACATTTATAATATAAGGAGTCAAGTAGTTCTTTATAGTTTTTTATATTGTGACATTAGGAAATATGTATATATATATTTCCTAATGTCATATATATATATATATATATATATATATATATATATATATATATATATATATATATATATATATATATATATATATATATATATATATATATATCCCCAAATTATACCAATTTTCCCCCTTGGAGATAAGTGTGGATTTTTTCCACCTGTACCTAACATTGTGTGTCCAGTAGGAATAAATGGAATAAATATGCCACTTTTCTCTACCGATATTTTTACTAACACAAGTAACTACAGACACAAGTACAAACGAGCACACATACACATATATACACACACGAACATATGCAGCGACATACATATACACACCACACACATACAAATGTTAATGAATAGAGAATCTCTTTTTGAATGTCGTTTAAAATTATATTATATAATTTTTTTCAGAATGGGTTTAGATCCTCAAGTACTTTTGGACGTGCTGAACAACTCTTCAGCCCGCTCATGGTCTACCGAGGTCTACTGTCCTGTGCCTGGGTTAGTCCCAACAGCGCCATCTAGCAGGAACTACGACGGGGGCTTCAAGAATGAATTGATGGTCAAGGTATATCATTTTAATCCCGTCCATGTTATTTTAGATGCTGGTTGATGGTAAAAAAAGAAATAAATATTCTCACGACTACGTTCTACCCACATACTCATAATTCGTAGAGCATATAAGATTCGTTGTGTGGTCTCAGCATAGCATGGGCCATCCCTTCTTTTCCCGTCGGTGTCATAAGAGGCGACCAAGGGAACCTAATGATCGAGGGATGAGCAGCAGCGTCCTTCTTAAAACACCACCAAATCCTAACTCAATCCGCCTGCCAAGCGTAACTACTCCAGAGGGAGACTTTGTACAAAAGTCGATTGCTTGGGTACCTCTGTCCCATTCGTGTTTATACCGTGAAGCAGTTGTGTTTGCATGGCTGTGTTTCGGTTTGAAGGGTGGGATATGGCGTGAATTTACAGGGTACAGAGGAATAACATCTGAGTCCTCAGGAATGGCAACGCATGGAGGGTATCATGGGCGAAACAGTATACTCTATTATGTCCATGGTACTGCTTATGTCTATAGGCGACGGTTACCACTTTCCATCAGGTGGGCCGTCAGATTGTTTGCCATTCTAAGTTGTATAAAAAAAAACCTTTCAAGGGTGATGCCTTTATTCAGAAGTGGTCAGTTAACGGCTGATATGATGATAATGATCTCCCCTTGGAGGGGATCGCCCTACACTGCAGTTGCCTGTACGGGGTCGCCACTCAAGAAGCTTTCTTCTCCATCGGTTGTTGGTTCTTTGAGCTATGTGACCAGCCCATTGCTACTTTAGCTTGCTTATTCTTGAGGCTATATATAATTAATTTTATATCTACTTTTTTCTTCAGGATTTGGAACTGGCCAGTGGAATGGCGCTCGGTATCAGATCACCAATTCCTCTCGGGGCGGTCGCCACGCAGCTTTACCGCATTGTGCAGTCGAGAGGCTACGGACAGAAGGACTTCTCGTTTGTATACCAACTGCTTAAAGAGGAGAATCAGAAAAACTAGAATAAATCGTTAAAAAAATAGATGGCGTTGTTTAATTTTTTACGAATCACAGTGTACGAAAAACACGAAAAAGTAAAGAACGGTAAATGCCTTTAAGAAAATGAAAAATAATTAAAATGTAATTGAATGAATACATAAAATTCGTGTAATAATGATTATAATTTTAGAAATTAATCCAGAAACAGCTGCTTTGAATCTTAAAACTTAATACATAGGAACCATAAAAATAAATGTTCAGTTCGGAATTGTCAAAGTTAACAAGAAATATACACAATAAAAATTCATATTATGGCAACCCTATATTGCGGTTAATTAAAGTTGCAAGCAAACCAGGTGTATTTTATTATATTTTCGCCCAACTTTCGTTGACACCAAGTTTCGTTAAAAAGTTCTACATATGTAGAATTCAGCGGCTGATATAAAACTTAATATTGTTCATATTCAATTGTTTCATTAACTTTCGTCTATATATATATATATATATATATATATATATATATATATATATATATATATATATATATATATATATATATTTATATGTGTAACAGGAATTTTATGGGCTTACTATGTATTCCTATAATTGTTAAATGTTGTGTGTGCTTCTGGGATAAAATAATCCACCTGCCAAGCGTGACAACTTCTGGCAAAACTCTCCTAATGCTTACGTTCAGTTGTTAACAGATAACGTTAGAAATAATAATAAATAATTATTAAAAAAAAAATAAGTTCTCGTTACAAATATATACAGTTAAATCTCGATTATCCAAAAATCGATTATCCGGACAAATCAAATCGAATCGGATCCCATACAGTTGTTTCAACTGAAGCGTATCAAATATTTGGCCGCAATGAAAAGATGTGATTCATTACGTCAAAGATTAAGAACTAATTATTTCCAATTAAAATATTAAATTACATTAAATATTACGTAATACCTTATCTTTCCTCTAATAAACATGTCCTCTAATCTAATAAATTTATTATACATAATAAAAAAAATATATTAAAATTTATTTATTGTTTGATTTTACTTTCAAATCGATTATCCGGATTATCCGATTATACGGGATATCCTTGGTTTTATTTAGTTCGTATAAACGAGATCCTATTGTACAGACATCATTAAGAAATGAATATAAGTATTAAAAAGTAACATTGCATTTTATTTATTAAAGCTAAAATGGTCTTATACAGAGGGAGAATTTGTACAAAAGTCGATTGCTTGGGTACCTCTGTCCCATTCGTGTTTCTACCGTGAAGCAGTTGTGTTTGTATGGCTGTCTTTCGGTTTGAAGGGTGGGATATGGCGTGAATTTTTAGGGTACAGAGGAATAACACCTGAGTCCTCAGGAATGGCAACGTATAGGGGGTATCATGGGCGAAACAGTATACTCTGTTATGTCCATGATACTTACTGCTCATGTCTATAAGCGACCGTTACCACTTTTCATCAGGTGGACCGTCAGCTTGTTTGCCGTTCTAAGTTGTATAAAATAAAAACATTAATAAATTAATTGTAATAATGATTAAATCTGTAACGAAGATGCTAGCGCCATCTATGAAATACATTGCTTTTGAAAAAAAAATAGTCATAGATAGAAATATGGATAAGTCCTATTATATATACCTTCATCGTTGGCATAGAAATAAGTTTATTTTTGCTACGACATCCTAAACCATGATATCGATTCACGATTTTCCTATTTTATACAGAAACACTGCCAGTTCAAGCTAAATTGAAGGGGATCTATTCAAATTTGAATAGAATGATATTTTATTTCTATTTTTTACGCCCGCCATCTGTGTAGCGGCGATTCAGACATAAAAAGTATATAGCGTAATATCTTTTTTATCTGTATATATACGAACATATATGAATCTAGTTATATTTCGGAGTTATATGCCAGTATTGAATGTTAATTAATAATAATACGCCTTAAGCTTATGGTGAAGGGATGGACAGCAGCGTCCCTTTTAAAACATATGTAAAAGCCTAACTGCGCTTGCCAACTCGCTTGCAAAGCGTGGCAACTATTGGCAAAACTCCCCTTATGAGGATGATTTATGTTTAGCAGTGGACAGTTAAGGGTTGAAATAATAATAATAAAATAATACGCCGTTTGGTTTCCATTACCCTGGGTGTTGTAAGAGGTGACTAAGTGTACTTAATAACAGATAGATGGGCAGCAGGGTCTCTCTTAAAACACCACCAGAGCCTAATTGCAGTTGCCCATCTGCCTGCCGTAAGCATGGCAAACCAAACAAACCGTCTAAACCACAGTCCAGACTCTGATAAATACAATGGTCATATCTAAACGGTAATTGAACTGTACAGTGAAACTGTACAGAGGAATAACACCTGATTCCTCAGGAACGCATGGGGGTATCATGGGCGAAACAGTATACTCTGTTATGTCCATGGTACTGCTCATGTCTATAGGCGACGGTTACCACTTTCCATCAGGTGGGCCGTCAGCTTGTTTGCCATTCTATGTTGTATAAAAAAATTAACAATTTAAAATATATACGAATTTAAATTTCTAGTTAATTATTTTGGATTAGTTAAGACTGTTAATGCATTTAACATATACCGTTTACAAATTAATTTACTCTAGTAACGACGATAAAACGACTAATTTCTATAGGAATGCCTGCAAATTCTATTTCTATATTTATTTACATCCAGTCATTTAAATAATGATTTTTTATTTAAGTAATAACATTTTCTCTAATTATTGTCCATTCCATTATTGTTTATTAAAAACTAGTGCGGGCGTGCTAAAAAGGCTTAAGACTAGGGTTGTCAACTATACTGTTAAAATAGTATTATACTGTTTTTCACTACATTATACGAGTACTTTTTACTATTAAACAAAAATAAAGTATACAAAATACTGTTTTCAATATCTAAATCCTTAACACTATAAGTGTTAGACGCTAACACATTTTTTTTTTAATTTAGTCTGAAGTCAGTGTAGATTAATTTAATAAAAAAAAAAAAATAGTTCCTCATTTATTTTAAGTTATAATTGTGATGAGGCATATGAAGTTTTAAAAAAAAACTGTAAAAACTGTAATAAGAATATCTAAAAAAAATGTGTTTAAAACATTAAATAAATAAAATACTGTTCATTTTTCTAAAATATAATTTAATATTCTTCTCAGACTCACATATATTTCGTGTATTTTCACCTTATTTCGTGTAAAAAAATAGTTGGCAACCCTATTTAAGAATGACATTCAAAATACTGAGTCACGGTGAAAATGGCGCGCGATTACAACGCCGCGGCCGGTCAAAAAACCAACAAAAAGCGTAGCTTATATGTGCCTAACTTTCATTTATAACCCAGTCACATTAACGTAAGAACTCCTTTGTGAAGAGAAAAATATGATTATGACAGAGACCGACCCTCCTATTGTCCTTTATTCGATTTTTTTCCCCCCAAAAAAACTCAATATGGCAGGCATTTTTCTCTGTCCCTGAGCTACAGTCACCAAATTAAAAAAAGATACGTTCCCGCCAAAGCTGGGTGGCTACAAACGAGGTTTTTATATGGAAGTTATTGATTTTGTGCAGTTAAGGGGGGAGGGAGACTTTGTACAAAAGTCGATTGCTTGGGTACCTCTGTCCCATTCGTGTTTCTACCGCGAAGCAGTTATGTTTGCATGGCTGTGTTTCGGTTTGAAGGGTGGGATATGGCGTGAATTTACAGGGTACGGAGGAATAACATCTGAGTCCTCAGGAATGGCAACGCATGGGGAGTATCATGGGCGAAACAGTATACTCTGTTATGTCCATGGTACTGTTAATGTCTATAGGCGACGGTTACCACTTTCCATCAGGTGGGCCCTCAGCTTGTTTGCCATTCCAAGTTGTATAAAAAAAAAATTACTAATAAGCCCTTCCCCACAATTTTTATTTGCTGTAAATCTTATCAAAAAGCATCATTATCATATCAGTTGGTAACTGTCCACTGCTAAACATGGGCCTCCCCCATGATGAGGGGGAATTTACCAAAATTATGTCCTATTTTACGGCTAATGAGATGATTGCCTACTTTAGTGTAGCAACCCCAGATTGAGGTTAACCGGGCACCTGGCAACTGGGGTGCATTATATTTTCGCTTATCTTTCACTTAAATCAAATTTAACTTAAATGTTTTATATATATTATTATTATTATTATTATTAGATTATATAGATAGAGTGTTTCCATAGAAATGTTTCGAGAAAAACGGGTCAACTGTTTCATACAATTTTGCGTGATAAATAGTTACGAGTGATTCCTTTATAACTTCCATATTTATTTTGTCTTATAAATTCTTCATCTTTTTAATGCGAAAACACTTATTTTATTTATTAACTGATACGTCAAGATACATTTTATGCATAAATATATAGAATATTGATTAAAAAAAAATGAGTCAGCTAATTCGACTATTAGCTGACAAAACGTTGACCCATTTTTGAGGCTCGATGCTCTATCTATTTTATCTAAGATATCTAGCTGCAGGAGTCAGCGGCCAGGTCTTAAATATATTAAAATTAAGTAATGAAAAAAATAGAATATTCATTTTTATTTGTATTTCTTTTAAAGAAAAAAAGCGTAGAAAAGGTAAATGCTGTCTATATCTGATATCAAACCTATATGAAAACCAATATGAAATAAAAGCTCAAGCACTCATGGAAGTGAAATGAGACGCCTGTTGGCCGATCGCCAGCGATATTTGATTGACGTAATGTATCGTAGATGGAGAATACTACCTACGCCGCGGTCCCAATAATGTATTTTGTTTCTATATGGAAGTAAAAGTAGCGTTGAGGTTTTTTCTTGTTTCATTTTTAAAAATAGAACTTTTTATTTTTTCTGTTACTTCTTTTTTTTATAAAGAATGTCTTTAGAATTTTATATTTTAGGAAAATATAATACATTATTTTTAGTCTTTTCTATTTTTATTTGTTCTACCCAACGAACTTTTCACAAAAATAAACTCGGCTTATTTTTTTTTTGATGGGTGAAAATAGAATGGTAGCACTGCCTGTGTTAACGGGATACGCTGGCGGAGCACCAGTGAAGGGATGAGAGATGAGTGATCGATGAGAATGAAAACAGGCCAGTTAGCCCATCATGATGAATTCATTAGGAATTAATCATGGTAGTTTCCAGGGGGAACCGCGAGGAGGTTAACCTGGTTGGGTATATTGCTAGCAATGGGATTCTGTCCCCATCACTAACAATCCCATTCCCTCCAACTCAACCTATTTCAAAAATCAAGTACCTACTAAGAGAGTTAAATTCTAGCATTATAGTTTATAATAAATTAGGTACATTTATTTTGATGATAATGATGATTTTTTTATGCAACTTAGAATGGCAAACAAGCTGACGGCCCACCTGATGGAAAGTGGTAACCGTCGCCTATAGACATGAGCAGTACATTCCTTAAGACACAGGTGTTATTCCTCTGTACCCTGTAAATTCACTATCATATCTCACCCTTCAAACCGAAATACAGTCATGCAAACACGACTGCTTTACGGTAGAAACACGAATGGGACAGAGGTGCCCTAGCAAACGACTTTTGTACAGTCTTTCTCTGGTGTTTTATTATGTTTTATTAATGTATTTGTGTTTAATTGCAATTTGGCATTATTTACCTAATTGTCGTTTAATCCCGGCATAGAATGAGCTATCTCTTCCTTTCCCGTGAGTGTCTCGTGCGAGATTTTGATGGACGAGAGATGAGTAGCAACGTCTCTATTAAAACATCGCCAAAGCCTAACTACGGTTGCAAGTCCGGTTTTGGTGTCCATCTTTCGACTATTAGGTCCTTTTAGTCACCTCTTACGACACCCATGGAAAAGGAAGGAGTGGTTCATCCTATCCCGAGACCACATGGCAACTTAATTTCTTCAGTCGTACACTCTTAACAGAGTGGTCGTGATTTTTATTACTACAGTGGTTCATCGATGAGGCCCATTTTCGATCTTGAGGTCGTCGCAATATGTCTCCATCTACTGCTGCTCACAGCTGAGCGAGAGCATTCCACAATAGACTACTGAGTGCCCGTTTTGATGAGGTCAGTCCATCGCGTTGGTGATCTACCCCGAGAACGTTTGCCTTGTACCGACCCTTGGACAATTAGACGTTTCATACAATTTTCATTCCGGATGATATGGCCGAAGTACTTGAGAATTCGTGTTTGAACAGTCGACGATAATCTTTCTCTGATGTTTAGTTAGTTCAGAATGGAAACGTTAGTTCATGTCAACATAATACCTGTAATAAATATTAGCTCTCTTTGAAGAACCCCACGCTGTGGACTTGAATACAGAAACAAATTTTTTCCGTATTGAATTTGAAGTTATGAAAACGAATTTAGGTGCTAAGGAATTAAAATACATAACTGGATAAAGAATGATTAGCGCGCCTATTCATGAATCTTCAAATCGAATGGATATTTCGCTCACGTAAGCCACAAAAGAAAATTAAGCTGGCTTGTGTAAATTTTTTGGGCGCAGTCTGTATAGGCACACATAAAATGTATCGGCGAAATTCAAATGGCATTCCCGTCACGATCGCCCATTACTTGCCGACAGTGACTTCCAATTTCGATCTGTGCAACGCGAAAGGCGATAAAAATCATCAGCGCTCGATGCGAAAATATATTTTAATGTTAAACTTTAAGGTGGAAAATAAAAATTCCCTTTTTTGGACTTAGGCCGTTCCGCGCGCGCCGTTTTACATCGTAACGTGAAAATTTTAAATTTCGTGTTTAAGTGAAATTTTATTGGAAATACCTATTTCTATTGGATGTTCTCCAAATGGTTCGAAGTGTAATATTTCAATGATATGGATGGTGTTTAACACAACAATCTGCGTCTCTGGAATGGAGCCCACCGCGAACCATAATGGGGCAAACACTAAAAATTGACGGAAAATCGCGCTGTGATACTTCTTTTGTTCTAGTTCAGGTCATCCTTTTCATCATATCAGCTGTTAATTGTCCACTGCTAAACATAAGCTTTCCCCATAAGGGAGTTTTGCCAGTAGTTGCCACGTTTGGCAGGCGGGTTTGCAGCCGCAGTTAGGTTTTTGGATGTTTCAAAAGGGACGCTGTTGTCCATGTGGACACGTGCTGGACAGCGATGTTTGATTTTTATCTTTGACATAATATGTGTTAAGATCTTATAGAAGATAAGTTTGGATCTTAACACATATTAATTATATTACGTACATTTACAAATAATACCATATTTTTTTATAATTATAATATTTTATATGGTAACATCAAGGTAAATGTGGCAACACTATCAACTGGTTTCCGCGCTTCCTCCATCAAATATAATATATACATATATTATATATTGCTTTGCATTGTAGACATATACAGAGGTATATTTCCAAATTTAAAAATAAATAAACGTTAGAAATCAAGCGCATTTTGACTTTTACAATATGCTCAGGTCAGTGGATAAGGTTGAAGTAATAACTTGTATCTAAAAGTTTGGAAATCGTATGGGTATTTGTTAAATAATCAATCACGCTTAAATAGTCGAATGAACGTGAAAAAATCTAGACTCAGAGAATTTTATCTCAGATTTAATTTAATTTTTTATTTATAAATGTTGCGGGATACATTTAGTGTTATATCACTTGTTGTACGTAACGCGGCTTTCGAGCCTCAAATTCATGAAAAAAAAAAAACGAAAACAAAGTGATCACTCCTGCGCGTGTTCTAATTTTCTTTTTATTTAAAAATAAATCAGGTTATTTCCCGGATATCAATCTCGACGTGCTATTCACATCACGCGCAATTTCTTTTGTCTTCACCATGTTTCGGGAGCTTTTTATGACGCGCCCACAAGTAACGTTTCCGAAGATCGCATGTTGGGAATAACAATGGAGTTCCTTTTGCATTTTTTTTCTTAATTTTCTAGCTTTACAATGCGGCGGAAGTATTATTGTTTGTGGTTTCTTATTTTTTTAAATTCACCGCTGACCAAGAAATATGTTTATTGTGCCATATTATTTTTAATTTTATTTCTAGGATAGATAATTTGTTAAATAGCTATATAATATTTTATATGGTAACATCAGTAACATCATTTGCCACGACACAGTTATTTTTAACTAATGTGGCTGTTATCAAACACTACCCTACAATTGAAAAAAAAATAACATTTGTAATAATCTACCACCAAAACAAAGTGTTGTGCAATTTTTTTTCTTCTTTCACAAAATAACAACATAATAAATCTAACAGATACATAGGTTACGATTCATAACAATCTTTGTGAGTGCCTGTTAGCAGAACCTGTCTTACAGATCACCAGGCTCCCAACACAAGGTCATCTCTTATACTTACTTTGTTAAGGTAAGGTAGATTTTTTTTACAACACATTGGGAAAACGTGCATGCGGCTCACCTGGTAGTAAGTGACTACCGCCGCCTATGATCACCCACAACACCAACGGCATTGCAGGTGTGCTGCCGGCCTTTTAAAAAAGAATATAGAGTTCCGATAAATAGTGGCGGAAGTATATAAATGAATTAGTAGAATCTATATGCAACATGAATGAACTAGTATGTGTGAATGGATGAGTGGAAAGTGAGGGTTTTTTAAAAATAACAGTAGGTACGTCCAAACCCAAGATAGAATAAAGATAGAGAAAAAAGTGTGATACGGTGGTTAATTATAATAATCAATATGATAATGGCAAATATTTTTTTTTATATAAATTAAAATTTCAAATTAAAAAAAATCAAACATACTTTTTCGACTTAGTAGGAGAGTACTTATAATAGGAGGGTGTAGTAGAAGAAAAGTAAACGCCGCTTATGAAAAGAAATAACTAAAAACCTATTTTAACCATTAGTGCGTCCTGTTACCTTCTTTCAAATTAAGAATTTAACACGATAGAATGAGACGGAATGATATATTACAAGTTTGGTGTATAATATTTTATGAGTAACGCCTCTAATATACTTACTATCTCAAATAATCGCTTAGAATCGAATATCCGAACTTCATATTCGGCAGTTTTTCACTAAGCAATTTTTCGTAACAGCGACGTACAAACAGTGCCGTATTAGGTTATTGTTTTTTTATAGTGATTTTTAAGATTTTTTCTACGAAAAACTCAACTGAATAAATACATAATTTGTATGGGATCAATATGAGTGGAAATCCTAGGGATTTAAAAACATCAAATAGTAAAGTCGATATAAATAATTACAAATACAGTGTGACTGACGATAATTATTATTCACCAGAAGCACAGACAATATAATACTATGCCAGAAGTAACGTATTTAAAAAAAAAAACAAACATAGTTAACAATTGGAGAAGATAGAATTTTTTTTTAATGTAGATAATGGAATGGTAACCCCGCCTGCGCTAACTATATACGCTGGCGGGGCACCAGTTAAAGGTGATAGGTGAGGATAAATTATCAATTTCGCAGACAATTATATAAAATAATGTAATATTTAGAAATCTCTTAAATAATTTTGTTTTGGTTTTTTTATTTAACTTTCTTTATGTTTATGTTTATTTTTATGTTTAAAATTTTCACTAATGGTTGCAACCTAATAGCTTTGTTGCAGTCGCATTTATTATTGGATCATGCTGTGTGCACATGTTGTGGCAAGTTTACCTGATACCCGTTATGTACTTGCATATTATAATTTAAGTTTTTATTTGTAAACTTCTGTTATGTGCGCCTAATAAATAAAATAAAATAAAAATAAAAAATAAAAAGGCAGTTCAATTAACCCGTCGTGATGAATATACCAGGAATTTAGCACGATGTTTTCCAGGGGGATCACATGGAGGTAGACCTGACAGGGTATATTACTAGCAATGAGACTGGTAGCCCGCATTACTAACAATTCCTGCCCCCCAAATCGCATAATTTACACATTATACCGTAACAATGATTCGGAAAGGGGGTTGACGTCAGGCAGGCGGCCGGTCGTAAAACTAAAAGTAAAATCTTTTTGTAATATGAATGAAACCATATTACGCCGACCCAAATAATAATGGGGATAATGGTAGGAAGATGATGATACCGTAACAATGATAAGAACGCTAAAATGGCAATGGGCTAGTCACATATTTCAAGGAACCGACAACCGATGAGGAAGAAAGGTGACGTGAAGAAGAGCGTGGCGACCCCGTACTGGCAAACGAAGTGTAGGATGAACCCTGTAAATGCAGTGATGACATCAAATGCATTGCAGACAGTCAGTGGATGCAATAAGCTCAGTATAGTACTT
Organism: Galleria mellonella; assembly: GCF_026898425.1. Taxonomy (NCBI): domain Eukaryota; kingdom Metazoa; phylum Arthropoda; class Insecta; order Lepidoptera; family Pyralidae; genus Galleria; species Galleria mellonella. The sequence goes on from NW_026441978.1 coordinate 2,397,386, forward strand.
TATAGCTGTAAATAGGGGGGCCTAAGTTACATCAATTTATAATTATATTACAAAAACTAACATTAATATTGTTTATAGACTATTAATCGTAAAAGATATGCAAAATAGATACCAAACAGTTGCACAGAAAGATTTGGAAATATATATGAATTACCATTCTACCTATAACTTCAGAAAAGTTTCTCAGTTTCCAGAATATTATTACTGGATTTTAGTTTAATATAAATATTATGACTGATCCTATATTTATATACAGATGCACACATTTATATAGCAATGTAACATTAAAAAAGAAAATTTGAGAAGAATTTTGCATATGCATACGGATTGTGAAAGTCACCTCCCCAAATCCGGCACTGGCTTAAAGTATTTCAGTCACGGATTTACAGTCCCTCGGTATAAGACAAACGGCTCGTCGGTTGTTCGCAAGCAAATTTTGCGGGACAGAGAGAAAAAAAAAAACGTGTCTTCGATTCAGTATTCAAAACGTGTGTTCGGAATTTAAAATGAGAGTTTTTTTTATTGTGAAGTAAGTACATCGTGCATAATAGGTACGACTTATAAAAAAAAAGGTGAAGAAAGAAACAGGGCTATTTACTTTTATGCAGGTAGTGAGTTGTAAGTCTATAAAGTGGACATGTTGTAGATTTATGTCAAAGTATTTTTATATTTCTACAACAAAGAATAAGGTGCTAATTGCGAATCCATTTTTCTTTTGCAAATTATAACATAACTTCACTAAGTATGAACAGATTTTTTTATGCAACTTAGAATGGCTAACAAGGCCTATTTAATGGAAAGTGGTAACCGTCGCCTATAAACATGATATGTCCGTGGTAGTCATAGACAAAAATATTAATAAATATTTTAATATTCGAACACGCTTGTAACTTTTTTTAACGATTGACTGAACCGTTAGGGCTAGAGATTAGTGGCGGTTCTCCACCGTGCGTTTTTCGAAGCACTTTCTTCCACGCACAACCACTCTTTGGAATCAACTTCCAGCAGCAGTATTTCCGAACCGATACGACAACATAACCTTCAAGAAAAGAACATATTATTTTTAAAAAGGCCGGCAACACACCTGCAATGCCTTGCAACGCCTCTGGTGTTGCGGTTGATCATGGTCGACGGCAGTCACTTACCATCAGGCAAGACGTATTTTCGTTTGCCCCTTGTGTTTTAAAAAACAATAATTTTCAAATTTATAATATTAAATACTTATAGTAAGGAAGTACCTATATATTTTAACAAATATAAAACACGTGTTGACGCTATCGGCTATATAAAATCACGTATTCCTCCACGGGGGTTTATCTGAGCCCTTAGAATTAAAACAGCGATCTCTATCTCGTGTCACGCGTAAATCGGGGCAGACATCCAATTTGGCACCGTTACGCGGGTATGAGAGAAAAAATTGAAAATAAATTGATCCCGTAAGTTGGGCGTGACGTGTGAGCAATTGCTTAGAAGGAATGAGATTAGCCCCATTGTGCGTACCACTGAACAGTCTGTAATCACTACGTTTTGTGCGTACGAACTAAATCGATTCGATGCGCGAATTGGTACGGAATCGATTGTCGGTGACAGCTTTATTTTGGCGTTCAATTGGCATTCTCTATGTTCTAGAAATTGTTTTGGGCGAGTAATTGCTCGTTTTGTACGAAAAGAGCTCGAATCGATTATTATTAGATAGATATGTGTTGTTTAGAGGGAATGAGATTATGCGTACAACTGAACTGTCTGTAATCACTACTTTTTGTGCGTACGAACTGAATCTATTCGATGTGTGTGTGGATTCGATGTGTGGATTGGAATCGTTTGTTGGTGACAGCTTTATTTCGGTTTTTAATTCGCATTCTCTATATTCTAGAAATGGGGTTGGGAGAGTAATTAATCGTTATGTAAGAAAAAAATCGAATCGATTATTATTAAATAGACAGTTGTATGTTGTTTAGAAGGAATGAGATTAGTCTTGTTGTGCGTACCACAAAACAGTTTGTAATCACTACGTTTTGTGCGTACGAACTAAATCGATTCGATGCGCGAATTGGATTGGAATCGACTGTCGGTGACAGCTTTATTTTGGTGTTTCAGTGACATTCTCTATGTTTTAGAAATGAAATGTTCTACATTAGGCGATGTTCCTAACGGAGCTACTCTGCAATTCACGACACGACACGAGACTGAAATAAATACGTACAAATTATTTTTTTTAATTTAATCGAAATAATATTTTAATTAGTTTTGCATCAGAAAATAAAACTAAATTATAAGGGAGTTCGTAAAACTTCACCTAACGATAGATAGATTAGAGGTATATTTTATAATTATAACGATAATAAACACAACTGTTACAATATAAAAATGCAATTAATGATTGAATTGAATTAAATTAAAAAATAATAGACATTTTCATTCATGATTGGACACTTGGTAATTTAGTCCATAATTGTCAATTGATAAAAGTTTATTAAAATATGAGGTCATATTATTAAATATTAAAATTAATGTGAAAAAGTTTTTGCCTACAATTTTTTTTTTATTATTTTATTTTAACTAATAAATAACGAATGAAAGATTTCGAAGTATAAAAGGAAGTGTACAGAAAATATTTAGAACATGATTTTCATATTTTAATAATACTTAGGGATCATCTAGTATCTAGTTTTATTATATTTATATTATTATATAAAATGTTAACCGCATTTTTTCTCAACTGGTTCACGACCAGCGCTGCTTAAAAAGAGCGAGTGAATTCAAATTAGCCAATCAGCGGCATTAATTTTTCCGCCATTCCGCCACTCTGGCATTCCGTCGTCCGCCATTACGCTTGGTATTAGCGTACACATGTCGGCTAATTGCTCATTATAGAGCCGTACTCATATATTTTATGGGGGTAAAAGCGCAGATGTCACCAATTGCCTCGTATTTTTTTATCTCTCTTTAAAAGATTTTTATTCTTTCATATAAAATTGTAGAAAAAAAAATAGTTTCATAAATATACTGTGGTTTTTAAAGATAATATTTTTTCTGTATATCAAAAAGGTGGCAAACAAGCATATAGCCCGTCTGATGGTAAATACGAGGGAGAACCCAAAAGAAACTGAATTATTGTCATAAAAGAAAAGTTCAAACCGAAACACAGCCGTGAAAACACAACTGCTTTACGATTGAAACACGAATGTGACAGAGGTACCCAAGCAAACGACTTTTGCACAAAGTCTCCCTCTGGTGAATAAATAAATAAACAATTCATTATTTCAGCACGAAGTATGTTAAACGATTTACGTGCTACATACTAGCAAACAGTACCTATTAGAACGTTTAATCAAAAACAGCTAACTTCTATACGTATGTTATAATAACATATCCAATAGTGTGGAGTTGGCGCAGTATACAACAAAGTTTTAATTAAATTTATGCATTTAGTTGCGTCTCCACTAATTTGGTGTAACGTCGGCTTTGTACCGTTATTAGGGTTGTTCGTTGTTATTTAATTTATGGTTTAGTCTCAACCAAATTTGTTCGTGTGTTTCACATATTTTCCCTATAAATCCCTGTTAAAGCATTAACAATATGCCATGAATATTATTCACTCCTGCGTATAATGAAGCGGTTTCAGCGGTAAAACCAATGGACGACTGCTAAGTTATTAATAGATAATCACACACAACATCAACCAGTCACAAGAGCCGCTCATCACGACATCGCGAGAACGCCAATCATAACGCAGGAGAAATTTACATGACCTTTCAGGTTTCAAAATTGTAACTTACTCGCAAAACAAAACTTCAACGCATTACATCAAATTTATATTACATCAACGCTTCAAATTATTATCTATTTTTATTTACCCTAGTTAAACCGCTTCAAATACTAGGTGTATTTATTCATCATCATCATCATCATCATATCATCCGTTCATCATCAAAACGCAAACGCACATCATTAACAATCTCTATTAATAATATGAACTAGCTTTTCTCTTATAATAATTATATATTTTTACTTCTCATGCGATTGAAACAGCGTAATTTGTCGAGATCAGACACACTGTTTTGTTGTAATACAAAGAAAAATGAACGAAGTAGATCACTTTTAGGTGGCATCAATATAATCATTAATGTCATCTAAAATATGTAATAAAACATAAACTAGTAGTACAACAGAAGCACACTTGTGAAAACGGCATACAATTTGATGCAGTGCAACAACAATCACACAGAGAGACAAAGAAAAGTTAAACAAAATATTGTTTCCGTTTCTATTTTTCTAAAGTAGTTTTTTTTTTATTAATTTAATTAAATATTTTTTTATGTATTTTTTTTTTAATGGATGATAATGGAATGATGACCCCGCCTGTGCTATCGGTATACACTAGCGGGGCACCAGTGAGGGATGATTGGTGAAGATGAATAGGCAGGTCAGTTAGCCCATCGTGACGAATTCAACGATAAATTAGTTACGATGGTTTCCAGGGGGAACCGCGTGGAGAACCTGGTAGGGTATATTGATAGCAATGAGGACTAACCTTCCCATTACCAACAATCCCTTCTCTCCATTTTTTTTAAATATATTGACAATGTCTAGTTATATATATATATATATATATATATATATATATATATATATATATATATATATATATATATATATATATATATATATATATATATATATATATATATATATATATATATATATATATATATTAATTTTTAACTATAACATTTAAGTCGATTGGTACACATGTATGACTGTAACTACTAATAAACTCTCAGTTTTTCTTATATTGGGTTATATATATATAATAAGATATATTAAAAAAAGATAATAAAATATAATAATAGAATAAAATAATAAAAACTAAATATTATCGAGAAACTTCGTTAAGTTTTACATTTCGAGGTTATTCGATATTCCAATTGCGAATACCAGTTGTACCAGTTGGAATTTCAATTAACTAGTTTGCTCCAAGGAAAAAATATATTCGAGAACCTAGTTTTGAAGGGAAATAAAGTTTTACTATAAGAAACCGAATTTTATAAGTATTTTTTTATTATATTTAAATTGAGTGATGATTAATAATTCTAGTTATTATAATATATATCGTCATAGTCGTAGAATACTTAGGGACCTGACAAAGATTACATATAAAGATCCGTCAGTATTCTACGACTATGACGAAATTATTAAATAAATATTATTTGCTTCTATGCATTATAGGTTTTTCTATTTTATGTACGTAAAAGCTATTATTTCACTCTTGCGTCGCTTACCCACTTCTATAATGCTCTCCTTTAACCAAAGGTTGTCTGTAAGAGATTGCCCTGGCGATAAGACCGCCTTTTGTAACTTTATATGTATTTTTCAATCTGTACTTCATGCTACTGTATTTCATTTGAATTGTTTATATGTAATTTTTTATTTTTGTTTTTGGTGTAATAAAGAGTTAAATAAATAAACAACATTACATATTAACACACACAGATGATAAGTGAAAATGAAAACGTAGGTAGTTAGCCCATTGTGATGACGACACGACTTCCACGTGTTTCCTTCAGGAAACCACCGTAGTTAAATCTAGATGATTTATTTTTTATACAACTTAGAATGGCAAACAAGCTGATGGCCCACCTGATGGAAAGTGGTAACCGTCGCCTATAGAGACGAGCAGTATCATGGACATAACAGAGTATACTGTTTCGTCCATGATACCCCCCATGCGTTGCCATTCCTGAGGACTCGGGTGTTAATACTCTGTACCCTGTAAATTCACGCCATATCCCACCCCTCAAATCGAAACACAACTGCTTCACGGTGGAAACACGAATGGGACAGAGGTACCCAAGCAATCGACTTTTGTACAAAGTCTCACTCTGGTAAACCCTCCCTCCCTCCCTCACGTCTAGCTAATTGATCTGTTAGCATCTTCACCTATCACCCCTCACTGGTGCATTGCCAGCATATACCAATAGCACAGGCGGGCAAAGTCACGGAAAATAGCTAGTATTAAATAAATATACATTAATTTCATTATAAAAAAAAAACACGAACGGATTATTTTAAACATGTTCATGAAAAATAAGCCGCAATTCAAACTTTGTACTTAACTCACTCCTGTGAAGCTATACCATACATACACTTCAACTTGTGCACGTAACCAACAAAACTGGAGCGTCACTGTAAAGTGACTGATGGTGGAAGTTGCAAACAAAAAGGGTGTTCGCAACAACAAAATAAGTATTGGAAAGATAATCTAGCGTGCCAGTCGTTAAATGTTCCCAACTCAAACAAAGGACGGACCAAGATATGTAGTTAAAAGTTTTTTTTTTCACAACTACAAAACTTGTATGTTGTCGATACGCTACGCTGCCGGTTTGTAGCAATGGAGCGGTTTTTTTTATACAACTCAGAATGGCAAACAAGCTGACGGCCCGTCTGATGGAAAGTGGTAACCGTCGCCTATAGCCATGAGCATTACCATGGACATAACAGAGTATACTGTTTCGCCCATGATACCCCCCTTGTATTGCCATTCCTGAGGACTCAGATGTTATTCCTCTGTACCCTGTAAATTCACGCCATATCTCACCCTTCAAACCGAAACACAGCCATGCAAACACAACTGCTTCACGGTAGAAACACGAATAGGACAGAGGTGCCCGAGCAATCGACTTTTGTACAAATCGTAAATATGTTGTGAAATTGATTGATTAAAATGCTTTATAGTTGCTTTTAATTTTAATTAAATATCATAAACGACTTCTAGGAGTTCGCAATTCGATTAATTTTTAGAGTTTCGTAACAAATAAACCATAAGAGTAATTTTATCGACAAAATTTTTATAAGCACGCATTATATTTTAATGTAATAAATACTATTAAAGGTTGCCTGGATCGCTTTTAGCGATAAGGTCGCCCATTGTTTTCTCACTGTGATTATTTATTGTAATTGTTTGTATTTATAATAAGTTTACTATTGTAATCCTTTGAAGGAAACAATAAAGCTTACCTATCTATCTACCGGTTTGACTTACGCGTAATTAGATCGAAAAAGCTCGACTAGTTTCGGGATCAATTCGTGATTCTTAGTAATAAGTGATTGTGACGCTAGCACGAGCCTGACTGCCTGTCTCGTCTAGCTACTGAACGCGAGCTGTAAGCGCCTACAGCTCGCGTTCAGTAGGACGAGGCGGCATCGTGTATATATAGCATATCTTGTTTTTCATTTTATTATTGTTATTTTAACACTAATTATTATTTTTTGGTGTCGTTGTTGGTAATAAAGGATGTATTTATCTATATATTGTTTAACGAGGGTAAAACCACGGGATACAGATAGGTCAGCTAGTAGAATATAAAAGGAAGAATTTCCTTGTTGCCAGCAACTTGGCTAGTCGGCCATTTTTATATTCTTATATGTCATATGTCTCATATGTTTATTTTATAGTTTCGCATTGTTTACACATTTTTTTATACAACTTAGAATGGCAAACGAGCTGACGGTCCACCTGATGGAAAGTGGTAACCGTCGCCTATAGACATGGACAGTACCATGGATATAACAGAGTATACTGTTTCGACCAAATTTTAAACACACAATCGGAACTTAACGCGAAGTAAAAGCCTTTGCAGGTAAACAGTACCTACATACCTACTTCTTTATTGCCGACGTTTTGACGTGGACGGTACCACGTCGTGGTCACGACGTATGGACGTATATACGTAATGTATGTAAGTATGGTATGTTCCCCTATAATTTTGTTAAGGACGCTTTTCGAGCACTTTAGGTAGCAAAACTAGTAAGTACCCGATCGAAACTTGCTCCGTGGACGTGTTGCGGTGTGCCGGTGAGACGAGAAACGGAATCGTACGCTTATATATCTATAAATAGAGTATAATATCAAGCAATACTCGCAATTTCTCACATAGACTAAGAGCTAGCTGACATGAAGTTTCCAATTTTATCGATTTAATAATTTCTAGATACTTTCAAAGTCAAAGACAATTATCTTACTAATATAGTAAAATCTGTAGATGAAAGTGTACATGGCCATGTGGTCCCGGCATAGAATAGGTCACCCCTTCCTTTACCGTGGGTGTAGTAAAGAAACGACTAAGCGAGGGCGCGGCATGGGCAGCGTCCCTCTTAAAACATCTCTAAAATTATCTGGCAGGAGGAGGAGCTTGACCTGTTTTCTTCCTCATCTATCATCTCAAACTAATGGCGCAAGCCATTTACATTATTGCATTAACATTCCATTTTACTCATAAAAAAATCCGCATACCATGCGTGCCAACTACTTTTTTTTTTATACAACTTAGAATGGCAAACAAGCTGACGGCCCACCTGATGGAAAGTGGTAACCGTCGCCTATAGACATGAGCAGTACCATGGACATAACAGAGTATACTGTTTCGCCCATGATACCCCTCATGCGTTGCCATTCTTGAGGACTCAGGTGTTATTCCTCTATACCCAGTAAATTCACGCCGTATCCCACCTGAAGGGTGAAATTAAAACACAGCCATGCAAACACAACTGCTTCACGGTTGAAACACTTGGAATCATTCATTTTTTAATTTCATGGATTTCATCCATTCAAGTGGATTTGAATGGATGAAATGAATTACAAAACCCTCCTTATGGGGGAGTCCTATGTTTAACATATAATAATTAACGCCTGATGTAATGATGCTAAAACAGTAATTTCGTAAAATTAAATTTTTTTTTTTGATGGGTGAAAATGGTATGGTAACCCCGCCTGCGCTAACGGGATACGCTGGCGGAGCACCAGTGAAGGGTGATCGATGAGAATGAAAACAGACCAGTTAGCTCATCATGATGAATTCATCAGGAATTAACCATGATAGTTTCCAGGGAGAACCGCAAGGAAGTCGACCTGGTTGGGTATATTGCTAGCAATAGGATTCTCAGTCTCTACCAGTCCATTACTAACAATCCCTTTCCCCCAGAAATTAACCAATTAGAATGTTATGTTAAGAGAAAGGTTTAGAGAAATTGCAAAATCGACTTTAATAATTTATTACAATCTGACAAACATCTCCAGGTTTATTCTGCGAGCTTATTAGAGTGCTAGTGAGTTAGGTACGAACTTCGCGTGAGACTAGGTACACCGTCCAAGACAACTGTCGAACTTGCGTAATGTCTCCACTGTTTCAGACGCTTTGCTAGTTCGTTAGTGCATAGAACTAGTTTCTACTGGACGGTACTTGCATGATTTTGAATAGGTATCCTTATTTATATTATGAATCGGCATTATCATATCAGCCTTACTGTCCACTGTTGAACATAAGCCTCCCTCTTGGGGGGTTTTGCCAGTAGTTGCTACACTTGGCAGGCAAATTGGCAACCGCAGTCAGGCTATAGAGATGTTTTAAGAGGAACGCTGCTACCCATTCCTCGCTCTGCCTTAATCGGCTCTTACGACACTCACGGGAACGGAAGGGGTGACCTATTTTATGCCGGGATCACACGGCCAATGTTATAAATATGGATGTATATTTATTAATTACTTATTAAGGACAACACATTATGAAAAGTATATGGGGCTCACCTGATGAATTGACTACCGCCGCCCATGAAGACCCACAACACCAGCGGCATTGCAGGTGTGCTGCCGGCCTTTTAAAAAGGGACCTACAATAAGGGATTGAAATGTATATAGGTTGTGTGGTTTTCCAGGCCGATGAATATACCACGACCATGCGGATGAAGACGCGGGTAGAAGCTAATACAATAATAAATAACATGACCTGGACATTCCGATTAGCCTGGATATAAAGTTTATCTATGTACTTTATGCTGAACAGAGTGTATTTGCTAAATTACTTGACGTTTAGTTACGTTGCTAGATTAACTAATCACCATAGAAGGAATATGAAGTTTGACAGGAATTTGAAATTTGAAAAAACTCGTAGACACTGACAACAAAGGAATTGCCTGGTATTATTGACCTTTAATATATATATATATATATATATATATATATATATATATATATATATATATATATATATATATATATATATATATATATATATATATATATATATATATATATATATATATATATATATATCTTATTTAAGAGCTGCGCTCTTGTCGGTAGAGCTCTTGCCACTCACTACGATTTTCAGCAAGTCTCTTCACCTCTTGATATGACACGACACCAACTCCTTCCTTGATCTGCCTGATGTAACTATGTCTCGGTCTCCCTCTTCCCCTCCTTCCTTCTATCTTACCTTCTATTATAATGTTCATAAGTTCATCGTGTCGTATCAAGTGTCCCAACATTTTTCCCCTTCTGTCCAATATATATATATATATACACACACATATATATATATATATATATATATATATATATATATATATATATATATATATATATATATATATATATATATATATATATATATATATATATATATATATATATATATATATATATATATATATATTATTTTTTTATTTGTTTCTTGTAAACCATAAACTATGCAACACGAAAGTCTCAAAGTTAATATTAGTTCATTTAAAGGGGACGGATAAAAGAATTACTAAAGAGATTTATCAAGCACGAATGAATGGAGATGTCGGTAGGGGCCGCCCTAGACGTCCGGTATGTTGACCAAATAGGCGATGTGTTAAAGGGTCAAATTAAAAGTACCCGTAACCGGCGAGCGTGTATGAATAGATTGATGAATGTGGAGGAAGCGAAAGAGGTCTGTTTGAATCGTAACATTTTGTGTTCCATTGTTTCTGACAACCCCAATGGGAGACAGGCGTGATAGATATGTATGTATATATATGTATATTATATCTATTATCATTTCGATGTTAAATACTATCTTCTTCTTCAACATTGTCATAATAATAAATTTAAATCAATTTTAGAATGTTTTTTTTTTATATTTTTTTTTATACAACTTAGAATGGCAAACAAGCTGACGGCCTACCTGATGGAAAGTGGTAACTGTCGCCCATTACTATGGACTGAATATAGCCCATGACTCAGGTTGCCATTTATCCCTCTGTGCCCTGTAAATTCACGCCATATCCCATCCTTCAAACCGAAACACAGCCATGCAAACACAACTGCTTTACGGTTGAAACACGAATGGGACAGACGTGCCCAAGCAAACGACTTTTGTACAAAGTCTCCCTCTGGTCAATAAAAAAGTATTATTATTATTATTATTCCCTTCAAAAGAAAATAAATACTTGGCATATACAAAAGTTACAAGGAATCGATCACACAGGCAAGATATATTTCTTCTGTCGGCGTTTTCTCAATAATATAATGTCAAGTTTATTGTCTCATATTACACAGTATCGGATGGCGGATATCCTTTTGCAGTTAACGGTTATTGACAGAGGAAATAAACCGATCATACAAACATCTATATCTGATTAATTCTACGTTCACCAGTGCCGGATTGAAGGATCAATCCATTTTGTTTATTTAGATTATCGTGATTTAGATAAATAAATTCATTTGATGATTTATTGGTTTTAACGAAAAAAATTGTTTTTTTTTTTATGATACTTAGAATGGCAATTAAGCTAGCAAGTGGACTGTCCACTTGGTGGAAAGTAGTAACCGTCACCTATAGATATGAATAGCGTTACGAAAATACTGTGATAGTATCACAGAAGTATAATGAGTATCACAGAAGTTTTTTTTATACAACTTACAATGGCAAACAAGCTGTCGGCCCCACCTGACGGAAAGTGGTAACTGTCGCCTAATGACATGAGCAGTATAATGGATATAACAGAGTGTACTGTTTCGCTCATGATATGCCCCATGCGTTGCTATTCCTGAGAACTCAGGTGTTATTCCTCTGTACCCTGTAAATTCACTGCCATATCCCATCCTTCAAACCGAAACATAGCATATATAGATATATACATGCTACTATTATTTTATATTTATGTATGTATATTATAAATATCATTTCTTGGTATTGATCAGATACAGCATCGAACCTTAAAAATGGTTTTCAATTTAGCTGATTCTTTTTTTATCAGTGTTCTATATAATCGCGCATAAAATGTATTATTTAACAAATAAAATGAGTGTTTACGCATCAAAAAGAAGCAGGAATTATAAAACAATAAAAATAGAAGTTGTAAAAGAATTACTCATAACTATTTAATGCAAAATTGTATGAAAATGTTTACCTGTTTTTCATTAATCATTTCTATGGAGACACTCTATCTACAATATATAATTTAAGAGTGTAAGCTGCATTCTAGGAAATGTAGGTACATTCTAGACATCTTTGAATGTTACCAGTGAAAGCAGACGTTGGCTGACAACACGTTTCACTGGAAAAAAGGAAATGGTTACGTTTTCATTAGGTTCTTCATCGCAAATGGAAGTCTTAAAAACTTTTTTTTTTGTTGAGCTACATAAAGCCTAGTTCTAGTTTGCTTTTTTATTTATTTTTTATTGTGTAAATTTTTTTGTAAAATTTATTGTAAAAAAGTTTGGTCTAAAAATTTATGGCTATGTTTCATTCTATTTTCGTGTTGTATTTAGTTTTGATCCGATAACGGTAAATCTAAACCGATTTAGAAAAG